>NC_080689.1:40346958-40971958 GCF_030445035.2 Dasypus novemcinctus
AATGGAAGGAGGAGACTGTTTATCTGCAGAGAAAATTCATAAGTAGAGCGCTCTGTGCCACAGAGGCCAGTGCCCATCCTCCACTGGAGGCACAAACCACCTTGGGAGCTGTTCCATGACTGTAATTGAAAGCTTCACTTCCTAAAATGGGGGAGGAGAAGATGATTGGGCACCAACTTCAGCTATTGAGGAGTAAATTCAGTGAGCTAAAGTGTAATCCTGAGAACAGCTAAAGTTTCAGCCTGTCCAAGTCAGAAAGAGGCTGGGAGCCGACATCTTAACTCCGCACCTGGCATGAGGGGAAGTGAGGCAGGCTGAAAATCCCAGTGCTGGTAGGGACTGGATTTTTTCCTTCCAGATCAGATTGCAACTCTAGCCTAGGACCCAGCCCCATCTCCAGCAGGGAGGAAGCTGCCAGGACCTGAGCCAGCCTCTCCAGGAAATTAATGCCCAAGCCTCAGAGGCAAGTGATTATCTTACTAGGTGTCAGGAGCTGCCCTCAGAGCTATTCTGTGGCTGGAATTAGAAGCTCCATTTCCCAAAAACAGGGGAGAAGGAGACGGTTGGCTACCAATTTCAGCTACTGATTGGTAGATTCAGCTTGCTAAGATATAATCCTTGGAACAGATGGCATGTGAATCTGCCCAAATCGGAAAGAGGCCAGTGGTGCCATTTTGATGCCACCCCCAGCCTGAGGGGAAGTTGGGCTGACAGAAAATCAGTGATGGTAGGAACCAATTTCTTTCACCCAGATCATCCTGCAGCCCTAAACTAGGCTTCAGCCCTGACTCTGTTGGGGAGGAGACTAGATGGCCCTGCACCAGCCTATCCAGGTAACTACAGGTAACTTTTGCTGGCACAGACTGAAGATCAGAAGTCTACCGGGGCAACTGTGGTCATCTTAGACCTGCACTGCATAGACTACTGCCTACACATGCAGCTCCATCACTGCCCCAGGCATGGGAGAAAAGGGTGTGAAGCTTCATCAGTCTCTCTGGGCAACTACAGTCTAGGCCTGCACAACATGATTATTCCACAAAACTGTGACTCTTTCTCTACCCTTGGCAAAGGAAAAAGTTGGGAGAAGCTTCACTGGTCTCTGGCACAATGAGGGCAGCTTGAGCCTCCACAGCTTGTAGCACCAATTACATCCTTGGCTCCTACTGCATAACCTGCAAGGGAGAAAGGGCAGGAAGCCCTGAACTAAAGAGAAAAACTGCACCAGAATGACAAGACTCCAACAAAAAATTACAATCCAAACCAAGGAATATGGTCCAATTAAAGGAACAAGATAAGCCTCCAGATGACATAAAGTAGTTGAGACATAAAGTAGTTGAGACAACTAATCATAGATGTTCAAACAAATTTTCTTAATAAATTCAATGAGATGGCTAAAGAGATTAAGGATATTAAGAAGACACTGGATTCTTAAGAATTTGAAAGCATACATAGAAAAATAGGAGATCTTATAGGAATGAAAGTTTCAATAAAAGAAATTAAACAAATATTGGAATCATGTAATAGCATATTTGGGGAGGCAGAAGAAAGGATTGGTGAACTTGAAGATAATGGTCTCTGAAACTGAACATACAAAAAGAACAGATGAAGAAAAGAGTGGAAAAAATTGAACAAGGTTTCAGGGAACTAAATGACAGCAAAAGGCATGCAAACATACATGCCATGGGTGTTCCAGAAGGAGAAGAGAAGTGAAAAGGGACAAAGGAATATTTGAAGAAATAATAGTAGAAAATTACTCAAACCCATTGAAGGACATCAATATCCATGTCCAAGAAGCACAACATACTGCCATCTGAAAAAATCCAAATAAACCAACTCTGAGACACATATTAATCAGAACGTCAAATGCCAAAGATAAAGAGAATTCTGAGAACAGCAAGAGAAAAGCATGCCTAACATATAAGGGATACTCAACAAGATTTAAGTGCTGATTTCTCACCAGAAACCATGGAGGTGAGAAGACAGCAGTATGATATATTTAAGAAACTACAAGAGAAAAACTTCCAGCCAAGAATCCAGGAAGACTGTCTTTCAAAAAGACGGGTGAGATTAGAATATTAACAGATAAATAGAAACTGAGAGAATTTCTAAGCAACAGACCATATTTTCAGGAAATAGTGAAGTGTGTGCTGAAGCTTGAAAAGAAAAGTCAGAAGAGAGTGGCCTGGAAGAGAGTATAGAAATTAAGATTATATCAATATAAGTAACTAAAATTGTAAAAAGAGTGTGAAAATAAAATATGATAGATAAACCTCAAATAGTCAGGAATAAACTTAACCAACGATGTAAATCACTTGTATTCAGAAAACTACAGCTAAATGTTAAATGAAAAAAGGCCTAAATAACTGGATGACTATTTCATGCTCATGGATTGGAACACTAAATATCATTAAGATGTTAATTCTACCCAAATTGATATACAGATGCAATGCAATTCCAATAAAAATTCCACAAGCATTTGAAAAAAAATTGAAAACACAATCATCAAATTTATTTGGAAGGGTAAGGGGTCCTGAATAGCCAGAAACATTGTAAAAAGGAAAAGCAATCCCTCATTTCCAGACTTTAAATCATATTACCTAGCTACAGAGGTAAAAACAACATGGTACTGGCATAAAGACAGGCACATAGACCAATGGAACTGAACTGATGGTTCAGAAATAGACCTTCACGTGTATGGTCGAGTGATTTTTTACTAGCCTGTCAAACCCACACTGCTCAGGCAGAACTGTGCATCCAACAAATGGTGCTCAAAGAATTGGATATCCATAGCTGAAAGAAGGAAAGAGGATCCCTATCTCACACCTTATCCAAAAATTAACTCAAAATGGATCAAAAACCTAAAAATAAAAGCAAGAACCATAAAACTTCTGGAAGAAAGTGTAGGAAAATATCTTCAGGACCTGGTGGTAGGTGGTGGATTCTTAAAGGAGATAAGAGGAGGTCTGAGTGGACTACTGATGTTTAATGTATGTAGAAGTTTTAATTAGCTTTACTGTAAAAGTGTGGAAGTGTATAGAGTGGATGGTAACACATAGTGAGTAACAGCTAGTTTATAAATGGGGATGTGACTGAAAGTAGTAGTCTAGGTATGTAAATGCCAATTGACAGAATGTTAGAGAATAATCTAGAAACTGAATAGCACAGTAAACCAAGAGGTGGATGAGAATTGTTGTTGATACTACAGATGCAAGAGTGTCCTTTGTGAGCTAGAGCAAAGGTATATCACTACTGCAGGGTGTTGGGAACTGGAGAAACATGGGTAAAATACAGCTGGAGTGACCTATGGACTGTCGTTAGCAGTAATAATGTAATATTCTTGCATCTATGTGAAAGATGTACTGTGTTGATAATGAGGCGGTTGGAAAATGTGAGCCAAATATATACTATGGACATGGTTACAATCAGATTACATTATCTTATCTGTAACAAATGTTCCACCACAGTGTGGTTTGTTGACGGAGGGGTGTTGTTTTGGGAATTCTGCACATGTGCATGATTATTTTGTAAGTATACAACTTTTCATATAAAATACATTTAAAAAATAATAATAGGGTGGGTTGAGGGTAAAACACACCAAATGTAAGATAAGGACTATGATTAGTAGTAAGATTTTGACAATATTCTTTCATAATTTGTAACAAATGTCTCACGACAATGCAAGGCATTCATGGAGGGTTGATATATGGGACCTCTGTATTATGTTATGCATTTTGCTTTGTAAGTTCATAACTCTTACTGTATACTTGTTTATGTATGATCATGTATAAATGATATAAAGATAATATTAATAAGGTTGTTTGGGGGAAAATACTTTGGTTAGTGGTAATATTTTGACAATGTTCTTTAATCGTTAGTTAAAAAGGTTTAACAACAATGCAAGTTATTGGTGGTAGGGTGAGTTATAAGAGTCCTGTATGATATTATATATGTTTGTTTTGTAAGTTCACAACTATTATTATATACTTATTGTTTATGTATGTTTATGTATGAGTGCTATACTTCAATAAATTAATTTAAAAAATTAAATAAGCCATAAAAATGTTTAAAAAATACAGTTTTACTTAACCATAAGTAATATTTGTTAAGAGTTTAATACAGATATTTTGGTCACTCTAATCGCTTAAGGCATCCAGGATATGCAGAACTTGAGGAAAATATCAGCTATCGGCTATAGAGAAACAAACGGACAAATTTGAAAAAAACATTTTGGACATAAAAATAAGAGTTTTTAATTTTTTGGGCTAAAGGATTTTCAGAGATTCCAAGTAGAAGAAATAGCATAAGCACAGTCACAGGTGTGAGGGTAAACAGAATCTATTCTTTCTGAATTCATGATCATTTTTGTGCAGTAAAGGATTATCATAGTCTTGGAAATTTTTGGTCTTTATCCAGTTCCTTGGAGGTAATCTCTAAGCACAGGGAATGCCCTGCTTGATAAGAGTGTTTTTGTTTACCTGGGAATCTTGGTCAATGCCAGATAGCTTATGCTAACAATGTGGCTTATGGTGGGGGTTTAGATCATATAGTAGTAGCTTTACCCTGGGTGGGGCTGCGATTAAAGATTAGTCACGCAGGTTTCCAGTAATTCCTTTGTGAACAACTAACCATAGAAGTCTGGACATGGAGACTCAAGTGACCTTCCTTTGTTGGCAATACTCCATGCATACTGCCAAAAACCATACAGGGAGAAGTAAGCATTGTCTGCATAACCCCATCAGGAGAGGACAACTGGAAGTTTGGGCCTGGGACTATCCTGGACCCTACTCTATGCACCTATTCTCATTGCTTATTTAAATTGGAATTCTTTCACTGAAATAAATTTTAACTGAGGGCATAATGGATTGGCTGAGTTTTGTGAGTCATTCCAGAGAATCATTGAACCTGAGAGTGGATTTGGGTACCCCCCAAAACTGTAACTGCTCTTCATTTGAAATTAGAAGCTTTTTCTATTTCTTCCTAGTACCAGAATATTATTCCTGTCATGCACTTTTCACACTGTATTCTAATGACCTAATAATTTGTCAGTCTCCTTCAATAGACTGTTCAGTCTATAGAATAGGGCTTTTTCTTATCCTGTATGAATTTTCTGTTCTTAACACAAGCTCTGGCTCATAGTAAGAACTCAATACACACTTTTCGAGTGAACAAAAGCAAGAAAGGAAGGAAAGACATCTCAAGAGACCATGCAGGATTAAATTACTCAAAAGATTGCATAAGCCTAAAGATAAATATAACCAAAAGACTTTGGACTACTTTATAAATAATAGCCCTGAAAATGGTCATTGAGTAAAATGGGTATATTTCTATCCTTTTAACTTGTATCAGAGAAGAAATTAGTGGTGTTTTACCGCTTTTTCCTAGAGGTCTCTTGACATAGGATCTTGAATAGGTGTCTAGAAGTAAAACTTTATCATATCAAGATAAAAACTAAACAGAGAAGATGCAATATAGGTTGAAATTTTAAGTTCAAATTTACTCACTGAAAAAGCAATTAAGGAAGAGTCAATGATTGATCATCATGAGAGACAAAAGAGATGTGTTATAAATGTGTTTGAAGAGCTTTAGGAAGATAGGAAATGAAATCAAGGTAAACTGGGATACATATCAAGGAAGCATGATTAGATTTTGATTATTACTATGAAAGTTTAAATCTAATTAGTATTACTATAATCAAATAAAAAATTATTTTAAACAGAAAGAGAATGAACTTCCAGACATTTCTAGTATCTTCCACATAATCAGTTGATCTAAATGGCTTGTCAGTCACAGAGATGGATGTATTGAGCTATCATAATCATATTTTGAAGGCACTAGCCATTAATATTCCTCTGGTTTAGGTTCCAGAGCTTATCAAGAAAAATTCGAATGGCATTAGCTTCCCTGAAGAATTTCGTTATGCGCAGACACTGATAACCAGTCTACACATACAACCAGTCATTCTCATTTGGAATTTGTTCCTACATTAGTCATTTGTATAGCTGATTAGTGTAAGTCTGGCTTTGTCTTGAAATGTTGAGAAAAGTTAAAGTAATCAATCTACAAAGCTAAGGAAAAGACCCAAGCATGCTTTGAACACAAAATACTCCCAAACAATTGACTCTCTTTGGATAGGCAAGACAATTTTCTCAGGTTATACCTCATAGTTTAGACAACATGGCTCTTCAAATGCCAAAATGATTATCAGGAATGATGGGGAACAGAGATAGTAGGAAAGGGCTTAGATAATTTAGATGAGAAAAAAAATTTTAGTGAAAACATAATGTTTAACATAATTACCATGTTGGGTTTTGCTTCCTCATTTAATTTGTGAGCAGTGCTTCTATTTTGCTGCTGTAACCAAAGTCAGCTTTATGTGCAAGCCTGTGGAGTTAATTGCTATATGGTACATCATGGCGACACAAGGTCTGGCACAACAGAGACTTTCAGCAAAAGATCATTTTATTTGTTACAGAGCACAAGGGATCCAAATAAGAAGGGGAAGAGATCCTGTCATGGCTGGTCCCCCGGGGAAGGCAATTACTTGTGTCAGGGTGAGCAGCTGTGCATGTCCTGTTTCAAGTTCGAGACAAGAAACACTTGTGCTACCACAAAGACACAGTTACAAAGGCAGCCATTTTGCCTATTTTGGTAACATTGGGATCCTCCTGTCTTCTGAACTTGCACAGTATATGTATGTATATAAAATTACTACATCAAACCTTTTGTGCAAAGGGATGTAAAACAGGAAACCTAGGAGATGCTCCCTGTTCTGATTCTAATAATTCATGCCCATTCCCTTGTCCAAATAAAAGAATAAGCTTCTTACTATATACTTTTTCCCCTGCACATTAAAAAATCAGCACTGATTACAGATAAAGGGGCACTCATGTAAAAGAATGGGGAATTATCAAAGGAGTCGTTCTTAGTACAATACTTGTCCAGGAAAGCTCTCCTGATATTCACAAATATATTTTCTAAACAGTAGCAATCATATTAAATTGATTATTTTGTTCCTCTGTGCTTAACCATTTTACAGATGTTATTTGCTCAATCATCTTCCAGACAGGGCCAGATAAAACATTGTCTTCAGAGAAGGGAGTGAGCAGTTATTAGAGGAGAGAGGATGAAAAGTCATTGCCTCTTCACACAGACCAGCTTTAGGGGACTGTGGTCAAGGATCAAGTTAATATCAGTCTGGCTACTAGTCATTGCAAAGTGATAAGTAGAGCACTTCAAGAAAGCATATATTTCAGAATGCAATTTTCCACCTGGATTATTCTTTTATGAGGTTTATAAAAAGATACTTTCTTTATGACTCTCTGTGTATACAAATCTCACCTCACAGATTCTGAAATGCTTGAATATCAAGAGTAATTCATTTCCCAAACATCATCTTAATGGTTAGGCTATTTATGTGAATGGAAAGGGTTCACAAAGAAACAATGACTCATTAGACACTAACAGATGTGAAGGAGCAAATGGTATGTTTTTAGGTTGCTGGATGAAAAATATAGAATGAAGTAATAAGTTGAATAAAGGGATGCTTAGAAATTGAGGCCATAATATATATATTTTTTAACTGAATATAACCATTTATATTTTTCAAAGTAAAGGACAATGCATTTGTAAATGATTGTTTAAAATTTTAAAATTCAGATATATTTTAATTTAAAAATACATGACTTTAGGTCAAATAACTTATCTCTCTGGATTTAAAATTTTTATTTATAAAATGATGGTATAGGACTAACCTAACCCTAAAATCACTTCCAGCTTGAAAATTATTTGATTACATTATTGCTGAGAAATCATCCTATTAGAATTAACGAGATAACGATTTTCAATCCCAAATGGACAGATAAATATGATGTATATATCAAATAGCTACATATGTTCATGTTTTATAGAACATATTGTAAAATTTAAAATGGCTAGACAGCTGAGACTCTTGGAATCACCTATAAAAGAATCCTGTTATTTTAGTGGTAGTAACAGGGTCTTGTTAAATGATAGATGGGTCCATTGGCTGTCAAGTATAAATTTTTGCAGCCTACTCTATTTGTCCAGATCTTTTGTTACCTTTAAAGAACCTCCCTCCTGCACCATTGCATGCATACCAAGCCCACTTCAAAAAATGATCTTTGGAAGCTACTAAATGTTAATGAATTTAGTTCTAAATTGCATGTCTGGTCTCTGGTCTTTTCTAAACACAAATCCCTATTTTGTTTCTCCTCACCATAGACTGCCTCCCTTTCAAGAAAACTGGCTTCCCTACAAACACAATGCAGATAGATGTTGCATGTAGCCACTGCATCTCTATCTGTTTCCAATTGGGATCCTATCACCTTTAAATGTTGCATAATCCAATTAGAAGTATGTTCATGGGCCATTGTCAGCACAATGACAATATATAGTTATGATGATGGGAGCAGGTGTTGTGTTATGTTCATTCATTGGGTCATAGATACTTTTCTGAGTTTTGGTGTTACATTATTGAATGAAAAAAAGACTGCATATAAACAAAGAAAGAATTACATATATTAGGTGATTTTTGAAAAATGATAGAAATTTAGTATAACCTCTAAAATACAATGCAATGTGGTAGTGAAAACAAAGAGTTTGAGATACACTATTCTGATTTCTTGGGCCAAATTTAATGTACTTTATCCCTTTGTTCTTTTTATTTTGTTTCCTTTCTGTTTCATTGGTGAAATTATGCATAAGTCAGTCCCCTTCATACTTCTGTGTACTCTTCATCTCTTTGAGAAGTTGCTAATGATTTTTCTTATTCCAGAAAGATGAGTGTCATTTGCTAGTGTGCAAGGTCACAGTGCATTAATAGATTCTGCACATAAATATGGTATTTTCTCTAGAATCCTCTTTTGATGTAATAAAAGCAGTCACATAAGAAGTTTAGAATGAGGGTTTTCTTATGACTTCAAGCTTGAGACCAGCTGGTGATAAGATTTGGGTTTAAGGCTAGGGTTATTAGGATACACTGCTTAGTCATTTAGTTATTTAATCATACCCTTGTAATCATATGGACAATGTCTCCTTCAGTGTTGACATGCCATAAATTCATAACCATACAAGACAAATGCAAATGTCAAAAACTATTTATTATGGTCTGAGCAAGGGCTCAAGATTCAGGTGCAGTACTCTCTCAAGCTTGAAGTCATAAGAAAACCCTCATTCTAAACTTCTTGTGTGACTGCTTTTGCTATATCAAAAGAGGATTCTAGAGAAAATACCATATTTATGTGCAGAATCTATTAATGCACTGTGACCTTGCACACTAGTAAATGGCACTCATCTTTCTGGAATAAGAAAAATCATTAGCAACTTCTCAAAGAGATAAAGAGTACAAAGAAGTATAAAAAGGACTGACTTATGCATAATTTCACCAATGAAACAGAAAGGAAACAAAATAAAAAGATAAATTATGATTTAAATATGTAGTAATCATAAAAAGGAGAAATGGGGAGTATCAGGAACCATATAGAATTTGTAGAGAACATCACTGAAAATTGTTAAAATTTCTAAAATGACTATGTGATTGCAAATGACTTTCTCCAGCAAAGAAGGCAATAAATCTATGTGGATTGTCTCCAAATTATGTGCAAATAGAGTGGTACAATTCATCTTTTGAGAAAATATTTCTCTTAATTGATTTTACATTCACATATTGTGAACCAGCTGGCCCAGATTAACTGGCATCCAAGCAAAGCTGAAGCCAAGATTTTTTCCCCCCATTTTTATTGTCTTCTATTTTTCCATCCTAAGCATATCTTATGTCCATCTCTACCTTACTGCCTTCCCACAAATACTTCCCATAAACTAATAGCACTAATATCACTTGGGTGCTTGTTTGAAATATTGAATCCAGGCCTATCCTAGAGGTGCTAAATCAGAGTCTGCATTTTAACATCATCTCAGATTAAAAAGTTTTGTGATAGGTAACGCTGCAAAACTGATTAAGATTTTTGCTTAGCTACTGTAATAATAGGTGATCTTGACTCTGACATATATGGAATGCTAATATATTATTTTTGTTTGGGATAATGAACAGTCAAAGTGGATTGTTTTGGTTGTTTGTTACTTTATTTCTCTTCACCCTTTTGACACCTTTCAGAATTTGACAAATATGATACATAAATGAAATATAACTGATTCTACTTTGGAGATGTTGAAGGGGTTATTTCTGTTCCAGAAGATGGTCTATGCTCTAGCTGTTGAAAAAAGAAATGAAATTTTCATCATCTGAATGATGGCTGTAACTGAGCAACATAAGAAAATTTGGAGAGATAATTTAAAATTTTCTAATTTCTCTAGAAAGGAAGATTTTTGTTAAAAAATTTTAGTATCAATGTAGAAAATTGATAATGGCATATGTTATATATTGCTCAAAACTAGTACGTCTTATTATTTATAGAATGATATCTGTTTTGGCAGATACCATTCTAATGTGGTACCTAGTTTACACAATTTAAGTCATAATCTGAAAATGATTCAAGACATGAGACTAATTAGGGGATGGATTGTCACCATAGAAGATTATATCATCTTAATGCACATATGGTTCCTGTTTTAATAGTATACCCTTTGATGCTTAAATCAGTGAGGCAATGAAAACTCCATAAGAGACTGAACTACCCATTTCATAATTCCTAGATGGATAAGTGGAATTAATTGCAAATAATGAGAAATGCTTCATTCTCTCCCAAGGAGACTGAACACATTCCTAAGAGAAAATAGACTTAGTTCTTTGGTTCCTGATTCATCGTAGTACTAAGATCTTATAATGGCTTAACAAAATTGGTAAAAAGAGAAGAAAAAAATCTCTCATAACTTCATCTCTCTATCTCTTTTTGGTAGACTTCGCTTTACTGCAAGAATTCTCTAATTGACTGTTTTTTTCCTTTTAAAATCTCTCTATGTGTTTATTATCTAAAATAAGCCATATGTACACTTTTAAAATTATGATTTTTAAATTTTCTTTTTTTACCCATCTTTTTTTCTCTATTATTTTCATTTATTTCTTTTCTTTTTTTTTGTCTTTAATTTTTAATGTTACATTAAAAAAATATGAGGTCCCCATATACCCCCACCCCCCTCATCCTACTCCTCCCCCCATAAAATCCTCCTCAATCATCATGAGACATTCATTGCATTTGGTGAATACATCTCTGAGCACCGCTGCACCTCATGGTCAGTGGTCCATATCATAACCCACACTCTCCCACAGTCCACCCAGCAGGCCATGGGAGGATGTAAAATGTCCAGTAACTGTCCCTGCAGCACCACCCGGACAACTCCAAGTCCCAAAAACAACCCCACATCACATCTCTTCCTCCCACTCCTTACCCCCAGCAGCTACCATGGCCACTTTCTCCATACAGATGCCACATTTTCTTCAATTACTAACCACAATAGTTCATGAATAGAATATCAGTAAGTTCACTCTAATCCTTACTCTATTCCTCCATCCTGTGGACCTTGGAATGGTTGTGTCCACTCCACATCTATGTCAAGAGGGGGCTTAGATTCCACATGGATGCTGGATGCAATCCTTCTGCTTTCAGTTGTAGGCACTCTTGGCTCCCTGGTGTGGTGGTTAACCTTCTTCACCTCCATGTTAGATGAGTGGGGTAAGTCCAATAAACCAGAGTGTAGGAGCTGCAAGTCTGTTGACGCTCAGGGCCTGACTATCACATGGTCAGTCCAGAGATTCAGGTCCCCTGGGTATACATTAAACCCCAGCACCAACTACAGTTCTGGTAAAAGTAACAGGAGAGACTTGTGGACAAAGATCACATTTAAGTCCAGCTCCATCACACAGAAACACAAACTCCAAAGTAGGGCCAATTACATGCCACTGAACTCCATCTGCCATGACCATAGAAACTGTGGGTCTCTGTACCCCTCAGAAGAACCAATAACTGAGGTTGTATCTACTTTATCTGTCTCTGGGACTCTGCTCAGGTGTGCATAAGGGCAACCCATTTGATAACTTCCCAGCTCTTTTTGGAGATTCATAGCCATATAAACTCATCTGTCTTTTCCATTTCCCTCTTTTATTCAGGTCAAAAAACATTTTTAACTCCTGGTATTATACATAGACTGAGATAATATGCTGGTCCGAGTTGACCCTTTTATTCAAGGTCATTTTCTAGTTATATCATCAGCTGGTACTTGGTAGTAATTCCTTGGCACCAGGCAGTCTCATCCCCAGGAGTCATGTCCCATGCTGGGGGGAAGGCAACACATTTACACGCTGAGTTTGGCTTCGAGACTGGCCACATTTGAGCAACACGGAGGCTTCAGGAGGTAACTCTCAGGCACCCTGCAGCTCTAGGCCTTGTTCTTATTTCAGGTGCACAGGCTCACAAGTATAGTCATTAGTATCAAGGGCTCATTGTCGGACCTTCCGTTTTGGTCTTTGCCGTTGCACTTGGGGGATTGTTGCTGTTCCTTTAGGGCCTGTGGTAGAGCTCCCCTGGCTAGGAACTCAGCACTCCCTCAGTTGTTGTTTTTAATTGTAACCACTATGAAAATATCCAAACATTTTTATGTATCCTGGATATATGCCCTGGAGAACTCCCTGCCAACCATGCATCCCCTGTCAATAACATCCCACACCAGTGTTCCTCCCCTGCCATTGTTCAACCTCTCTGTGATCCAAAACTTCTTCAAAAATGTAGCCCAATATATTGCCAGGTTCCATTAACAGTAAAATGGAATAAAGTGATTAGTTTAAAGGTTAGATATAGAATACATATTAATTTAGAAAAATTAAGATAAAAATAAATTGGGTATCAAAAATTTTAAAAATGCAAAAGCTTTGTTTTTGATGTTTTGCCTTCCATCACTGCAATAAGTGTTGCCCTTTATGCAAATTGGCAAGGCAACTGCTTCTGTCTTTTCCTCAGTGTCTATGTCCCATCTTTTTCTTTTTTTTCCTAATTATTAAACTTATCTTCACAAAAGTTTTAGATCACATATATACAATATACAGTACTCGCACATATTCAACATAAAACCCTTTTCCCTTCCACAGCAATAATCTTTTTACATATTCATATTATATTTACTGAAACTGATATACAGATATTGAGACAATAGCTTTCAAACAAGGTAACATTTGGGTTTACATTGTGGTTTATATTTTAGACTGTACAATTTTCTAAATTTTTAGTTATCTTATGGTTTACATTATGATTTACCCTTTAGCCTATCAGCCCCTATATATTTTTGGTGTAATTTAACATGTCTTATATCCATCCTTGCGTACTCTTGTGGAACACTTCTATTGCCCACACAGTTACATTGGTTCCATCTATTCAATGCCTCTTTCCCCCTTCCCTTAGGGCCCACAGTGACAGTCAATCTTCATTGCTTGAAGGGCCATGTTCAGAGATACTTGCAACAGTGTTGAGGGCTTGACATGATCAACTGCCCTAATGCACTGGGAGCCACCATTTCTCTCGAGAGATACAATTCCCTCTATTTGGGAACATCAGTCTTCCCCAGGATGTGGGTATACCTTCACTCTCATTATATGGGTCTCTATCCAATGATATAACCCATTATGGCAAAATGAGCATTCCCATACTCCCTAGGAGCCTGTCCTGCGTCAGATTATCCCCTTTAAGCATCTTAAATAGGTAACCTTCCTTATTATAATTTGGCAAAAGTTTTCTCAGCATTATACTCTCAACCAAATACCTGACAATCTCCTATGTTCGTATGTTCCCCCACCTTAACCCCGAATTTCTTGGGAAATTTTACCCATCCTCCCATCCCTAGTCCCCCTCAAGCCCACAAAGCCACGCCCAAAGTTAACCCTATCCCCCCATTTTATCCCTTCCTTGTACAAATACTTACTGCCAACTTATCATAGATTTCACCCTTGTAGGTGTCAGCTTACATCCTTCCTCTACCCTCCATTTTCCTTTAAGCCTATCATCCAGTCTCTAGCTCTCTGAGGCAGCTAGCTTTACTTATTTCATATCATTGACCTCTGTAGTATTTGTCCTTCAATGCCTGGGTTGCTTCACTCAACATAAGATTATCAAGATTCATCCATGTTATCACGTGTGTTTGTAGTGTATTTGTTCTTACAGCCGAGTAGTATTCCATTGTATGTATATACCACATTTTATTGATCCACTCATCTGTTGATGGGCATTTGGGTTGATTCCAACTTTTGGCAATAGTGAACAATGCTGCTATGAACACTGGTGTGCATATATTGGTTTGTGTCCTTGTTTTCAGTTCTACTGGGTATATACCCAGCAGTGGAATTGCTGGGTCATATAGCAAATCTATATTTAGTATTTTGAGAAACCGCCAAACTGTCCTCCAGAATGGCTGGATCCTTCTGCATTCCCACCAGCAGTGGATGAGTGTTCCCATTACTCCACATCCTCTCCAGCATTTGCAGTCTTCTGTTTTTTTTCATACCTGCCAATCTTATGGGAGTAAGATGGTATCTCATTGTAGTTTTGATTTGCATAACCCTGATAGCTAGAGATTTGGAGCATTTTTTCATGTGCTTTTTAGCCATTTGTATTTCTTCTTTGGAGAACTGTCTGTTTAAATCTTTTTTCCATTTTTTAAATGGGTTGTTTGTCTTTTTGTTTTCAAGATATAGGGGTTCTTTATATACGCAGGTTATAAGTCTCCTATTAGATATATGGTTACCAAATATTTTCTCCCATTGTGTAGGCTCTCTTTTCACTTTCTTGACAAACTCATTTGAGGTGCAGAAGGCTTTAATTTTGAGGAAGTCCCATTTATCTATCTGTTCTTTTGCTGCTTGTGCTTTTGGTGTGAAGTTCATGAAGCCATTTCCTATTACAAGGTCTTGTATATTCCTCCATATACTGCTTTCCAAAGTCTTTATGGTCTTGGCTCTTATATTTAGGTCTTTGATCCATTTTGATTTTGAGTTGATTTATGTATAAGGTGTGAGATGGTAATCTTCCTTCATTCTTTTACATATGGATATCCAGTTCTCCAGGCATCATTTGTTGAATAGGCCATTCTCTCCCAGTTGAGAGGGTTTGGTGGCTTTATTGACTATTATATGACTATATATATAAGGATCTATATCAGACTCTCAGTTCGGTTCCATTGGTCTGTGTGTCTATCCTTGTGCCAATACCATGCTGTTTTCACTACCGTAGCTTTGTAGTATGTTTGAAGTCAGGTAGTGTGATTCCTCAAAATCATTTTTCTTTTGAATATGTCTTGGGCTATTCAGGGCCTCTTTTCTTTCCAAATAAATTTCATAGCTAGTTTTTCTAGCTCCTTAAAGAATGCTGTGTTGATTTTTATTGGATTGCATTGAATGTGTATATTAGTTTTGGTAGGATAGACATCTTAATAATATTTAGTCTTCCTATCCATGAACAGGGAATATTCTTCCATTTATATAGGTCTTCTTTGATTTCCTTGAACAGTCTTGTGTAGTTCTCTGTGCATAAGTTTTTTACATCTTTAGTTAAATTTATTCCTAGGTATTTGAATTTTTTATTGACTATTGTAAATGGTATTTGTTTCTTGATTTCCTGCTGTGCTTGCTGCTTATTGGTGTACAGAAATGCTACTGATTTTTGACTTTACTAAACTCATTTATGAGTTCTAGAAGCTTTGTTGTAGACATTTCAGGGTTTTCTATATATAGGCTTATGTCATCTGCAAATAATGAAATTTTGACTTCTTCCTTTCCAATTTGAATGCCTTTTATATCTGGTTTTTGCCTCAGTGCTCAAGCAAGTACTTCTAAGAACATGTTAAATAGAAGAGGTGATAGTGGCCATCCTTGTCTTGTTCCTTATGTTAGAGGGAAAGATTTTAGGATTTCACCATTGTAAATGATGTTGGCTGTGGATTTTTCATATATACCCTTTATCATGTTCAGAAAATTTCCTTGTGTTCCAATCTTTTGCAGTGTCTTTATCAAGAAAGTGCGCTGTATTTTGTCAAATGCTTTTCTGCATCTATAGATATAATCATGTGATATTTTTCCTTCAATCTGTTTATATGGTATTACATTGATTGATTTTCTTATGTTGAACCATCCTTGCACACCATAATGAATCCCACTTGGTCATGGTGTATAATTCGTTTCATGTGTTGTTGGATACGGTCAGCAAGTATTTTGTTGAGGATTTTTGCATCTAGGTTCATTAGAGAAATTGGTCTGTAATTTTCCTTTCTTGTGGTGTCTTTGTTTGGCTTTGGCTCTAGGGTAATTTGACATCATAGAATGAGTTAGGTAATGTTCCTTCTGTTTTGATTTTTTGGAAGAGTTTCAGTAAGATTGGTGTTAGTTCTTTCCAGATGTTTTGTAGAATTCACTGTGAAGCCGTCTGGCCCTGGGTTCTTCTTAGTTAGGAGGTTTTTTAATGACTGGTTCTATCTCTTTACTTGTGATTGGTTTGTTGAGATCATCAATTTCTTCTTTCATCAATATAGGCTGCTTATGTATTTCCAGGAATTTGTCCATTTCCTCTGAATTGTCATTTTTGTTGGAATATAATTTTTCAAAGTATCCTCTTAAGATAGTCTTTATTTCTGTGTGGTCAGTGGTGATATCTCCTTTCTCATTTCTTATTTTATGTATTTGCCTCTTCTCTCTTTTTTTCTTTGTTAGTCTCACTAAGGGTTTGTCAATCTTATTGATCTCAAAGAACAAGCTCTGGTTTTGTTTATCTTTCAAGTGTTTTCTTATTTTCTATTTCATTTAGCTCTGCTCTTATCTTTGTTATTTCTTTCTTTCTTCTTCCTGTGGGGTTACTTTGCTGTTTTTTTTTTTAATTACTAATTCCTCCAAATGTGCAGTTAGTACTTCAATTTTTGCTCTTTCTTTTTTTCTGATGTATGAATTTATGGCTATAAATTTCCCTCTCAGTACTGCTTTTGCTGCATTCCATAAGTTTTGGTATGTTCTGTTATCATTTCATTAGTTTCAAGGTACTTATTAATTTCTTTTGAGATTTCCTCTTTGCCCCACTGTTTTTGTAAGCGTATGCTATTTAATTTCCATATCTTGGTGTGAAATCTGGGCTTCTGGCCCTTGTAGATTTCCTGCTTCACGCACTGTGGTCAGAAATATTATTTTGTAGTATTTCTATTTTTCTGAATTCATTGAGCTTTTCTTTGTGGTCTACATATGGTCTATCTTGGAGAATGATCCATGTGCACTTGAGAAAAAAGTATACCCTGCTGTATTTGGATGTAATGTTCTGTATATGTCTATTAGATCCTGCTCCTCTAATATACTGTTCAAAGGTTTTGTTTCTTTATTGATTCTCTTTTGAGATGTTCTGTCCAAAGTTGATAGTGGTGTATTAAAGTCTCCCACCATAATTGTAGAGGCATCTGTTCTTTCACTTAGTTTTTCCAGTGTTTGCCCCACATATTTGGAGGAGCCCTTGTTAGGAGCATAAATATTTATGATTGTTCATTCTTCTTGAGAGATTATCCCTTTCACTAATATATAGTATCCATCTTTGTTTCTCACAATTGTTTCACATTTAAAGTCTATTTTGTCTGATATTAACATAGCTACTCCTCCCTTTTTTTGGTTATTGTTTGCTTGTAAGTTTGTTTTCCAGCCATTCACTTTCAACCTCCATGAATCCCTGGGTCAAAGATGTGTTTCTTGTAGACAGCATATAAATGGGTCATATTTCCTTATCCAGTCTTCCAGTCTGAATCTTTTGATAGGTGAGCTTAATCCATTGACATTCAGTGTTATTACTTTCAAGGAATTATTTATGTTAGTCATATTTTGCTTGGACTTGTTTTTGTCATATTTTGTTTGTTTCTTTTTCCTTCTCTTTTTGTCTTATTTGTTGCTCTTACATTCTCCTCCAACTCTGCCTCTCCTGTTTTTTTCTTTCTTCCTGCAGAATTCCCTTTAGTATTTCTTGAAGGGCAGGGTTCTTGTTGGCATACTCTTTTAATTTCTGCTTATCTGTGAATATTTTGAACTCTCCATCATTTTTGAATTCTAGTTTAGCTGGGTAGAGTATTTTTGTTTGGAAATTTTTTTTTAGTACCTTGACTATATCATACCACTGCCTTCTTGCCTCCATTGTTTCAGATGAGAAATCAGCACTTAATCTTATGGAGCCTCCCTTGTATGTGGTGGTTCTCTTTTCTCTTGCTGCTTTTAGAATTTTATCTTTGTCTTGCGCATTGGCTAATTTTACAAGGATATGTTTTGGGGTGGGCATGTTGGGATTTATGGTGTTTGGGATGTGTTGTGCTTCCTGGACATGTACATCTGTCTCTCAGTAGATTTGGGAAGTTTTCAGCCATTATTTCCTCCAACACCTCTTCTGTCCCCTTTCCCTTCTCTTCTCCTTCTGGGATGTCTATAATACATATGTTTGTGCATTTTGCATTGTCTTTCAGATCCCTAAGTCCTAGCTGGATTTTTTCTATCTTTTTATCGATCAGTTCTACTATCTGTTTGATTTCAGATGTACTGTCTTCCATGATGCTAATTCTCTTCTCTTTCTCTTCTAAACTGCTGCTATTTGCTGAGAGTGTATTTTTGATTTCTTGAACTGTGGTGTTCATCACCATCATATCTGTTATCTTTTGTGTATGTCTGCAATTTCCTCTCTAAGTGTTTTCATATTGTTAATTTCTTCCTTTACTTCATTAAGTTGGTCTCTAATATATGTTTTGAGATCTTTAATTACTTGTACAATGTTCTGCTCCTCTTCCTGGTTTTTAGTTTGTTCATTGGATTCAGCCATGTTTTCCTGATTATTAGTTTGGTTTGTAGTTTTTTGTTGCTGTCTAGTCATCATTTTATCTTGACGAGTTTAATCAGTTCCTTAGCTTCTTTGTCTAGTCTTAGGGATTAATTAGTTGTTGTTCGTGTGTAAGTTTTATGTCTTCTCTTTGTCACTTTGTTCTTCTTACTCTATTTTCTTGTTGCTGGCTAAGTTTACTTTGAAGGAAAATATTAGGGTCAGGGAAAGCAAAATGAGTAAGAAAAGAAAATGTATAAAGTATATTAGTAATAAACGTTAACAGAGCAACAATGTGAGATTTAGGAGAATGGATATTAGACTCACATAAGTTGTGTAGAATTATAGCAGTAAGTAGAGAACCTATACTGAGATAGTCAACTGAATATGGGGAGGAATATAGTATGAATTAAAAGCCAGTGTTTTAGTGAGAGAGGGAGAGAGAAAAGAAAGATAATAATATCAAGAGTGGATAAGAGGCGGCAGACTTTGCCCAGTGGTTAGCACATCTGTCTACCACATGGGAGGTCCACGGTTCAAACCCCAGCCCTGCTTGACCCATGTGGAGCTGGCCCATGTGCAGTGCTGATGCATGCAGGGAGTGTCGTGCCACACAGGATTGTCCCCCGTGTAGGGGAGCCCCACATAAAAGGAGTGCACCCTGTAAGGAGAGCTGCCCAGCACGAAAGAAAGTGCAGCCTACCCAGGAATGGTGCTGCACACATGGAGAGCTGACACAATAAGATGACGCAACAAAAAGAAACACAGATTCCCGTGCCGCTGACAACAACAGAAGCAGACAAATAATACACAGCAAATAGACACCGACAACAGACAACCGGGGTGGGGGGCGGAAGGGGGAGAAAGAGAGAGAAAGAAAGAAAGAAATCTTTAAAAAGAAAGATTGGATAAGAGAAAACAGAACAAATGTATTAGAAATAAACAGTCAGACAATTTGGAGGCCAATGAAAGGGAGGTAGAATGTAAGAGAAACAGCAGATGATGAAGGATAGAAAGATGTGGGGGAAAGGGGATAGTGTAGGTGGCCAAAATCAATTCACAGAGAAAAGAGGAAATAGAGGATGAGGAAACACAGCAAGTGTGAAGTGCTCCCTTCAGCATCTATTATATAAAGAAAATAAAATAAAAAAAGAAGAAAAAAGAGAAAAGAAAAAAAAGAGAAGAGAAAAAGGGGGGGCAAAGAAAAGGGGTGGAAACAAACAAGAAAAAGAAAAATAGAAAAAAACTAAATAAATGAGAAAGGACCTTGGGGGATAAAGCAGGAGAAAAGACCAGGAGACAATGCAATATTAGGAACCATGCCAAAAAAAAAAAAAAAAAGAACCAATGTTTCAAGCTAGGAATCCTCTTTGCAGTTAAAGAATACACTTAGGGATCTGACCTTCCCCCTTTCTCCTTTCCTCACTTCTCTCTCTCCCAGGGCAGTAGGAAAGCTGCCCGAGAGGTCTTGTAGGAGATTCAAGTATGTCCTTGTTGAACCAACTCAACACAGAAGACTATGACTCTTTATTTCCAGTGTGAGAGCACCTACACCTCACCAGAAATCCCAAATATGTTATTGGAAAAGCTTGGATAACACCTCTGACAGGCCCTCCCCCTTAAGTGTGCTAGGAGAGGTCTAACTGATTTTCTGACTCCACTTTCTCCCAGACCAAGTTTCCTATCCCAGGACGTTTATGTAAATTGGGCTTTCTTAGCAGATTCACCTCTCTTTTCTTCCCAGACTCTCCCTAAGTCAGCTAGTACACTCCTTCAAGTTCAAGGAGAAAGAGAGAGAGAAAAAACAACAACAACACAAAACACTGAGGGCTAGGGTAATCAAGGACCTCAGACGGACCTCAGGGCATGGTGGATTTGGGGATGAGAAGTCTGTGATATTGCAGACTCAGGGTGTGTGAGTCTCTGGAGTATGGGCCACCAGACCTGGGAAACCTGCATCCAGTTAACACTGGGCCTAGGAACACTGCAGTACAACAAAGCCTTCAGGGATTGCAGCAGCCAGGCTGCCAGCCCTAGGAGGAGGGATCCCGCCCACAACTTCTGACCTCCAGGTCAGAAACCCAAAATTCCACCTCTTGCAAGAATCTCTTCTGTCACTGTCTCACCAAATTGATATCCAGACACTTCCTGCCCTGCAAGCCTCTGAAACAGCCCGCTCAGGGTTTGTGAACACCCCAGCACAGCAAAGATCCCAGGGATCGCCATGCCAGGCCGTCAGCCCTATGGGGAGGTGCTCCACCCATAACTTTTGACCTCTGTGTCAAAAACCCAAAATTCCACCTCTTGCAAGAATCTCCTCCATCACTGTCTCACCAAATCGACATCCAGACACCTCCCACCCTGTAAGCCCCCAAAACATCCTGCTCAGGGCTTGGGAAAACCTCAGCTCAACAAGCCTTCAGGAATTGCAGCAGCTGGGCCACCAGTCCCAGGGGAAAGGGACCCGCCCACAACCTCTGACCTCCGTGCAAGAGACCCAAAATTCTACCTCTTGCAAGAATCTCCTCTGTCACCGTCCCACCAAATCGACATCCAGACACCTCCTGCCCTGCAAACACCCGAAACAGCCCAGTCCAGCAGGACTCCGACCCTATTCAGCTGCTTCTTTGCAGGAGAGATTATGAGCTGCACTCACTCAGATGCCATCTTGCTCCCCTCCCTAATTGACTGTTTAGGTTTCCTAATCTATTTCAATGGTTGTAGGCAAAATGCTTTTGGATTCAGCTTCTCTGGTATCAGACATTTTTTTTTCAGAATTTATTGTAATATACCAAACATGAGGTGATAAATTCAAATTAGTTGAGAAAAGGGCAAGAGGAAGTAAATGTAGAACATAAAAGCTACTGACATATAGGCATGAGAGGAAAGAAAGAATTCTGATGTGATATTGGAGCATGTTAACAAGGTATGAATATGATGCTGTTGATAAGAAAAGTGGACGAGGTCAGCAATGTTTTATAAAGGAGAGAATTTTTTTCAGTCCTTAACAGACTGTTGATACGTCAATGGTTAAGAGGCATACATTCCCAGTAGGACAAGGGTTAAGACACAGAAATAATTATTAAGGAATTTAACTACATGTAAGTGATTATGAGGAAAATTAGAGAGATAATTTAGTAGAAGAGAGAAAAAAGATGAAGGGACAGAAGGAGAGAGAAAAGGAGGGAAGAGAAGGCAAAGATAGGGTATAGAGAAAGGAGGAAAAGGAAAATATATGAGAAAACCTGAGAAGGGATGAGAAGAGAGAGGAAACCAGAATCTAGAGGACATATATTATATCTGGGAGATACGAAAAAGAGAAAGGAAATGAAAGTAGGATGTCTTATCAAGGTAAAATGTAACAGTAACCATGACAGGATAGAAATTTAAGAAAAGTAAACAATTAAAGAGTGGGGATGTCAAATTCTGCAAACAGATTAGTGACAATGAGGACTGAGAAAGACACCAGGATTTGTAAATTTGGCTATTTGATCAGTGCTGATTTGGGGACAAGAGAAGATTCTGCAGAATGAATAGGGAAGAAGAAAAATTGTTGGGCATGAGGAGAGAATCAATTGTGATTATTTATAAGAGGCAAAGAAGAATTAAATTGGACTGGAAAATAGGATAAATGCAAGAAAGAAAGCACTTAGTATATAACATGTGAAGTGTATTTTCCTCCACACAGTCCTGAAGGAAGAACTGGAGGAAAGAACTGGTGAACTCTGGGGAGATGGAGGTCTGTGGTTGAAAATACAATTATGGGAATGTTCTTCTGGCAAATATGGCAGGGGAGGGTCACTGAAGCAGGGTATTGGTGGTGAGGGGGAAGTGAGGGAAAGGGTGCACCTGGGGCATGCTCCTATAGACTATGAATGTGTTCATTTTTGTCATAGGGTGTTATCTCAGTGAATGGAAATCCACACAATAAACAACAAAATATTAAACTCCCAACCTGGGAAGTCCTGCTATGTTCTCAAATAGAGGGACAAGAATGTCTCAGTTCATAGGTAGTGCATAATAAAAGAAAACAGACCAATATGCCAAAGCCATCGATATTAAAGCATGCAACTTTAAACTTTATTCTTGTAAAATTAAAACTTAGCCTAATAAAAACTATTGACTAAGAGTTACCTCCTGAAAATCTCCTTGTTACTCAAATAAGACCTCTCTCTAGGCCAAACTGAGCAAATAAACACAAATTTTTCCCTGGCATAGGATGTGACTCCAGGGATGAGCCTCCCTGGAACCAAGGGATTAATACCAAGCATCAAACAGCAATGCACTTGGGAAAAGACCTTGACCAAAAGGTGGAAATATTAAATATAAAATTTAAGTATTAAAACATGTAAAATATATAAAATATTTTTAATACAAGTAACTTTTACTGATACATATTATAAAGCATAAATCCATCCAAGTGTACAATTGATGATTTTGGTATAATCACATAGCTGTGCATTCATCACTTCAATCATTTTTAAAGAATTTCCATTATTCTAGTAATAACAATAATATAAACAAAAACCAAACAGCCAAATAAAACTCATCACCTCTCAATCTCTCTATGCTTCCCCTTCTATACATAATGGCTATTCTGTTTCCTTCTCTCTGGTACATTTGTATTTATATTTTGTAAAGCAGGCTCATATAAGCACTATACCCATATTTGTTTTTTACTTGAGGTTTCACTGTTATATAGTCCCATGTTACAATTTTTAGCTTTACTTGTAGTAATATATATAACCTTAAACTTTCCCTTTCAGCAACTCTCATACTCATATAATAGCTCTGCTAGTCACAAATACCATGATGTGATCTCATCATTTCCATTCATTTCCAAAGATTTACAACCTTTTTTTTTGTTTTTTTACCATTTTTGCACAGATCAACCCTCAGCTTTCCTTTCTCTACCCTCTTTCTATTTTCCAGTGACCTATATTCTATTTATTCATTCCATGAGATTACATAACATATTTAATTCATAATAATGCAATCATACTGTATTTGTCCTTTTGTGTCTGGCTTGTTTCACTCAAAATAATGTCCTCCAAGTTCATCTATGTTGTCATATGCTTCACGACTTTAATCTTCTTACCACTGCATAATAGTCCATTGTGTGCATTTATCAGTGAACTGATGAATAAGTTGATGGACATCTGGGTTGTTTTTATCTTTTGGCAATCAGAAATAATGCTGTTTTGAATATCGGTATGCAGAAGTCTGTTCATGTCACTGCTTTCAGTTCTTCTGGGTATATACCTAGTAGTGGTCTTGCTTGGTCCCATAGCAAGTCTATATTCAATTTCCTTAGGAACTGCCAAATAGTCCTCTACAATGGCTATACCATTCTACATTACCACCAACAGTGAATAAGCATTCCTATCTCTCCACAATCTCTGCAACATTTACAGTTTTCCGACTATTTAATAGTGGCCAGTCTAATAGGTATGAAATGATATTTCATTGTAGTTTTGATTTGCATTTCCCCAGTCACTAGAAATGTTGAACATTTTTTTCATGTTTCCTTGCCATTTGTATTTCTTCTTTGGATGAGTGTATTTTCAAGTCTTTTGCCCATTTTTTAATTTGGGTAGTTTGTATCTTTACTGTTGAGTTGTATGATCTCTTTATGTATCATAAATATTGAACCCTTTTCAGATATGTGATTGCCAAGTATTTCCTTCCATTGAGTTGACTGCCTTTTCACCCTTCTTACAAAGTCCTTTGCGGTGCAAAAGTGTTTAATTTTGAGGAGGTCCTATTAGTATTTTTTCTTTCATTGCTCATGCATTGAATGTAAGGTCTAAGAAACTATTGCCTACCACAAGATCTTGAAGATGTTTTCCTACATTTTCTTCTAGGATTTCATAGTTATTGCTTTTATATTTAGGTCCTTGATTGATTTTAGGTTAATTTTTGTACAAGGTGTGAGATGGGATGTCTTATTTCTTTCTTTTGGATATGGCTATCCAGTTCTCCCATCACCATTTCTTGAAAAGACTGTTCTGGTCCAACTGGGAGTGCTGAACTGCCTTGTCAAAAATCACTTGACTGTAGATGTGAGAGTCTTTTTCTGAGTTCTCAGTTCAGTTCCATTGGTCAATGTGTTTGTCTCTATGCCAGTACCATGCTGTATGTTTGTTGTTGTTTATTTTAACACTGTAGTTAAGTATTAATAATATGCTTTAAAGTCTGGAAGTGAGAGTCCTCCAAGTTCATTCTTTTTAAATATCTTTTTGGCTATTGAGGGCCCCTAAACTTTCCAAATAAATATGATAATTGGTTTTTCCACTTCTGCCAAAATGTCTTTTGGAATTGTTATTGGGTTTATGTTGAATTTGTAAATCAGTTTGGGTAGATTGATAATTAATGATTATTTAGTCTTCCAATCCATGAAAGGAATGTTTTTCCATTTATTTAAATCTTCTTCAGTTTCTTTTAGCAATGTTTTGTAGTTTTCTGAATACAGGTCCTTTATGTCTTTAGTTAAGTTTATTCCTAAATATTTGATTGTCTTAGTGGCTATTATAAATGGAATTTTTTTTTCTGATTTCTTCCTCAGATTGCACATCAGTAGTGTATAGAAATGCTATTGATTTTTGCATATTAATCTTTTATACCTCCACTTTGCTGAACTCATCTATTAGTTCTAGTAGCTCTGTTTTGGACTTTTCAGGAGATTCTAGATATAGAATTCTATCAGCAAATAATGTAAGGTTTACTTCTTCCTTTCCTATTTGGGTGCTTTTTATTTCTTTATCTAGCCTAATTGCTCTAACTAGAACTCTAGTACAATATTGAAAACCAGTGGTGACAGTGGGCACTCCTATCTTGTTACTGAACTCAGCAGGAAAACTTTCAGTCTTTACTGTTGAGTACAATGCTAGTTGTAGGTTTTTCATACATGAACTTAACCATATTGAGAAAGCTTCCTTCTATTCCTATCTTTTGAGGTGTTTTTTAATCAAGAAAGGGTGCTGAGTTTTGTCAAATGCCCTTAGTGCATGAATTGAGAGGATCCTGCAATTTTTCTTCTTCAATTTAACAAGTTGGCTTATTACACTAATTGATTTTCTTGTGTTGAACCACACTTGCATATCTGGGATAAAACCCACTTGATTGTGGTGCATAATTCCTTTAATGTGCTTTTGGATTCTGTTTACAAGTATTTTGTTGAGAATTTTTATATCTATATTCTTTAAAGATATTGGTCTGCAATTTTCTTTTTTCATAGTATCTTTACCTGGTTTTGGTACTAAGGTGTTGTTGGCTTCATAGAATGAGTTTGGTAGCATTCTTTCCTGTTCAATTTTATGGAAGAGCTTGAGCAAGATTGGTATTAGATCGTCTTTGGATGATTGGTAGAATTCACCTGTGAAGCCATCTGGTCCTGGACTTTTCATCTTTGGAACGTTTTTGATGACTGTTTCAATCTCTTCACTTGAGATTGCTTTGTTGCTGTCTCTTATTTCCTCTAGATTCAGTGGAGTTGGTTCATGTTTTCTAGGAATTCGTCCATCTCTTCTGCTCTGTCTAGTATTTTTGTCATACAGTTGTCCATAGTATCCTCTTATTATCTCTTTTATTTCTCTGGGGTCAGTGGTAATGCCCCCCTTTCATTTCTGATTTTAGTTATTTGCATCTTCCCTCCTTTTTTCTGTGTCAGTCTAGCTAAAGGCTTGTCTATATTAATGACCTTCTCAAAGAACCAAGTTTTGGTTTGGTTTTTTGTTGTTGTTGTTGCTGTTTTTTGTTCTTAATTTATTTTTTTCTGCTCTGATCTTTACTATTTCTTTCCTTTGACTTGGCTTGGGACTAGTTTGCTATTCTTTTTCTCGTTCCTTCAGGTGTGCAGTTAGATCTTCAACTTTAGCTCTTTCTTCTTTTTAAATGTAAGCATTGAGGACTATAAATTTCCATCTCAGCAATGCCTTTGCAGTGTCCCATAGGTTTTGATATGTTGTGTTCTCATTTTCATTCATCTCACAATATTTGCTGAATTCCCTTGTAATTTCTTCTTTGAACCATTGATTATTTAAGAGTGTGTTGTTTAGTGTTCATATATTTTTTGATTTTCCATTTTTCTGTCCGTTATTGATTTTCATCTTCATTGCATTATGATCAGATAAATTGTTTTGTATAACTTCAATCTTTATAAATTTTTTTTGTCATCTCTTGTAACCCAACATATGGTCTATCTTGGAGAAGGAACCATGAGTGCCTGAAAAAAATATATATCCTGCTGTTTTAGTGGACAATGTTCTATAGATGTCTGTTAAGTCTAGCTCATTTATCATACTATTCAAGTTCTCTGTTTCTTTATTTATCCTCTGTCCAGATGTTCTATCCAATACTGAGAGTGGTGTATTGAAGTCTCAAACTATTATTGTAAATGCCTACTCTGAAACTATCTTGCCAGAAATCCCCCATAAAAGAGTTTTTATGGCTAAAAGATTTCAAAATGAGTTAGGAAGTCATTCCAGGGGTTACTTTTATGCATGTCCCTGGCAGATCTCACTAAATGCCACTGTAAACAAAGCCTCAAATAGGGGTGCTTCTGAGGGTGCTAGAGCCATTCAGACACTATAGGGAACACACATAGCCCCTTGAAATCAGCACTCTGTCAGTGGACCTTACCTTGGAATTATGACTTCCCCAATGTAAAAGTTAGACTCATTTATAATTTTCCTACACATTTTTCTACCCCTTTTACTTGAGCCTATAATTAGCACTATACTCATTAAATATATGTCTCAGAGACTAAATCTTCAGTCTGCTCATATGCTAGTTGAGCCATGAATCTCAGAAGAGTTGTGGCTAATACCCACTTTCCTCTTCATCAGACTTGCCCAGGATAACAAACCAAATGATGATGATGGACAACCTCCATCCCCAAAAGCAGAGACTCTATAACTGCAAGCAAAACAATTCCTTCCATCTGCCCCATAAAAAAATCTAAGTTCCTTGCAATCTGAAACAAAACAAGCAACACCATCCCAAAATCTTCAAAGTTGAGGAATTAACAAACATAAAGAAGGAATGCACAATGGACAAAGTAAATTTATTAATATTGTAGTAATGGAAGAATGTGTAACATTGATATAAAGATAATGGTTACTAGAGGTTCTAAGGGGACGGTGAGGGAATAATAGGTAGAACACGGGACATTTTTGGGGCATTGGAATTAAGTGTAAACCAAAATGTAAACTATAGACCTTGGTTAGCAGCAATGCTTCAATACTTATTCATCAACTGTAACAAATGTAGCACACTATTATGAGATGTTCTTAATAGAGAATGACGTGAGAGGTGGAGGGGGTGAGGTATATGGGAAGCCCTTATACTTTTTTTTTTTTTTAGGTACTGGGAACCAGGGATTGAAACTGGGACCTCATGTGTGGGAAGCCAGTTCCCAAGCACTGAATCACATAAACTATCCTGAGTTGGTTTTTTCATGTTTTGTTTGTTGTTTGTTTGTTTGTTTTTTAGGAGGCACCTGGAACTGAACCTGGGACCCCCACGTGGGAAACAGGTGCTTAACCGCTTGAGCCACATCTGCTCCCCTCCCTTATACTTTTTATGTAACTTTTCTGTAATCTAAACACCTTTAAAATAAAGTTTATTATATATATAAAAGTTTTACTCTGATAGGGAGGTAATACCATATTTCTTCAATGCAAAACAAGCATATGATAAATAACAAGAGGACTCCAATTACTTGCAAGACCTTTCCACTTCCTGTGCCCACTAGGTAAATACAACTCTCAGATTTCATTGCCTATATTTATCACAATAGACTATATTTATATTTACTGCCTATATTTATTGCAGTAGACTTATAATTATCTTCAGTCTTGGACCTTCCAGTCCATTCTCTAATGGTATTTCACAATTATGGGACATTTTGTCAAATTAGTGTGTAGAGGCCAAGGGTGTTAGATGCTTACAATGCAAAGAGCAATCCTGTTACAAGTAAGAATTATCCTATATTCCTCATGGTTATCCAATGGCCAGGAGGGCTAAACTCATTACAAATATATAGCAGTATGATTATAGGATATAATAATAGCTTAAAAGTTATTATAGAAGTTATAAGGGAAGTTCAGCAGTTTAGAAAAAGTATTTTTGGAAAGGGAACCGTATTTAGAGTAAGAGGCATTGCCTTGATATTTATTAAACTATGTATTCATTCTGTCTTTTTGCATCTCCAACTAGTTTAACTGAAAAGACTCTCAGTGCAGAAATACAATTAGTATAAACTTAATGAAACCAATTGCAAATACAAAACAGTGGAGAATTTTAACTCTTTTACAGTTATTTTAAAAGTGGTATAGGGGAGCAGAAGTAGCTCAAGTGGTTGAGCACCTGCTTCCCATGCATGAGGTCCCAGGTTTGGTTCCTGGTACCTCCTAAAAACAAACAAACAAATGAAAAATCAACTTTCATTAGGGAGTGGATGTAGCTCAATGGTTGAACACCTGCTTCCCATGTACAAGGTCTTGGGTTTGATCCTCAGTATCTCTTCTAAAAAATATGGTGGTATAGATCAGCAAGCATAAGCAGAAAGTATCATGAATTTTACTTATATAGGTCATTTTAAAAATAATACTTATTACTTGCTTTCCTATTAATATTTTTAGACATTTGTAGTGAAATGAGAAGTATTATAATTTATAAATATTAATTATTGGAGATTTCTATTTTGAGTTACCTCATTTGTTGTCTTACCCTCATGCTCTTCCCCAAAGCCTCTCACATAGCTCCTCTATGGCTTCTTGTATTATGATTTCTCTTTCTGGTCCATTGTTGTGGTGCCATCCAGTGGCTCCACTCCGGAAGGGGTAAGGACGAACAGAGAAAGACAACATACAGTAACCGCTCTGGAGACTCAGGCTGGTGGCGCAGGTCTGATTTATTGAGGAAGCGTAGTAGCTTTTATAGACCGTGAGGCAACCTGCAAGCAGCTTACTGGCTATGCTAATTTAGTGAGGCTGATTGGTCATGTGCTCTAGTTGCTGGGGGGAAGGCAGATTTCTGAGGGACATGCCTCGGTGCCATCTTTTGAGTGGAACCCCAAAGTCCTTATAGTTAGAGGTTTTCCTACGTCTAACAAGGTGTCGACGGCTTGCCCACAGTTCATCTCCCATTCTGTATTGCTTTAGAAGTATAATTTAGGATAGTCTCCAAGGCCTTTTAAGTAATAGAGATCTAATGTATACTTTGGCATGAGGTGGGCTTTTAAAACAGGAGATATGTTTTGTGATGCTTCATCATTACTCATAAACACAGGGTACCATTCTGATGTTACACTTATTTATAAATGAGTCCTATCTAATTTGGGAGCTTATCCTACTTGTTTCCTTCACTCCAACAGTTTTAATTTTGGGGAGGCATGATATCTCTCATTATGGTGCTCACAATCTATTTCCATCTCCATCTCCACCTCCATCCCTATCTTTAGCCATCTCTATGTCATCTTTAATCCTCTCATTCTGGTTTTTATTTTGTTTTATTTTCCAATATTCCTCTGCTCCTTCATTTTCATTTTTTGAGCACCTACTCTACACCAGGAATATTTGAGATACTGAGAATAAAACACTAAAACATGAAAGGCAAGTCTTTCCCCTCTTAGAGCTTAAATTCTAGCACGGGAGAGAAAATATGTAAATAAATATGTTAAAAATATTCATAAGTAGTTATAATTGCTATGGAGAAAAATAAAGCTAGGTAAGAGGAATTGCCTCCATAAACAAGAGTTTGCAAAATTTATGTAGGATGGTTAGGGAAAACTCAATGATATAATGACATTTGAGCTTAATTAGGAGGAAATGAGGGAAATAAATATGTAGATATCAGATGCAGAGAATAGCAAGTTCAGTGGCCCTGAAGCAGGAGTTTGATTATCATCCTCAAGAAAACAGCAAGGAGGCAAGAATGACTGAAGTAGAGTTAGTAAGGATGAGAAGTTTGGGAAATAAGGTTTGAGAGTTGCAAGGGGAGAGAGGATAAAGGATTTGAAATCATTCTAAGAACTTCAGCTTAATGATCTGTGTGAGAAGAGTCAGGAAAAGGTTTTGAGCAAAGTGGCATAAACTGACTGTACTTTTAAAGGATCACTCTGGCTTCTCTTCTGAGAACAGTCTTGGAACCAGGGCCTAAGGAGTGTGGTCAGTTGGGTGGCTATACTAATATGTGTGGAAAATTAAGAATAATACAAAATTAGGAATTAGGAATATTATCCATCTGTTTCAAGACCCATGTATCTGTGTTTCTTAACAAAGTCTAGTGATGAATTATCTGTTTTGAATTCAAGCAATACTTAGCTAGACAGTATTATCTTGTTATGTTTGCTTATAACTATGCTTTCAAAAATTAGAGACTTAAATATACTAGACATTGTGCTGGCTACTAGAAATAAAATAAGTCAAAATATGCACATTCTCTGCTACCATAGTCTGACAGATATATCACTTTAGATCTTACATTCACAGTTTTCCATATTTGTTCTTTTCCTTCTCACTCAATTTTATATCCCTTTGAAAATAGATTATGTACATGTGGATCCATTCATTTTTTCATTCATTCATATCATAATTGAGAGCTTGTGTGCTACGTGCTGAGCAACTCATATCACTCAAATATGCTGGATGTTTCTAGCACTAAGTGAATGTTCAATAGTCTTGCCAAGTTGAAGTAAAGGCATTGAACTGAATATTGGGAGCATTAAAAAGGGAGTATATGACTGAAGAGTTAAGAGGCTGTGTCATAAGATGCATGCAGAGAGCATGCAAACTGTGTTCCCTGAGTTGGAGATGCTGAACCTTATGGCCTTTGCTGATCATTTGCAAGCCTTCCTTATTCTTAGTTTACTTGAATGACCTCCACTGTCAAAGCAGGGCAGTTATACTTGCTGACCTTTTGGGTATGGAAGACAGAGTAAAAGAAACATGCAAATGATTGCATACAAATGATCAAGTTGAGATTGGCTCAATATAAATGCTAACTAGAAAAGGATGCAATTCACTTCACACTATAATTTCAATGCACAAGGAATCATAAAATCATCGATTACCCCTCTCATACGTGAAAAATGGGTGAAAAGAGATTGAGTATTCTCAATTATAGTAAAATGTTTATTCAAAGCTCTTGCTAAAACAGGTCATCTTTAGGAGCCCAGTGTGTATATCAGAAATATAGTCATGAAGTAAATGGGAAATATGTGTTTGTGTCTTATAATTTTCTGAGAATAAAGCAAAGAGATGGGCTTACATACCATTTGAAACAATCTTTTCTCCCTGATCATGCAAATGGAAGGCTGAAAAATTACTGTTAAAGAGTGAAAGTATTTTAAATTTTGTCTTTGCCATATTCATCTGAAAAGGTAATTATAAATTATCAAAATCTACTCAATAAAACTCAAATAATAACTTTAGCCTCATTCTTCACTCTACTCAAGATTTCCGTTTTATAAATATTAATAAAATAATGTTTGGTTTGTGAATTTATGTGAAGAGCCCCAATTTCTTTCCATATTCTCCTAATATTTTCATGAATGTTATTTTTCCTTTAAACTCTTTGTTCCTGCTTTATTTGTAATTAATAAGTTGAATTGAGAACAGGAATCCTGAGCAGGTAAAACTCAAGGGGTAGATGTGAAAAAGTATTACATTGTATTAATATTCAACAAGGCTTCTTTTGTTTGTTACCATATAGATTGGGCAAAACCAACAAATATTAGGATATTAGTCTATATCTCTTTCTCATGCACACACATGTATACACAACATGAGCATGCTTATGCAAATATTTCTGTTTTGAAACCACTTTAAAATAAAGGGTAAAAAGTATTTCACCCCTAAATTTCCATGTGGTTTTCCAAAGAACAAAATTATTTTCCTGCATAACTCTCACACCACTATCATACTCCAAAATTTTATGCAGAGACAATCATATAATCTAATAGACAGTTCAAGTTAAATTTCCCTAGCTGCCCAATTAATGTCTTTATAACTTTTTTGGGGGGGAGGGGGAGGGAGCGAAAGCAGTGCTAAGGATTCAGTGATTGGCTATGATAAAAGCTGTAGGTTTTTCTTAGTTATCATTTAGGATTTTAGGAGTACTCTTGTATTTCTAACCTGCTGAGAAGTTTTACCAGGAATGGGTGCTAGATTTCATGAATTGCTTTTTTTACATCTATTCCTAGAAGCATATGTTTTTTTTAAACTTCTGTTATTATTGTAAATTATAATGATTTTGAAAGATACACTAACCTTGCATTGCTGGAATGAATTCTACTTGGTCTTTTTTCTTTTCTTTTCTTTTCTTTTCTTTTGTTACCTTTTATTCTAATCTATTTCTTAGGAGCTTTTTTTTAAAGCAATTTTGATGAGATGTATTCACAAACCATACAATCCATCTAAAGTGTTCATTCAATGGCTTTTGGTAAAATAACAGAGTTGTACATTCATCACTGCAGTCAATACTAGAGCATTTTCATTACTCCAAAAAGAAAAATCCCTCACCTCTTAGCAGTCATATCTCACTCCCTCTATCCGTGCCCTGACATACATATCTGCTAATTTAATTCCATCTATAAATTTATTTCTATTTACAAATTGTATAAATGGAGTAAAAAAAATCCTGCAGTATTTTGTGCCTGGCTTCTGTCACTTAGGATAATTCTTTTTTTTTTTTTTTATTTTTTACAATTCATGAATACATATTCATGTATTATATTCACTACAGTCCACATTTTGCTTTAGGTGAATTTCAACTCAACTATCACTCTATTAATAGCATCTTGTAATATTAACATACATTTAGTCTGGTTCATGGAAGAACATTCTTAGATTTGTACTATTAACCATACTCATCATCAAAAACAGGGATCACTATACTATTTGTAGCATTTTGATATAGTTATGAATTCCAAAAATAGATATTGGATTATGTGTATAATCTGGTCTATTACTGGGCATGATTGATCTATGATTAGGTCTTTGATTGGGCCACGTCATTAGGGTGCTGTGTTCCCACACCTCGGTGAGTAGGGACTCACAGACAAAATGCATGGCAAAGGACAGAGTTGGAGGTTTTGATGTTAGAGCTTTGGTGTTGGAGTTTGATGCTGAAGCTTTAAACTGGAGCCCTGGGAAGTAAGCTTACAAAAAAAAGAGAAGCCAGCCCAAGAAGAGAGGACCCTGAGCCCAAGAAGAAGCAAGACCTGGGAAGAAAATAACTATGAACCCAGAAAGAAGCAACACACTGGAAGGGAGGAACCCAGGAAACCTGAACCCTTGCAGTCATTGACAGTCATCTTGCTCCAACACATGAAAACAGACTTTGGTGAGGGAAGTAACTTATGTTTTATGACCTGGTATCTGTAGGCTCCTAATCCAAATAAATACCCTTTATAAAAACCAAATAATTTCTGGTATTTTGCATCAGTACCCCTTTGGCTGACTAATACAGAATTTGGTACTTAGGAGTGGGGAGTGGGGAAGTGCTTTTCAATTATCAAATTGCTGGATTGGTTTTAGAAATGGGTAAGGGGTATTTTTTGGAGGAAATGTGTGATGCTTGATGGAAAAGGCCTAGGTGCTAAATAGACTTTTTATGATGCCTTAAGTAGATGATGAAACTATTATTGGAAACTGGGGAAAAGGTGATCCATGTTTTAAAGTTGCAGAGAACTTAGCAAGATTAACTCCTGGTATTTTATGGAAGGCAGAATTTGAAAATGGTGAGTCTGGGCATTTAGCTGAAGAAATTTCCAAGGTAAACCTGGAGAATACAGCTTGGCTTCTGTTTGCAGCTTATAGCAAAATGCTAGAAAAAAGAGATATGCTGAGGACTGAACTGCCAGGCACAAAGAAAACAGAAACTGATTCTGGAAATGCTAAGCTTCTGGAAAACAAGATCCCAGATGAAATTGCCCCATTGGAGGACTTAACTAAACTTGGAACTGGTAAATGAAGATTGAAGAGGCAGTTATCTAGGAAAGACTTGTGGAAAGTCTTACTGTCTGACAGCTTGGATCCCTGCTCTTGCATGATAAACCAACAAGATTTTTGAGAGAGTTGTATGAACAAAACCACTGCTAGCTTGGACTAAAAAAAATGGGAAGGAGGTATCGAAGGAGGAACAGCTTTAAGAGGAAAAGCATGGATGCTGAGATCTGGAATTAATACATCACCTTGGGCCAAGAAAGGAACCCCACCCATGGGTATAGAAAGAGTGAGTTTGCATCACCAGTTAAAGAGGGTGGATGTTCCCACCTGGTGTTCTGGGAGAGTTTTGCTGCCCTGGGGTACAAAGAGGGTGGAGCACATTCCCCAAGGATTATGGTAGTTAAGGTCAGCACCCCACAGGTCTGAGAGGGGTGGACCTGTCCCCCATGGATTAGAGAAGGCCAGGTGGTCAACTTGTTGCTCTGAGTGGATTGAGTCTGTTTGCCAAAGGTTAGGAGGAATGTTGTCTTCATATTACTGTACTAGGGGAGTTAAGACTCTAACCCAAAGATTCAGTAAGGTGTGGCAATCACTCCAACATTTGGAGGGTGAGGTCTGGAACCTGGTCAGCAACCAGATGCTTGATGAGGGTGGAACCAAGAAAATGGCCATTGGGCAAGCATGTGGAAAGGGTGGGTTATCATAAGGCACCAAGGAGAAAAAAAACATCATCTTAAGAATGACTCTCAGACTGAAATCAAATGGAGGATGTCCTTCAGGTTCACTGAACTTTAAAGGACCCAGTAACTTATGCTTCCCTCCCAATTACTCCTTATTGTAATGAAAATGTTTATCCTTTTTCTGTCCATTTGTATATTGGAAATGGATAAACTTTTTTGTAAGCTTCAGAGATCTATAGCAGATGAGATTTTGCCCCAAGAAAAACTGTATTTCTTTAAATTGATTGTGATATGATTTAATACTTGCATTGTTACTGATTTAAGGTTTACTTGAGACATTTAAGTTAATGTCTTTTTGGAATTCAGAGGATGGGGTATAGCAGTTTGATATAGTTATGAATTCTGAAAACAGATATTGGATTGTGTTTGTAATCTGGTCTATTACTGGGCATGATTGAATTATGATTAGGGCTTTGATTGGGCCATATCATTAGGGCATCCCCACCAACAGGTGGGGATTCACAGATAAAAGGCATGGCAAAGGACAGAGTTGGAGCTTTCGATGTGAGGGTTTTTGGTGTTGGAGTTTTTGATGTTGGAGTTTAATGCTGAAGCCTTAAGCTGGAGCCCCAGGAAGTAAGGTCACAGAGAAAAGAGAAGCCAGCCCCAGGAAGAGAAGAACTCTGAGCCCAGGAAGAAGCAAGCCCTGGGAAAGAAGGAGCCTTGAGTACAGAAAGAAGCAAGACCCTTGAAGAGAGGAACCCAGGAAGACTGAATCTTTGCCGCTGTCAGCAGCCATCTTGCTTCAACACATGAAAATAGACTTTGGTGAGGGAAGTAACTTTTGCTTTATGACCTAGTATCTATAAGCTCCTACCCCAAATAAATACCCATCATAAAAAACAACCAATTTCTCATATTTTGCATCAGCACCCCTTTGGCTGATTAATGACACTATAAAATCTCATGTTTCATCCTTTAGCTTTTCTTCTTGTGACATGCAAGTGAATTCCACTTGATCCTTTTACATTATACTGTTTATATGTCATTTGATACAACATACATGAGGAATAATTATCTTTGTTTAAGTTTATATGTTGAAATTTTTCACCATTTTAACTATTTTGCCCAATCATTCTTACATTTGCTTAGGTATATTAATGAAAATTATTTTTAAAATAATACTGTCAGCTAGCTCCAATATCTAAATGATGTATAGATTGATTTCTCTTTTCTTTTTTAATTATCATATTTGGATAAGTTATTCTTATTTTTTGGTGAATTTTAGAAATTTTGGTTGCCTAATGTATACTGTATATGAAATTTAGAGACTCCAGATAATGATATATTCCCTCAGAGAAGGTTCTTGGTACTTCTCTGTGTTTGGCAAATAAAATAGTTTCTGATCACATTATTCTCTTCATTAACAGAACTAGAATGAAGTTGGTTGCAGTCCTGAAAATTTTACCTGTGTTTCACTCTAGCTCTCCAGGGTTTTCAACTAAGAGCCTGGTATCATTTATGGTGTCTTCTTTGGAGGTCCCAATTCTAATGTTTTATTCAGGGCATTAGCAAAAATCATCATTCTCTACCTTAAAGCCTTATCACTTAGGTTTTTCATCTTTTATCCTGCTCTTCTGAGAATGTGGTTCTTGTCCTGGTAGAAGATTCAGTTTAATTCTTGACAATCTCCAACTTGTAATTATTCTTTTGGTTTCATTGTTCTCTAGCTATGGATATCACCTCAGGCAAGCCAGATTCTTGCTTCTACCCAGAATCAACAAGTCACCCCAGGGTAAAAGTGTCTGAAAATAGTCATTTCAATTCTCTGAGACTTTTCCCTTATTGTCTTGGCCTCCCCAGATCGTTTTCCCTCAAGAGCTCTTCAAAGTCTTCAAAGTGATGATTTCTCTACATGGATACAGTTCTTCTAGTATTTTTCTGCAGAAGCACTGATAAGCCCCAAAGTACGTAAAGCTATCCAGAGGCAGAAGTCTCCCATGTCATTGTGAAAAGGTCTCATTAGTATTTGAATATTTTTTAGTTTAGTTTAGAACTCAATGGTGAGTTCCAAGTGTTCAAATTTTATTTCCCTAGCCAAAACCTGGCATCATCTATTTCTCCAACTAACCCAAGTTACATCAAGAATAATTAAAGAAGAAGTGAGGTTTTGTTGGTATAATGGAATAAGCAATATGAGTTTGTCCAAGTTGATTTTAATGTGCCTTGGAAAAACAAGGTGGATACCTCCAGCCATGATGATTTAAATATTGAGATACAAATTAAATTGATGTTTAGGAGTATCTGAAACTAAAAGGATAGAAGAGATGAATTGGTGAGTATATTCAGAATGAACAGCAAAAGGTAGAGATCGGAATCCTGCAGAACACCAATATTTAAGTCACCCTGAAGAAAGTCTGCATGACTCTTCTGATCTGGTCAAGAATAGTAATAGTTTAATGCTTACTCAACCATTAGCATCTTGTGTAATTATTAAATTTATGTGAAATTACTAAAGCTAAGTCCAGTATATCATGATAGTCTCTATGCACTGTTTGTATATTATCTCAGTGAGGCATTTTGTATTAGAGGTGCACGTAAATCATATCTTCCAGACAATAAATGAAATCTTGTTTGCTTATAAACATATATATATATATATATTCATTCCAAGAGCAGTGGATACATCTTTCATAAAAAATAAGATTTATGAGGATTGAAGTGTTCTATGTGAAAGTTTTGTTCAGATATATATTACCAGTTGCAGCAAATGATCATTTCTGATTCCTTTTATAAAACCAAATATCTTTATTTCTTTTTTAATGACACAATGTAGTATGAAGGACTCCATTTTTACTACTACAATTCTTTAATGATTGGTCTCTACTGAAAATTACATTACCTAAAACATTACTTTATAAAAGTTATATAATAAATAAAATAAATAATGGAATATCAAGGATTTTTCATTTGGCTTTGGATTTACTAACACTTTTTTGGAGAGATTTTTTTCTTTCACCTGCAATAAATTCCCTCATATTTCTTTGCAAGAATTAAAATTCTAAATTTTTATAATATTACTTGAATCTATCTGCCAACATTTTAGTTAATTTTTAAATTCTCTAGTATATTTCATTGATTAACAAGTTATTGAATCAAATATGTATTAAATATTTCTATTGAGCATTTTATGTATAAAATTATTCATAAATATATTCTGTTTCTTAACTGAACACTGTATTTTCTTTCTAAAAATGAACATTTTTTGGAATATTAGAAATACACAATTATTTCTAGCTAGCCAGAAATTTTTTATTTATGCAAGTATGTGCCAAAATTATTGCAAGATGGACATCAGTTATTATGTGTATTTGAATCCTGAAAAGTTAAAGAAGCCATTCTGTAATGCACCAATTATGACACCAACTACAGAGTTCATTAGACCCATAAATTAATCAAGGTACTCTGTCATATAACAGTGATGATATATTATATATAAATAATTCACCATTCACCTTTTTACATTAACTCATGTATCAAGTTTTCCTCATACCAAACAGATAAAACAGTTAAATTAAAAGAATAAAAACTTAGAACTATTTTATTTGCCACTTCTGGAGGAAGCTAAGGTTTTCCTCCAAATTTCATATGGAGGAAAATACAGAGCCTTGAATGACTCCATTAAATATGTTTCCTGTTACACGTTAAGAAGAAACAAAAACCTTTGTACTTTCTTTACTAAGAAGGTTATAACATGAACAGAAGATATGAAAACAGCAAATAGAAAAGAATGAAACTTCCAGAAAGATTCCTCTATGCACCCCCTTTTCAAATGTCAGAGCCAAATGATCTTCACCTAGGACATTTCCAGCATAATGTGACTGAAGACTCTGCACTGTAAAGTCACTCTTTTATTTCTCTCATTTAATACTACACTCTTTTGAAGGAAGTCAAATACAGCCCACACTTAAGCAGAGGTATACTCCCCCACCATAAGGGCAAACTATCTACATATCTACATACACTACTTGGAATTCTTCTGTATGGGATATTTGTCTCTTATTTTGTATTAATTAATTAATATCATCATGGGCTCATAGATACTTATTTGTTCTATGAGTTAAATCATACATACATACAAACATATATATATCCCTCTGTGTGTGTGTGTGTGTATATATATGATGCACAAAATGTTCCACCTTTCATCATTGGCAGTTCTTTCAATGGACTTTGTGCTCTTTGACCTATCTCTATCATTGTGCTGTGTGTGTGTGTGTGTTTGTGTATTCCCTTGCTTTCTGATACTACAAGATGCACTGGGATCATCCTGTACATTTCCTATCCCAGCCCTAGAACCATCCATTTCACTGAAGAGTTTGGCTCTGTGTACTGGGAAATGTCATTAGAAATATATCTGGGCATTAGGTGCTGTGGTGTCATTTATTTTAAGCCATCTCAGCTAATGAAGCAAAGCAATGTATGTAATATATCTATGTGTACACGTGCACATGTGTATATATACATATGTATGAATATTTATATTTATATGATTTCTACAGCTTTCATCCATCTTGCTCTTGCTTATCTTTTACCTTCTGTTCCAAAAGGGAAAAACATGGCTCTCAGCGCTCACCATCCATTTATTTAATTTAGTATACATGTATAGGTTTGCAGAATTGTTAATCTATGCCTTTATAGGAAACAACTTTATCTACTACAGTGCAATGCTTGTGTGTAGTTCATTTTACCTTTAGCTTCTACTCATTTACTTAGATCAGCACCTTTTACCATAAAGTCCTTCTGTCAGGTTATTTCATATATCTGCATTATCATTTGATTCTCTTATTAAGATTTCTATTCCTTCCTGGAATCCCCAAGCCTCCTAAATTATATTTTAAAATGTGCATTCTAAACAGTGCTACATAGCAAATATCCCCATGTGAATTAACTGACAGCAGTCTAATAGAGGTGAGACAGGGAAAGATAGTTGCTCTACTGTAAACTCTTCACCTGTGTCATCCAGTTTCATACAAGGCCGGCAAGGAAAACAATTTTTTCTTTCTTCCGTTTTCACTATTTGAGGAAAGAAAAATGAAAGAAAGCTGTTTGAATCTAAAAGTATCCTATCTTTCATTCTAAAAATGTTTACTTATGTATGTGTGTGTGTGTGTGTGTGTGTACGTGTGTGCTGGAAAAACGATTGACACAGAACTAGTAAAATTCCATCCTTGTTTATTTTAAATGTGGTGAGAAGAAATATATTTAGAAACCAACCACAAAGCATTAAAATTGATTTCTGGTTTATCTGGTAGAGCTTTGAGTCCCTCACTGAGCCAGGGCATAATTGATTGCTGGAAGCCTTGTAGCAGTGGTTAAAAATTGATAAATGCTAAAGCAGGCACAATGGTTTATAGCTTTTCAAGGGTTGTGGAGCCTTTATATTTCTCTCTCATCACCAGCTCTACATCATGAGGTAAAATTTAAAAGGCTTTTTGTCTTTTTCTTTGTAAATTACGTCCAGCCACTCAGGAACCCTGCAGCTGAAGGGGACTATGGGAATATTTAGATAGATGGGCAGGTATGTGATTTATAAATGCAGGTTATATATTGGTTAGTATTTTATGTTCTGTATTGGCCACTCTAATTAGAGAAAAACCCTTTGGTAATACCTATTAAAGTGGCTCACTAAGGTGATAACAATTATTTACAGTTCTATCTTTGGAAATGGACAGAACACTAAAAACAAATTTATTGAATTTCTTACAATGTTTCTCTGACTCACCAATTTATAATTACAACTTTTGAATTTAGGAAAATCAGGGGATCACAAAATCTAGCCCACTTCTTTTATCCATTCATTGTTATTTTATAGCAGCTAAAATTTTTCTCAGAGTCATAAGATATAATGAAAGTCTCCAATTTACCCTTCCCTAGTTAAATATGTAACCTCTAGAAAAATTATTTTTAAGATCAACTAATAATTTTAAACTAGTATGTGCAAACAATTGTGCCAGGTAAAATTTTTGACAGGTGGTGTTTTCTTTTGTTGTTGTTGTTGGGTTTTTGTTTACTTGTTTGTTTTTTGAGGTACTGGGACCTCAAAAAAGTTGAGGGATTGAACTAGGGACCTCATATGTGGAAGGAAGTCACCCAACCACTGAGCCACATGGCTCCCCTGAGCTGGCTTCCTCATCTGTTTGTTTGTTGTTTGCTCATTTTGTTTTTGCTCATTGTCTGCTTCTCTGCTTATTTTGTTTTCTCTTGTTATTTTTCATTGTCTGCTCATTGTCTGCGTGTTGTTTTTGCTCATTGTCTGCTTGTTGTTTGTTTTCTTAGGAGGCCCTGGGAACTGAACTCAGGATCCCTGTGTGGGAGGTGGACACTCAGCTGCTTGAGCCACATCCACTCCCTGTTTAATTTTTTTTTCTAACCAGGACATCCCAGGGATTGAACCTGGTTCCTCTATATGATAAGTGGGAGCTCAACTGCTTGAGTCACAGCTGCTCCCCTAATATTTTAGATGATATTTGAGAACAGATGAGAGGTTTCTATCAAAATGTTCTTTAATACTTATTTCATAAAATAATAAAACTAATAAATATCATCTGTATTAAAGTGTTAAGGTTAAATTAAATTTTGTATTAAATTTTTGTGCATTGTGCTCTCAAAATGATCTTTAAGAAAAATATTGTAAGAAACAATTCAGTAAATGATTTAAATTATATTATAGATCTTAGAATTTTTAAAGTTTTACATAAATCTATGTTATTAGAGTAATTTTCCAGAAGAAACTTTTAAAAAATATGTTTCAAAAGCATAAATATGTTTTCTGGGTCTGTGTTGAAGAGCTTTGCTACATTCACCTTTCCTACCACCTTTAAAGTAATCTCTGAGATAAGCTACCTGGGAATAGAGAAAAAAATCTAAAATATAAACCTCCCTTTCTCAGACTGATTTTCGTGGAGAGTGAAAGGTGTTACATAGCAGTGATGAACTGGATTAGATACTTACCTTATAATACAGTACACTGAATCCAAGATTTTCCCAGTCCCACTAATAACACTTAATATACACCATTTGGGGAATTTATTTTTTTAATGGACTGATGGAGGAACAAGAATGAGAATTGCTCCCTCAAGTAACATGCAGGAAAAGGATGGTATTTTTGATTTATAAAAGGACCACAAATTAAATTAATTAACCGCTCCATAGATTCAGAAAAAGGCAAGGAGAAAACGCTTGTAAAACATAAGGACAGAAAACAGATAATGACCTGAATCCAATCTCCCATATGTCCATTAAGTTATTAAATACTTAAAAATAATTCAAATGTATTTCTTTCAGTGAGGCATAAAAGCAATAAAAAATGGATTTTATTCTGCTAAACTTAAGGAGTTCACCCAAGAATTCTCTGTAAATATCAATGGACACACTTAATTACAAATGCACTAGACTGGTGGATGATGTTAATACCCCACCTAGGCTCCACTGGCTCAGCCTACTATTTTACTAGGTATTTTCATAGCTGATGCTAAATACATTTTGCCAGAATAGCTGTTTCAAACTCTCCCAGTTATGATTTGGTTAAATGTTAATTGAAGTTTTAAGCGCTTAAGATATCCTCTTCCTTAATCTTTATTGTACTCTTTGACGCTGTACTCAGTTAACACAAGCTGAAGACCTATAACATAAAAGTAATTTTTCTTTGGTGCCAAGTGGGAATCACAAATTACTAAGACACAACATTCAGTTATAGAACTTGGCTAGTTTCTGGTGTTAGTGTTTAGCAAATCTCTTTCTTAAGGCAGTGACAATGGAGATATAAGTTAGTGTGGTTCACTGCCAATTATAACACTGTGTGAAGAAAACCTCATATATTTGAGGAGATATTACAGAAAAAAATGGGTTTTCAAAAGTTGGAGTCAATGTGTAATGCAATCTGAATAGTAAAATGGAGTTAATATTATCAGAATGTCAGAATAGACCTATACCTAAAGGAAAAAAAATACTCATTTATACATGTATTAAATGACTAGAAAGAAATTCACCAAAATGTCAACAGTGGCTTTCTAGGCTTGTTTAAATTGCCTGTAATTTTAATATTTTGCTTTAAACATTTATACATTGTCTAAATCTCCTACAATGAGCATATTTCTTCTTTTGTTTATTTCTTCTGTTTATTTAATATACATTTTATTTATTTCTGCATGAATTTTTGCTCAACGACTTGTTATAGAGATTATTTCAATTAGCTGATGAATATTTACATAATTGTAAACTTAATTATATTTAAATCTTACACTACATATACAGCTATTCTTTTGTACTCTCTACATCGGCAGGAGAGCCTAATAATGCATTTCAGAAGTTAGAGTGTGATGATTAAGCTAATGTGTCACATGGCCAGGTAATTGTGCCCAGTTGTTTGATCAAGCAGGCACTTGTAATTGTAATACAAGGACATTTTATGGACTTTAGTCATCAGAGGCTTTACCACATAGATAGCTGATTACATCTACATCAATCAGGGAGATTGATGTCAGCAATGAGTGATGGTTTATCCAATCAGTTGAATATCTTAAAAAGGAAAGTGATTTTAGCATTCAGGGAGAATTTTCCAGCTCATCTTTGGACAGTCAATGTCTCCTGGAAAGTCATCAAAAACCTTCATTGGACTTTCATCAGAGCCCTGGTTTGCAGCCTGCCTGAGGAACCTGGACTTGTGCATGCCCATGGTCATGTGAGAGACTCCTCTAAAATCACCTACTATTGACAGATATTTCCTGTTGATTCTGTTTCCTTAGAGAACCCTGACTAATACAAAGACTGAATTCAAATCCTAGATAGAAGAACATGAACCTATGTGGCAGTTTGATATTATTTATGAATTCCAAAGAGATATTGATTATATTTGTAAACTGGTCTGTTTCTCTGGGTGTGATTCCCTTTGATTGTAGTAGATTCGGCTCAGACAGACAGCTGATTAAATTATGATAAGATTAGGGTTTTGATTAAACCATGTCATTGAAGTGCAACTCAGTGCTGAGTCCCAGCCCCTTGGGCTGATAAAACATATTCTCACACAGAAGTAGACACACAGAGAAGAACACAGAGGAGGGAATTTGGTTTTGATGCTGGAGCCCCAGGGAGAGATGAGATGATTTGCCTGATGGTTAATAGCTGACCTTGTGAAGAGACCAGAGCAGCTGAGCCCTGAAATGAGTCCTGAAAAGAGAGACAAGCCTTATGCCAGCTTGCAGCTGAGATCAGAAGAAGCTGAAGCTGGGCCCATGGAGCCTTAAGAGGAAGAAGGATGGCTGAACACTTGGAGACATTGCCTGCCATCTTGCTTTAACACATGACAACAGACTTTGGGTGATAAAGTGCCTTTTATGGTAACTTGAGTTGGACTCTTTAGGGTCTTGTGACTGTAAGCTTCTACCCCAAATAAATACCCTTTATAAAGGCCAACAGAGTTCTGCATCAGCACCCCATTTTGCTGACTAATACAGCCTAGATGAGAGAAAATTATTTAAAGTTTAGTTGAAACAATAATCTTGGCATACAATATTTTCCTTATTTGTAAAATGAGGACAATAAAAGAACTTCCCTCATAAACTCTTTGAGGATTAAATGAGTTAATATTTGTAAAATGACTAAGAAAATGTCTAGCAGTGTATCTCTCAATACAAGTTAATAGCAGTAGTAAATTTTGACATATTCAGTTCTTCCCTAAAATCTCCCCGTTGAACTTGTAGTTGTCCTGGGTGGTGCTCCAGGGACAATTGCTGGACATTGTATGTCCTCCCATGGTCCACTGGATGGAATGTGGGAGAGTGTGGGCTATGGTGTGGACCACAGGACATGGGGTGCAGCGATGCCCAGAGATGTACTCACCAGATGCAATGGATGTGTCATGATGATGGGGGAGAGTGTTACTGTGGGGGGAGTGGTGGGGTGGGGGCGGTGGGGGTGAATGGGGACCTCATATTTTTTTAATGTAATATTTTTTAAAAAATGAATAAATTGAGTAGAATTTGGGAGAAAAAAAAAGAATCTCCCCGTTGAATTATATTACATCTGAAATTATCATCCTCTGAAATTACGATTATCCTGAGAGGGGTTTCATAATAGATAATGTATACTAGTATATTAATTACTAGGAATACTACCCCTGTATCAGTAAAAAGAACAATAAAGACTTGAGTCTATGGGGATAAATGGAAAGTAGGAAGGCAGTGGAACACTGCAGCTGGAGGAATCCAAAGAAGAAGAGGTCGAGGTTAAAAATTTTTTAAAAACTCATTTCATTAATTTTTGAAGCACTGCCATTGATGCTTGTTCTGAAAGTCTAAATGTGAACTACTTTTTTTTCAAAGTTTTTCTTTCTTTTATAAAAAGCATTTATCTATCAGAAACACAGTTATTGTTTTGTTCGATAAACTGGAGATTCCTTTAGGAAGTACATACCAACTATATTTCTTTAGGAAGTACACTGCTTAGGAATGATATACCAAGGTATATGGATAAACATTTACTAAGTGTCCTCTAGGTGTTTTGGTGAGTCTGTTGTGTTAATTTATAATCCACAATATGTAGGAGAAAGCATATAGTCACTGAAGAATGCTATGTTACAAAATGTTTAGGTATAGGTTTTAAAACAAAGTTTCTGTGGTATTTGATATTATATCCTTATTTATTACCTTTTTCTTTACCATCAAGAAGTATTGTCCTGAGGAGAAATATCACAAGGACATTCACCTTTTCTTTTTCCCTACTTCACGCATTATCTCTCTCTCTCTTTTTTAACCATGTACCTTTATTTGTTTATTGTAGCTCATTATAATTCTAATTCAGACTCAGCGAGGTGCCCAAGCTGCCCAGGATAATCTCTTACTTTAACTAGCTGTGATGAAGTCAGCCAGGAACCTTGGCTTCAGATTGGAAAACTTGTGAGATTAGGTAGTCCACGTGCAATGTCATAAGTGCTTTAATCAAGAGTAACTGACTAGGCCAGGGTGAAGGGACAGAAGTGTCACTTTAAAAAGGTAGCTTCGTCTGGTTAGCTGCAGAGAACATTTGAGGGCTCGGGGGGCCCTTGAATCTCCATAAACTTCACAGGTTTAGGTGGATGGAAATGGATTTTGGAGTGACTACCATGAGCATGAATATGTTTTCATTTGGACCGCCTTCCAGCATTACAGGAGAATACGTTTTAAGTTCCAAGAGAGTTATCTAAAAATGCACTTCTGTGAACAGAAACAAGAGAGATTCATCAAGAAAAGCATGGCATTAAATCCTTTTAAAAATTCCCATACAACTCTCACACAGTGACAAAAACTGGAGCTTTATGGTTTTCTACCTACTCTCTTCTAAATTCTCCTTCCTGCCTCACCTCATTTGGAGTGCTTAGTTTGCAGGTGTCTTCATTTCCAGGAGCAGGTCTGTGAATCACTTTCTGCTCTATAGTGTAGATACTTCTTAAGTGTAACCATTGTTCTGGCTCTTCTCTTTTTTGAATTTACTCTAGTTCAGTGAAATAATTCTTGCAATTGAATGTCTCCGCAAATATACAATAAACTCCCTAAAGGTCGATATTATTTTCTTAGCATTCAGTGGCATAGCAGAATCTCAATAAAAATGTATAGAAATGAATTGAATTAAGTGTGATAGCTGCATACAAATGATTGGCTCTGCCACGGAAGTTGGAATAGGTTTGATTTATTTTACAGAAAGTGGTAGAAAGTAAATCAATTAGTGAGCATTACTGAGGGGCAGGTTTTAACCAAAAATCTTAGAAAACTTCCAAAAGAGTTTTCTAAAGATGGAGTATGATATCTTTAGACATATGGAATTTCTTACCACTAGCAGTATGAAAATATACCTTCTATGAGCAGTATCTAAACTACTGCTTGCCTTTAGACCACTATTATTTTTCTCTTTTTTTTCTTTACAGAGATATATTCTACAAATATTTTAAGTTATGTAAAATGTTCTTATGCCTTTATATTATAAACATCATAAAGTATGCCATAAAATATAATATAAAAGGGATGACTTAGACAAAAGATATAAATAGCATTTTTCTCTCTGCATCTTCATGGATAATTGAACACACCAACCCAGGTTCTAGTTACTAGTTTTGAAATCACTGGAGAACTATAATTAAATCTTAAACATGAAAATATTTTTCTACTATTACAATTTTTATTTTTTAAAATTTTAGTTTGAAAATAACATTGAATTTAGTCAGAGAAAAAATGTGTTTAATTTATGTCTTTATACCAAAATCAAATTATTTATAGAGGTGTTCAGCAATTTTTATATGTTGATGACAATATTTCCATGGATTATAATAAAAATGTTGTAACCAACACTTACAAGGTATGCCATGATACAGGAAAGCATCATTTTGTTAAGATCCATTTAGTGATCCTAGATTCTCAATCTTCCTGGTTAAACTTAACTCCCCAAATCTCCATAAGATATTCACTAAAATCTATTTCTAAGCTATGAAACATTGTCCTGATCAAAGAAAGATGAACACTCAAAGTCCTTTATTCAAGGAAACACATAACCACAGAGTCTCACCTACAGATTCCTGACATTTCAGTATGTTTGGAAGGACTAAAAAATTCATGGGAAAGGACCATGTGCTCTCCCAAATTATTAGAAATATGTATGCAAATTTAATATCCAAAATGTTTGGTGTATCAATGATTAGATAATCTATTCAAAATGTTAATTCCATAAGTTAAAGTTGTATTTTGTATTTTTCAGGTCAATTAGGTCCTCATCAAATCTTCCCTAAAATAGTTCCTATTCTCACACTCAGTAACTTACTTTAACTGTGTTTTTAAAAAAATATTTTTAATCTATTTTTAAAAATCACATTGTATCTTTTCTAATCTCTAGCCCAAAGCAAATCAATACTGTCTTCTTCTTCTTTCTTTCTTCTTGTATATAAATAATTACAGAGTATGACTAGAAGTAAAGGAAGAAAAAATAAAAACGCAATATAGGGAATTTACAAAGATACAGAAAACTTACACAGATAGAATAAATATTTTTATCAAGATAATAAAAGCAGCATAGTTTGATGCCCCAATATGGATTTTATGCTCGTGCTGGGGACTCCTCACAGACAAATGTGAGTTTGAAGGGTGTAGGGGCATATTTGCACACTGGCCTGCCTGGCAAAGGAGAGCTGGGTCTCAGGTTCTGGGCCATAGGTGTGGAAGGTACAGTCTGTTCACACCATCCTGCCTGCCAGCCTGGATTTGTCCTACTCCTTTTCAGTCTCCCTGTGTCTGCATCATTACCGCACCACACTCCAGCACATCATTTACAATCTTTGCCAGAGCAAATCTACAGAAGTGTAATAATGTTCTGTCTCACCATTACCACCAAATCTTGCTAAAATAAAGCATATATTTTTATGAGGAATTTGTCATGATTGAGGGTAAAAGTGAAAGCATCATGAATATTCAAGAGAGGGAGAAAGATGGAATTGAATCTTATTGTATCCATAGAATGGAAAAGATGATGATTTAAAGACTATTCAGTGATATGGAAAACTGTCTGCAATGTTCCCTGGAAAAAGGAAGATGGGAATGGATCAAATAATATTATCTCAAAATATTATTGTCTTATTAATATCTTATTAAACAGAAATATTTTACAACACAGAGAAAATTTTTTTAAATGTGAATGTTTAGTTAATGCCCAACGCAATAGTTCTTATACCTGTGCTTTAATAATCTATTATTATTTTAAATATGATTTTAAATTATTATGTTCTAATGTTTTTGCCTGCTGCAAGGAATCTGTCATATATTTATAACCAAAAACACTCTTAAATAACCCATTCTTTCATCTCCCTGTTCTAGGAACAGGCAGTTATTTTCATCTATAATTTCAGTTCTGAGTGATTAATAATGGCTCCCTGAAACACTGACTCAAAAAATAAATCCCAAGGCTCATCAGAAAAGATTAACAAGGTCAATTAAAAATGGTTACCATTTGTTCCAAGAGAGCAAGTGGGAGCTTAAAGCCCCATATTTGCTATACTTTGTGAAACATTGTTTTTTCTTATTTTACTTAACAAAAAACAACGAGATGGGTGACTTTATTTATATTAAAACACACACTCCATATTTCTTACTCTTCTATAGTAATTTTATTATTTATTTGCCTAAAACACCATTCACACCTACACAGTGGCTTCTGATTTTTGATAAGGGATTAGAAAATATCACATAACATTAAGAACTCTTAAAAATGTGTAAGATGAAGAGATTATTATAACTTTGCATATGGAGAATAAGTACTAGTGCTATATCAGGAAGTTGGATCAATTTGACACCTACCCAAAGAGACACATGGGCCTTGCTAAAGAAAGAGTTTAAATCTGGTAGTGCTTCAAATTTTTTAAATCAGCAGAATACTGTAAAACTATATTTATCCAGCACAGAGGGGGAAAAAGTATATTATATATAAACCAATTTTCTAAATAATCAAAACTTAATCTTTTAGGTAACTTTAAAACATTTAATATTGTTGGGTAGATATCTTTTCCCAAATATATCATGTTTTGTTTTGTTTTTTTCTTTTTTAAAATAATATGTGGAACTCTTCATCAGTATGAATGCAGTATCATTGCCCATGCAATGGGCATGCCTAGGGCATGCCTAGTTAGCCCTCAGAAGTCACTAGAAATGCAAAAGACAGAAGGTGAAAGAGAGGGAGAGGGAGAGAGGAAGAGGTTGGGGGAAAAGAGGGGGAATGAATCAAGGACTTCTTTTGTTATTCACATAGAACAGGTAATATTCCAAATGTTTACTAGATGCCTACACTATTCTTATTTATGCACTAGACTTGGGTTTCCCAAATTTAAAACTCTTCTGATGTAAATGTCATGCTCAGCCACTGTGACCAATACATGACCATCATGTGAGTGTATCTGATGTAAGAGAGGATTTCTAGCCTGGGACACACACTGCGCCAGAACTCATGCTGTTTCTCTAATATCCAAACCCTGGTGTTAGGCCAGAGTCACCAGTGCAAATGGCATCCTTTAAAATAAATATCCATTTGGGAACATTAGTGGTCTTTTCTGTTAGTACAACACAACTGAACCCACCATCTCAATCCACCAGACAGGTTTGAATTACTTTGAAAGGATTGGTATTTTTGATCCACTTATTTCCAGAAGACTCCCTGGGTATTGTTTGAGTTTGCTAAAGGCTGCCTATGCAAAATATCAGAAATGGGTTGGCTTTTAGAACTGGAATTTATTAGAGTAGTAGCTTACAGTTTCAAGACTGTGAAAATAAAGGCATCATTAGAGATGCTCTCTCACCAAGGTCAGCGGCTGGCAATCCTGGACTCCTGCCACATGGCAAGGCAAAATGGTGGTTGGTATCTGCCTTCTCCTCCAGCTCACTTTCTTTCCAAGCTCAGCTGTGGGCATTTGGCTCACCTCCTCTCTCATTTCTGGGCCTTGTTACTTCAGCTTTAGCTGCTCTACTGGTTCTAGCTTCTGGCCTCTCTCTCATTCTCCTGGGTTTCTCTGTCTTTCCGAGGCTGTAGGCGATCCTGGAGTCCTCTTTCACATAACAGGGTAAAATGGCAGCTTTTCTACTCCCCTCTCCTCAGTTTATATAGGACTCCAGTAAAAGAAGGATTAAGACCCTCCCTTGGTCCCACAATCTAATCAATGGCCCTTAACTGAAGTGATCTAAACAAAATCTCCCTTAACTGTATTTAATCAAAGATTCTGTCCATAATAGGTTTACAGGCATAGAAGTGTTTTGATTTAAGAACAAGATTTTCTGGGGTCTGCAAAAGACTCAAACCAGGACGAATACTATAAAAAGTATTAATATTCCTTCATGGTATCTAGCTTTGTATACCAAGGACTCAAGTCTTTAAGAAGTCACTCTCCCAGGACAATGGGAATCTATTTACTAATATAATTAAAATCACATATTAACATGAAAAAAATTTTAAATGAAAATATACCAAAGATGAAATTTTCCATCCTAGGCATATAAATGTTGGCAAACTGTATGTTTTTTTCCACAGGGTACAAAACAAGGTAATATTTGTCTTAATGATGTGACATTATAATTACGGCTATAATACATTATTCTGCCCTTTCATACAGTGATACCTACCCTCCTTCCCCAACCTTGGAAGTTTTACTCTATCCTCAAAGTTCAGTTCAAAGAGTCACTGTCACTGTGAAGATTCAGAAAACATTGAAGCACAATTTCACCATTAAGGGGCTTACTAGCAACTACCTTTATAGATTATGGTACATATGTTTGCCAATATAAATGATCCATTTGAGCTAAATTGCCACAGATGTTAGACCATCCTTTTACCCATTTCTGGATTTTAAAAAGTCTGGAATAGGATAACAGTTTCAAAATAATGGAACATTTCTCTCCAATACCAAACAACAACAACAACAAGAAAACATCTTCCTTCTCTCACTAGAGAATAATGGAAAGAGAGAAGGTATAGACCAGTATTCGATTCAAAGGATGTTACAGACACATATGAGGACTGGGTTGAAAGTATTTTTCATTCCTTTAGGTTAACAGCACCTACGTCAGCAAGTCAATCAGGAATGATGCAAGGAAATCAATATCAAAAAGGGAAAGCTCTTAGTGACAACAACTTCTGCTTACCATGCAATATTATCAACAATCTTATTATTGCTCTAAAGGCATATTCCAGAGATATATATCAAAAACAGTTTTCTGTAGGAAGCCAAATGCAACAGGGTCAGTCATTCAAAAAGCAGACCATGATAACTACCTCTTTGCAAAAGACAATAGTGATATGATATTCAAATTATTAATTGAAAAATGTAAAATGCCATTACCAAAATTAAGTCACCAATGAAAGACAGTAAAGAAACAAGACATTTTTAACTTAATAATGAAAAATTATTCCAATGAAGAGCGGACAGCATGTAATTTTCCTTTGAGATATTCTCAGTAATATTTGCCTAACATGCCAATAGGCTTATTTAGCTCCCTAAATCAAAGTGATTTATTATACACTTGTGACTCTAAGTTGGAATGAAAGAAGCCTTCTTACAGAGCTTTTTGGAAAATAGAATATCCTTAGGTACTACTCTCATATGAGCATAGTATTGAAATTAAATTGACAAAATGAATTGATGGTAACTCTTTTCACTAACTGAGTTCTCGTTAATTTTTTTAAAAGGATTAATTGAGATATGCATTTCTCTCAGAATCCACCTTTGCTAATTTCTTAAATAAGCCCTAGAAATCCTCTTACTTTCCGCAAAATACCCTAGACTAGTTCCCACTAAACTGTCTCCAATTCAAATCTCCTATTTTCTTATTGTTGAAGAGTAGTAAATTACTTTTGTAAACTTCCACAGATAAAACCAATTTACTCTCACTATGAAAATACATTTTTTTCTGATTATATTCAAATATGCTAATATTAAATAATTAAAATAATAAAAAAGAGTATTATGAAGATCACTGAAAATTTCACAGACTAATATCCTTTTGATACTCTCTATGCACAGATATAAACACTTATATATCATTTTTATGTAAGTGGGAATAATTACAAAAATGAGAGCATATTTTAAAAATATTTTTCTTCTCATTTTGTTTACCTTCTCACTTCCCTCTTGTTCTGTATCCCCACAATTTCTTGTATACTTTAAGAGATGTCCTTGTATCTTTAGACAATTTAATTTGACTTTCAACAAGCATATTTTTCTTTCTTTTAGAATTTTTTGTTGTTTTGTAGAAATGAAATAACAATTTTTATATTTCACTCTGTTTTGCTTTCCTCATTTAACAAATATAGCAGGAAACTCTGAGTCAATTGAAATAGTGCTAACTAATTCTTCAAAATGGCTAGATGAAATTGTATGGTTACATAGTGTATTCCAAAATTCCACTACTGATTTTTATACACTTTGCTTCCATTTTTTTTACTATAAAAATGTTGTAATCAACAACATTTACAAATATTCTTTGGTACTGGTGCTTTTTTTTTTTTTTTTTGGTGGACTGGAGCCCCCAAGTGAGACTTTTAGGTTGAAGTGTATGTATATGTATGTGTGTGTGTTTATTAAAATAGAAGATTTCAAAATATTTCCATTATGAAGTTATAACATTTTACATTCCCAAAGCAATACATGAGAATGTCCTTTCTCCATATTCCCACAAGCAATCATTATTGGGTTTTTGATAAAAAGGTATTTGGATGTTTTGCATGATGTGATTTAGTGACCAATTTCATTTTTATTCCATAGGGATATTGAAAAATATGTCGGTTACCCATTAATATGCAGGGGGAAAACATTGGTTTTATATGAAGTGTCCAACTATGGATATATCCATGTTTTTACTTTATCTTCAGTAAAAATAACTTTTTCTATTACCGTAGCTTCAGTAAGACTCTGATATGTAGGAGAATTCTCATACTTTTTTTTAAATTAGAGAAGTTTTAGGCTTACAAAATATCATACAAAAAATACAGAGTCCCCATATACCACACCTCACCATGCCTTATTCTTAATGACTGTGTGTAACAATCTTGATTTTTGGTTTCCATATAAGTTTTAGTATTGTTGTGTTAATTCCACTAAAACCCAGTTGTGATTTCCATTGGAACTGCATGGAATCTAGATAAATTGATAAAATTGATTGTGATAAATTTGCTATTTAAGATAAGGCTTATAAAATCATAAATAATACATATCACTCTATTTACTTAGAACATCTTCAACATCTTTCAATAACATTTTACATGCTTTCCAAATAAGATCTTCCATATATTTTGACACATTTATTAATAAATAATATATCATTATAACTATTACCTTTTTATATTCTATTCTTTCATTGTGGTGTGTCAAGTTAAAGATTCTTTAGTGTTGTGGTTTGTTGTATTTAATAATTTCTGGCTTCTGAAGGTTTTTCCAACTTTCTTGACAACTCTGATGTGTATTGAAATAATATTTTTAAAGCATTTTTATATATTCTTTTTAGGATTACTCTGGACATCTAGCCTACCAAATTGCTTATCAAGAAGTTTTTTGAACTTTTAAATATTGAAATCATCTTTAATTTCAGGAAATATGGTTCACTATTATTTTTGGTATTTTTAAAAATATATGTTTTATTTTTTTAAAGATACTTAGATTACATAAAATATTACATAAAAAATAGATATAAGGGATTCCCATATGCCCCATTCCCCATACCTCCCACTTTTCCACACATTAACAATGTTTTTCGTTAGTGTGGTATATTCACTGCAATTGAAGAACACATTTTGGAGCATTGCCACTAAGCATAGATTCTAGTTTGCATTGTAGTTTACACTGTCTCCCACTCAATTCTGTAGTTTATGGCAGGATACATAATGGCCTGTATCTGTTGTTACAATGTCATTCACAGGACAATTCCGAGTTCCAAATATGCCCCATGTTACACCTCTTTTTCCCTCTCCCTGCCTTCAGTACCTCCGGAGTCCACTGTCTCCACATCAATGAAATAATTTCTTCCATTGCTAAAATCACAATTAGAAATCACACTAGAATACCAGTAAGTCCACTCTAGTTCATATTTTATTCCTCAATCCTGAGGGTTCTGGGATGGTGATGCTCACCCCACCTCTAACTGAAAAGGGGCTTCAATCCCATATGACTGATGGATGGGACTCTCTTGCTTGCAATTGTAGACTCTCTTAGTTCCTTGGTATGGTGGTTGTCCATCCTCACCTCCTTGTTAGTTGTTCTGGGTAAGTCCAATGAACTGGAGAGTAGATTTAAACATAAGGAATAAAATACATAATAATTTATAAAAATGAAAATAAAAATAAAATCTAAAAACTGGGATAGTAAAAAAATAATGAAAAGTATTAAAAAATCTTTTTTGACATTTTGCCTTTCATCACTGTTAATATCTGTTGCCCTGTATGCACATAGTGACATTTTCTTCCATTTCTTCTCCACTGTCTTACTTTTTTTCATTGTCTTCAAAGAAGTTTTAGGTCACAGTAAAGTCACACACAGAATATAGGGGACTCCAATATACACAACATCCTCCTCCTTTTCTCCCTTCCCATATTAATAACTTTTTTTATATGTGGATGGTACATTTGTTATAACCAATGTACAAATATTGAAACATAGCTACTAACCAATGGTTTACATTATAGTTTACATTTTAGGCCATACACTTTTATAAATTTTTGATGAAATTTAACATGGTCAGTATCCATCATTGCAAGATCATGCAAAACACTTCCATTGCCCCCTAAATATCCCCCTTCAATCTATTCTATCCCTCCCTCTCCCTTCCCTCAGGACCCATGTTGACCACCAAGCTTCACTCCTAGAAAGGCAAGATTCATAGTTACTTGCAACAACACTGAGGGCCTGACACACTGTGTTATTCCCTATTAGAAAACACTCATGCTTTTGAGAGGCACCCACTTCTCTGATTGAGAATATATCAGACCCCCCCAGGATGGGAGTCCAACTACTTCCTGCTCATTATATGGCTCTCCACACACTGATAAAACACACTATGACAAAATGATCACTTGCACATTCTCTAGGAGAATGCCCAGGAGTGCCCTGTCCCAAATGCCCCACCATCCAACACCCTAAACGAGTAACCTTTCCTTGTTATTTTGCCAAAAGAGCTTTCCCAACACTGTAGTTTCAACCACGTTCACACCAATCCCCAGGGTTCACCTGCTTTTTCCCCCAAACTTCCCCCCAGTTCTGTGGACCATCCACTCTACCCTCCCTGTCAAACTTGTACCAGCCAACCCAATAGTATCACTACATCACTATCATAACCCTTCACAGCACAACTACTCACTTCCACCTTATCATAAATTTCACCCATGTGAGCATTGGCTCACTACCCTCTTCTCCCTTTCTATTTTTGGTAAACCTGTCTTCCAGACTCTATCTCTGTGAGTCTGCTCAATTTGCTTAATTCATATCAGTGAGATTATGAGTGAGATTATGTAATATTTGTCCTTCAATGCCTGGCTTGCTTCACTCAATATAAGGTCCTCAAGTTTCATCCATGTTATCCCATGTGGTTGTACTATATTCCTTCTTATAGCTGAGTAGTATTCCATTGTGTGTGTGTGTGTGTGTGTATATATATATATATATATACACATACCACATTTGGTTAATCCATTTATCTGTTGATGGGCATTATGGTTGATCCTAACCTTTGGCAATAGTGAATAATGCACTATGAACGTTGGTGTGCATATATCTGTTCATGTCCTTGCTTTTGTTTCTTCTGGGTACATACCTAGCAGTGGAATTGCTGGAACATATGGCAGAGCTATAGTTAGATTTTTGAGGAACTGCCAAACTGTCCTCCACAATGACTGTACCATTCTACATCCTACCAGCAGTGGATGAGGGTTCCCATTCCTCTACATCCTCTCCAACACTTGTAGTCTTCTGTTTTTTTAATGGCTGCTAGTCTAGGGGGTATAAAATGAAATCTCATTGTAATTTTGATTTGCATTTCCCTAATAACTAGTGATGTTGAACATCTTTTTATGTGCTTTTAAACCATTTGTATATTTTCTTTGGATAAGTGTCTGTTCAAATCACTTGCCCATTTTTAAACTGGGCTGTCTTTATTTTCAAGACATAGAATTTCTTATATATGCTGGATATAAGACTCTTATTGTATATATGGTTACCAAATATTTTCTCCCATTGTGTAAGCTGTCTTTTCACTTTCTTGACAAACTCCTTTGAGGTGAAAAAGTTTATAATTTTGAGAAAGTCCCATTTATATTTTTTTTTTCTTTTGCTGTTCATGCTTTGGGTGTGAAGTTCATGAAGCCATTTCCTATTACAAGGTCCTATATATTCTCCCCTACATTATCTTCAAGTTATTTATGGTCTTTGCTCTTACATTTAGATCTTTGATCAATTTTGAGTTGAATTTTTTATAAGGTGTGAGATGGAGTTCCTCTCTCATTCTTTTGAATATGGATATTCAGTTCTCCAAGCACCATTTGTTGAAAATGCCATTATCTTCTAGTTGAGTGGGCTTGAGACCTTATTGAATATCAGATGATTGTATCTGATAGATCTGAAGATCTATATCAGAACTCTCAATTTGGGTTCCATTGGTTGATATGTCTATCCTGGTGCTAGTACCATGCAGTTTTGACCATTGCAGCTTTGTAGTATGCTTTAAAGTCAGGTAGTAGTGTGATTCCTCTGATTACATTTTTTTTTTCAATGTGTTTGGCTTTTCAGGGTCTCTTGCTCTTCCAAATAATTTTCATTGTTACTTTTTCCAATTTGGTAAAAATTGCTTCATTGACTTTTATTGGGATTACATTAAATATGTAGATCAGTTTGGGTAGGATTGACATCTTAATGATGTTTGCTCCTCCCATCCATGAGCAGGGAATATTCTTCCATTTATTTAAGCCTTCCTTGATTTCCTTTAACAGTGTTGTGTAGTATTCTATGTATAAGACATTTACATCATTAATTAAATTTATTTCTAAGTATTTGATTCTTTTAGTTGTTATTGTAAATGGAATTTTTTTTCTCAATTTCCTCCTCACATTGCTCATTATTGGTGTAGAGAAATGTTACTAATTTTTGTACATTGATCTTATAACCTGTGACTATACTGAACTCATTTATAAGCTCTAGAAGCTTTGTTTCAGATTTCTCAGGGCTTTCTATGAATAGGATCATGTCTGCAAATAGTGAAATTTTGACTTCTTCCTTTCCAATTTGGAAGCCATTTATATCTTTTTCTTGCCTAAGTGCTTAGGAAATTACTTCTAAAACAATGTTAAATAAGAGCAGTGATAGTGTGCATCCTTGTCCTGTTCCCAAACTTAGAGGTAAAGCTTTTAGGATTTCACCTTGTATATGATGTTAGCTTTGAGTTTTTCATATATAGCCTTTATCAGAGTGAGGAAGTTTCTTTCTATTCCTATCCTTTGCAGTGTTTTTATCAGGAAAGTGTGCTGTATTTTGTCAAATGCTTTTTCTGCATCTATAGAGATGATCATGTGATTTTTTTCTTTCAGTCTATTTATATGTTGTATTACATTGATTGATTTTCTTATGTTGAACAATCCTTGAATGCCAGGGATGAAACCCACTTGGTCATGGTATATAATTCATTTAATGTGTTGTTGACTATGATTAACGAGTATATTGTTGAGGATTTTAGCATCTAGTTTCATTAGAGATTTTGGTCTGTAATTTTCCTTTCCTTTGACATCTTTGGCATTGGTATTAGGGTATGTTGGCATCATAGAATGAGTTAGGCAATATTTCTTCTACTTCTATTTTTTGAAAGAGTATAAGCAGGATTGGTGTTAATTCTTTCCAGAATGTTTGGTAGAATTCACCCGTGAAGTTGTATGGTCCTGGGCTCTTCTTAGTTCAGAGGTTTTTCATGACTAATTCAATCTCATTACTTGTGATTAGTCTGTTGAGTTCATCAAGTTCTTCTTTCATCAATGTAACTGCTTGTGTGTTTCCAGGAATTTATCCATTTCCTCTAAATTATCCTTCTTTTTGGCATACAATTTTTCAAAGTATCCTCTGATGATACTTTTTATTTCCGTGGGCTCAATGGTGATATGCCCTTCCATTTTTCTTATTTTGTGTATTTTCAACTTCTTCTTTTTTTCTTTGTTAGTCTAGGTAAAGTTTAGTCAATTTTATTGAATTTCTTGAAGAAAAACTTTTAGTTTTGTTTATTTTTTCTAGTACTTTTTTATTTTCTATTTCATTTAATTCTGCTCTAAACTTTGTTAATTCTTTCTTTCTACTTCCTTTGGGGATAGTTTGTTGTTCTTTTTATAATTCCTCTAAGTGTGCAATTAGGTCTTCAATTTTAGCTCTTTTTTCATTTTGATATGTGCATTTATGGCTATGAATTTCCCTCTCAGTACAGTTTTTGCTGCATCCCTTGTTTTGATATGTCAAGTTGTCATTTTCATTCATTTCAAGGTGGTCAAAAATTTCTTTTGTAATTTCCTCCTTGACCCACTGTTTGTCTAAGAGTGTGTTCTTTAACTTCCATATCTTTGTGCCTAATCTAGTTTCCTGGGTCTTACTGATTTCCAGCTTCATTCCATTGTGTCAGAGAAATTACTTTGTATAGTTTCAATCTTTCTGAATTCACTGAGTGTTGCTCTGTGGCCTAGAATGTGGTCCATCTTGGAGAATGACCCATGTGCACACAAGAATAAAGTATATCCCACTGTATTTGGGTGTAGTGTTCTGTATATGTCTATTAGGTCCAGATCCTCTAATATATTATTCAAAGTCTTTGTTTCTTTATTGATTCTTTGTTGAGATATTCTGTCTAATGGTGATAATGGTATTAAAATCCCCCACTATAATTATAGAGACATCTATTTCTCCCCTTAATCTTTCCAGTGTTTGTGTCTCATGTAATTTGAGGTGCCCTGGTTAAGTGCATAAATGTTTATGATTATTCTTTCTTCTTGAAAGATTATCCCTTTTACTAATATATAGGGTCCACCTTTGTCTCTTTAAATAGTTTTGCATTTAAAGTTTATTTTGTCTGATATTAGTAAAACTACTCCCACCCTTTTTTGTTGTTGTTTAATTCATTAACATTTAGTGTTATTATTGTCAAGAAATTACTTATACTAGCTATATTTTCTTTGGCTTTATGTATGTCATATGTTGTTTTTATTTATCTTTTTAAAACTTTTTCACACTCTTCTCCAACTCTCTCCTGTTTTTTTTTTTCAACCAACAGCACTCTCTCCAGTATTTCCTGAAGGGCAGGATTCTTATTGGCATACTCTCTTAATTTCTGTTTATTTGTGAATATTTTGAAATCTCCATCATTTTTGAATGCCAGCCTTGCTGGATAGAGAATTCAATCTGGAAAGTTTTTTTTTTTTTTTCTTTTCTTTTTTAGCACCTTATTATGTCATACCACTGTCTTCTTGCTTCCATGGTTTCAGATAAGAGATCAGCATTTAATCTTATTGAGCTTCCCTTGTATGTGATAATTCTCTTTCCTATTGCTGCCTTAATATTCTCTCTTTGTCTTAAGAATTGGATAATTTGACAAGTATATGTGTTGTAATAAGCCTGTTGGGATATATACTGTTTGGGGTATGCTGCACTTTCTGGTCATGTATATCCATCTGCCTCAATAAGGTTGGGAAGTTTTCAGCTATTATTTCCTCCAACACTCCTTCTGCCCCCTTTCCCCTCCTTTCTCCCTCTGGGGTGCCTATAATGCATATGTTTGTGTGGTTTGTGTTGTCATTCAGATCCCAAAGTCCCTGTTGGATTTTTCCTATCTTTTTATCTATCTATTTTACAATCTGTTTGATTTCAGATGTACTGTCTTCCACATCACTAATTTTTTTCCTCTACCTGTTCAAAACTGCTGTTATGTACTTCTGGTTTATTTTTGACTTCTTGGATCGTGCCTTTCATCACCATTTATCCATTATCTCTTTGTGTATGTTTACAATTTCTTCAGTATGTTCTCCCACTGTCTTCTTAATATCCTTAATCTCTTCCTTCATTTCAGGTTGGTTCATGATATTTGTTTGGACACCTTTGATCAGTAGTTCCATGTTCTGCATCTTCTCTTGGTTCTTAGTTTGTTCATTGGACTGGGCCATGTCTTCCTATTTCTTATTATGATTTATAATTTTTGTTGGTGTTTAGGCATTTCTTTATCTTTTTTCAAAATTCATTTTTATTTATTTCTCTCCCCTTCCTCCTCCCCATTGTCTGCTCTCTGTGTCCATTTGCTGTGTGTTCTTCTGTGTCTGCTTACATTCTTGTCAGCAGCACGGGAAATCTGTGTCTCTTTTTGTTGCATCACCTTGCTGCAGCAGCTTTCCGTGTGTGCAATGCCACTCCTGAGCAGGTTGCACTTTTTCACATGGGGTGACTCTTCTTGCAGAGTGCGCTCCTTGCATGTGGGGCTGCCCCATGCAGGGGACACCCCTGTGAGGCATGGCACTCCTTGCATGCATCAGCACTGCACATGGGTTAGGTCACCACATGGATCAGGAGGCTCTGGGTTTGAACCCTGAACCTCCCATATGGTAGGCAGATACTCTATCAGTTGAACCAAATCTTCTTCGCATTTCTTTATATCTTGATAGGTTTATTCTGTTGATTAGTTTCTCTCTCTACTTTAGAGTTTTATTTATTTGTTGTTTTTCTGTGTGTGGTAAGTTTTCCCTTTTACATTTTGTTCCTTTTATTCTATTTCCTTTCTGATGTTCATGTTCCCTTGAAGTAAAAAGGTTAGGGCCAGGGAAAGGGAAAGAGGTAAGAAGAGAAAAAGGATAATAGTAATAACAATAGTAAAAGGTATAAGACCTAGGAAAATGAATAATTAACCCATGTAAGAAGTGAGGAGGAATGAAAATTAAAAAGTGGGGTACAAACAATGAAATGAAAAAGCAAATAGAGAATAATATCTAGAATAAATTAAAAGTCCAGAATGATAAGAAGAGAGGGAAACAGAAAAGAAAAGCCAATAAGGCAAAAGTTGAAAAAAGAGAAAACAGAATAGAGGAGATAGAAATAAAAACAAGAAATATTGAAGACTAAACAAAGAGAGGTAGAATGTAAAAACAAAAACAGAAAGCAGAAGATAAGAAGATGAAGGAAGGAAAAGAAATAGTGTAGTAAACATAATTTGTATATAAAAAGGGGAAACAAAGGAAGAATTCCTTAGGGTAGAGTTGACTCTTTGCAATTGGGTAGATTTCTGCTGACTAGTGGCCTGTCTGTCCCTGTATCCTTTCTATTCTTATTGCTTTCTCTCCCAGGGCAGCAGGACACAATAGCCTTGTAATCAGATCCCCACTCACCTCTTCTGGTCAGGTTGGGTTTCCTTCTGAGATTCAAATGGGACCCTTGTATCCAAACTCACCACAGAGAAATGACTCTCAACCCTCTTTCAGACATCCTCTCTTTCCAGTGGATCCTAAATAGGCCTTGGAAGGTTATTGAGCACTTCCTAATGACTATCTCCCTTAGGGGAATTGGAATTTTGATAGTTTCAGCTCTGGACTAGTCAATTTCCTGACACCGCCCTCTCCCCAGATTGCCTAGATAAACCAGGCTGCCTCTCTCCTCTTCCCAGAGCCACCTCTTGCCAGCTACTATGCTCCCTAAGGCGTAAAGGGGGTCCAGGTAACCAAATCCCCAGACAGGAAACCCCTCTCCACCCTTCACCAGAACCTTCTTACTCCCAGAGAACTCTCCCTCCCACTTGGTGGTTGGTGGGAGTCAGGGAGTTCACCGCAGCTTTTTTGCCTTGAGGGTGGGGCTTAGCTGCCCACTATTTCCAGCCACCAGGGTGAGAAACTCACAGTTTTCCCTTGGGCTTTTCATCTCCTTGTCCAATTCTCTCCAGATCAATGCCCTGATGCCTCCTGCTCTGTGTTTCCCCAAAAAGCTCACTCAAGCAAGATCTTGCCTCTTCTCAGCCATTTTTTGTAAGAGAGGTGATGAGTGCCCACTTAAATTGACACCATCTTGCTGAATCCCCACTGGTATGTTTTGTCTTAAGCTGAGATCCAACTCCTCAGATAATTTGCTTTTCCTAGAAGATTGTTATTCTAAAGGATCAGCTTGTTTCTCCTCATTCTGTTTTCTAGATCCTCTTAAGGGCATTATTATTTTCCTTTGCCAGTCTGTGACTAGCTGGTATAGAATCTTTGAGATTCTGTAAGTTGTGGTAGACCCACCTCTATGGTTTCCATTCCTTAGAGCTCACTATATACAACTATCAAAGTGTCCCTTCTCAGATGAAACACAAAAAGAATGCCTCTTTCCTCCTAGGATTTCTTCATGACAGCAGTTATTGCTGTCGTGTCTTAGGGATAGGTCAATATCCAGTCCACCTGTTCACCTTTCCAAAGTTCTTCCTAAGCAAGGGGATCCAGTACATTTTGTCTTTTCTCTTCTATATACATAGATCCTGAAGGTAAGGTCTCTCCAGTCACTTGGTCTCCTTGTTATGGTGAGGATAAAAGAGTCAGAGTTTCTATATCTAATCCATTCTTTTCTACTGTAACAGACTTACAAAGTCTTTCTAGGTCTTGTTTCCCAATTTCCTGCAAATATTATACTCAGCTGTGGAAATTGGACTAGAAATAATTGAAGATAGTATCACATACATTTGGGTTGCCAAATACCCAGAATATACCTTATTTGATTATTGCCAGCTTAATTATTAAATTTTCTCCAGTCTCCAAATTCTATTTTGTAATAAGTCTTCAGTCAATCCATTATCTCTTTTCTAATAAATTTCGTGTAATTCTCTCACCCATCCAATATTTTTCATCATCCATTTTTTCCCAGGATTTTAATTTTGTTGACCACCTGGCTGAAAATGCTTCTGCTAATCCAGCAGTTATCTCTAATTACTCTTCTATTTTTGTTGTTGTTGTTGTTTTTCAATTACTGCATCTGCAGAAAACAATTATTTTTTCCTTAGAATATAATCAGTTTTACTATTTTCTTTCTGATCTGAGCTCATCCTCACCTGTTTATACCATCTGTGAGATTAATCACAGTTGGGTTGTTCATTACAATTACCAGTTGAAGTCATAAGTAAAAGAAATTAACTTAGAGTACACAGCAAAGATTATTTAAGAAAATATCTTTAGAAATATAAAAAGGACAATGGCATTCGAACAAAACAAATTTTCTTGTTTTTCTATCTCCACACTAAAGGGAGGCAGTAGAGGGCAAAAAACAATATGAATATTTTTTATCTTCAATCATAGGATTGTCACAAGGATCATATAAGAAAGCACTTTATATTTAACCATTTTTAGAGCGTTGAGGTCATATGGAAATGAGTTAATCTCAGAATCCATTAAAAGGACTAAAGTTGGTAAATTTAGGAAGTCATGAGGTAAGATGAAAGCAAGCCCATTAAGTTTCTGGCCCTCAATTATTTCAACAGCAAAAAAAAAAAACCCTGAAAATAATATCAGCTCTCCTGAATTGTTCTCAGTATTAGAAACCATGACTGTAATGTTACCTCTGTGCAATCTAGTCTAAATTAGCTGTATATTAGGGATAGTTTTAATTATTTGTTACTATTATTGTTATTAATTGAATGAGTAAAGATGGGTTTAAAGATGGCCCCATCTGTGATCTGCTTCAATGGCAAGGAATCCCTTAAAATAAAGAAAAGATGAACTTCCATGTTTTCTGATGTGAAATAAATAGAAATAACCTATTTTCATATGAATGAAATTTAATTTTACTTTCTAAAAAAAGAGAAAGAAATATATACAAGTTCATTACACTGCTTTTTTATAATAGCAAGAAATCAGAGGCCATCTAAATATTCATCAATTGTGGAAAGAGAATTGGTTACCTGTGTTATGGCCCATGGTAAATCATCAGCATTACTCATACATTGTGACTGAGGTAACAGTCTCAACCCAACATTAGAAAGTCCAGTCCCAGCTCCAGTCTGATTCAGATCGGAATTCTTAGTAGGAAAGATAGAGCTTGGTTGGTGCTTCCTGGCCTACTGCTTACAACTTGACTCTCCTGGGAGCTTTCATAGGCTTTCTGAGATTCCCTTTCTCTAGGAAATCATTTGATCTAGCAAAGGCATCTTTATTTAAGATGGTGTCAAGAGGCTATGTTCTAGGTCCTAGACATCTGATGACATTTCTCCAACTCTAAGCTCCTTTGGCAGAGAACTCTTTGTCTCTTTAAAAAATTCTACTGGAGACCCAAAAGGACATTTCTCTGCCTTTTTCCTTTATTTCATATGTGGCATGCAGTAAAAAAATATCACACACCACTTGACTCAAGAAACTTTCAGAGTTTTAAGTAGTAACATCACAGCAGATAGTTGACTCTTCTCTGTTCACTATTCACTGTCTACTTTAGTTGTCTCAGGCACAAATCAGGCACTGATATGTGTTTCCCAGCTACATGAACCATGTTTCAAAACATTTCAAGTGATCTCAGGTGGGCTTGAGGTTTCTTAATCTTGCAAATATTGTCATTCTGGCTAGATAATTCTTTGCTCCATTGGTGGATGCCTTGTATAATACATATTGTGGGGTATGCACTGTAAGAGGTTAATGGTGTCTGTGGTCTCTGCCCACTCACTAGATGCCAGTTATGACAAATAAATATGTCCCCAAAATGTCCTGAGGAGGGTGAAATTGCCTGTTGTTGAAATGTCCTGTTGTTGAGAACCACTGGGTTAGAAGGTAGCATCCTGCTGTGTCCCCAGCAAGGGGTGCAGTGAGACATTGCAGATAGCAGTTATCCCTAAAGAAATCTCTTTAGCAACTTCTTCCCTTCTACTGTCTTCACTCATTCATACCTGCAAATTAGCAGAAGGTTTAAGAATAATGGAACATATATATCTAACTCTAATGAAATTCAGATTTGTTTCACAATTATTTAGGTACTGTAATTATTGTTTAGGTATTTAACATAATACTATTATTTTAATGGAAGCAGGAAGAATCTAATATACTGTATCCCTACACTAAGCTTGTGTGTGTGTAAAAAGAGACAGAGAAAGAGGTTATGTGCTTTTTTATATTATCTAAAAGAGAATAAAGTAGAGTCACATTTACTGATATCGAAAAGTGCACAAGGCATATTTTAACTGAAAAATATTAGGTTTTAAATAATATATTGTCTAGTTTTTAGGAAGTATAATCTACAATTTAAAGTATGTATATAATATAAATTGGAGAATTATAGACAAAAACATTAACTTTTTTCTAAGGAGGTTTAATTTCTGTATAGTGTAATAATTATTATGAAAAATAAAGCATTTAAATATATTAATTTACTGCCTTAAAAGGACGTAACTCCAATATGTACTTACATATTGTCGAGAAAAATTACTTCCCAGAACTAAAAATCAGAAGGGAAATTTGAGAGATATTTCAGAGCTACACTTCATTTCCATCAAAAAGCGTACTGGAAAAGGTAGAGGTCAATGTGTTATCAAGTAAATAGATCTATCCACTAATATAATATCCATAACAATTGAATTCAAAGTAAAGCTTGCTCAAGGTTTAAAACCAATGTCATTAATAATTAACAAAACAAAATTTAAAGACCTTACTTTTTAATGGACAAGCACAGTTTGTAAAATCTTGAATCCATGAAGTAAAAAGCACTGTAGTTAATATTAGATAAAAGAAATAACATTATTGATGTCAAAGAAAAGGGCAGTTTGCAAGAACTCAATAAATTTCCAGCTCTTGGTTGAAATTATAGATGAAATTAAATACTAGTTTATCCTTTTAAACAGTGTTTTATGCACTTTGCAATAAATCTTCTCTATTCATTATATTTATTTCTTCAACTTCTAATTAAGCTTTATCTGACCTTTGACACACATTCTGCTCACCAATTTGTATTTGTCCTTGTTTCTGCCCTGGTCCATATCATAGGGAATAGACCAGTAAGTGTCATTTTGCTAAATGTCAATTTTTAAGTTTGGAAAACTGGTTTTAAAATTCTCAACTTTCTATTTTCCTGCTCCCAATGAATTTGATTTCATTTTGCCTCTTCAACTGTTTTTGATTATACACACTTAAGTTTTCCAAGACTTCTCTGTGTAGAACTGGTCACTCCTCCTCCTCCTCTATATTCCCACAGGGTTTGTACATCTATAAAATGCTCGTGAGTACATCTCTTTTAACAGTCTGAGATTTCCTTCAGAGGAAGAAGCTGGAAATACCATAAGGCAGAGAATTAGGAATTTCAAGAAGGTTCTCCATTTAAGCATGCTCTAGGAATTTCAGCACCTGGAAGGATGACTCTGGATCACTGTTTTTCAGTAGCATAAGGAATTTACACTCTGTGTGCTTAAACTTCCATATTTTCCATAATTAACTTACTTTCTCTGTTGACTTGTAGTCTCTACATATTTCTTCTACATGGTGACCATGACTTCACTGGTTCTTCCACAACACTTGTAGCTCTCATAATTTATTTCCTATTTCAGATTCTTTAGAAAAAAAATCTTATTAATTTCATTCTTATGTTGTTGTTGTTTTCTGGCACAATAGTTACAGGCCACTGGGCATCCGATGACCACCCTTGACCCAGGAAGTGATCAGAGAGGGGCCAGTATTATATACTAAAAACATTCCTTCCTAGGTTACTGCTGACTATGGCTTTGCCAGTTTCTTTGAGAGGTTTTTGCAACAGTGGATGAAAACTCCAATGAAGTTAAGATGACTTGATGAGTACTGCTAATGTAAACAGTTTTATAAGGTCCCATGTTAGTGTCACTAGGTCTTTTTTCAATTTCTATTCAACCAACTGCATTTCTTCAAGTTCTAGATGTTGACACAAAGCTGAACCTAGACAAAGAAGTAAACAAAATGGAACCATGTTGTAAATGCAGAGAAAAAATCAATATTTGCCAAATGGACAAGAAAAAAATCAATGTAGAAAGTCCTGTCATTGTCAAAGTTCTAAAAGAAGTTTGGGAACAATAGAGAGTAGACAAAATTTTGTAAAAATATGTCAACAGCTTCCATCCTTTTGTACATTAGAATAAGACAGTAGAAAAATTTGAAAAAAATTAAAATATATATTAAGGAGATTAAAAAAATATAAATTTAAATAAGCCCAATTTTGGTATTTTAACAATATTTCTTAGAGACTAATAGATCTAAAGCAGATTTATTTCTATTACTTGTGTTGTTAAAGTCAAGAATTTATTTCATCTTGGTTCTTGATTTCTGGAGAAAGAACATTTTATACAGATATCTTATGCCCCTTTCTCCAATGAGACTAGACACTGTAAGTCAAGATATCCTCACACAGCCTAAGAAGTCATCTTAAACTTTTTAATAGATCAGGTAAAAATCAATATTAAATAAGAAAATGTTCCTGTTCTTTATACACAGCACAAGTATTTACATATAGTTCCTAATGCTAGTACTGGTAGCATTGCACTATGTTTTGTATTTTTAAAGAATTTTTGTAAACATTGCTTGGTTTCATCCTCACAGAAACCCTGTAAAGCCATATTGGGCTCATTTTATAAATGAAGAAATGGTGATGCAGAAAGAATTAAATGGCTTAACCAGAGTTGAAAAGGAAGTTGTAGATTGAAATTCCAATTACTGATTCCCATGGGATACAATTTCCTGCTTCTTCACAGATATTCCCTGTGGTAGGAATAACTGTCCTGCTTGGATATGAATAATCAAAAGCACAATCTATTTATAAATAAAGTCAATTACTGCCCTGATAGCTACATTAACACACAACTTGTTTTAATATCTTAGGCAATATTAAGGTAACAAATAGGAATAAAAATTGCCAATGTTTCTAAAATTTCAAAAGATGCCATATACTTCTTAAGTCTAGTCTCCTAGACAGAATGTTAGAAAAGAATCATTTAATGACATAGATGAATAGAGGTAATGGGAGAGCAAACTTTTATAGCACATTTACCATGTACCTGATACTGTACTATTTAATCCTATAAGTTATCAATTATTTGTCATTTTAAATTTTCTACTTGATGAAATTGAATTATGGAGAGGTAAATGATTTCCTCCAGACAACATAGCTATCATATATTAATTCATATTTCTATCAGCAAATAATAATGAAAGGTAATCTTTAGTTTAGCAATAAAGGCAGCTTGTCCTTGAAATGATCTGAATGGCTTTCCAGAAAATACTAGTAAGTCAAGATTAGAACAGTTTAGCCATTCTGTAAGAATAGTTAGATTTGAGATACTAAAACTCAGGAAGTTAAGTCAAAGATATTCCCATTTGTAATGTCTATATCCTTTTATGAACAGTAAGAAATAATGATTAGATGCCACAAAAACAAACAAGAATCATACTGTTAAGTACCTAACCTTCAATTATAAAAAATTAAAGTGCTTAGCAGAATTGACTTTGTAAAAATTACTAAGCATGTGCAAGAGTGTTGCTTATAACAATAAGACGCTGTTGAACTTCAAAATGAAAATAACAGGGTCAGTTACACAGTGTTTGACTATAGATGATTCAGTTTAAAGATTTAAATTGGAAGTAGAACTGTATTATCAACATTGTAGTTTCATTTTCTTAAAAATATCAGCAAACTAGAGTAGCCAGTGCAAGTACTCTTTAAAAGTAGAGGCAGAGTATTCTGGTTGAACAAGATGGCAACATAAGGCACTCCAGGATTCTGTTTCGCCACAGAATCTTTGAACAACTAGCAAAATATGGCAGAGCCATTTTCCTCAAAATTCTGGAAACCAGTTGAAGGATTGCAATAATTAGGAGAATGCCAAATCAAGAAATCACAGCTTTTAAAATATGGTGGAGAAACTCAGTACACCTTGCTGACCCCTCACCAGCTCTTCTCTTCTATGTGAACCTGGTCTATCCTCCCATTGTGGATTCCTGGCCAATCCAGAGGTATAAGAGTAACCCTTATGTGCTTACTGGGAAGCCTGTATGCCAGTGCTAATCTATTGGGCCACATTCTGAATAGGACACTCTTCCCTGGCTCACTTTTCCAAAACTTACCCTGTAAACAGAAACAGCTTGCAATTAGTTAAAGCACTGAAAGAAACAATTAAATCAAATCACCCTAGGACAAAGGATTACCTGCTTTAATATATTCCCCTAAAAGGGGAGAAATATTTTTCAAAGGGATTAGAAGGGCCATTCAAATTCCTGTAAATAGGGAAATTCATAAGGTTAGGAGCAGTAGCCTAGGCAGGAGATAGGTTCACAAAAGACAAAATGTACAGTATGCAAAAAAAGAAAACAAAGAGACAAGGAATGGTTGGACTATCCAAAGGTAAATGATGACAATTCAGGAATCATCAATGAGAAAGATCAGACTTTGGTCATACCAGACAAAGATTAAAAAAAAAAAAAAAGATCTTTAATATGCTCCAAGAGATAAAGGAAAACATGAAGAACTAAAGTGTATCAGGAAAATGAGTGAATAATATGAGAATCTCAATAAAGAGATATAAATTTTTAAAGGAAATCAAATATAAATACTGCAGTTGAATACCACAATAACTGAAATGAAAAATTTCCTAGAGGAATTCAACAGCACATTGGAGCTGGAAGAGAATGAATCAGGGAACTCAAAGATAAGACAACCAAAACTAATGAAGCTGAGGAGAGAAAAGAAAAAAGAATGAAAGAAAGCAAACAGAACCTCAAAGAGCTGTGGGACACCATCAAGTTTACTAATATATGCATTTATGGGAATCCCAGAAGGAGAAGAAAGAGAGAAAGGGGCAGAAAGAAAATTCAAAGAAAAAATGGCAGAAAATTCAAATTTAATGAAAGACATGAATATAGACATCAACAAACATCAACAAACATCAACAAATATAGACATCAACAAATCCCAATGATGAAAAGCTTGAAGAGAACCATACATAACCACCTAGAATTCAAACTCAAATGCCAAGGACAGGGAGAGAGTTCTGAGAGCTCTAAGAGAAACACAACATGTTAGGAATAAGGGAGCTTCAATAAGATTAAATGACAATTTCCCATGAGAAAGAATGAAAGCAGGCAAGAAGGAAAGGGCAGTAAATATTTAAAATGCTGAAAGAAAACAGCTTGTAAACAAGAGTTTTATATCCGGTGAGACTCTTTCAAAATGTGGTGAGATAAAGACATTTCCAGATAACAAAAACTGAGAGAATTCACCACCACTAGTCCCGACCTAAACGGAATGATAAAGGGAGTTCTTCAGGATGTAGGGAAAACACATTAGGTAGTGTATTGAAGAGGCATAAAGAAATAAACTCCTCTGGTAAAGACAATTTTTGGCATCATTTTAAAAGCTGGTACTATTGTATCTAATTTTTAGTATGTAACTCCACTTTTTACTTCTTATAGGCTATAAAATGCAAAAGCACGAAGAAGAATAGAAATTATAAAATTTTATAATTTTAGCTATATTAAAATTAAGTAAAATAGACCTTAAGATGAAAATTGTTACCAGAGTCAAAGACAGACACTACATATTGATAAAGGAGTCAATTCAACAACAAATAACAATTAAATATATATGAACATAACAGCAGATACCCAAAATATATGAAGCAAATGTGGACAGATTTGAATGGAAAAATAGACAGTTCTACATTAGGAGTAGGAGACTTCATTATACCTCTCTTTTTTTTTTCCTCCCATTTGATGGCTCACTCATCTGTTTGTTTATTGTTTTTTTACTCACTGTTTTTGTTCATTGTCTGCTCATTGTCTCTTTGTTTTTTTCTTTAGGAGGCACTGGGAACCAAACCTGGGACCTCCCAAGTAGGAAGTGGGTGATCAAATGCTCGAGCCACATCCTCTCCCTGCTCTTTTTTTTTTTTGCTCATTGTCTGCTTGTTGTTTTGCTCATTTTCTTGCTTGTTGTTTTTGCTCATTGTCTGCTCTTTGCTTTTACTTGTTGTCTGCTTGTTATCTGCTCACTTTATTTGCCTTCTTTAAGAAACACTGGGAGCCAAACCTGGGACCTCTCATATGAGATGTGGGCACTCCACTGCCTGAACCATGTCCACTCCCAATGCACCATCTTCAGTAATAAATAGAACATCTAGTCAGAAATTCAGTAAGAAAATAGAAGGCTTAAATAATACTATAAACTAACTAGATCTAATAGATAAATATAGACTACTTCATTTATAAGTAACAGAATACACATTCTTTTTGAGTACACAAGGATCATTCTCCAGGACAGACCACATGTTAGGGCACAAACAAGTCTCAGCAAATTTGAAAATATTAAAATCATATCATTTATTCTCTCAGACCACAGTGAAATAGAGCTAAAAATCGAGAACAGAAGGAGAACTGGAAAATTCACCAATTTTGATAATTAAACAACACAGACTTAAACAGCATACCAAAACTTTTAGGATGCAGTAAAGGCAGTGCTGAGAGGGAGGTCTATGGTTCTAAATGTCTACATTAAGGTAAAAAAAATCTCATATCTGAGACCTAACATCACAAATGGATAAAGTAGAAAAAGAAAAGTAAATTCATTCCAAAGCAAGCTATGGGAAGGAAATAGCAAAGATTTTGAGTGGAGAAAAACGAAATGGAGAATAAAAGAACAATGCAGAAAATCAAAGCAACCATTGTGTTGATTCTTTGAAAAGATTAATAAAATCCAAATATCTTGAGCTGGACTAAAAAATAAAAAGGAGAGAAGATGAAAATAATTAAAAACTAAAGGGGGCATTTATTTCTTCAGAGAAGATGTACAAATGCTCAATAAGCAAATGAAAAGATGCTCAACATCATTACCATTAAAAAATGCAAATCAACATCACAATACAATAACATTTCACACCGATTAGAATGGCTAGTATTTAAAAAAATAACAAGTGTTGGACAGAATGTGGAGGTTAAGGAACACTTGTCCATTGTTGGTGGGAATGTAAAATGGTTCAGCCACTGTGGAAAAGTTGGGTGGTTCCTCAGGAAGAAAAGTATGGAATTCCTAATGACTTGACTATCCCATTTTTAAGTATATATCCAAAAGAATTGAAAGCAGGAACTTGAATAGATATTTGCACACCTATGTTCCTAACAACATTTTTCACAATTGCTGACAGGTGAAAGCAGCCCAAATGTTCCTCAACAAATGAATGGATAAAAAAAAAGTGGTATATGTATATATACAATGGAATATTATTTGTCCATAAAAAGGAATGAAGTTCTGATATTATGTAACAACATGGATGAACTTTAGTCATCATGTTGAGTGAAATAAGCCAGACACAGAAAGAGAAACATTGTATGACCTCACTGATATGAAATATTTAGAATAAACAAACTCATAGAGTCAGAATCTATACCATGGGCTGGGTTGGGGGTAGAGTATGGGAGATTTATATTTAATTGGTGCAGAGATTTTGTTTGGAGTGATAGAAAAGTTTAGATAATGGGTAGTGGCGATAGTAGCACAACATCATGAATATAATCAACATAACTGAATTGTACACTTGAATGTGGTTAAAAGGGGAAATTTTAAGTTGTTGATATGTTACCAGATTAAAAAGTTGTAAAATCCATAGAACTGTACAACACAAAGACTGTACTCTAATGTAAACTATGGACTACAGTTCATGATATAATTATAATAATATTGTTTAATCAATAGTAACAAAGATACACATTAATGCAGTGTTATTAAAAAAAGTGCAACTTTGAGGGCAGTACATGCTACTCTGTACTTTGTGCATGATATTTGTGTATATTTACAATTTCTATAATAAAGAAAAACTTGTAAAAAAGCAGATGTAAGATAACATGATGGCATAAAGAGCAATCTCTGGAATAGGCAGCCCAGATAGACTCCAGAATCAGATCTTACTCTATCTTCCAAATGAAGTTACTGCATGTATGATATATTTTCATGTTTATTAACAAAACAGTGTATTGGAGGCCAGGCAAAATAATGGCTGAGTAAGGAATTCCAAGAGTTAGCCCATCTTACAGCCTGCTTAGTAATCACCCAGAGCTACCTAAAGCACCTGTTTTGCAGGCCAAGGAGACAAGAAGAGCATCCTGTAACATCCTTGAAAGATTGGAAGGAGAAGACTGCCCATCTGCAGTGAAAAAATGTGAGTAGAGCACTCTATGCCAAGGAGGCTGGTGCCCATCCTCCTCTGGGAGCACAAATTGCTTCAGGAGCTACTCCATGGCTGAAGTTGGAAGCTCCATTTCCAAAAAACAAGGGAGGAAGAGATGATTGGCCACTGAGTTCAAATACTGATCAGTAAATTTAGCTGGCTAAAGTATAATCTTAAGAGCAGCTGAAGTTTGAACCTGTCTAAGTAAGACAGAGGATGGTAACCACCACTTTAACTCTGCCCCCAGCAGGCAGGAAAATGGGGCTGATTGAAATTCACAGAGAAGTTAGAGACTGGCTTATTTTCACCTACATAAGATTGCAGGCCTAGCCTAGGCTCCAGCCTCACCTCTGGCAGGGAGGTAACTGGTGGGACTTCTACCAGCCTCTCTGGGTAACTGCAGGCATTTTCAGCTGGCACAGACTGAACACCTGGGGCTCCATTCCTGCATCCTGATAGGATAGGAGAGGAATGAGCTTCCTTCACCTCTCTGCAACTTCAGGCAATTTCAATTTCAGTCCACACAAACTGGTTTGTTGAGTGCCTTTGATTCAATCTCTGACTCTCTACCTCCATAGGATAGGAGGGGGCTGATGTGTCAGCCTACACAGACTGGATATTTGAACACCTGTAGCTGCACCTTCAATCCCCAATAGGATAGAAGGGGAGCTGTGTTTCTACAGCCTCTCCATGCAATTGCAGGTGTTTTGGGACCACATGAACTGGTTTTTTGAGCACCTTTGATGCCTGATTTCCTCTCCAAATGGAGGAGGGGGATGGTGTTTCCTCAGCCTTTCAGGATGACTGCAGGTGCTTTTGGCTTGCACAATATTAACGTTAGGGCACCTGTTGCTCCATGCCCACCCCTGACAGGGCAAGAAGGGGGTAGTAATTCCCCAGCCTCTGTGGGTAACTGCAGGTGCTTTTGACCCCAATAGACTAAATAGACACATATAACTCCATCTTTGCCCCCAAGTAGGATAGAAGGGGAGATGTTTTTCCTCAGTCTTTCTGGGGCCTGCATGGGCTGAACTGAATTAACTGAATTAACAACACCAAAAGTGTTTCTTCAAGATTAACAAAACTGAGAAACTCTTAACTAGACTGGCAATGTAAAAAAGAGAGAAGATGCAAATAAATAAAACAAAAAAATTAAAATGGAGATTACTACGGATACCACAGAAATAAACGAGATCATAAGAAGATACTATGCACAACTCTATGTCATCAAACTAGGAAATGCAGACAAAATGGAAACATTTCTAGGAATGTTTGAACAACCTACAATGACCCTAGTAGAAACAGAAGAGCAAACCATCATAGGAAACTAGATTAAAACAGTCATCAGACAATTCCAAAAATGAAAAACTGAGGACCAGATGGTTTCACAGGTGAGTTCTATCAAGCATTCAAAGAAGATTTCATACCAATCTTATTCAAGCTCCTAGAGAAAATTAATAGAACACTACCAAACTCATTCTATGAAGCCAAAATCTCCCTACTACCAAAGCTAGGTAATTACAGTCCCATTTCCCTTAAGAATAGAGATTCAAAATTCCCCAACAAAATACTTGCTAATTGAATCTAGCAAAACATTAAAAAACTATTCATCATGATAAAGTGGTTTTTATACCAGGCATGCAAGGATGGTTTAACTCAAGAAAATCAATCAGTATAATGTACCACATTAATGAGTCAAAGAAGAAAAATCATGATACTATCAATTGATGCAGAAAAGGCATTTGACAAAACATGGCATCCTTTCCTGATATAAATACTAGAGAATAGCTGTTGAACGAAACTTTCTAAACATGAAAGGTCATAAATGAAAAACCCACAGTTAACATGTACTCAATGGTGAAAGACTGAAAGCTTTCCTCTTGAGGTCAATGTAAAGACAAGGATGCCCACTGTGACCACTGTTGTTTCATATAGTGCTAGATGTTCTAGCTAGAACAATCAGGGAAGAAAAAGAAATAAAGGGCATCTAAATTGCAAAGGGAGAATTAAAACTTTCACTATTCACAGATGTATAGAAAGCTCCCCAAAATCTACAACAAACCTGCCAGAGCTAATTAACAATTGCAGCAGAGTGGTAGGATTAAAGATCAATATGCAAAAATCAGAGGTGTATCTATGCACTAGTAATGTGAAATCTGAGAAGGAAGTCAGGAAAAAAACTCCTTTTACAATAAGGACTAAAAGAATCAGATATCTAGGAATAAACATAAACAAGTATGTAAAACACTTGTATTCAGAAAACTACAATTCATTGCTAAAAGAAATTTTTAAAATATCTAAAAAATTGGAAGAATATTCCATGCTCATGGATTGGAAGACTAAATATCATTAAGATGTCAATTCTACCCAAATTGATATATAGATGAAATGCAATCCTGATAAAAATGCCATGAGCATTTCCAAAGAAATGTAAAACATAATTATCCAATATATTTGGAAGGCCAGAAAATAGCCAGAAACATCATAAAATGGGAGAGCAAAGTTGGAGGACTTTCATTTCCCAACTTTAAATCATATTACCTAGCTACAATGGTAAAAACAGCATGGTACTGGCATAAATATTAAAACATAGGCCAATGGAACTGAATTGGTGGTTCAGAAACAGACCCTCGCATCTGTGATCAAGTGATTTTTGATAAGCCTTTCAAACCCACCCAGCTTGGGCAGAGCAGTTTATTCAACAAATGGTACTGGAAGAACTGGCTATACATAGCCAAAAGATAGAGGACCTCCTCTCATACCCTATACAAAAATTAACTCAAAAGGGATCAAAGACCTAAATATAACAGCTAGAACCATAAAGATCTTAGAAGAAAATGTAGGAAAACATCTTCAAGACCTTGTGGTAGGTGGTACATCCTTAAACCTTACATTGAGAGTACGAGCAATGAAAGAAAACATAGATAAGTGGAACCTCCTCAAACTTAAACACTTTTGTGATTCAAAGGACTTTGTTAAGTAGGTGAACAGGCAGTCCACTCGATGGGAGAAAATATTTGGAAACCATGTAGCCAATAAGAGTTTGATTTCCATCCCATATAAAGAATCATACAACTCACTAATAAAAGAACAAGCAATCCAATTTAAAAATGGGCAAAATAGTTAAATAGACATTTCTCCAAAGGGGAAATAAATATGGCCAAAACCACATGAAAAAAATGTTCCATATCACTAGATACTAGGAAAGTGCGACTCAAAATTAAAATGAGATAATATCTCACACTGCATAGAATGGCCATTATTGAAAAAACAAAACAAAACAGAGAACAGTAAGTGCAGGAGAGGCTGTGGAGAAATCGGAACACTCCTTCACTGTTGGTGGAGCCAAAAGTAAGATGGTGCAGCTCTGTGGGAAACAGTTTGGTGGTTCCTCAGGAAGCTAAATATAAAACTGCCGCTAGAGCCAGCAATTCCTCTACTAGGAATATATTCAGAAGAACTAAACCTGTGATACAAACAGACACACCCATGATCATAGCGGCGTTATTCACCATTGCTGAGAGATACAAACAACCCGTGTCTGTCAATCAGTGAATGGAAAAATAAAATGTTGTATTATATATGATGAAATACTATGTTGCAGTAAGAAGAAATAAAAATGGGACACATATGATAACATGGATGAATCTTGAAGAATAAGTGAAATAAGCCAGGCACCAAAGAACAAATACTGCATTGTCTCATTAATAGGAACTAAATATGAAGAATAAATGCTTGGAGTTAAAACCTAGATTTTCAGGTTATTAGGAGATAGATGAAGACTGTGAAGGAGTACCAATGCTTAATGTATATAAAAGTTTTAATTAACTTGACAGTAAGCATGTGGAAATGGATAGAGTTAAAGATAACACATAGTGAGTAGCATCTGCTTTATAAATGGGATTGTGGTGGAAAAGGGTAGTCTAGGGATATAAATGTCAATTGCAAAAAATTAGAGGATAATCTAGGGACTGAATAACACATGCAACCCAGAGGTGAATGAGAACTGTGGTTAATAGTACAAACACAAGATTGTCCTTTTGTGTACTAGAACAGATGTACATCACTGTTGCTGAGTCACGGGAATGTGGAGAAGCATGGGAAAAATATAATTAATGTAACCTATGGGCTATAGTTAACAGAAATACTGCAATTATTCTTGCATCAATGCCAAAGATGTACTATGTTGATAATAGGGGTTTGTGATGCTTAGGCTATTGTGTCAACTCGGCCAGGTAGTTGTGCCCAGTTGTTTGGTCAAGCAAGCACTGGGCTAACTGTAATACAAGGGCATTTATGGACTTTAGTCACTAATTACTGCAGTGGTAAATCGTAGATAACTGGTTATAATTACATCAGTCAGGGAGATTGCCATTGGCAGGAGTAACGCTTAACCCAATCAGTTGAATGCCTTATAAGGGGAAGTGATTCCAGCACTGAGAATATTTCCCAGCTCGACTTTGGGCAGTCAACATCTCCCAGAATTGTCAAGAACATTCATTGGACTTTCATTGCCTGCCTGTGGAACCAGGACTTGTACATCCTACGGCTGCATGAGAGACTCTTACATAATCACATCATATTGACAGATATCTCTTGTTGATTCTGTTTCCCTAGAGAACGCTGACTAATACAGGCCGTATGGAAAAATATGCCAAATGTACATATAGACCATTGTTAGTGGCAATAGTCTGATGATATTATCTCATAATCTGTAACAAATACTCCACAATGGTATGACATATTGGTGAAGGTTTGTTGTACGGGAATTCTACACAAGTGCATGACTGTAAGTTCACAACTTCTGTAATTAAAATATATTAAAAAACAAATGAAAATAATAGGGTAAGGTGGGGGGAAAGACACCAGATGTAAGATAAGGACTATAGTTATTAGTAATATTTTGATGATGCTCTTTCATAATTTGTTACAAAAGTTTCACAACAGTGCAAGGCATCGGTGGTGGGGTGATGTATGTGAACTCTGTATGATGTTATGCCTGATTGTTTTGCAAGTTCAGTACTTTTACTATATACTTAGTGTTTATGTAAGTTAATGTATGAAAATATACTTTAATTGTTTTTTTTAATCAAAAAGTGTGTTTCAATTTCTTTGTCTAAGAAGTAGAAATTATCTAAGTAATACTTCACAGGGTTATTATTAACATTGAATAAAATTTTCCAGATATACTTCTTAGCTCTGTGCATGGCATGGCATACATTCTCAAGGAATATCAACTGGGATTATATGCTCTCTCTGATGTCCCCAGAGGCTATCAGAGCAGAATGAGTATATAAAAGTCAATGTGAAAGTGACTAAAATGTATTTATCAATTACAATAAATTTACAACTAATGAAAGATGTTGCTAATGTGGGAAAATGTAGAAGGTGTGGGGAGCAGGGCATATGGGAATCCCCTATATATTCTCTGTAACATTTATGTAATCAAAGTACATTTAAAAAATTTAAAAATGGGGAGAGGGGAAGTAAATACATACCTAGATACACCTTGTGTAAAGACTGACAGAAACAGTGAAATAATTAGAAAGGATCCAGAAACAGTCTCATTACTACATGAGTACTTGGTAAGTGATAGAGGGAATAGTGCAAATCAGCAAATTATTTTCAGCTTTGTTAGCTTGGTTGCAGTTCTACAAAAAGAGGAAATTCCCCTCCATATTTTAATCCATATTTGGGAATTTGGGTAGATTAAAAGAAGAGATAAAATACATTTCATTGTCACTTTCCTACAACCCCACCTGAAAGGTTCAAAATGGGAGTCTTTGAAATACTTTATGAAAAAAAGCTATTATAAAAATTTTATGCCAACCAAACCTTTTAAGCTGTTTGAGGCAATCTCTCCATTTTTCTAAGTGCTGATGAAATAGAGGGCATGATGTCTGAAAACAACTGAGAAACTAGCAAAGGAAGGCATTCAGTCTTTTCAGTAAATAAAACTAAAAAAATATCAATTCTGCAAGGACTTTAGTTTGAAAAATATTTGAAGACTTCATGGCCTACTTTCATGGTTGTGGGTTTTTCTTCATAACTGAATAAAAATCTCATTAATGATATTCATTTATTTAGAAGTTGTGATGGTTAAGTTCATCTGTCAACTTGGTCAGGTTATGGTATGCAGTTGTTTGGTCAAGCAAACACTGGCCTGATAGTTACTATAAGGATATTTCATGGATTTAAATTATCAGTAAGTTGATTGCATCTATGCCTCAATACATCTGCAATAAATGAGGTGATTGCCTTCAACAATGAGAGATGTCTCATCCAATCAGATGAAGGCCTTAAAAGAAGAAGTGATGATTTCAGTGTTCAGAAGGGAAAATTTCCATCTCTACTTCAGCCAGCCAGCTTCTCCTGGGAAATTCATCAAAAACCTTCCCTGGAGTTCCCAGCTTGCAGTCTGCCTTACAGAATTTGGATTTGCCAATCTCCACAGTTGTGTGAGCCAGTTCTTATTTTTAAAAATCTCATAATATTTACATAATATATGTATATATGTTTATCTCCTACAGGTTCTGTTTTCCTAGAGAACGCTTTTTGATACAGAAGTTATTATGAACTATCCAAACATTTTATATTTTGTTTCAGAAAGTTTATAATGATCTTTTGAAAGATTCAGGCATGTTTAGGTTCCTTTCTCATACAGAATAGCAAAAGGCAATATACATAATTCACACAATGTAAAATGTACTCATGAATAACTGAATCATGAGAAGAGGTTGTTTTCACCAATAAATATTTTGAATTAGAAAAACAAATAAACAAACCTATGCTAAAGCTTAAAGGATTGTAATCCTTCACTAATTTGATTATACATTTACACATTTCATGGCTAGAAAATCTCCAAATTTATAAATATTTATTGGAATATAATATCTCCTGTGGCCTTAATCGAATGTGATGCACTGAATTCATTGTAATTTCTAGCCCTTGACTTTAAGTGTAATATTGTAAGATGAAATATTTATATAAGTAAACATGAATTGTTTTCCCAAATAATGAACATAATGCTAGTTTTGTATGACCTGTTAAGCGTTACTTGAGTTTCAATGTTTTTATTATAAATAACCATTAGTAATTGAAAATGAAATTGAAAAAAAATCAAAGGCTTTGTAAGAAATAGCTGGCTCTATTTTTAACTACCCACACTAGATAGCTGTAGATATTTTAAAAAATGAATTCTTACATTAAGAAAAGAGTAGAAATGCTAATCCAATATGTAATAACCTGATATTAGCTTTACCTCAGTAGCTTACCGATATTTAATTTAATGAAGTAGTGTATTCAGAAATGTGTTCCTGCATGCATTTGCTTCTAGGATTTATTGAAATCTATTTACGGAATACAACAAATTCTCAAGTAATGAAGCATACATTACACTACACATTACCAATAATTAATAAGAAGGAAGATTACTTCAATAGTTGTTAATATAAGCAAGAGAGACTAATTGTTAGAAAATGTGTCAATGTTATTATTAATTGTTCACATCAACTGTAACAATCACTTGAACCTAGACTGTTTCTGTAAAAAGGAAGATACAATCTTCCTTGGAATGGTGCATATTTAACTAATACATCAGCAGCTTTTGCCTTCTGGAATAAACATGTTAGCAAAAAAGAAAATTGAAAGGAAGGATAAGATAGGGAAATACGAACATATATAGAATTAGGAATTATCACTTTGTTTTGTTTTGCTTTCTACACCATTTATTTTTTCACTTGTCCGGAATTTATTAGGAGGGCAAAGTGAACTGCTTAACTTAAGATAGAGGTCAAAGCTGTTATCAAAGCCTGTTTAACTTCAAGGTAAACTTCAGTTATGAAATAAGCTAGATTGGTGAAGAAAGTGAAATAAGAGAACCAAATTTTAAAAAACACATTGAGAATAATAGGAAAGAAAGAGGCATAATGGGTATCTAACAGTTCAGGGAATAATCTGAATAAAAAATAAAGAATGATGCAATTCTGTATTTTTCTCTCCTTATCTTTCTCTTCCTTTCCCCTTTATACCCATTAGGTTGAAACATCAGCACCCTCAAAAAAAAAAAAAAAAAAAAGACTTCACTTGAATCAATCCAAAAATTAAATATCATGGGAACACAAAATAGCCTAAATGAATGTTTTCTAATATTTAAAATGTGGAAGTGGAATTCTAAAATATTGCAATGTTTCAAGCTCAATCAGTGAACTTTGGTGTGACACAAAACCTTTCAGAAGCGCCAAAGAGTTAATAAAGAGGGAGTAAGCAAGCAGGTTTTCATCATTTTCTGAAGACATAACTATAGTTGGATCTCCTAACCCACAGCAGTGAGAAGCGGAATGGAAAATATTAATCCCTAGCCTCACCCTGTTGCTCTGTTGGTCGCCCCTGCCATATAAACAATTATTTTTGCCCAACTGCAATGTGCACAATATCCTTGTCATGAAAGTGGTCAGTCTCTCACAGTGAGTCATCCCCTTTAATGATGTTACTACAGCCACAGAACTGTTGATCTCAAGTGGAGATAAAGAAAGGTCCATGGTAACTTCATATCCTAGCCGAAGGGCAAAACATATTTTTTTTATTTTAACAGAGATCTATATGAAAATGCTCGTTATTGTCAAAAAGAGATATTAAACGATGATACAAGAATATTAGAATCTCTTCATATAGGTCACCTACTGTGTTTGGTGTATTAAAATATCCACTAGGAAAGAGTGTGTCCAACTTTATAACCTTTCCTGTGCTATAACCTTTTTCTCCATACCTTTAGGTGGGATTGGCAAATAAATGTATAGAGTTAATGAACTCACAAAGATTTTATTTTTATCATCATGCTCTTTCAAAGAAGTGAATTAAAATCTCAAATAATTGGGAGGGAAGATGGGAATGGTATGTAAATCTCAAGTGGATTATTTGTCTCACCTAAGTACAAGTTTACTTTATACCACGTTTGTATCTTTTTTTATCCAATTACCAATTGCAGGAATTGCGCAAAAGTGTCATTCTTATAAAAAGTAATGTATCTTCTATTTTGAGAAGTTATTTGTTTTATTTGTTTTCTACAGAGTTTTCACGAGTTAGAAAACAATTTGTCTTTTCCATTCTACCTAGACTTAATAGCCTAATATTCATTATTAAACAACAACAAAACACTGCAATCAACTAGGAACCATAGGTGCATTTGAAGTTATATCCCCCCACAGAGGTGGTTTGATGATCTAGGAGAGTATGCTGAATAAGAATTGTTCCCTAGAAATAGCATGAAAGATGAACAGAATATTGATATTTCAATGACTTAGTTTAGCCTTTACTGTTTATTACATCACAATGAGGAAACTGTTATTTCATGGCTTCTGTATAGAATTGAGTTATTTAGGTTATTTATTGCATTTAGAAGCAGAAAAGAAAATTTTAAAGTAGCCCTAGAAAACAACAGTAATCAAACTGTTGTTTAAAAAAAGAGTACAAAGATGAATGGAGCAGCAGCTTAGCCTTTTAAAGCAATCAACCTATTCGCAGGGAGACTTCTGCATGAAAAATAAAAGTTCTAAGCAATGGTTAAAGCACTGATTAATTTTTACTGGTAAAACAAACTCTCACTTGCTTTTAATATATGAGTTACAAGTCATTAAATATTTATTCACCACTACATTCTGTCCAGACATTAGAATACAACAACAAAAATAAAAAGTCCCAGTGCTCATGGAGTCTACCATGATGTAGGCAATAAAAGTCACATGACTAAATAATGATAGTAGCATTAATAAAATAAAATAATTTAACATGTTATATATTTGTCAGGCACTAATCTGAGTATATCAAATAGATTAAATTTTTTAATTCTCATGCCATTACTATGAAGCAGTTACTAATATTATTCTCACTTTATAAATATGGAAACTGGAGCATACTGCTAAGTAATTTGCCAAGTGTCATGAGCAAATGTCAAGAGCAAAGAAGGAATAATAAATTAGATATTATTACGGGAAGCAGACTTGGCCCAGCGGTTAGGGCGCCCATCTAACACATGGGAAGTCTGCAGTTCAAACCCTGGGCCTCCTTGACCCATGTGGAGCTGGCCACAGGCAGTGCTGATGCACACACGTGTCCCCCGCGTAGGGGAAAAAATAATTAGATATTATTAATTGCTATGGAGGAAAAAAATATATAGATAAGGATATCACTCATCTATTGAAGAGCAGAGATAGAATAATAAATTAGATACTGTTTAATTGCTATGGAGGGAAAAAATGAGCCAGGTAAGGATGGGGTATAAGCAAGAGTGGAAAATATGGTTATTTTACGTAAAGTTGTAGTCATGGCTCATCACATGGCTAAGGTGGCATTTGGTCATAAACCTGAATTGTGAAATTAATACCAAGAAGAAAATAGTTCAGACAGAGGAGAAAGTACAGAGGCAGATGTGTGCTTAATTGTTTAAGAAAGCATGAATGTAGAAGACAGTAGGAGTACAATTGACCAGGTCATTTGGTTTTGACTCTGAGTGAGATAGGAAGGCTTTGAAGGATTTTGATCAAAGCAGAAATGTTTGATTTGTGCTTCAAAATGATAACTCTGAAACATAAATGATAACAAACAGAAGCACACAAAAGGGAAGGCAAGGTGACTGGTTAAGAGGAGATAAATTTGATCCAGGCAAGAGACAGTAGTAGCCTGAACTGGAGTGTTAGGATTCAATGGATAAGCCTTGGTTGGACTAAGAATATATGGTTTGTTAATGAATTATGTATGACAAGGTGTTAGAGAAGAGATGAATCAATGAGAACCTCAGGCTTTTGTGTAGCTCTGAACTCCTGGAAGGATGGACTAGACATTTATTGAGACAAAGAAACCAGTGTTAGTAGCTGGTTGATGGAGACAGGTTATGGAAATCAAAAGGCAAAATGTCAAATAGGTGGCTGGAAACACAAATCTGGAGAACTGGGAAGGGAAAGGAGGACTAACTGGAAGATATATGTGTTATTCACTTTTGCATAGTGTCTAAAGCTGTACTACTATGTAAAAAAACTTTGAGTGCAGAGACAGATTGACGTATATCTAATACATTTAAGTTTCAGTTCATTTGCACTAACCATTTTCAAGGGACTTGGGGAAGCTCTAGGCTTCAAGCCTCTCAAAACCCAGTTCCATCCTTGTTTGTGAGTGTTTATAGATAGAAACATAAAGACATGGATGGCTTAAATGCTTGAAAACGCTGATGTTTAAAATGTGGGCAGATGAGAGTGGACCAGAAAATGAGAGAGAAGAGTGATCAGAGAAAGAGAAAAAGACAACCAAGAGAGATTGGTATTCTGGAAACCAAGTGAAAAGAATGATGCTAATTGGGCAAGTAAATGAAGACTGAATATTAATCATCAGATACAAAAACTTGGAGGACATTGGTGAATTTGAAGAGCTCTACCAAGCTTTTGTCAGGAGAGGAGTTAAGAGAGAATAATTAGAGACCATGGGCAAACCATGTAAGTAGTTGGACTGTAAAGGCAAAGAAAGAGTTTGGCATTTATGTGTTTGTGTGATGAGGGAGATATGATGGTTTGTTTGTTTACTTTTAAATGGGAGACATTAAAGCACATTTGTTTGGAGAGACAAAACCAGATGATACAGAAGAGAAAAAAGGAAGAGGAAAAGGAATGTTTTTTAGTAAGCATGGGAGATAGACTATAGTGCTCCTGGGAGAAATTGGTGTTGGATGGAGAGGTAAAAATCTAATTCATTTCAACAGGAAGGAAAGCAAAATTGAGGGGTACAGAGGAAGGTACACTGGCAAATGGTAGTATGTGAGAGTTCTATTCTGATTTTATTCTATATTACCATTGACACAGGGAGCAAAGTCACTTAATGAAAGTGAGTAAGAGGAAGAGATATTAAAGATATGAAGGTAGAGAAATAATTGCTGTCCAAAGAAGAGAAAGAAAACAAATAGACTAGATAAATGTATGTTCTTTAGCTGTCTAGAAGAAAGCTATATTAAGTATGGTGAATTGTACTTTTGCCAGTATTTATATTATTAAGCAAGGAATTGTACTATGTGTACAATGAATGGTTATAATAATAGACTGTTGGAACAGGCAAAGAGGTAAATTAATGCATGAAATAGTCAAAGGGGTAGTGAAAAATTAGTATGATCAATGGATTATAGATCCTGATACAGGGAAAGTATTATTGAATATAGACCAGGGGGAGTAATCTAAAAGACGGTGTAATCTACAGTTGTCAGTCATTTACCAAGAAAAGATAAATTCTAATACTTGTCATTTGAAATTGCATTGAAACCCAGGCATTTATCCATTCAGTCTCAGGTGTCCCAGTTTTCTGGGTTTGAAGAGGTTTTGCTAAAAGTCTGTCTTTCTACCACTAGAATAGCTCACTGCAGTAAGATTATAGTTGAGTAAAATGCTGAGGCATGGGGAGGAAAGATGAAGCACTTTGAACAGTATTAATTTACAGTTTCGCTATGACTTTAAATATTCTGGAAGGTGATTAATCTTGTTCCAAGTTCAATACAAACAGACTCAGAAATCTGTCAAAAGGCAGATCAAATGATTATAAAGACTTATCATAATGGTTCATCAAATAGACATAATAAGAAGAAACAAATATCAACTGATGTTCCCTAGTCCATTCATAACAAATTTCTGAGGAAAAAAAATTAAAAGGAAAAGAAAAACATACAAAAAAGTGAAAGTGTTTTACATAGGTAAAGCACAGGCTCATTCCATAATATTCTAATTTCAATTTTGAATCACTTGTATATTTGTGTATGGATAGAAAATATGAATAACTAATCTTCTTGAGATTTGTGTGTATCATAAAATCAGATTTGTTATTCTGGTTTTTGTACATGAGCCTATTATGTCTTTCATTAACCTGATTCAGTCCCCAGAGTCTGCCTACCTCCAAGCACATTAATAATCACATTTTTGAGCCTTCCTAGCTGAGAAACAAATCCTGGTAAAGGGTACCTATATTAAGGGACTGTCAACCTAAGTTACCAAACTAGCTGACTTCTTCAGCTGATAGCTCCTGATTATGTTTGCACATAATATTTTTAACTGCAACACTTCATAAAGAAATTTTGACAATTCATCTTCTTAATTTTTTGCTTGATAGTCAGGGATCCCCAGTTGATGCTTTCCCTTTTCTACCTACCTGTCTTTTTTTTGCTTTTTACTCTTTCTTATGTTATATGTTCTCCTCTAGAGTTTTCATTAGAAATGGCCAAGCAGATGCAACATATTATTTGAACTACTAAACTAATATAACCACCGTATTTAATGAATACTAACTTTATGCAAAGTTAGCACTGTATTAGGCTATACAGGATTCAGAAGAAAGATGGAAAATAGTTCTTGCTATCAAACATGACTGTTTTGGTATCCCATTGATAATGTTGTATTCTTTTGTTTCCATAATTCTCTTCTTTCCTTTCTCTCTTCAACTAGGTCAGTTTTTCCTGGACTATATGCTGACACCCAACTATTCCAAACATCTACATCTGTCCTATTCACCCCTATAGTCAAACTATATACTTCATCTCAATCTCCCTTGTACCGCTTCATGGTTTACAAAGTACTTGGCACTTTTTAGGGTCCTGAAAGCTGAATAGAGCTAATGTGATAAACACATGCATGTCCAAATGTGTTATTAATTTAAAAGGCTCAAATATATTGCAAAAATCTTTCAGTTCATTTCAGGTTCTATTACTTCCTTTCAAACTAATAAGATCATCTTTGGGAATGTCTATGTTATGAATGTTGTCTTTTATCAACAAGAAAATTATTATGAATTCATATTTCAATTTTAAGTTCAATGGAAAGGAGAATTGTTCAGTAATGTTGCACACTGTTTTAAAATATTGTTTACCAAACCTTGACAAAGTATCTTGATTTCCATTTGCAGAAGTAGCATGAAGATATTAAAATAAAGACATGGAAGATATAAGAAAAAAGTACAAATTCAAACTTCTAGAGATGAAAATAACACTAGATGTTTAGATTTTGTGGAAGAAAAATTAGTGAACTTGAAAGCATAGCAATAAAAACTATTCAAAAATGAAATAAAGAAAGGAGAATTTTTAAAAATGAAGAGAGCATCAGTGAGCTGCAAGACATCTTCAAACATCTTCATATTTGTGTGACTGGAGTCCCTAAAGATGGAAGAAAGGAAGAAAAATATTGAAGCAATAATGGCTGAAGTTTTCCAAAATTTAATAACTATAATAGACCCTCACAACTACAGTCAAGAGATTTTTTCATGTGTTTCTTCACCATTTGTGTATCTTCTTTGGAGAATTGTCTTTTCAAGGTCTTTGCCTATTTTTTAATCAGATAATTTGTCTATTTGTTGTTCAGTTGTATTATCTCCTTATATATCATGGATATTAAACCCTTATCAGGTATGTGGTTGCCAAATATTGTCTCCCTTTGAGTTGGCTGCATTTCCACACTTCTGACAAAGTTGCTGAGGTGCAAAAGTATTTAATTTTGAAGAGGCCCATTTATCTGTTTTTTCTTTTGTTGCTCATACTTTGATGTAAGGTTTAAGAAACTACCACCTGTCATAATATCTTGAAGCTTTTTTCCTACATGTTCTTCCAGGATTTTTAAAGATGTTTCTTTTATATTTCAGTCCTTGATCCATTTTTAGTTAATTTTTGTATAAGGGGTGAGATAGGGGTATTCGTTTTTTCTTTTGGATATGGCTATCCAGTTCTTCTAGCACCATTTTTTAATAGACTTTTCTAGCCCAGCTGGGAGGGCTTGACTGCCTTGTCAAAAATCTCTTGACTGTAGTTGTGAGGGTCTATTTCTGAGTTCTCAATTCAGTTCCATTGGTCAATGTGTTTGTATTTATGCCAGAACCATGCTAGTTTTTATCACTGTAGCTTGGTAATATATTGAAGTCTGGAAGTGAGAGACCTTCAAGTTCATTCTTCATTTTTAAGATATTTTTGGCTATTCAGGGTCACTTACCCTTCCAAATAAATTTATTAATTTGTTTTTCCATGTCTTCAAAAAAGGCTGTTGGGATTTTCATTAGGATTGCACTGAATCTGTAAATCAGTTTGGATAGAATTGGCATCTTAATGATATTTAGTCAATATCTGAACGATATTCAAGCCAAGCTGAATATAGACTTGCCATGTGACCCCACAATACCATTACTTGCCATGTGACCTGGCAATACAATTACTAGGTATATACCCAGAAGAAATGACAGCAGTGACATGAACAGACATCACACACCAATGTTCATAGTGCCATTATTTATGATTCCCAAAAATTGGGAACAATCCAGGGGTCCATCTACTGATGAATGGATACACAAATTTTGGTGCATACACATGATGGTATACTATGCAGTGGTAAGAAGAAAAAAGTCATGAAGCATATGACAACATGGATGAACCTAGAGGACATTATGTTGATTGAAACAAGCCAGGCACAAAAGTACAAATACTGTATGAGTGCACTATTGTGAACTAAACATGATGTGCAAACCCATGGAGTTGATAGAATATAGGTCACCAGAAAATATAAAGAGGGCAGAGGATGGAAAGCTGAGGGCTAATCTGTGCAGAATTGTTAAAAACGTTGTTTGTAAATCTTTGGAAATGAATAGAAATGGTTAAAGCATATCATGGTGTTTGTAATTAGCAGTGCTATTGTATGGGTATGACAGTGATTGAAAAGGGAAGTCTAAGGTCATGTAAATTCCTAGAAGGAAAGTTAAAAACTAACATGGAACTATATAAGATAGTAAAAACTCATGTAAAACATGAATATGGGTGATATTGCATATATAAGGCTGTTTTTACAAAATATAAATACAAATATACTAGAGAGAAGGAAAAAGAATAGTGGCTATGTATGCCAGGTGAGGCATAGAGAGATTAAGAGGTGATGAGATTTTTTTTTTGTTTATTATTATTAATATTAGAACAATGAAAGTACTCTGGGATTGATTGAGGTGATTGCACTGAATACCACTTATTGTGCTCTTTTAATTGATTTATGCTTTATTAATATGTATCAATAAAATTGAAAAAATGCTTAAGAAAAGAAAAATATCAATGTACAAGATAAATTAGAGATATAAGTGAAATAACAGCTATGTATGGCAGGGGAAATTTAGAGAGATTGAGTGGTGAATATTAAGGGGTACAGTTTTTGTTTTTCTGTTTTTTTATTATTACTATTAATATTGGAATAATGAAAATACTCTAATAATAATTGAATTGGGGAACTGGACTTGGCTCAGTGGTTAGGGCGTCCGTCTACCACATGGGAGGTCTGTGGTTCAAACCCTCCTTGACCTATGTGGAGTTGGCCCATGCGCAGTGATGATGTGCACAAGGAGGCCATGCCATGCAGGGGTGCCCCCGCATAGGGGAACCCCACTTACAAGGAGTGCACTGCGTAAGGAGAGCTGCCGAGCATGAAAGAAAGTGCAGCCTGCCCGGGCATGGCGCTGCACACACAGAGAGCTGACACAACAAGATGACGCAACAAAAAGAAACACAGATTCCCGTGCTGTTGACAACAGCAGAAGCGGACAAAGAAGATGCAGCAAATAGACACAGAGAACAGACAACCGGGGCAGGGGGAAGAGGAGAGAAATAAATAAATAAATAAATCTTTAAAAAAATAATTGAACTGATGAATGCACAATTATGTAATTATACCAAATACCATTGTTTTTACACTTTGGATAGATTATGTGCTTTATTAATATGCATCAATAAAATTGATTTTTTTCTTTTACATGAAGGCAAAAGCAGGTATGTTCAGATGTAAAAAAACTGAAATAATTCATTGACAAGCATAGACAAAAATTAAAAGAAGTCTTTCAGGAAGAAAGGAAATGGTACCAAAAGGAAATATAAAACTTTTTAAAGGAATAAGAGTATTGGAAAGGGTAAACACATGTGGGCATATATGAGTATGTGTGTATTAGTTAGCCAACAGAGTAATGATGCAAAGTACCAGAACTCTGTTGGCTTTTATAAAGGGTGTTTATTATTTTGGATAGAAGCTTACAATCACAAGGCCCTAAAGAGTCCAACTCAAGGTGACATAAGTACTTTCTTACCCAAAGTCTTGTCACATGTTGACACAGATGGAGGATGATGTCTGCTAGGGTTCAGTTTTCCTCCTTCCTCTTAAGGCTCTGTGGTCTTAGCTTCTTCCAATCTCACTTGTAGCCTGGCATAAAGCTTGTCACTCTCCCCTATCTCATTTCTTTCCAGGCTCAGCTGCTGTGTTCTCTCCTCAAGGTCAGCAGTAGACCTTCAGGCTCATCTCTCCTCCTGGGGTCATGTCTATGGAGCACTCTTTTCTTGAGTATCTGCTTTTATGTGTGTGTTTACTTCTGTGTGAGCATCTGAGTCTGGGACTCAGCATTGAGTCACACTCTAATGATGTGGTATGATCAGACCCTTAATCTTAAAATAATTTAATCAGATGTCTCAGCTAAATCTAATACAATCAAAAGGTTATCATGTCCGAAGAACTGACCAGCTTACAAACATAATCCATTATCTATTTTTGGAATTCATAAATAATATCAAACTGCTACAGTGTGTATCTTAAATCTCTTTAAAGAGATAATTATTTTAAAATAACAATGTATTGTGGGTTTTTAATATATGTATAGTAAAGTGTATGAGAACAATAGCACAAAGAATAAAAGGAGAAAAATGGTAGTATACTACAAATAAGGTAGGTTCTCTAGGGAAAGAAATATATTAAGATAGATTAAGATAGATTTATTACAGAAATTGCCTCACACAACTTTGGGGATGGGCAAGGTCAAATTCCATATGGCAGTCTGCAAGCTAGAAAGTCCAATAAACTTTCATTTCCCAAGAGAAGCTGGCTGGCTAAAGAAGAGACAGAAATTCTTCTAACAGCTGAAATCCTTATTCCTGGATTTAAGATCTCCAACTGATTCGATGAGGATACTCCCCTTATTGCTGAGGAGAATCTCCTTTTTGATTGCAATTGCAAGTAAAGACAGATGTTAAAATAGATAAAAATCCATCTAAAAAATACCTGCACAGTAACAATCAGGTCAGTGCTTGCTTGACTAAACCTCTGTACACCATAATCAAGCCAAGTAGACACATGAAATTAACCATCACTACCCTCTCCTTGTCAGCTTGGCACCCATACACAGCTCCTTAAACCATAGTTAAACTCCAAATAAATATAATAACATGGTCTTAGTTTGCTTAATGTAAGTGAACTCTGTACAACTGGAAACATACTAATTCTTTCCCCAAAAGAAGATGCAAGTCCTTGGGTAATATTCACTCATACTATTGATATCCTGTAACCTAAATACAATGACAGAAAGTTAACTTAACTTATATGATATGATAAGGGGATAAGAGAGGGAAGAAAATAAAGATATTTGCTTTCTGTATATATATGGACATATTCATAACAAAATAATTAAGAAATATTCAAGCATTACAGTCCTATTTCCCCTTGGTAAGTAGGATTAACCACTCCAGACAATACAATAACTCCCTTCTTTGCTTATTGATTCAGAGGCACAGGGAGCTCAAATTGACCAGATGGTAATCTCAAGTTCCGGTTTAATAGGATCAATGTTGTATCTCCTGATGGAAGCACTCCTCCCTTTGGAACTTTGTAGACCAGCAGAGCCTAACTGTGGAGAAAGGAAGCAAATTATTATTAGTGGATCATTAAAGGTAATAGTGAGGGATTCCACTTCATTTCTACCCCTTGGTTCCCGGGCATTGTATCAATGGGAGAAACAACACCATAGATTGGATGCTAATTTCGAGCATAAATAGCATCCTGGAGAACAAAGCCCTAGCCCTGCAAGATATTACTACCCAGTTGCATTATAATTGAGGCTTCAAAAGGCCATTCAAATGTTCTATCAACCCAGTTGCTTCAGGATAATGGAGAACACGGTAAACCAGTGGATTCCATGGGCCCAGGCCCATTGCCACACTTCACATGCTATTTAAGTGGGCTCCTTGACCAGAAGTAATGATGAATGGATTATCCTGGAAAGGCATTCTGTAAGTCCACTAATGGTAGTTTAGGCAGAAGCATTGCATCCAGGGGAGGAAATCTGTATCCAGAGTATGTCTTCCAGTAAGAACAAAACACTGTTCCTTCCATGATGGAGGTATTCAAATGTAATCAACCTGCCACCAGATAGGTGGCTGGTCACCTTATGGAATGGTGCCATATCCGGAACTGAGTGTTGGTCTCTGCTACTGGAAGACTGGACATTAGGGTGGCTGTAGCCAGGTCGGTCTTGGTGAGTGAAAGTCCATGTTCTTGATCCCTTGTATAATCTCTATTCTTACCAACGTGGTCATAAGCCCTTTGGGCAATAACAGGCATAGTTGCAGAAATAGGCTAGCTGGTATCCGTAGAAGGCATCATCCTATCCCCTTACTTACAAAATCTTCTTTTGCTGAGGTCACCCTCTGATGATCATTCACCAAGTTTACAAATATCTTCATGTTTTCCACTCATTCAGAAAGGTATATCCACATACCTCTACCACAGATCTCTTTGTCACCAATTTTCGAATCACATTCCTTCCAAGTCCCTGATCACCCAGCCAAATCATTGGCCACAGATGATGATTCAGCAATAAACACTCCTCCAACCATTTATCCCTAAAAGCAAAATGAACAGCCAGAGGCACCACACAATCTTCTGTCCTCCAGGATGATTTCTTTTCACCCCTATTCTTCAGGAATGACCCAAAAAGCAGCTGTCCACATTTGTGTGGTAACTCCATATTGTGCAGAACTGTCTGTAAACCAGGCCTGAATATTTTCTTCCTAAGTGATCATAGCGAACTACCCAAGAGACCATAGTTGAGTGATGGGAGATAGACGGCAAAGTGACAGGAGTGGGGCCCATAGGCAGTTGGGCCACTTTTTCATGTAACTTACTAGTACCTTCAGGGCCTACTTGAGCCCAATTTTGCATATACCACTTCTGGTCAATGATGGAGTGCTGCTGCACACACCCAACTTTATGGCTTGGTGTGCCAGACAATAAACACCTAGATCATGATGGGCATCTCAGATCTCAGAGTAACTTGGTTGCCCATGATTAAGTGTTTTGTCTCTACTAAGGTGCAGTAACAGGCCAAAAGTTATTTCTCAAAAAGTGAATAGTTACATGCAAAAGAGAGCAGGGGTTTGGTCTAAAATCTGAAAGATCTGCACTGTGATTCTCCTATAGGGGCCTGCCAAAGGCTCCAGACAGAATCTCTATTTGCCACTGAAATTTCAATTACCATTGGATCTTCTGCATCATATGGCCCAAGTGGCAGTGCAGCTTGCATGACAGCCTGGAACAAGTCTCCTCTTATTCTGGACCCCACTTAAAACTAGCAGCTTTTCAGGTTCCACTCAATAAATAGTATAGACTAGCACACCCAACTAAAGAATATGCTCTTTCCAAATCCAGTGAGGCCAACTAAGCATTATACCACTTTTTTGGGTTGTAGGAGGGGCCAGAGGCAATAGATTATCCTTCATTTTGGAAGGAATATCTCTACATGCCCTAAGCCACTGGGTACCTAGAAATTCCATTGAGTTGGAAGGACCTTGAATTTTTTTGGATTTATCTCCCACCTTCTGACATGCAGATATCTTACCAATAAGTCTAGAGTAGCTCTTCATCTTACTCACTGGGTCCAATCAGCATAATCTCAGCGGTGTAATGGACCAGTGTGATGTCTTGTGAAAGGGAAAGCTGATCAAGATCTCTGTGAACTAGATTATAGCATAATCCTGGGAGTTAAAAGTCCCCTGGGATAGAACTGTGAAGGTTGATTGCTAGCCTTGCCAGCTGAAAGCAAACTATGTCTAGTGTTCTTTACTAATGGGTATGAAGAAAATAGCTTTTGCCAGATCAGTAGGGGCATACCATGTACCAGCAAACATGTTGATTTGCTCAAACAATGATAGAACATCTGGAACAGCAGCTACAATTGGAGTCACTAGCTGGTTAAATTTATGATAATCCACTTCCATTCTTCAAGATCCATCTGTTTTCTTCACAGGTCAAATAGGAGAGGTGAATGGGGATGTGTTAGGAATCACCACCCTAGTATCCCTCAAGTCCTTGATGGTGACACTGATCTCTGTAATCTCTTTGGAAATGTTGCATTGCCCTTGATTTACTATTTTCCTAGGTATAGGCAGTTTAAGTGGCTGCTACTTGGCCTTTCCTACCATAATAACCTTTACTCCACAAGTCAAGGAACAAATGTGGGGTTTATGCCAGTTGCTGCATATATCTACTGGAATTATGCATTCAAGAACTGTGGAAATAACCACAGAATGGGTTTGGTGACGCACTGAACTGCAAGAGGGACCTAAGCTAAAACCCCACTGATCACCTGACCTCCATAAACTTCTACTGCCTGGGAGACCACATTGATGTTTTGGGTCTCCTGGAATTAATGTCAATTCAGAGCCAGTGTCCAATAATCCCTGAAATATCTGAACACTTTCTTTTCCCTAATGCACACTCTGGTAAAAGACTGTAGGTCCCTTTAGAGAAGGCTAGGAGGAAGGTTAATAGCATAAATTTTTGTCATCCATTCAAGGGATTCTGTGTTTGTTAACTGTCTCATGTCTGGGAATTGATTAAGGGGCTGTGATTCTCTGTTTTTTTGTGATTCAAGTTAGCCTTTTTTCACTTCCCTATATCTCTTTCCTTCATAGATAAAGTAAGAATTTAATATACTGCCCATCATTTTCACTACTAGGTACCCGATGGTTAACTGAACATTGCCATAGATCTCTGAAAGTCAGATTATTCTGATCGGTGCTTTGTCTCTGCTACCTTGTCTTTGGTGATTAAGTGCCAACTATTGGTCACTGTCCACCTGGAGTCTGATCATCCCCATTGTATTTAAGGATCCATGTTCAGTGGCAATGATCCCCCTAGTAATAACTGTAAACTCTGGTAAAGGTGAAGTTGTATTCTCCAAGACAAGCTGGCTAGCTAAAGAAGAGGAAGATGTTCTCCTTTCTGACTTCTGAAATCCTCAGTGTTGACTTTAAGATCTGCAACTTATTGAGAATCTCTTTCACTGCTGAGGGCAGTCCCCCATTTTATGACTGTAGATATAATCAGGCATAGATGCAATCAACTGACTTATGGTATAGATCCATCTATGAAATACCCTCACAGTAACAATCCTTCCAGCGTTTGCTTGACCTAAAGCCAGAACACCACAATTTAGCCAAATTGACATATGAAATTAACTATTACTTGAATATGACTTGAAAATAGACTTATAAATTTAAAAATCACTTAAAAGTAAACTGCGATAAATTAAAGATGTAGTCTATAATCCTTAAGGTAACTACTAAAATAACAACAACAATAAGAGCTATAGCTAATAAGATAACAAAGGATATAAACCAGTATCTTAAAAGATATATAAAATATAGAAATACATATCCTTTGAAAAGGAGATCAAATAATTCAAAGAACAGATAGGACAAACAGAAAAATTGAAAGTTTATAAATTTAAACCTAATTTAACCAATAATTTTATTACATGTAACTGATCTAAACTCACTGATTAAAAAGGCAGAGATTACCAGATTGAATAATAAAGGCACAACTAAATACTGAATACAAACTCACTCTAAACTTGAAGATGCAAATATGCTAAAGGATGGTGAGAAGATAGGGTACACATATTTTCCCTAGTCCCTATTCTAGTAAAACTAAAATTCATGAGCATTATTTATAAAAGAAGTATAAGAAAACCTTGTAAGGTGGAGAAAAGAAAGGAAATTGTCTAGGAACCATGGGCTCTTAAGAATAGCTCAGTGGATAGTTTCTTGATATTTCTTTTTACTTCATATAAATAATATTTGTACTGAGAAAGCTAGCAACAGGCACAAACAAATTTTTTTTTAAATTCCCAATAAAACCCTGCTCTTTCTATCCAAAGAACAAGGAACAGGGCATTCAGACAAGGCAGAAAACTTTTAGACAATAATCCCTCTGCTTTGCCAAATAACTATGGAAAAAAAACCTTAGCCCACTCATACCAGGAAAGGCTTATCTCCACATTTGTAAGGCTAATATGAGGTGTCTCAATCCTGTCCACCGCTTATCACCAGGGTGGTCAGAGAAGGAAAAACTTATGGTAATTCCCTACCCTCCTGTGAAGTGATTTGAGACCACATACAGAAACTGGATCACTATCTGCACCTGTCAATAATGAAGTGCCCCACAGAGGAGGCCTGGGGAGAGTGAGTATTTCCTCTGTCACCCAACATTAATGCACTCACTCCCACTCCTGTGTTTCTGGACACAAAATGAGCATTTGAAGATTCCACATTCTCAAAGCAGTGACTAGGTGCCCATATCTACATGGCAGACAAGTTGGGAACCTGGACTTTTACTTCACCTTGTGGTAATGATACACTGACCTGTCTTCCTCTGCCTGAGTGGTATCAGAGAAAGTCACCTAAATTAAGAAGGTTTGTCCTCATGTATTGCTAATTAGAATGTCAAATGGAACAGCTGCTTTGGAGACAGTTTGGAAATTTCCCAAAAAGTTAAATATAGAAGGTACCACATGACTGAGAAATTCTACTCCTAGATATATATACTCAAGGGAATTGAATATGTATTTATAAAAACACCTTTTATGCAAATGCTTATAACAGCATTATTATAGTAAAAAAGTATAAACCAGCTAAATGTCTATTAGCTGATGAAAGGGCAAACAAAATGTGGAGTACAGATACATTGTTCAACATGGATGACCCATGAAAATATTATGTTATGTGAAAGAAGCCAGATAGAAAATGCCATTTTCTGTATCATTATGCTTTACATGAACTATCCAGAATGCAAATCTGCAGAGACAAAGAGTAGATTAGGTTGTCAGGATTTGGCAGAGGGGACTATCGGGAGTGAGTGCTAAAAGGTAAATCATTTATTTTGGAGATGATGAAAATATTCTGGGATTGAATATAGGTTGTGATAGTATATCACTGTAAAATGTGTGAAGATCAGTGGATTGTGCAGACTTCAAAGTGGTTAATTTTATGGTATATTAATTATATCTCAATTTATAAAAGGAAAAACACAAAGTTTAAATAATATTTGGTATCTCATAACATAATATGAAAATACTCAAATTTCAATAAAAAATCTCTCATCATACCAAAAAGGAAATCTCCAGGCCCATATAATTTCATTGAAGAATTCTATCAAATGTATAAGGAAGAATTAACAACAATTATACCTTTTCTGTCACAGAAAATGTAAGAGGAGGGAATGTTCTTCAATTTATTTTATGATGGCAGTATTATCTGGTGGTAGTTTGAGGTTTCATGGATCCCAGAAAATTGTGTTCTTAAAGCTAATCCATTCCTGTGGGTGTAAAATTATTGTAGGTGGGAACTACTGGTTAGGTTACTTCAATTAAGGCCCTTTTGATTAGGTTACCTCAGTAAGGCACTGCCCTGGTTGGGCCTTAACCCTCTTACTGGAGTCCTTTAGTAAGGGAATAAACATAGAGAGAGACAGAGAAAAAGACCACAGGCACTGAGAGAAACCCATGGAAGTTGAGGGAGAAAACCATGAAATCAGAAACTCTAAGTAACCAAATCTGGAAGAGAAGGGGGAAACAAACACTTGTCACCCTGTGCCTTGCCATATGACAGAGTAGTGCAGGATCACTGACAGCCTGTTTTGGGGGAGAAAGTATCACCTGAGGATGATGCCTTGATTTGGACATTTTCACAGCCTCATAACTATAAGCTTGCAAGCAAATAAATCCACATTGCAAAAGCCAAATCATGTCTGGTATATTGCATTTTGGCAGCCTGGCAAACTAAAACATACCTGATACCAAGACCATACAGAGACAGTACAAGGAAAGAAAACTACAGGCCAATATCCCTCACTGATATTGAAGAATACATTCTTAACAAAATATCAGCAAACAGAATCTAGCAATATATAAAAATAATTATGTACCATGACCAAATGGTTTTTTCCATAAATGCAAGGCTAGTTTGATATTAAAAAACCAATGTACTCTACCATATGAATAGGATAACAAAGAAAATTCTATGATCATATCCATAAATACAGAAAAAGAATTTAGTAAAAGTTAACGTCCTTTCACAATTTATTTTCTTTTTAATTTATTTTCTTTTAAGAAAAAAAAACTCAGAGAAATAATAATAGAGGGGCACTTACTCCACTTGATAAAGAATATTTACAAAAACTTACAACTAGCATTGTGCTAAATGGTGAAAGACTGTTTTCTCTCTAAGGTTGAGAACAAGGCTGGATTTTCAGTCTCGCAGGTTTTATCCAGTGCAATAAGACAATAAAAGGCATACAGATCATAAAAGAAGAAATAATACTCAAACTATTGGCAGATAATATTTTGTTTACATAGGAATACCAAGGAATCTACTAAAAAATACTCTTAAAACTAGTGAGTTCAGCAAGTTCACAAGATATGTGACAAGTATGCAAAAATCAATTGTATTTCAATGTATTTGCAATGAGCATATTGGCATAAAAATTATAAATACAGTACCATTTACAATCACTCTGAAAATAAAATGAAAATAACTACTGTGACCTTGGGATAGGAAATATATATGATACTATACCAAAAGTGTGATTCATAAAAGAATAATTTTAAATTGCACTTGAACTAACTTTTAAAAAATATGTTTTTTGAATGACACAATTAAGAAAATTAAAGTCAAGTGACAGAGGAAGAGAAACGATTTCCAATTCATGTGTCTCATAAAGAAATCATATCTAGAATGTCTAAAAAATTCTCAAAATCAGTAATAGGAAGGAAATAATGCAGGTACGTCACCAGAGAAAATATACTCATGGTAATTAAGCTCATGGTACTATACACATGGTAATTAATTAAAAGATGCTCAACATCACAGCCATTAGAACAAGGCAATTGAAAACCACAGTGAGATACCAGTGACTACTCAAGCATTAAAGTGGCTAAAATTAGAGACTAACTATACAAAGCGTTGACAATGTTGTTGAATAACAAATTCTTATACATTGATAGAGGAAATGTAAAATAGAATAAACACTTTGGAAATCGGTTTCCTAAAAAATTAAACATATATCTCCCATATGATCAGCCATTCCATTCCAAGGTATTTATTCAAGAGAAATGAAAACTTCTATCCACAAAAATATTGTATGCAAATGTTTATGACAGCTTTATTTAGAATTTCCCAAACTGGAAATAAGTCAAATATCTATCAAATGAATGAATAAACAAATGTGGTACATTCATGAAGTGGAATATTATTCAACAATAAAAATCAATGAAATATTCAAACAAGCTATGACATGGATAGAGCAGAGAAGAATTGTGCTGAAAGAAGCCACACAACAAATGTGCACATATTGTGTAACTTCATTTATATAATATTCCAGAAAAATGTAAATTAATCCATAGTGAGAGGAAAGAGATCCATGGTTGCCTTAAAATAGAGGTGAATGCAGAAATGGTGGGAAGGAGGGGTTACAAACAGATGAGGGGAAACTGTGTTTACTATTTTTATTGTGGTGATGGCATCATGTATGTTCATACATTTCAAAATTTATCAATATATACTTCAAAAATATAGTAACTTGCTATGTGTTAGACATCAATAAATCTATTAAAATTATATGCTGTTGGTCCAATTTTAGACAATTTTTTTTCATGTAAAAATAACATAGCTGTTTTGTGTTTAGATTTTCTCCTTTCTTTATCATGCTTTATTGAGAGACAGACAAAAACAGTAAAATGTATACCTGGAGGGAACCTCAACAATTTGTCTCCCTAATCTTTAGGAGTCTGAGTGTCTGAAAGTGCCAGAATAGATGGCATTCTGCTCTCTTAATTGAGATCTCCAGAGCTGATACTCCTCAACCTCTCTTGCCTTGAAGATCAGTAATGTTTACTTACATCCAACCAATATATTTTTATTTCTGCACTAAGTCTATTTTTTATATTTCAGTTGTCATTTTGATACTACTTCTAATAATTGTATCTTTTTGCAAGATTTTAATTGTCAGTCATTTTTTTAAATTTCAGAGTTAAGTAACTTCGGTCACATTCAATTTTGCAAAAGTTTCTAAGCCAATCATGTACTAAAGCAAAACAGTCTTCAACTGAATGATGCAACAATTTTGAAATGTGGAAAAACATTAGTTCTTCATCCTGTAAAAGTTGTTTTGCTTTCCTAAATATTAACAGTATGTTTAGCTTACTTTATTGGTCAAACAAAATGTCTATTACTGTTAATTGAAATAAACACATTATTTATTCTTTCATATCATAAATATTTATTTCATTACATTACGGTCTTATATGATGAGCTCTCAGAAATCAGATAAAGTCATATTTTGTAACAGCTACTTTGAACAATATCATGTGTAAATAATTATATATCATGATAAAGATGATAATATTGTGAAGAGTCAGAGAAAGTGAAAAGATCTCTAATAGCTATATAAACAAGATGACACTTGAAAATTAAGAGCCCCCAAATGCTAATTAATGCTAAAATGACACTAGCTAGAATGCAGGAAAACAGGTCTGACTGTGAAGCAACTGTTTGTGAGTATCCAAAATGGTACAGTTATTTTGGAAAATTTTTGACAATTTTTTATGAATTCAAACATGCATTTACCATATGATCCAGTAGGCCCACTCCTAGGTATTTACCATTGATAAATGGAAATTTATTTTCACACAAATCTTTAAACAAAGGATTATAGTGGCTCTAAACAAACTTGCAAAAAACTGGAAACAAACCAAAAATCATTCGACAGGTGAATGGATAAATAATGGTATTAACATACTGTTAATGAGATACTATTCAACTATAAAAAGGGACAAAGTACTAGTAGTGAAAGCAACATGGCTTAATCTCAAATAGGTTATGAGAGAAGTTTGGGGAGTCAATAAATTATTCTACATCTTGATTGTAGCTAAAATACTAGACGTTTGTCAAGAGTTGGTCAAATTCCTAGAGTTTTGCAGCAAAAGAGTCAAATTTTACTCTACGAAAATTACATTTCAATAAACCTGACTAAAAATAATCATTCACTGCTCTTAGATGTTGTGGGAAAACCATACTCTTTCCTTATTTAAAAATGATTTATTTCAATATTAGTCATTATCAGAGTTTGAGTAGCATATTTCTACATTCCTCTAGATAAATATGTTCATTAAATGAGCAACTAAAAGTATCAGTTTTAATTCTTTACCAAATAAGTGTCCAAATCCTTAAGTATATATTTCACAAATAAATGCAAAACCAAATAAGTACCAAGAAGATGCTAGTGAGAATGCAACTAAACAGTCGCAAATAAACAGTTACTAGTGATGATTTGAAAGCCGTATTATACATGGCCACTTGTTATTCTGCCATACAAATTCATACTATTGTTACTGAATTCATTCTTTTATATATATATTTTTTAATTTATTGAAGTGTATCACCCATACATGCACATACATAAACAATAAGAGTATAGTAATAGTTGTGAACTTAGAAAACAAACATATGCAAAGTATTATCATACAGGTCTCTCATAAATTATCCTACCAACAATACCTTGCATTATTGTGAAACATTTTTTAAAGATACTTAGATTACTTAAATGTTACATAAAAAATGTAGGAGATTCTCATATGCCCCACTCCCTACCCATCCAATACTTTCCCACATTAACAACATCCTTCATTAGTGTGGTGCATTCTTTGCAATTGATGAATGCATTTTGGAGCATTGCCACTAAGCATGGATTATAGTTTACATTGTAGTTTACACTCTCTCCCACCCAATTCTTTTAGTTAAGGAAAGATATATAATGGCCTGTCTGTCTTTGCAATATCATCAAAGACAATTTCCAATTCCCCAAAATTTCCCAGCATTACACCTATTTTTCCCCCTCCCTGCCCTCAGAATCTCCAGTGGCCACTGCCTCCACATCAATGATATAATTTCTTCCATTGCTGAATCACAATAAGTCTTAAATCATTAAAAGTGTTTCATATTGTGAAACATTTTTAACTAATGATTTAAGAGTTTCCTCAAAATATTATTACTAACCGAAGTATCTTATATTTGGTGCATTTTTCCCCAATTCACCCTATTATTATTTTTATATCATTTATACATGAACACACATAAACAATAAGTGTATAGTAAAAGCTGTGAATTTATAAAGCAAACACACATAACATCATACAGGCGTACATACATCAACCCACCACAAACACCTTGCATTGTTGTGCGATGTTTGTTACAAAATTATGAAAGAATATCATCAATATCTTGCTAACTGTAGTCCATATCTTACATATGGTGTATTTTCCTCCCAACCCACACAATTATTATTTTTTTCAAAATAAATTTTTATTACAGAAGTTGTGAACTTATAAAACAATCATGAGTCCATGTGGCTTAGTGGTTGAGCACCAGCTTTCCCACAAATGAGGTCCCTGGTTGGGTCCAGTCCTCAGCCCCACAAACTCAAAAAAAAAACACAAAAAACAAACAAACAAAAAGCCTTAACATATATATAAGTAAATAAATAAAATATACATTTTAAAAAATAAATTCATTCTAATTGGGACCGCCTAATAGACCTGAAAACTTGTTGTGAGGCAGAGTTTGCAAGCCTGGGCAGCCCTGGACATTTGCAGTTACTGGTGGGTAGAAGGATGCCATCATAGATCTATCTGGCTCTGCAAAGAAGTCACAGCTTCCTGATCAACCCATTCTTTTCCATTTTAATCATATTTGGCTGTTGAGGAGGTAGAGCTCCATTGTCATTTTCTCTTTATGTGAGGAGTGAAGTGACAATTTTTTTTTGGTGTCACTTATGTTAAAATAAATGTCGGCATGACTGTTACTTTAAACAGTCACTTCTATTCTTTACCTTGGATTCTTTATCTGTAAGTCTCTGGACATGGATTTAGGATTTTAAAAGATGAATTGCTTTATTTTATTGGAAAATTGATTATGCTTCTTATTATAAAATCATGCTTTAAATTACAATAGCTAACATAAATTGAACACTTATTTTGTGACATACTTTAGTTCATGTGGTTTTCATGCAATAATTTATTTAATCCTGACAGCAACCCAGTAAATTAACATTGTTCATTCTCCTCATTTTAATGATAGGACACAGAGGGCTAATTAATTTGTTCTGAATTATAGATCAAAGATTTGAATCAAATTTTGAACTTGTTCGGATTTTACATCCTGTACTCTTAAACTGCACACTAGATAATATGGAAAAGGAAAAATAAATAAATAATAAATAATTTTTTTCACTTTAAAAACCCTATGTAGTTTGACATTACTAAAAATGAATATTATCACAGTCTTCCGATACTCAATTTATATAAATAGATACGTTTTATGACATTTCAATCTGTATTCATTTATAACCTCTGAAACAGGCTTATTTAAGATAAATGAAGGATATGCACCATTTGAGTGCTATTTCAATGAAGTACCCAGCATTATTCTTAGAATATTTATGTTTTCAATATACTATGACATTTTTTAGGTTCTAAAGGACAGATAACCACTATTTTGATGCTTTGTTTTGTTTTTATTCTACAAATAGAGGTCTGAAGATGTTTTCTCATGGTGAAAATACTGAAAAGCCTTCCCAGAGACTAGAATTATTTAAAAAAATGCATAGGCCAAGGCATATTAGCTAACTTACGTGACAACTATTTGTTGGGGATATGGCAACAAGTAGAAGAGATAAAACCCCTTCCTAAATGAACTTTCATTTCAGAAACATGTAACCTTTATTTTTCCTGAGAAAGTTCAAAATTATTCTTAATAAGGAAAAAACAGAGAACACCAAAGAAAGTAGTGTTTATATAAATTCAAACACTCTCAGTTCTTAATACACCAATTTCAAAAATATCAGGCAAAATTGTAACACCTACTTGCAAGTCGTAACTCACTAAAGCAAAATTAAATGACTCACCCAAGGTTACACAGTTTATTAACAGCAAGACATCAAAGATTGGTCTCTTGAGACCAGATTATTTCTCTTTTTTTCTGGACTAGCCTATCGTTTAGGCAAAATGAAAATAAATTTGAAAATTTTAACAGTCCAGTAGGTTAAAGCTCAGTTACATTCATAAGTTATGTTTCTGAGAATATTTTTTGAAAATAACTGTTGAGAGGAGTGGGTATAGCTCAGTGGTTGAGTGCCTGCCTCTCATGCCTGGGGTCCCAGGTTCAACACGTGACACCTCCTTAAAAAAAAAAAAAAGACTATTGAAAATCCATTTATCCTGAAATGATGTATATTGAAAGCAAGAAATTCCCAGAAAATGCATGAGAAGAAATGTTTTCATTCTTTTTGTGATGACAATTTCATATCTGGTCCCTAGAATTAGTCAGGCTGGGAAATAGTCTGCTTATTTAATGCTAATAAGTATTGCTAACAATTGTATATTTCATTATTCTTTTTAAAAGCAATTTCACATTGCTAAGATCAAAAGCAAGCAATCAGAATATTTAGACTGAAGCTTGACCTACTGCAGAAATATGAGGATGATCAAAGTTAATGGGACAGAAAGTTTCTCATCCAGTAGCTCACCTTCCTTTCCCCAGAGAGTAACTATTCCAAGAATTAGAAGTAAGGCAACCTGGGGAGAGTCAGAAAGAAATCAAGTCTTAGAGTGTTATTAAAGGTACTAGACTAGAAGGTGAGAAAATGCAGTTGGACTCAAGTGAAGTTGACACAACTGGCCTGAGGTTACCTTGGACACAAAATTAAGACTATAATGGGGCCAATGAGTAGTAACTTCAGTACTTAAACAGTGATTCACTCTCAGACATCTTCACTGGCCCCTCTTTCCCATTCCCTTTCATTTAATGATCCAAAGTCACTTCCTATCAAATTTCTCATAACCAGTTCCACTCTTTTCGCAAAGGCCAGCATTTGTATAATATATTTTAAAGAACTATAAGACTAGATGATAAGAATTAAAATATTTGGAAAACTAAAATATTAGCTATATGATATGAAAGACATTTTTCTTATGATTCAAAGTAATTACATTCTTGAATTTGTGTGCATGTTTGTGTCTACCAATGTCATAGAACTTCTATGGCAGATTTCAGTGACTATAATGTCAAAATTTATTTAAACACAATAAAGAGTCATACACTATTCGTATTTGCTTTTCTTCTTTCAGTCTATACCGTACACGAATAACAGGCATGAATTAATTTTCATTCATAATGATTTTAAGCAGTCACATTTTAATATTTTTCTACTGATTATTCTGGTAGGGTATAGTTTCAAATACTAACTTAAATAATTGTTTTCTTTCATCCCAGGCTTTCCAATATTTACCAGTTTTGAATATTTGATCCTCATTTGGGAGAGAAGTCTTTTAAGGATTTGGGTATTATTTTGAATCTGGAATTTGTAACATATGACCTAATATTAGGGGGAAAAGCAGTGCATGTATTTCTAATATAAATTAAGAATCCTCATAGCAGTCATTTGACATTTATAGAAGCATTGTCTAGCTTAACTGATCATAGATGAAGGATCCTAAAATTTACTGAAATTTGTTACTCATTTATTTTTATCTAATCACGTAAGGTATCTCTGGATATATGGAGCTGTAGATAAAATTAATAAAAACTGGTAGTGCTCTAAGGCTTGATTCTGATGCTAACATAAAGAGCACCAAAATTTAAAAAAAGATGGATTCTGCCAAATCTTACGGGAGAAGAAATTTGTAAATTTTTATTTCTTCTTTTTTTTCTTAAAGAAAAGGCATTGTAAAAAAGAAAAAAGGGAGCAGAAGTAGCTACAGAGGTTGAGCACCTGCTTATCACATATGAGGTCCTGGATTTGAACTCCAGTACCTCTTAGAAAACAAACAAACAAACAAAATCACCTCTCATTGGGAAGTGTTTGTAGCTCAGTGGTCGAGTACCTGCTTCCCATGTACAAGGTCTTGAGTTCAATTCCCAGTACCTCCCCCCTCCCAAAAAAAAGAAAGAGAGAGAGAGAGCAAGGAGAGAAAAAAAGAAATAAATAAGAATTTCAAAAACATTGGAAACAAAAATCAGAAAGATGAGACTTCATCAAGATAAGATGAGAAGCTTAAGTCTCAAAGAAAAGAAAAGAAATGGGTTCCAAAAGTTTAGCAGCCTACACTACACATCTAGCAACAAAGTTCAGGTATGAGAAACCAATGAATGAAATTGTATGGGAAACTGAAAGTCATGTGACTGCTGGTACTGCTTTCTGGCAGGGGTGACACTCTCTTCAGCAAGTCTATCCTTAAAGGCTTGACCAAGTTACAAAGGTGGAAATGGTAAGAGCATATCTACCTCTTCCTTTGGAGGGGAGAGAGGAAGGGAAAAAGAAGATCTATAGTTAGAACGCAAAATCTCTGCCACTAGAGGAAGTTAGAGTTAAGAGATTTCTCCTGTTTCCTAATTACTAACAAGTCTGCCTAGTAAAACTCCCCTCTCTCCTCCAGAATTAAGGATCTGGAGGAGTGAATTCACAGAAGAGGTCCAGCTAAAACACTAGAATGACAACAAGATATGACTAAATTTAAAACTCATCCTTCCTAAGAGACACAGATGGCAAATTTGCTGTGGTTAATTCACCACTGGAGATTTTTAAATAGCCCTGGTTAAGAATCAGCTTATGAACATGTAGCCATTAAAATGCAATTAATCTAGTTAACACAATGACTATGCAGTGGGCAAAAATAATAAGAGGTAGTTTCACACTCACCTGTAATAACAGGTTCTAATAGATTTGATTTTAACCAAATGCTTTAGAGAATGAATGTTTGCATGTGTGTGTTCTATGGAGGAAAAACAAACAAAAACCATGTAATTAAGAAGGGATTTTCTTTCTTTTGAACCCATCCAGTTTGTTGTGTGAAATGTTAAAAATATGTTTAATACAGCACTATTTTCAGGTTTTCTTATGAAAAATCAACCTAATAGAGGAAATATTTAAGCCAGCATATGTGCAAAAGGAAATGTTACTGCTTATTTTTAAAAATTTTCCTTTGCTGATACAAATCTTTACACACAAAGCTTTTCTGCAATCAAAAAATGTGAGTTTTTAGGTTTTTTTGAGGGGATTAACAAAGATCTAATGTTAGGAATTTAGTATTGATCGGTTACTATTCCTCTATTCTCTGAAGACAGTATGGCTTTCAGGGAAGGGACTGCCTTTGAAGGCTTTGGTGAGAAAATGCTGAAATAGCACATCACAGCCTGACTCCCGCTGACTGAGTCCTCTTTACCTGGTACTGGAGCAGCTTTCTGAAAGCCCAACTGGTGCACTTCTCTTCTGTTGGCATAACTATATTTAGAAACCATAGCTAGAGAGCTCAGGGCTTCTTGGGATGATATTTTTAAATGTGTCATCACTCTAGACATGCTTTCCCTCCCTCTCCAACTGCTTCAGCCTCCCTCATACTTTCACACATCCAAATAGAAAAGAATCAAGAAAAATCACATTCCAAAGAAACCTGTGACACTAGTCTCATCCGGAATGTTAAGTCTGGGCTTAGAAGCATGCTAATAGCTCCCTTGGCTCTTGTGCTTAGGTGGATTTGAATACTTCTGTAGTTCAGTGATATGATGTACAGCACTGTATTGGACTCACTGTTCAATGTAAGCCTCAGGGAAAGTCCAATGACTTTTTTCCCTTCATTTTGCAGAAAAAGCTTTAATAAGGTTTGCATGGTGTAATAGGAAATTCTGCCAATTGCTAGCTGTGACTTTGCTCCATGGTATATTAAGAAATATTGGATCATTAGGGAGAAACCCCAAACCCCTTGGTCTAGCTATTAGGGCATTTTTGGTAAAGTCATCACAGACAAGAAAGAGAAAGAAATACACACTTTGTACGTGGAGGATATGTATGAGGGACATATTATTAACATGCTATTAATAGGAGATATCTTTCTGGATAAAGAGAAAGTCCTCCCCTGCAGGTAATTTGTTTTACCTATCTGGAGTCTGCTTAACAAATCGACACTAGTTTATATCCTTATGGATTACATAATCCTGAGCCATAACTCAGGAAATTGAATGATGAACATCTTTATTAATTTATTCAATGTAAACTTATTTACCATGTATCTGCTCAGCAATTTTGTGCACAGCACATTACAGTATACTATAGTTATGAAAGGGAAAAAGGAAGATGGTATCTATGCCTTAATTTCTAGCTAGGAAGACTAGACTGTACTAGAATGAAACATCCAAAACAAGATGATAATAATGTGGCATAACCAGGAATTGCATAATTAAATGTTGGATGATAGGTATGAAGCAGGATCAGTGTGGTTTTGTGTAATAAAGAAAACTTCAAAAGTAGGTAATTTAAGGTGATGGCAATAGCATCAGCATAGATAAGGAGGATAAGAGAAGAAAATGGGCTTGTTTGGGGCACAGGAAAAATAGGGACACATTTCTAAGCAGATGTATACACTCTCATCCATATTATGATATGAAAACAAGAACACAAACGTGAATACCATTGGGGAGATATTGGTCCATTAATCAATACCTATTGGACACATTTTAAAAGTACTTAGGAATTCATTTCTCTTATCTACCATTCTCCATTTTAACTATTTGAATACCATGAGAAGTTATACAAAAATCTTGTTCAAATGCACATATAGTACGTCCACAGCAATCAATCATGCTTGCCTGGTTTTACTTACTCTTGGGGGATTCCTGCCTATTTTTAATGTTTGATAGTATTTTCTAAAATTTGATTCAGCTTTTCCAAAATTTGCTCATCAACTACACATCCCTATAGCTTACATATTACAATGTTGCTGTTGTTTTATTTAAAAAAATCAAAATGCCATTTGTTTAGCTCCACATGGCGGCAACATCACCCCAGTTCATCAAAGATCAATGAAGTTCACCTTTTTCACCTGCAAGTTTGCTCAGTATCTGGGATACAAACTATATGGTCCAGGAAAATTAAATGCAGCTAATTCACCTAGAAATCTCTTAAAATCCCTCCAAAATATTGAAATTAAAATGTGTTTTATCATTATTTCTATATACTTTCCAGTTATGAATCCTTTCTTTTCCTCTTTATTTTCTTTTAAATGTTACATTCAAAAAATATGAGGTCCCCATATTCCTCCCGTCCCATCCACCCCACCCCTCCCACATGAACAACCTCTTCCATCATTGTGGCACATCCACTGAACCTGGAAAATACATTCTGGAGCACCACTGCACCACGTGGACAGTGGTCCACACTGTAGTCCACACTCTCCCCCAGTCCAGTCAGTGATCCACAGCAGTACAGACAATGTCCAGCATCCATCCCTGCAGTACCACACAGGACAACTCCAAATCCTGAAAATGCCCCCACACCATATCTCTTTTTCCCTCTGCCGACCATCAGCAGCCATCATGGTCACCCTCTTCACATCACTACTACAATTTCTTCCCTTACTAATCACAATAGTTCCCCAGCAGAAAATCAGTAAGTCCACTCTAATCCATACTCTATTCCTCCATCCTGTAGAAATCCTTTTTGACAAGTTAAAGAAACCAAAACAGAACAAAAAAATACTCCATACTTTTAGTTTTTAACTGCCACTGGCTTGTCTCTCTCTTTCCCATTTCAATAGATCTAAAAATTCTTGTTTGGATTTTTGCACACTGGCATTGCCTCAGATTTCATATAATGATTGTGCCACTCACCTTACTTGAGATTACTTTTATCTGCAGCAACATGGTCTCCCCAGCTCCTTTTTCGCTGTTACCATAGCACTTTCTTTTCAAAGATAGCATATTATAATGAGATGGTCCATCATAGTTTGGTGTGTTGTCTTGGCAGTAAAAACAGAACTGTTTTGTTAGTTTGTTTTTCTATTTTAAGCCAACTGACCCATGCTGAAATTAAAACTGTGCCCTTGGAGTTATTAACACCACGCTCTACCCGACTGAACTAATTGTACAAAGATGAGCTGAGCTGGTAGGGCCTTATTTACAAACTATGCATGAGGCTATTTTCAGCCTTAATGAGTGAGGTTAAGGACTGCAAATATGAGTGATAAGATCTTGAAGACTGTTTTAGTTTGGTAAAGGCTTCCAATGCAAAATACCAGAAATGGGTTGACTTTTATAATAGGAATTCATTAGGGTAGAAGCTTATAGTTCCAAGACTGTGAAAATTTCCCAAGCAAGGCATCATCACAAATATGCTGTATCACTAATGGTCAGCAGCTGGTGATCTTGGACTCCGACCACATGGCAAGGGAAAATGACAACTGGTTTCTGCCTTCTCCTCCAGGCATACTTTCTCCCTGAGCTCTGCCACGGATGAGCAGGCATATTGTTCATGTCTCCCCTCTCTCTTTGGGGCCTCATTGCTTCAGCTTCAGTTGCTCTGCTAATTCCAGTCTCTGACCTCTCTCTCAGGTTCTAGGGGTTTCTCTGTCTTTCTGTAGCTGCAGGTGATCCTGAGGTCTTCTTTTACATGCCAGGGTAAAATGGCAACTTTACTTCTCCTCCATTTATATAGGACTCCAGTAAAGGATTAAGACCTACTCTGAGCCCTGCATCTAATCAAAGACCCTTAACAGAAGCAATCTAATCAAAAGTGATCCAATCAAATGGTCCCTTAACAGAATTTAGCCCAAAGGTCCTAAATAAATAGGTTTACATTCACAGGAATGGGTTAACTTAAGAACATAAATTTTTGGAGTCCGCAAAAAACTCAAACCAGCACATACTTACATAATTACTTCTCATTTACCAATGATAGAGTCTTTGACTCTGTCACTATGTAGGAAAAGAAGAATATGCACTTATGTTTATAGAGGACCTGCTCAATGTCAGATATTTTGTATTCTCTATGCATTTAAGCCCTAAAATAGGCCTATGCATAATTATTATCATCACTCTTTCATGGAGAAGAACACTATAAAATATGAATTTTAATTAACTTCTTGGGTGGATGAAGATAATTATCCTAGGAGACTTTATAGGCAGCATTCTTATTTCATCAAAAAGAATGACTTTTAAAATCTCTCCCATTTGTTTTCCTGGTGGATATTCCCACTTCATTGAGGCTTAATATAAATCCACCATATCCTAGCATAACTACTGGGCTATAATTTTCTAACAATCTGACTGCATTTTTATCATCCATGCAGTTTTCTCTAGATTTCCTCAGGCAGAGCACATGAATAAAGGCTGCCCCTGATAGGCAATCTGTTCTACTAGCATCAAGGAACATCTAGGACACATTGTATATGTCCCCATGCCACTCCTTGTCTCACAGTCTGTTGCTTTTTAATCTCCATCTATTCCTATACCCTGGTACTTATTGAACTCTTGGGCTTAAAGTACAACAATTTTTAAATAATAGTAATAGTAATAAAAAGAAAATTGGGGTATCAAATGTAAATAGATAAGTAGAAAAGTGGTGCAGGTATTTTAGATTCTCAGGGATCTTTATTCAACCAATTGTCTCCTACAGGATTATAGTCTAAATAATTAACTAACTTTCAACCAAGGTACTTTGTTTGACACAACAATAAGTTGTACCTGAAATTTATTACTGCTACTACTGGAATGACTACTGTTTTAGTTTCCTAGGCTGCTCAATTAAATGTTATGAAGTGGGTCAGGTTAAACAATTGGAATTTATTTACTTACGGTTTTGAGGGAAAAAGAAAGTTCACTTCCAGGCATCATCAAGGGTGTGCTTTCTTTCTGAATTCTGACATTCTGAAGCTGGCTGCTGGTGATCCTTGGTTCCTCTGTCACATTGCAAGGTACATGGTGGAATCTCCTGGTCTTTCCCTTCTCTTCTGTATTCCATCAATGTCCAGCCTTTTGCTTCCTGTGGCTTTTCCGTGTCTGTCTGAATTTCTCTCTGCTTATAAAGGACTCTAGTGAAAGGATTAAGAACCCTCTTGTTTGAGGTGGGCCACACCATTTTAACTGAAGTCACCTCATCAAATGATCATACTTACAATGGGTTCACAACCATGGGAATAAATCAAGTTTAAGAACATGTTTTTCTGGAGTACACACAGCTTCGAACCACCATATTTTACCCTCTGCACTCGCAAAAGACATGTAGTTTCTACATGCAAAATGCATTCATTCTATAACAATATTCTAAAAGCCTTATTTCAGAAACAATGCTTAGTACAACCTTGTGAGTATTTTCTGACCTACGGCACAATTCTCCTCTGTCTGTGCACCTGTAAAACCTAGAGAACTAGTTATTTGTTTCCAGTATATAAGGGAGGGATAAGCAAAGGATAAATATGCTCATTCCCATAAGAGGAATTGGAAGGAAAACACAGGTCCCATACAATTCCAGAACCCAGCAAGGCATACTCCATTAGATTTCAAGGTCCAAGAGTCATCTATAGAACAATGTTTTGTCCTTTGAGCCCAATGAAGTGGCAGCCCCACTGCTTCCCAGTGCTTGCACAACAGCCATGTTCTCCCCAAACACTGGAGTGAAAGCTCTACCCTCTCCAAGCATTAGAATGAAGGCCACATTCTCTGCAAATGTTAAGCACAAGCTCCACCCTCTTAGAGAATGGGGGTGGCAGCCAGATTATCCACAGTCCCCAGGTTCCAACCTCTCTGAGCTCTGGGATAGCAGCACTCTTCCTGAAGAATGGGACAGAAAGCCTCCCTTCTTTACCTGATGGGTCAGACTCACCCTTTCCACACATAAGGGTGGGCCCACTCTCTCTGGCTGAGAAGATGTCTTTGTCCAGACCTCAGCTTCCATGGTTCTGCCCTTGTAGTGATTTTTCCCTTCAATTTGTCCCCTCTCTGTCCCTTACTTTTTTTTTTAACTTTGTATTAGTAGCACCCCAGTTTCCTGCTTCCAGAGTCTGGTTTAGTTTCCTAGACTGTTCAAGCAAATACCGTGAAATGAGTTGGTTTAAACAATGGAAATTTATTTGCTTATAGTTGTGAGGCTAAAAGAAAGTCCAAATCAAGAAGTCATCAAGGTGATGCTTTCTTCCAGAAGACTGGTATTCTTGGGCTAGCTGCTGACAATCCTCGGCTCTTCTGTCACATGACAAAGGCACATGGAGGTATCTCCCAGCCTTTCCATTCTCTTTTGGGTTCCATCAATGTCCAGCCTCTTGCTTCCTGAGGCTTTCTCTGAATCTGTATGAATTCCGTACCACTTATAAAAGACGCCAGTAATAGGATTAAGATGCATCCTGATTGAGGTGGGTCATACTGTTTACCTGAAGTCACCGCATCAAAAGGTCTTACTTAAAATGGGTTTATATCGACAAATTGGATTAGATTTAAGAACATATTTTTCTGGGGTTCATATAGCTTCAAACCACCACAACTACAATTCATCCTACACTGACAACTTCTACTACTATTACTATTGCAATTATATTGGCTGTCAACTCACATTTATAGGACATTTGTAGTATTCCAGAAAATGCACCAAGAATTTACATAAATTATATAAACAACCTGTGGAGAAACTCCCTGGAGAAATCACTCATTATTTATTTTATGTTGTGTTGAGAGGGGCTCAGAAATATTAAATGAACTTTCCAAAGTCACATAATTGGTAACTGATAGGGTGGCTTTACATTATGACAGACTTTTGCTCTGCTGTGGCAGCTTCGACACTTGCTGCTGCTTGTATGAGCACAGCAACCTCAATTTAACATATAATTAAAAATGGTTTTAACCACTACAGTATGCTGCTCTTTAATACAGTAGTAATCATATGTATTAAAAGTTGAATATTGTCTTTAAAATGCATATTAAGGAAAGAAATGTAAGAAGGAAGGAACAAAGGAGAGAAGAAAAGAAAAGAGGGAAAGAAGGATGAAGGAAGGAAAAGGAAGGAAAGGAGGAAATCTTATTTTAATAGAATTAGGTATTTCAATGGCAAAGTTAATCACTTACATAAGAATATTTAAAAAATTAAATTGACTACAAACAGTTATAATTTTTTTACTAAAACACGAAAGAAACAAAAAGTTTCAGATACATATTTAGTCTTAGTAATGAGAAGGGATTCAACTCAGTCCTATATTGTTTTCAATATAAATTTTATTAATTTGTGTGTGTGTATATGGTACAGAAAGCAATAGAGTTGTTTTCACTATTCTGTATATTGCATATGGGAGTCTGTGACATTTGTGTTATCATTCACATGTGATGAAGTCAAAACAAGAATTTGAAGAAACCCTTCTAGAGGATCAAAGACACCAGAAACTTGGTTGCCAAATGGCTACTTCTGAATAAGTGATGGAACACACTGATTGCATCTCTTTCTCTCACTTTGTCTCTCTCAATCTCTTTCTTGCTCTCACTTTCTTTGACTTTATTTATTTTCATATACATGTATATGGAAGATTTATTACAGTTGAGGGGGTAGAGTCATATACATTTCCTAAACACAGATTACAGAATGATATTAAATTGATGGTTTTTTGGTCAAGAATAATCACTGTGCAAATTCCAGTTATTTATATATTTAGTTTATATTTTGCTATAGTTATTTGGTTACATTTTGTGTCCCATTTTATTTATGACTGCATAATTATATAAGCAGGGAGATTTAAAGTTAAATTTAGAGTTATGGAAAGCCATCCACATAGGAAAACTGCTATCATAAATTCTCTGTTCAATCTAACATGTCTATCTTTGTATGCTAAATCCCCATCTTCTCTCATTTTAATTCAGAATTACATTTAAGCTTCCTTTCTCAAAATAGTAGAACAAAGGTCAGAAAATCAGTAAGGATATATAATATTTGAACACCGTTAACAATCTACTTGGCCTAAATGAATGACACAGAATATAGCAGCCAACAACAGCAGAACACACATTCATTTCAAATGTACATAGAGCATTTACCAAGATAGAACATATGCTAAACCAAACAACAAGATTCTATAAAGTTAAAAGAGATTAGAATTATAGAGTATATTCTCTGATTGTCTTAATTTGCCAGACCTCCTAGGAAAATAACCACACAGAAGGCTGACTTAAAAAATGGGAACTTAATATCTCTTGTTTTTAGAGGCTAGAAGCTCCAAATCAACAAGCCATGTTTCTTCTGAAGTCTGTAGTGTTCTTGATCTGGCTTGCCATAATCCTTGGTTTTCCTTGACTTGCATCTTTGCCTCTATCACATGGCTTCTCCTTCTGGCTACTAATTCTGCTCAGCTGTCTGTGTCTCTGTATAGATTTCCTCTCCTTATTAGGACTTCAGAAATATGGATTAATGCCTTCCCTCATTCAGTGGGCTGTTTGGCCTCATTGAAATAGGATCTTTGAAGATCCTTTTCACAAATTAGTCCACACTTTAACTAATAGAAACATCCTCAGAGGACCTATTTAAAAATGGGTTCACAGCTTCAGAAATTCAGAAATGCCGATTATTATTTGAACATGTCTTTCTTGGGAGATGTGATTCAATACCCAGCCCTGACCAAGATAATTAAATTTAAATCAATAATAAAAATATTTCTGGAAAATCCCCCAAACTTTGATATTAAGTAGTACACTTATAAGTAACCCAGAGATCAAAGCAGACATCACAAAAGGAATTAAATCACATTTTGAATTGAATGAACATAAAAACATGACATATGAAAATTTGTGAGATACATTTAAAGCAATATTTAGAGAAAAATATAGCACCAAATATTTTTATTTTAAAAACATAGAAAGTGAAAAATCAGTGATTTGTGCTTCCACTATTTGGAGTCCATGGAAAATTGCTGCTCACATCTCCTATTGGAGAGACATAGTTGTTCGACAACTTCAACTGCTATGCCTTTACATTTTCACCATGCCTATGCTAAAGTCATGCTTCATGTTTCTGGGTATCTTCCAGACTACAAGTGAAAAGAGTGAGAATGTCAGTGCAAGTCCATTTTTGCTGGATGAGACTCTTTTAATAATCAACTTTGGCTCAAGGACAACCTTTAAACCTGGCTGTTGAAACTTATTGTGCTGTAGTCTGTGACTCTTCCATTCTTCATGGATATAAGTACAATGTTTATAGATAGGAAGACTCATTATTTAAGAGGTCAATTCCCTCAAAATTGATCTATAGATTTACCTCACTCTCAGTCAAAATCCCAGAAGGACTTTGTGCAAAAATTCACAAGTTGATTCTAAAATTTGTATGGAAATAAAATGACTTTAAGTATTCACATCAATTTTGAGATAAAACAAAGTTGGCAATCTGATCTCAATCCTACACAATCTGATCTCAAGAGTCACCATAAACTGAAGAGGTGCTGGCTGCAACTCTGCTGAGATTCAGGGATCACTCAGCATTTAAACAGCTGAAAACAGACTCCAGCACCTACAGTCTGATTTATTGGACTTACCACACTCAGCTAAGATGGAGTTGAAGAAGGACAACCACCACACCATGGAGGCTAGAGTGATTACAACTGAAAGTGGGAGGATTGCATCCAGCATCCATGTGGAATCTGAGCCTCCTCTTGGCATAGAGGTGCAATGGACACAACCAATCCAATGTCCACATAGAAGAGGTGGCATTGGATTGGGAAAAGTGGACAGGGTGGCTGATGGGTATGGGGAAATACAGGAAGAGATGAGATGTGGAGGTGTCTTTGGGACATGGAGCTGCCCTGGATGGTGCTTCAGGGGCAATCACCGGACATTGTAAATCCTCACAGGGCCCACTGGATGGAATGGGGGAGAGTATGGACCATGATGTGGACCACTGACCATGAGGTGCAGAGGTGCCCAAAGATGTACTTACCAAATGCAATGGATGTGTCATGATGATGGGAACAAGTGTTGCTGGGGGGGGGAGGAGAGGTGGGATGGGGGGGTGGGGTTGAATGGGACCTCATATATATATTTTTAATGTAATATTATTACAAAGTCAATAAAATAAAATTTAAAAAAACAGCTGAAAGATATAAGTATCTGGAACATACATTTAATAAGTATAGTGCTATTTATAGGTTCAAATAATGGGCCAAAGAACCATATATAGGAAAATTATAATACCTACTCTCCAGTTCTTCAGATTCACCCAGGACAACTGACAAAAGGAGATGACGGACAACACCCATCCAAAGAAGGAAAGAGTATCTACAACTGCAAGCAAGACAGTTCCATTCATCTGCCCCATGGGATCCAAGGCCTCTCTCAACTGGAATCACCCTCAAAATCCTCAAGATAGTGCAATGAATGAACTTAAGGGGGAAATGCAACTATGGACTAAAGTGGACTTATTATTCGAGTAATGAAAGAACTTGAAAAATGTATATAAAGACCAGTTGTTCTGAGGGGAGGGAGATTGAAGAATAGGTATAACATGGGACATTTTTGGTACGTTGGAATTGTTCTGCATGGTATTGCAATGATGGACTCAAGCCATTATTCATTTTGTCAAAACTTATAAAATTGTGCAGTGCAAAATGTAAACCATAATGTAAACTATAGACTAAGGTTAGAAGCAATGCTTCAATACGTGTTCATCAACTGTAACAAATACACTACAAAAAGAATCACCATAAAGGCACACTAATGAAGACATTGTAGTACTTGCATAAAGATAGACATATAAGGAACACAATAGAGAGTATAAATTTCCCAAGGTAATTAAATGGGGCTCCAAGGACCTTTGCCCAGAATTCACACCCTTATCTATTCCCCTCCCATTGGGTAGTTCTGTTTGACAAATAAAAGATAGCAGAAGTCATGATATGTCTGTTGTTTCTTACAAGTTTAGATTATAAATGACTGTGACTTCTGTCTTGTACTCTCTTTCTCTTTTGGCTCATTTGTGCTAGAAAAGCCAGCTGCCATGTCATGAGCCTATTGAGGCAGTCTATGGAGAGGCCACCTGATAAGGAACTGACCAACAGTTGGCAGGGATCTGAAGTCTCCGAGAGAGTCTGAGTCAGAGGAATCCAGCCAAAGTGCCCCTTGTGTCCTCAAATTCAAAAAATGTGTAAGATAATAAATGTATTTATTTGTTTGTTTTAAGCTACTAAATTGTGAGCAAAATCTTAGACAGCATTTCATAAATGAGGAAGATCAGACTTAATGAGACTAAGTAAATGCTCCAAAGTTGTGTAGCAAATAAATTGTATAACCAGGGATTATATACATATCTGTTTGAGGAAATAAAAAATAATTTTTAAAGAATATTTTTAATTGGGTGTGTATAGTTGTGATACATTCATTCTTGAATCAGCTATCTTTAATATTTTAAATTGTTTCTTGTCTCCATTTTTTCTAACTTTTATTTTATGAACAATAGGGTGTTTTGTGGGCTTGTATGTGTATATGTTGTTGCTTTATATTCATCAGTTTATATTATCCATTTTGTTTTTAATGATTGCAGTAATAATTAAACTCACTATTGAGATCTGACTCCCCTGCTTTTTGTCTTTCTGGTTTTATGAAAATTCTATGATATTGTTGAAATGAATGTGGGATTTGAAAGACTGAAATATAGATGAAGCTTATGAGTACCTTTTCTCCAGATAATTCATGCAGAGCTAAGAATCGCATCCTCTGTGTTTTCAGTTGATACAATACCAGATTTTTCAACTGGTGGTGCTAAGTCTTGGGATTGTATTTTAGTACTTCTCATTTATTTATTTATTTATTTATTGTTAATTTATGTCATGAAACAAAATAAGAGTACTTCATGAGCTGACTTTTACAGTCTGGTTTATCTTAATTCAGCTCTTTTGGAGCCATACTACCTCCATCAACCAGATTGATCTTCCACTTACCAGTTCTGCGATATCTGGTAAGTGATTTTATCTATGTTTGTCTCAGTTTTGTCATTGATTAAAAGGGGTAATAGGGGAGTGAATGGTTGAGTGCCTGCCTCCCACACACAAGGGCTTGGGTTCAATACCAGGTACCTCCCAGAAAAAAAATAAAACAAAAAACCTGTTTGGAGAGCAGATGTAGCTCAGAGACTGACTGCCTGCTTTCCATGTAAGAAGTTCTAGGTTCAATCCTTAAAAAAAAAGGTGTTAGTAACATTTACCTCACAGAATTGCTGTCAAGAATAAATGAATTAACACATAAAATAGTTTTAATGGTGTCCGATTTACAGTAAGGATAATGTCCTTAATTGCCATTAATATCATAACTAATATAATAAAATATAATATAATACCACTCTAATGTATATATTTTTTTCTTAAGTTCCAGCATTAGATTCTCTGCTAGTCCTAGTTTTCAATGTTTTCCTGTTCTTCATGGGTATTTATTGAAGTGTTAGAAAGACCACCTCAATAGCTACTAACCACCTGCCATTTTTAGATGGTTAAATCAATATTAAAAGGCCAACAAAATGTTTCAGTTGAATATAAAACCCTCACTATCATCAAATTCTTGGAAAAATTAAAACCCAAATTTTAACTATTGTTAATAACTAATTGTCACAGATTTTAAGACTTTATGAGCTTAACTTAAGCAAAATTATAGTTTAGAATTCTCTCCCCAAATTTCTTAGTGTGCTCAGTTTCAGTTAGGTGTTTCCCAGAGATTCTTTCTTTCAGTAGCTGAAAGCTGGTCAGCATCTCACTTCAAGGGTGTATTTCTTTCAAGGTATGAGAATTCAATGCACATTTTCTGATCTGCCTCTTTCTTTTGAAAGAGTCCAAAGAATTATATAGGAAAGGATTTATCACAGTGCTGGCATCACACCAACTGTAGCAGTTTGATATGGTTATGAATTCCAAAAACAGATTTTGGAGATTTGATTTGGTCATGTCTTTAGGGTGTTGAGTGCCCACCCCTTGGTTGGTAGAAACTCACAAAGATAAAAGACTTGGCAAAGGACAGAGTTGAGGGTTTTTGATGTTGGAGTTTTGAAGTTGGGGTTTGCTGCTGAAGTCGTAAGCTGTAGCTCCAGGATGTATGCTCACAGAGGAAAGAGACGCCAGCCCCAAGGAAGAGTGGAACCCTGAGCCCAGGAAGAAGCAAGCACTGGGAAGAAAGGAACCTTGAACCGAGAGAGAAGCAAGACCCTGGAAGGGAGGAACCCAGGAAGCCTGAACCCTTGCAGCCATCGGGAGCCCTCTTTCTCCAACATGTGAAAATAGACCTTGGTGACAGAAGTAACTTATGCTCTAGGGCCTGGTATCTGTGAGCTCCTACCTCAAATAAATGTCCTTTATAAAAAACAACCAGTTTCTGGTATTTTGCATCAGCACCCCTTTGGCTGACTAATACAGAATTTGATACTGAGAATAGGTAGTGCTTTTGTAATTACTGAAATGCTGGAATGGTTTTATAAATGGGTAAGGGGTATTTTTTGGAGGAATTGTGAGATGCTTGATGTAAAAAGCCTAGATCTCTTTAAGGAGACCGTTGATAACAATATGGATGCTAAAGAGACTTTTTATGATGCCTTAGAAGTAAATAATGAAACTATTATTGGAAACTGGAGGAAAGGCGATCCATGTTTTAAAGTTGCAGAGAACTTAGCAAGATTAACTCCTGGTGTTTTATGGAAGGCAGAATTTGAGAATGGTGAGCCTGGGCATTTATCTGAAGAAATTTCTAAAGTAAACTCAGAGAATGAGACTTGGCTTCTGCTTGTAACTTACAGCAAAATGTTAGATGAGAGAGATATAATTAGGACTGAATTGTCAGGCACAAAGAAAATAGAAACTGATTCTGGAAATTCTAAGCCTCTGGAAATCAAGCTCCCAGATGAAAGTGCCCCACTGGAGGACTTAACTAAACTTGGAACTTGTAAATCAGGTTTGACGATGCAGTTATCTAGGAAAGACTTGTGGAAAGTCTTACTGTCTGATGGCTTGGACCCCTGCTTCCTGCATGCCAAACCAACAAGCTTTTTGAGAGAGCTGTATGAACAAAACCACTGTCAGCATGGAATAAATGGGACATGCAAAGGAGTGATTGAAGGAGAAACAGCTTTAAGAGGAAAACCATGGAAGTTGAGATCTGGAATTAAGACATCACCTTGGACCAAGAGAGGAACCCTACCCATGTGTACAGAGAGGGTGAGTTTGCCCCAGCAGTTGAGGAGGGTCGATGCTTCTGTCTGATGTTCTGGGAGACTATTGCTGCCCCAGGGTACAAAGAGGGTGAAGCATGTTCCCCAAGGATTAGGGCGGTTAAGGTCAGCACCCCACAGTCTAAGGGGAATGAACCTGTCCCCCATGGATTAAGGAAGCCAAAGAAGTCAACTCATTGCTCTGAGAGGATTAAGCTTGCATGCCAAAGGCTAGGGAAGGCCAGGTGGTCAACTCATTGGTGTGAGAGGGTTGAGTCTGCATGCCAAAGGTTAGGGGGAATGTTGTCTTCACATCAATATACTAAGGAGGTTAAGACTCTAAGATTGGGTAAGGTGTAGGAATCACCTTAACACTCTTAGAGAGTGAGGTCTGGAGCTTGATCAATACCCAGATACTTTATGATGGTGGAACCAAGAAAATGGTCATTGGACAAGTATGTGGAAAGTGTGGGTTCCCATAAGGTGCCAAGGAGAAGAAACTATCATCTTATGAATGACTCTCAAACTGAAATTGAATGGAGGATGCCCTGCAGGTTTACTGAAATGTAGAGGACTAGTGACTCATGTTTCCCTCCCAATTTCTCCTTATTGTAATGAAAATGTTTATCCTTTATCTGTTTATTGTTGTATTGGAAACAGATAAATTATTTTCTAAGTTTCAGAGGTCTATAGCAGACAGGACTATGCCACAAGACAAACTGTATATCTTTAAATTGATTGTGATATGATTTAGTACTTGCATCATTACTGATTTATGTTTTTTTTAATATTGCAATGTTGTTTTGGAATTCAGATGGTGGAGTATAGCAGTTTTATATGGTTATGAATTCCAAAAAGAGATATTGGATTATGTTTGTAATCTGGTCTGTACCTGGGCATGATTGAGCTAGGATTGGGGCTTTGATTGGACCATGTCATTAGGGTGTTGAGTCCCAGCCCTTGGTTGGTAGAGACTCACAGAGAAAAGACTTGGCAAAGGACAGAGTTGAGGGTTTTTGATGTTGGAGTTTTGGTGTTGGAGTTTGCTGCTGAAGCCTTAAGCTGGAGCTCTGGGACGTAAGCTCACAGAGGAAAGAGACGCCAGCCCCAGGAAGAGAGGAAACTTGAGCCCAGGAAGAAGCAAGCCCTGGGAAGAAAGGAACCTTGACCCCAGAGAGAAGCAAGACCCTGGAAGGGAGGAACCCAGGAAGCCTGAACCCTCACAGCTGTCAGCAGCTATCTTACTCCAACATGTGAAAACAGACTTTGGTGAGGAAATTAACTTATGCTTTAAGGCCTGGTATCTGTAAGCTTCTACCCCAAATAAATGCCCTTTTTAAAAACCAGCCAATTTCTGGTATTTTGCATCAGCACTCCTTTGACTTATTAATACACCAATCAAAGCAGAAAAAAAAAATCTAGCCTCCTTTTCTTAGAGCTATTATCCTAGACAAAATTACATTTTCAGAACTGTGCTTTTAAGGTCGTAAAAGATTAAAGCAGAGACTATATGTCTCCTTGAAGGAGAGCAGATGGATGAGATCTTTGGGTTTTAGCATTGAATGTTAGTGCTAAAGAATGTTAGTTAGTTGAAATCAGTTATTGGGAGTCCACGAGCTATGAACATAAATGAATGTAGAGAAACAGACCATACAGAGGATAATTTTGACACTATAGATTACTTTTGCTCTTCTCAGAGAAGGGCTTTTGGGCATTCTTTTTTTTTTCTTTTTTTGGACTTCTTGCAAAATTATATATTCACCCAGTCATGAGCTCCCATTTAGGGAACCTTTCCTGCATATTCCAAACTCTTATTCTTTTATATTAAGTCTTGAGTTCCTGATTTCTTAGTGCTGCCTTGAGTGTGGTTCTGATTAGGAGCACATTCTCATACCCTCTTGTGAGCAGACATTTTTGGCGTGGGACACCATGGCTATTGTCATGGCCCCTTGCTAGAGAAATCCTTATGCCATAGAAAGTGCTTTTCTCCTCATATTTTTTAAGGGTCTGGATAATTACTCTTAGCAAACTCAAATGAGTTTTTAACATGTTAATCTGTTTCTTGTGATTTTTTTTCTCTATCGCATTTAGGACAAGTCTTGCTTGTTGACTTGGATGAATTTTTTCCTTGTTCTTTTCTGAACTTTCTGGCACAAAAATTTGTTTTTACAGTTTAACTCTAAATTTTGTGCTATGAATTTTTCTGTAGTAGTGGGAGATATGAAGCCAATGAATTCTATGATAGTCAATAGCATCCATTCTAAATTCCTGATCACCCTCACTGCTAATTAATAATAATAATACTTGAGAGATCCACTTTGTTTTTAAACCACTGTGTAAACCAGGCTAGCCATAATCTTAGTCAAGATAAAGGGAAAGTAGTAAGCATTTGTCTGACCTTTCCTGTAATTATTATTTTTAAAATTATCAAAGAGCTGAGAAAGAAAAGCTCCCCTTGCTTGAAGAGTCAAGCTAATAAATTCAAGATGAATGAAATAACAGATCTGCCAGTAATCATCATTGTCTGCTAAACCATTAGGTACCAAATGACCAGAACTTAAAAATGGAGGTATCAGACTGACATCACCTGAAGAAATTTTCCAATCTTTACTAAGAGTATGTAACAGGACATACTTTGTACCACTTGAAAATACACTTTACAAAACTTTTTGCAGTTAAATCTAAAGCACCTCTCAATCTACACCCAAAATTATAAGATATTCAGGGGATAGAAGACCATGTTAAACATATTATTATTCTACAGAGTGTGGAAATTTGTGCCTTTCTACAATATATAAAATAGGAAAAGGGAAATTGCTCTAGATCAGAAGTGATCTCAAAGACTTAGCAACTAAGTTCAATTGGAGACCTAGTTGGGCATATATTAAAACAAACCTCTAAAGACACTTATAGGATAATTGGTGAGACTTGAATGTGGACTGCATATTCTATGTTATTAAGGAATTATTATTAGTATTATTGGGAACTTGTATATCATTGTTGCAAAGTTAATGCTCTTATGTGTTAGAAATATTAATATGGTTACAGTTGATGTGCTCTGATGTCTACTTCTTTTATAATACACCAAAAAAAATAGAGTACGGATGGGGAGGTAAATAAAATATGAATTGCTGGAAACTGGATAACTGAAGGTTCATTTGACTATCATATCTACTTTTGTGTATGTTTGAAAAAAATCTATATTTTTTAAAACAGTTTGATTCAAAGACCATACAATACATAAAAAATATACAATTAATGGCTCTTAGTACAATCACAAAGTTGTGTGTTCATCACCACAATCAATTTTGGAACATTTTCATTACTCCAAAAAGAAAAATCCCTTACTCCTTATACCCTTGTAGTATTTGTCCTTAGCATTGCTATAGTATCTTTGTTACAACTGATGAAAAAATATAACAATGTTACTGTTAACTTGATAATTTGCATTAATTGTATTTTCGCATATACCACCCCATCGTTAACACCTTGTAAGAATGGTTTATATTTGCTTTAATTCATGAAAGAACATTCTTATATTTGTACTCTCAACCACAGTGGTCACCCACAACAGGGTGCACTATGTTTTACAGTCCCAAGGTTATCCTCTAGCTGAAAAATTCTCTTTAAAGATGTTAATATCTAGAGAACCTGTGGATAATCCACATGAATCCAAGTGGCTATCCCCTCCTTGTTTATCTCTCTATTTGTGTTCTAAATGTAATTCAAATAATAAATGATATTGAAAGGAACAGAATTTGGGGAAGCATACTGATACTTCATATGCAGGCATCTCATTAATAATTTAAAGCTCTCACATTAGTGTTCAATAGTTGGAGTGATGGTATAATTTGTCATCCAGGCAGCAAATGTTAAATAGGATGGGACAGGAGTCCACCAGCAAAACAGAATATCCCAGTTTGACCAGCTACTTAACATACCTTCTTGATATACTGTTTAACGTTACTGTTTACAGACATGGCTGAAAAAAGGGAGGGGAGAGGAAATCTAACCCTAATGCCTAACAAGTTTGAATTAATCTCGGTCTAATCTGTAAATCCAGACCATTCGGCGTCTGTGTAGATCAAGAAAAGACTGTTATAGCCTGTACCTGATGACTGCTATGATCGTGAAGCTCACTCAGCTTTGGGCCAAAGCCCCTTGCCATCTACCTACTTGCTCAGACCTTTGGCAGGTGTTTGGCTAAGACATCTTCGGGCCTGTGTGTATATAAATAAACACTCTGCAATGGATAAAACTGCTATGAGCCTCAGAGGCACAATAGGATAAAACATCAAGTCACCTCAGGCTTTAAGTTGCTCAGGCTGTATGTAGCAAGCTGTCAAGACAAAAATCCCTGGAGCTTTGATACACTGAACACCTAAATCTTTATGTGTGATTTTGCCCATGTCCACTCATGTTTATTTTCCAAGGCTTACAGACCAATGGACCAGTTCCTAATATTCCATTTAACTGAATCCATCTCTCAAATCTACAAGCCTTCCTTTATGATCACCATCCATATCTAGGATAGAAACTTTACCCCATGGCAAAACACTGAAAGGCATGCTCTCTAGAGAAAGATCCAAAGAGGGAAAAAGCAGAGACTGATCTAAACATGACCATGTCTTCTCCCAAACTCACCAAATAAATAAGTCACACTTTTTCCCAGGGCAAAGAAACCAAGATGCACATTAAGATGATCTTCCACATGAAAATATAAAGAAGAGGAATAGAAGTTTATTGCTACCAAAAGCAAGATTTGGAAAATTTGTTTTCTCATATATTAAGCAACGAGTGACTAAAACCTAAGAGTGCAGAAATAGTGGTCAGATTATTTTGGTTCATTTAATCATATTCTCTAATAAATATTTACATGTTGGAGACTTTGATCTATGTAATACTCTTTTCCTGATAAAACAATCATCTGATTATAACAACCCATGATTCTCCTAAAAAAAAGAAAACTGCTTTTTGAGTACTTATTATAATTTTAAATCTCTTGACCACTCCCTACCTTCTCCTTTAGAAAGAAAGTGAGCCCTCAGGGAGGTCAGGATAGGCTTAACTCTTAAACAAAAAGAATATGAATAGTGCAATCATAAAACATAGTTTATTATACAACACTAAGATTAAAATAAATAATTATATTATCTAAGTTTAAGACAGAGGTTGCTTAATGTAAAGAAAAAGATTAGGGAACAGAAGACTCAAGTTCTAATTTATGTTTCTAAAACTTTATTAGCCACATAACTGAGCAAATAATATAACATCTCTGAGTTTCTGCATCTGTAACCTCAGCTTTAAGGGGAAATGATTATTGGGAGGGAGGGGTGCTTCAAAAGGACTGTCATGTAGATTAATTGAGGAGATGATTATAAATTCCTTTATAGAAAATAAAGATTATCTTTAAGTTTTAAATTGTTTGACACCACCACAGGCTGCATTTTCCATTCCTTATTAAACATTTTTATTGGAAAAAGAAAACCTGAAAACCTGCACATGCTATTTCTTCATTTTATCAAAGCACCTTATTAAATAAGTATTAGAGGATATCAGATCCTCTAAATAGTATTAGATGATATTAGATCCTTTAATTGTCTATTAATACTTTTCTCATTGTCTTTGGTGGTCACAGTTTCTATTAAAGCCAGAAATAATGAGGATAAAGGCAATAACATAAACCCTCCACTTGTAAAAGCAGAACTTCTAGATATATCCTTTTAGACCTATTAAAACTTGTTTGAACTAAACTTTCCAAAAGACTGGAGCGTGTTAGTGGCTGTGTCATTAAGAGGGTCAACCTAATGCAGAGTGCAATGGCATCTGCTCTTCCTTCTGAAGAAGAAGGTGTGTTGTCCGCCTTCTCAAGAAAAGTGAGGAAAAGAAAAAGGTTGATGAATATAGGAGTATTGTCAGGAAGAGAATGTCATTGCACGTCTCAGATTGATAGTTGATAAACGGTGGCTGTCCAAATACACAGTAGAAGAGTCTTGGGGAGCACTCGCCATGGTCACCTGGGGTTTAGGGGAATTTATCTACAGAGAAACAGATGCTTACTTCTGTGTAAGGCAGGATAAGGTGGGAAGTCAACTGAAATGGCTTGTAGCAACAAGGCCACGGAAGAGAAAAGTAGGGAGGGGGAGCCTGCACTCTTAAGGTTTGGCATGGAAAAGAAGTGTGAGCTGCCCTCAGGACAAATGGCTGCTACTTAAGGGAAAAGGTAGGATGATCTTGGTGAGACTAAGCCCAAGAAAGTGGCTACAGAATTTTGAAGCTTTAAACAATCAGAGGCTGTGGAGTGGACAGCGATGGTCACAATTTCTCTCTCTCTGCCCAAGTTGAGGAACAGTCAAAGAAGACAAGAAGGTAGAGAAAGATGAAAAAAGAGAATACATCCACTTCTCCACTGAAATTTCCTAAGCCACACATCCAAACTTTGAATTGGTTGTGTGATTGAAGTTTTGATTTAACTAGCCTGAACTTTTAATAGTAAAATTGACTTTTGAATTACTATATAGCTACAGTGATCAAGACAGTGTGGTATTAGGGAAAGAACAGACCAATAGTTCAGTGGAACTGAATGTATCCCAGAAATAGACCCACATAAACACAGTCAACTGAAATGACTGAAAAGAAAAACCAGCCACAGAGTGGAAGAAAATATTTGCAAAACACATATCTGACAAAGGACTTTCATACAAAATATGCATAGAACTCTTAAAACTCAGTAAGTAGAAAACACACTACTCAATTTAAAAAAGGGCAATAAAGCTGATCATACACCTCATCAAAGAAGATATACAGATGACAAATAAGCTTACAATATACTCTACATCATATCTCATTAGGAAACTGCAAATTAAAATAAAAATGAGATTCCTCTATACTCTTATTAGAATGGCTAATATCTAAAACACCGACACCACCAAATGTGGGTTAGGATGTGAACACAGGAAGATTCATTGTTGATGGGAATGCAAAATGTTAGAGTTACTTACTTTGGAAGACAGTTTGGAAGGTTCTTACAAAACTGAGCATAGATTTTCCATGCAAAGCAGCAATTAAACTTGTGGGTATTTATCCAAAGTACTTAACAACTTACATCCACACAAAATCCTACACTGAATATTTTTAGCAGTTTTATTTGTAATTGCCCCAAATTTGAAGCAACCAAAATGTCCTTCCATAAAATGAATGAATAAACAAATTGTGGCACATCCTTAAAATGGGAATATTATTCAGCAATAAAAATTAATCTGTTATTAAGCCACAAAACATATAGAAGAAACCTACATACATGTTGCTAAGTGAAAGATCCCCATCCATAAAGGCTGTCTTTTTGTATGAGTTCAAGTATATGACACTGTAGAAGAGGCAAAACTGTAGTGACAATAAAAAGATCTGTGGTTGCCATGGGTTAGGGGATGGGATCGAGGGAAGTGATGAATAGTTGCAGCACAGGGTGTTTTTAGGGCAGTGAAACTATTCAATATCATATTTTCATGGTGGATACATGATATCATGCGTCAAAACCATAGTATTGACTGTTTACACAGAGTGCTCCCTAATGTTAAAGTATGGGCTTTATTTACTACTAATAAATCAATACTGGTTCTTAAAATGTAGTAAATGTCCAACACTAAAGTAAGATGCTAATAATAGGGATAACTGTGTGCATGCAGGTATTCAGACACTCTGTATTTTCTGTCAGTTTTTCTGTAAACCTAAAAATGCTATAAAAATACAGTTTATGCAAGAATAAAAAATGTCCTGACTCTCAAAATGAGGCACTTCACACAAATAAAAGTGACTAAAATTCTGTGGGATCTGCTGGAGGGCAGAAAAGAGGGCCCCCAACAAGGCTTATTTGAATACAGTTTAAGCGACAAAAATAAGACATGCATTGTTTGTACTCCCTAAATCCAGCCCATTTTATAAACTGGCTACTTATTTTCATTATGGTGATAGTTTCTCTTCAAATTCCATCCATATATTGTATTGAAGCCTTGAGACTTTATAGCCTATAATATTTCCCCCTGACAAGAATGCACAATTAAGACTATATGGACCACTCACTCTAGAACATAGAATGCTTCAGTTCTTATTCTCCGATCCTCTCTTCTTACAGATAGACAGGTCTTAATTCTTATGGCCAGGTCAGCAATTTCTTGTATCAAGGACTGTACAGAAAGTGTCAGGGTATCTATCTCAACTTTCTTCCCCCTCTTATTCATTTCCTTTTCTCTTCTTACCATCCAAGCCATTTTCTTTTACTTGAGCTAGGAGGGGAGCACACTCAGTAGTAGATATGAGGTCCATGACTATTTTTATTTTATTTTATCTTCTCTGTCATGCTTCAAAGAACAGTGATTATCAGTGAATTGGTTTAGGCAGGCTCATAAGCAAAGAAAAAAAGTGAGTAGGGATTTGTGGGTAATGGTGGCAGAGGAAACTAATCAAACAAACACAAATGATAAAGGCAAACTCTACATACACAAACAGCAAGCAAATAAATAAAATGGTACAACCTCTTGGCAACAAAGTGAAGAACAAGCAACCAAGGAAGGAGGCAGAAAATTTTGTCATAGTATGGTTTTAACCTCAGCCTCACCAAAGAATCATTATTCATGGGAGAACATGAATTCTTAGAATTCTTACTCACAGTCTAATTAGAAAAGAAGTGGAGGTTAGGTGTTTATTTATCTTTTCCTCATCTTGCAGGTGGGAGGATGGCATGTTGAGTGGACAATAAGAACCAAAATGTCTGCTGGGGTTAAATAAGTGAAACGAGATATTCCAACTGAGGGATTGATTCCCCCCAAATAGAAATATGAGGCCCAGGATTTTACTGAATTGGTGGAATTAACTCTTCATGAGAGCAGGATGTCCAGGCTATTATAGGAGAAAGGACACCTTTCTCAGAAGAGAGGACCAAGTACATTAACTTCAAAATAGACTGCTTGATTCAAGGATAGCAATCTTCCTTTGCCTGGCCTGCCAATCTGACATCAAACCACAGAGAAGAGGCTGAAGCAAAAATCTTAAGTCTCCAAGCCTTCACATAGGGAAATAACAAATATCATAGAGCAATAATAAATATCATAGAGCATTGGAGAGCAAAGAAAGAAAGCATAACCTACCCTATCTGGACTGAGTTGCCAGCATTAAACCTATTAAGAGGAAAGAAAAGGTTATGACAAATCCATATACACATTAAAACAAAAAATAGGAATCTATTTTAAAAGAAATACATTGAATCTACATCAGAGAGAAATATAGCCCGGAAAAGAATATTCACCCCACTTGTGAAAATTTAATACCTATCGTGAATTATTAAAAACAGAGTTCAAAGATAAGACAATGAGAAAATAATATAAAAAGGAATATTGTGGAGTTAAGAAAATAAAATAAAAAACACTACTGATTTAGAAGTAATGAATAATTTAGAAACATCTAGAAACAACAAAGATGTGAATTAAAATTGAATTATGGCAGAAAGAAAGGTTTGAACAAGCATACTGAACTCAGAGAAAATGACAAGAAGATAAAAGCAATGAGAAGGAAGGTAGTAGTTTTAGATTTTAAGTAGTGAATTGTCAACAAAATTTTTGTCCTTGAATTAGAACACTTCAAAAGTGGAACAGAATCAAGCATTCAAAAATAAAATAGGAAGAAATAGAGGTAAAATTAAAAATATATTAGGAAGCATCAGAAAATATGGATATAAAAAAATTGGCAACTATACATGATTAAATTATAAAACTTCCATTATAGAGAAAGCATTTAGATAATCAGGCAGATAAAAACAAGCTACCCATAATAATAATAATAAATTTAGTCTAGTCTGGCCTTAGACTTCTCTATAGCAGCATAATATGCCCAAGGAAAATGAGGCAATAGCTACACAGTTCTGAAGGAAAATAAAAGCCTGAGTCAAGATTTTACACATAACCAAACTGTCCTTCAAATACTATAAAATAAGACAAAACAATACAAAATTACATGTATTTTCAGGCGTGCAAAAACTCATAGAATACAGCATATATGGACCTTTTAAAAAAATTGATAACTGCAGTCAACTAAGTGATGAAGCAAAACAAAATAAAATCTGAAATGGAAAACCTGTCATGAAAGAACTGGCAGAGAACATTGAATCTGTTTAAAAACAGAATTAATACAAAACATTTCTAGAGATGAAGGTTGTAAAATAGAATCTGAACTTTATAAAATTTGACAATGTATAAATAATAATATATTAATATCTTACAAAAGTTGGCAGGTGAAGGAGGGGAGAGAAAAGGAGAATATGATCCATCTAGTCATTTCAAGCTGGAATTCATATACCACTCTCAAAAATGAAATGCTGTTGAAAACTCGACTCCAATATCTTATAGATTGAAAAATGTTATAATACTTTTTATCAATCTTATACATTTTTAGGTGAAATTGCTTACTTTAATTTTATTAATTCATTTAGTTGAAATTTTGTTCCATTAAAAGTTACATTTTTAGTGTGATACAATTTTTATGAAATTATTTTCCATTTCTCATTATATTTATCCAGATAGATAAATAGATAAGGCATGTCTTGAATGAGGTACATCAAGTCAACAATGGCATTAGGTGGAATTTAGGGTAATTTTATATTTGCCTTTTTGTACTTGTGCTTTTCTGTGATTATTTAAATTTTTATAATGAATTCTCTGGAATTTTGTAACAGAATGTATTAACTTTTCAAAATTAAAGAATTTTTTAACCTACAAAAAATAAAAGAAGAGAGTAGGTAGTGATTTGTGTGGAACTTTTGCTTATAAAATTGCAATGTAATTTAACTACTTTCAGCTTTAAGCACAGACCAGGGATTTTATTAAATATGTAGACGGCTAAAAATTTAACAGTCCAAAGAAATCGATTATTATATTGGCCTCCTCTTCTTTCAGGTTCTACTTCTCTTGAAGTACCAGCAAAACCACAGAGTACCAGCAAAACCACAGAATAATTCTGCCAAGGCATGAAAGGCCTCCCATTATCTTACCCCTAACTTCCTTTTTTCTTGCCCCTCAGCCAAATCCTCTATTCCTGGTAAGAGAAACAATTTTTGCTCATAAACCCATCATTTCCTGATCTTTTAATTCCATGGATGTAAAATGGATGCCACTAAACAACCTTCCCTCCTCCTTTTTCTCATGTCAATTCATTTCCTTTCTCCTGAATGTGATACATACCCTCAAGTGAAAATTTATACTTATGAAATCCTCTCTTTGAGATTACCAGGTCTAGTATCTACCTCATATAGTACTTGCTTGATGTCATTATGTCATTTTCACACTTTTTTTCAGATTACAGTATAATTTACTTGACATTTAGTATATTGTATTTCTATCTAGACAGAGGTCTGTGCAGACATATATCTCATACTAAACTAAATAGACTGTGACCCTCTCCAAAATAAGGAACATTTCATATGTTCATATGCCAGACCACCAGAATTTTGTATAATAATGCTTTCTAAATTGTAGGTATTCAAGAAAAGCTCAAAATATTCAAAATACTTAAGATACTGATCTGAATTATGTCTTATCAAATTTCTTTACTTTTCCAGGCTGGCCTCTTTCAGAGAGAAAACATGATAAAAGGTATGCATATTTGAATTATATTAATTTACTATTTCCCTCCTTTCTTCAACCCCTGACTCAGAAGAATTACGATATGTATCATACGTCCTCATAATCTAGCACTTAATTTTATTGTTTAAATTTTACTGATTATAAAATCTTCATTCTATTCATGTGAACATAAACTCAGACAAAGCCATGCCCATTCAGGATGGAATATATGTCATAAAAATGCTGTTAAATACAATCCAAACATGTTTTTTAGACTTCCTGACACAAATCCAAACACTTCTAACTTGAAAATTCTCTGAGTATTTGCATTTTGATGTTTCTTCAACTTTATGGAAACATCCTAACCTTTCTTTTGCCTGCGTGTGTGGGTGAGGGAGTCAGCAGTAATAAGATGGGGATGAAGTTAAACCATCATATTGATGGGGTTGGACACGCTATCAGGGAAGAAAGTGGTGACTGATCATTATATTTTTATTGTGAAATTTATTTTGTGGGCTAACTAATACTACATTGTTTGTCTGGATCCCTGAGTGTTTCATTAGATGGGCTCTAATTAATGCTCAGAATTAATGCCCTCAGGTTAAAGTATAATAAATATCATTAATTTATAATGATATTTATATCATTATAGAGATATAATGGGAAAAAAAATACCACTCTCCAACCTGAAGGCACAGCAATTTAATGCTTTTGGGTATACATCTGCACAAAATGTCAGCCTCTTAATTTCTAAAACTTACCTATATGGTTATTTCCAGTGTTGCTGAATAGCTGAAAACTGGAGAAAGATATTCATAGTGATTCCCCACTCTATTCAAATTAAAATAGGATTAGAAAAAAAGTGTCTTTAAAAGGAATGTACATTTTTTGCAGAAAAAAACATAACCAGAGTAATAACCCCGAAGTCAAAACTATTTTCTCAATTCTAAGAGAATTTTCCAATTTCAAAATGTTTTATTTCTACAGTGCCAAAAGCTTTTTTTTTTTTTTTTGATGAAGAGGTTTTTAGAGCAGAAAATGTGTGAGTTCAATCAAAGGAATGGATTCCAAAAAAGTAAAAGAAAGTTGCAGGCAAATATAGTAATGAGATTATTAAACGCTCTGCTGTCATAATAATAAAAAAATTTTAAAAAGGTGGGGGAAGGAGGATAAAGAAAATCTTAGGTCTCATGGTTTTGCGTGAAAAATTTTATTTTTCAATATCCTTGTGTCCCTTGTAGTATGATCTGTCTAGGGCAATTGGCTTCTATGCTGTAATCAAGGGTGACTTGAAATTGAGTCTTTTGCGTCTCAATCATCTCAGTATATGATATCATTTGCTGCCTAAAGAGGGGAAGAGATAGACTGCAGAATTCTGCAGGAACCTGGAAGTGACCCATGCCATGTATTCTCACATTTTTTTCAGCCAGAGCTATTCACAGGACCATGTTCAACATGAAATAGTTTGGAATATAGTTTTCATGAGTCCAGGAAAGTGGGATGTAAAATTGGATATGATGAACACATAGCATTGTTTCTGTAAAATTCCTGCTCAACAAGTACTCATAGCTCCTAAAGCAGAAGGAAAATGAACCATCTTTGAAAGAACTCAACATTCATCAGGAACCATGAAGATCTTTTAATTTTCCAAAGTCTAATGCATTGACTTTATCCTTGGATTGATGTAGAGGCATTGATCCACCCATCTTTTCTCCTTTCATTCCTGCTTAATCATCTTCTTCAAACTTGATTCAGTAGCTCTTCCTGGATGATTCCTTGCTATGTCATTCCATTTACCCAAGCATGCGCCTCTGCCTTTCATCCTTCTGAAAGCCTAAATTGTTTTAAAGGAACAGAGATTTCTCTGGGAAAAAAAATGTGTGTGTATGCACACATGCATGTTCTTTTAGGTACACTGTTCTTTTTTCATCTTTATATTATGATTTTTAACAGACAATAATGGAAAGGATGAATCTTCATTTAACTATAAAATATATGATTCACCTTTCAATCATGATCTCTGCTCTGAGTAGCTTCATTACAAGCTTATCATTCCTTTTGTTGGTCATTAGTGCTCACATATAGTCTATACGGTATTGTGTATAATTATGCATAAAATCTTCAGTTTGGATTATGTATTTTATCTTCCCGAATGATGTTAAACTCACAGAATAATTTCTGCCTAATATTTATTTTTGCCATCCTCACTGCCTCATGAAGAAGCATATTGGTCACACAGCTCATGTAAACTGATTGAATTATATTTCAGAGTTATAAAGAAAATAAAAATAAAGGATTATGAAAAGAGCAAGTGAGAGAAAAAGTTATCTAATGTACAGGCACACAACTCCATTTATTGTTGACCAATGGCTATTAAATTTGACAGGTTGCAAGGTTATACTCCACATTGTCTGTGGAATTCTATATGTAATCACAGAAGATTCAATAGCCAATCCCCAAAGTTGATCTTTATGCAGACTTTGTAGAAGCCTAAAAAGGCACATGGACTTTGATTAGCTTTTTATCTTTAATTTAGTTTTTGTCTTTTATTTTCATTTTTTGTTGTGTGAAAAAAGAACCTAAAGAACCCAAATATTGCTATTAACATATGCGTTTGGGAAAAAGAATAAACAAAGACTGAAACAACGACTTGTTTGTTTTTGTTAAAGAGGGACTATTTGGAAGCTTTAATAAAATTCCAGAATATTTACTTATTTATTTATTCACCAGGTATTTATTACATCTTAATATAAACAAGTATTACCCTTTAGGTACTGCTGGGGACACAAAGATAATTAATTTCTCTTACCCTCTAGAAGCTTAAAATACTTTAGAAATAGAAAAACAGCATTTCACATGTAAGTATAAAACACAGTAATAAAGTATTGTTTTAGAGATTACTATGGCATTTTATGGCAAATAGATGGTGAGGTAGAAATCTAGGCAGATAAAACACTTACGGGGCTATTGTAGTAATCCAGGAAAGAGATGAGAACAGCGATTTTGGAAATAGAGTTTGGATCAGAGGTATATTTAAGAACTGAGAATTGTCTAGTGTCAGGATATGAAAAAGATTGGGAAATCAGATCTTTCTCGTATTTCTGTTCTGAATGAATGGCTGATATCACTTTAGCCAAGATAAGAAATGCAGGAGAAGGTGCAGGGATGTGTGTTAACTAGGTTTTGCACAGCTCCAAATTCTTGGTAAAGTCCATAAGCCCCTTATGATTTGACCCCTGCACACTTCTAGGCATCATCTCCTCTGTGGTCATACTGCAACCTCTACAAACAACACAAAGGTCCCAAAATGCACCCTGCTTCTCCATTCCTACTATTCCAACTTGCAGTTCCCACTGGTTGGAATCAGCCCGGCTTGTGTACTTGAAGATGTCATATCTACCCTAACAAGTCAGATCAAATATTTATTTTTTTTAAAAAAAGTATGGATCTGTACAACACAAAGAGTGAAGCTTAATACAAACTATATAATATATATAATAGTATAATAATAATATTGCTTCATCAAATATGCAAACCTACCACACTCACACAAAATGTTAATAAATGGGAAAACTTTGTATGTGAGAGGGGGTTATATTGAAACTGTATAGTTTCTGCATGATATTTTGTAAGCATAGTCTTAAAAAGTAACTTACTTTATAAAGCCTTCCCTGAACTCCTGACATTTAAGATATATCATTAGGGAGTGGAGATGGCGCAAGCCGTTAGGCACATCCCTTCCACATGGGAGGTCCCAGGTTTGATTCCCTGTGCCTCCTTAAAAGAAAACGAGCACATAACAAACAGACAGAGAGCAGACAGTGAGCACAAACAACTAGGGAAGGGGAGGGGAGTTAAATAAATAAATAAAATAAATTTTAAAAGAAACAAACAAAAAAAGTAACATCATTAGTCTCCCAGGGCTATCATAACAAATTACCACAAACTGGGTGACTTAAAACAAGAGAAATTCATTATCTCACAGCTCTGGAAGCTAGAAGTCTGAAATCAAGGTGCCTTCAGGCCATACTCCCACTGATCACTCTAGTAAAGAATCCTTCCTGACCTCTTCCAGCTTCTGCTGGCTCCTAGCAATTCTTGGCTTTCCTTGGCTTGTGGTAGCATACACCAATCCCTACCTCCATCTTCTTATGACTGTCCTCATTTTGTATCTCTGTGTGTCCAAGCCTCTTTGCCCTTGTAAGGATACCAGTCACTAGAATTAAGGTTCACTCTTACCTAGTAGTAGGGCCTCATCTCAAATTGATTACATGTACAAAGATGCTTTTCCAAATAAGGTGACATTCTCTGATGACAGGTATTTAGGACTTGAACATATATTTTGGGGAGACACAATTCAACCCACAGCAATACTTTTAAATTTATTTGTATGTTTGTCTTTTCTTCAAAGTAGCATGCTTCACAGGAGTGGGTATTGTGTTTTATTCATCTGTAACCTCTTTTATAGGTGCCTCTACAAATATTTTTAAGTAAGAACAACTGATGACTGACAGGATAGATTTACTGCCTGAAAGAAAAAGAAAAAAAAATGAAGTCAGTAAGGTCTACAAATGAGTGAATTGGAGGTCAAATGAGCGAGTGACATTTCTAATTTGAAATAATCAGAAATTGCTTCATGGAGGATCTGGTAATTAAGTTGGTACTGTCTGATAAAACTTTAACCCAGAGGGAAGGGGTTAAGTTTTGTGGGTTTTTTTGTTTGTTTGTTTGCTGGTCTGTTTGTTTTTTAGTCAGGCCAGTAAAAGCAACTTATTGGGAAATGGGGGGAAAGAAGAGAGCAAGGGATTAAGTTTTGATGCTAAAATGTGTAAATGACTATAGGACAATAATGCAGGTTCTTTTTACAAATTGTGTAGCTACTATCTGATATAGGTATAAGTTTCTAAAAATCTTTGGATTTATTGTATAAAACAGGTTAATAAAGATAGGAAAACAATAGTGTAATAAATATAAAAATAACTCAACTCATGCCTCCATATAGACTATATGTATGGATATATGGATACATACATCTATACACTTTCTATATATACACATATATTATATAAACTTTGGTGTAAAATTAAGAAAATTGTACATATATGCAGTGCTAGAATTTTATTTTATATTGATAATTTAAGACTACAGAATTTCTTGTTCAAATGCTACTTGGATTGCTCCAGTCTATATCTAGTTTGCACATGTATATATGCCTTTGTATTGCCCTATATTGTCTTTTTTTTTTTTTTTAAAGATTTATTTATTTATTTAATTTCCCCTCCCCTGGTTGTCTGTTCTTGGTGTCTATTTGCTGTGTCTTGTTTCTTTGTCTGCTTCTGTTGTCCTCAGCGGCACGGGAAGTGTGGGCGGCGCCATTCCTGGGCAGGCTGCTCTTTCTTTTCACACTGGGCAGCTTTCCTCACGGGCGCACTCCTTGCGCGTGGGGCTCCCCCACGCGGGGGACACCCCTGCATGGCACGGCACTCCTTGCGCGCATCAGCACTGCGCATGGCCAGCTCCACACGAGTCAAGGAGGCCCGGGGCTTGAACCGCGGACCTCCCATATGGTAGATGGACGCCCTAAACACTGGGCCAAAGTCCGTTTCCCCCTATATTTTCTTGTCTTTCAAACTCTAGGAAAAAAAAAACTGTTAATATACCTTCAAAACTACACAGATGAGATAGCATGGAGACAAACCTATCTATTGCCCTAGCAACTTAATGAGAGAGGAGATAATGTTTAATGATCAAATTAAATTTAATAGATTTAGTATGAGGTCTTGAGTCCAAACTTTTATTGAGAAGGCTGACTTAGAAGAGTATTGAAGTTAGTGAAGCTACTGTCTCATCTCTTTTCAATTATAGATAAAAATAACAAATAAATGCTTTTGAAAAGTGCCTGGTTAGTCTAAGATATTTCAGTTATAGACTAGAAATTGTGTTTATCAAATTAGCAGATCTGTAATTGTTAACACTGAACTCCTTTCTCAGGCTTTCTCAAAGCATTTTTTTTTTTAATGCTTCTTGGTATAGGTTTTCTAGATCCCCAACAGTCACAATATTGACATGAACATGCTGAAAAAGATTGCTCATAACTGCTCAACAAAGGGAATTTAAGGTATGTTATGAGGTATTACTCCATTTTGCTACATAGAAATTACTATATTTGGGAAACAAAATTTCAGAGTATGAGATATCAAAGTCTGCTACAATTCTAAGACAATGTTCTCATTTTAGGCATGAACAATAACCTGTTTACTTATTAAAAATAGTGTATTATAACCAAGCTAAAAAGAATCTATACAAGTGAACAATTTTTTTCATGGTGTCAATAGATGCTAGATTGTAAACAATTTAGGAAAGGGACTTATTTCATTTAGTTATCAGTTGCCTTGTATCTTTATCTCTTGACAAATATTTGTTTTAAGTTATGTTGTTTGCATAAAGTTGTCCGGGATATCAACAAATTCACCTTTAAGAAACATGAGTAAGATCCATTATGTAGGATCAGGTACAATAAAATTGATTTAAAATAGATGAAAATGTGGTATTTTGTGTCTTATCTTCATATAAATACTGTTTTAAAAACATATTATAAATTAATACGATTCATGCTTTTTTATATACTTGCACAAGTGTTTCTTTTAATTTTACATATGTATCTGTGGGGGTGGTATGTCACACTAGTCACATATGAAGTGAATTATTTCCATACATAACATAGTATTTTGAAAACTCTTAAAGATGCTGCCTCTGGAGTAATGATATGATACATTTAAGAGTCATTTCCCTCCTGAATGCATTGCTTTTTTTAGTGCACAGAAAACCTACTCACTTAAAATGGCAAACAAGCTGTATAACACATTTGAAAGTTCTACACTAATAATATAACTTTTCTACTTTCTCCTCTGTTAAAATGCAGCTACAAGAAGCCTACCAACAGATGGAAGAAGTTTGTCAAAAGTGCCTATTCTTCTCAGGAGTCAAACAGGTATATTTAGAACTTTATGAAATGACAATAATCTTTGACTTATGCCTCATTAATGGATATGTGATATTGAACTTAACAAAATGCTCATTAATAAAATTGAATGAATACTTGAATGGGAGTCAATTTTATCTTTAGTACTTGTTTGCTATATGACCTACACAAGTCGTTTAAATGATTGGGGGTCAATTTCTTTTATTTACTCAATCACTCATTTTTTTTTTCCAAATAATTAATCTTTCACTACCCATCCAATATGCACTGGGCACTGAGCTTGGCTCTGGGAAATACAAAGAGGATGCTAACCCTGGAGAGATCACCCTCTAACAAGGGAAAATTAGTATTTGTTGATGAAAATCTGATTTGTCATTACCTTTGGAACTAGTAATGAAGACACACGTATAGACAAGTTGTAACAGAGAGCAAAGAGGAGATAGTGAATTAATAAGAAACTCTGCATACCCAGGAAGGGAAGAGTTTCTATTTGAGCTATGTCTTTGCTGGGCAACAAAGACCTGAGGTCTTTCAGCAAGAGTCAGACTTGAAGATGTGGCATGTTTTGGAGCTACACGATTGTTATAGATAAAGACCAGATTATTCAGTGCTTTTGACCCAGTACATAGAATTTCAGTTTTAATGTGTATGCAATATGGGACCATTAAGAAAATAAAGAAAAAAACAAAACAAAACAAAAAAGAAAATAAAGATAGGAGTTAGGTTACCGGAGTTTTGTTAAAATAACTGGCAGCTAAAATATCTTCCAAAGAAAGGGAAACTCCCTGTTGCATAGTGTGTGTAAAGCACCAATTCTACACTTTTCAGCCATTCATATTGACTTGAATTGTATCTCTCTAAAAATCAGGAAGCAAGCAGAACACTATAAAGGAGTCCAATATATTAGTGCTGGCTGATAATTAGTTGCCTAGGAAGACAAAAACGGGTTTAAAAATGTGGCAGACTTTGATTAGAGCTAGTTTTCAACCTAGTTTCTGTGCTACTAGTTCAAGTTCAGTAGTGTACTGCTACAGCTATTTTGACTATACCATGTCAATGATTATAACATTATATTGGTTGTACTATTTTTTATTTTGACTATACCACCAAACAAAAGTCACCCCCAGTTCAATGGTAGTAACTGTCAAGAGACTGAACTAACCCACATCTTTAAGACAAGTTGAAGTTCACGATCACTTTGAATTAAGCACTGACTAGGCACTATATAACTGTTTGTCAATTTTTTTCACCTTCTTTTTCTCTCTAATCCATTGTTGCCCAGTTTCAAAGTATTATTGCATCATAATATCTGACTATTCTGGTCATAAAACCTCAATATCTTAAGGCAATTTGAAATTCAGTAGAGAAAGCTGAAGCTGACCTGATTTCTCTTTTCTTTGATAAGATTTTTTTTTGTTTATTTGTGTTTAACTTTCCCTTACAAGTATATTTTTAGTGTTTTTTTTTTTTTTGTCTTGGTCCATAAAATTTTTAATTTTAACAAGCCATGCTTAAATATTTATCACTACCTTGAATTTTAATAAAGGATTCTTTACCATCTGTAAATCTAGTTTTCCTTGAGCCAAGAAAAGACTGTTATTTATTCATAAACTGTCAATCATCAGACACAAACATGTTTCATATATATTTTCCATCTTCCATGTTTGTTCATTCTTACCACAAATGGTTCTGTAGTTTTTACTACATTTTCAGAGCTTTCAAGCTTGTTTTTTAATCTCAATTATCATTTACTCTCATGTTTGTTACTGATTATACAGCAGTTCAAATTTTCTAATTTATTTTTGTCTTAGATTTTTTTCCTTATTTCTGTGAGTTCCCATGCTATCTCTTGTCATACAATCTAATTGTTATCTCTTTCTTCAGTATCTATGCTTTCTTGAATGTTCCTAAATGCATATCTAATCCTGTCAAAATTATAATTGTTTTCTATTTTGTTATATATTATATATTGATTGTCATTTTCTTATCTTTCTTTTGCATATATGTTTTTAATCATCCTCTTCATCCTTATTACAAAGTAAGGGAAGAAGAGGAAAAAAGAAAGAGAAAGGGAAAAAGGTCTAATACTCCTTAGTGTTGTCCATAGAGCAATTTCTAAGACTTATGTTTAAAATTTTCATCATCTACATTCAATAATTTCTATTTGGTCTCAGGTGACTAGATAGATAACTGGTTGAGTATAAAGGAATCAAGAAATAGTCTAGACAGAAGAATTATATCTTTATGTGGTTTCCTCTGTATTTCTTGAAAACATTGCTACAGACAATGCTTCTGAGTTCGGTTTTCTGTTTGATTCAGCTTCCGATCCACAAACATGTTCTGGCGCTATAGTATTTTTAGTATATAGTATATAGTATAGAATATACTCTGGTATATGTTATAGAGTATATAGTATATGGTATATAGCATATAGTATATGTAATATATGATACATAGTGTATGGTATATAGTGTATAGTATAGTTATGTCTGCTCATTTTCTGAACTTGTTTCCTTTCTCTTCAGGGGAAGGCAAAGCTGAGTCAGGAAAAAGCTCCATGTGTATGACCTTACATTCATTGGACCTCTCTTTATAGGCATTGTTTTCATGTCCTTGGCTGCTCAAGAAAATACCATGCAATGAGTTGGCTTAAACAATGGGAATTTAATGTTCTTGGTATTGACACTAGGAAAAATCCAAATCAAGGCACCATCAAAGCAAAACTTTCTCCCCAAACACTGCGGTTGCTGGTGACCCTTAGTCCTGGAATCCTGTCACATGGCAATGCAGGTGGAAACCTTTTTTGTTCTCTACCTTCTCTTCTGGGTTCTGTTGACCTTCAGCTTCTCAACTTCCTGTGGCTTTCTCTCTCTCTCTGCCTAATTTCATTCTGCTTACAAAGCACTAAAATAACAGGACTAAGACGCATCCAGATTAGGTTGGGCAACACATTTAACTGAAGGAACCTTATGAGAAGTCCCCATGTTTTATGGGGTTCATAGCTCCAAACTACCACTGATGCTTTTGAAAGCACTGAGTCCAAAATGGCTGAAAAGTTTCCCATAGCATTTGCCCTGTTTGCCCCACCCCCACCCCAGTGTTTCTTCCTTCCAACTACTGCTTTGTATAAGCAAAAGTTTTGTTAATGGGTAGTCGTTCATCTTCTCTACTCTTTTATTTATTTATTTATTTATTCATTCATTCATTCATTCATTCATTCATTCATTCATTCTTGTAGTTAGGTAGCTTGAAGATAGAAAGGAAACCATTACACACTAAAATTGGTAATCCCTGAGTTGCAATTCTTTGTTACTTAGAAATAAGTAAGCCTGGACAAGTTAATCAATTCACTTCTTTTTTTTTTTTTTAAGATTTATTTATTTCTCCCTCCCCACCCCCGTCGTTGTTTGTGCTCACTGTCTGCTTTCTATGTCTGTTCATTGTGTCCTCAGCTTCTTTTTCAGAGGCACTGGGAACTGAACCCCAAACCTCCCATGTGGGAAGGAAATGCCCAGTGGCTTGAGTCACCTCCACTCATGCTTGTTATTTCTCTCATTGTGTTTCCTCATTGTTTCTCTTTATTGGGTCATTTCATTGCATTCATCTTGTTGTGTCAGCTTGCTGTGCCAGCTCATTGTGTCAGCTCACTGCCATGCTTATCTTCTTTAGGAGGCACCAGGAACCAAACCCAGGACCTCGCATGTGGCAAACAGGCATCGAACTGCTTGAACTACTTCACTGTCCCTGATTGACTTCTTTGGTCTACAAATTAACATGATCAAACATTACTAAGTAAGAATATTGTAATAAAAACTCATATATTAAAGTAATATACAAAACCTTTCCTTGACTGTCATGTGTCCTCTATGTAAGTTTTCTGAGAACTATGACATATTTCCTTCTTGCTCACTGTAAAATCACTAACATTTAGAACTGGAAGATTTTATATACTATTAAATATTTGTTGAATGAATAAACAGATTTTTAGCACATTATTCCTTAGTGATCATGCTTGGGTTGTTTTTCTCTGAAAATTATCTTTGTGGTACATACACATTTGAAAATCATAAAAACCATTTGCTTCATGAATTTTGCCACTTAGTCCCCATAAATTTTTTTTTCAATTAAAAATCTGGGGAAATGACTAGAAATTCCCAAGTGGTGTATACAGAAAATTATTGACATTTTCCATGCCATTAAGAAAAGAAAACTAATCTACTTAGAATATTAGAGCAGGCCAACTTAAACAGACATAAAAAGTATTAAATGAAGCAGAAAGTTTAACAATATCAAATCATAAGCATACCACATAGGACAGTAAGTTTTAAAAGAATTATATATATATATATAAAGCACAGATTCAAGAAAGATAATAGGCATTCCTCTTTCTAAATTTCATCGTGATTGTTGCCCACAGAAATGATAGCAATAGCTGTACATTGAAGAGCTAAGACCAATGTTTCTCAACCCTGACTTCATAATTATTTATATTAGACTCTCAACTGCTAATGTGTATACAAATCATAGCATAATTTTAAAATGCAGTAAGTCCTGAGTGGTGTCTGAGAGTCTACATTTTTAACAAGCTCCCAGTTGATTCCCGTTGAACTACACTTTATATAGCAAGGATTCAACCTGGAGAAGGTATTAGTATTGAGGCAGGTTAGTACAGGGTAAAGGAGAAGAAGACAAACCACAACACGGCTGGCAGACTGCATAGCCAACAGACAACACGGCTGTAATACCTCTCTGTGAACCTGAGTTGAACCTTGAGGTCCCAGCTTCTTTCTGGGATCTCCCCTTGGCCCTGGGTAGTCCAAAAAGGCCTCACAATTGGCCCCTACCTTAGGTGGGGTAACCAATAACTGCTGGGGCCCATGCCCTTATCATTAGCAAGGGGGTGGAATAATTAACAGTTTAAAAGGTAATTACACTAGGCAAAGCTGGCTCTCTCTGCCTAGAGAAGCCTGCACCAAATCTTGGTGTGCATTTCCATCTTTCTCTCCCATTTCTCAGCAAACTCTGTTCTTTCCCCCATTTCCCAAATAAATTCTTTTTACTCACTTAACTAAACTGGCATGTTCATAAATTCATTTATGCATCATAGCCAAGAAGCTAGAGGAATCCAACACTTCTCTGTCTTCAGTCTCTTTAACAGAATTTCTGATTCAATAGTTCTGATTCAATAGTTTGCATACACCAACAATGCTGAATTTTAGTATAATGTTGACATTTGGAGATTATATGAAAAACAGAAAGCAGGTCCGATTAGAGGACTTCTTCCATCAATATTGAAGATGATCACGTTTCTTTCCAATAGTATACTAACTGATGACTGACTGAAAATTGGAGTTCTTTAGATGAGCTACAGCTCTCTTTATTTTATGCAACCAGCAATGTAAAATAGAAATAGCAGGGGCTTTGAATCTCAAATATTTGGCACTTTGATGAAGTTTCTCTGACTACGGAATAATTGAAGTCATTTTAGTTGCTTATCTAGAAAATGCAAATGCATTTCTTTGGAATTGCAAATTGATAAAACTGGTTTGTAAAACAATTTGGCAATATTCATGAGGAGTTGCAAAATGTGTTTATATAATTTCATGGTATTCTGTCCTAATGAAATAATCTTTTCACATAGTTAAAAGTTCCAGGTATGCAAATATTCAATAAAGAGTCACTGACAATAGGAAAAAAAGATAAATCATGGATGTTCAATACATAAATGTTTAAACTAATTATGGGATATACTTTCTATTTACTATTATTTATCCAGTAAAGAAACTGATTCACCATCCATCTCTTCCAAGTTCTCTATAACCATTTTGTTCCTGTTGAGTTAAAAAATTACTTCAACGTTGTACCAGGGATTTTCTTTCAAGTCGAAAGTGGTTGTGAAATGCCATTAATTAAGATACAATTAAAATTCAGAGGCTTTTAAATGTTAAATACAATGTTTCTAACAATTAATGAAGTACACCATATCAATAATCATGATATAGGAAATAGTTACCATAAGAATTCAGAAAACAAAATGCAACCATGGTGGATAGTGGAAGAAAGGTGATTCTCTCCTGAGAAACGAAGGGGAAAATTAAGTTCAGTGAAATTACAATAGATGTAGAAAATTTTGGAAAGTATTTGAAGTTGTTAAAACACAGTACATCGGTGAAAGAGTACAATTAGGTAAATTGTTGTCTAACTGGAAAAGAGGATTTGCAAAAGGATTTTGAAGAAATGTTGGAGCTAGAATAAAGGCTTTCCAGAAGAGTTGGGCCATGCATACTTCTTACCAGGCACCACAGCACATAAGCTGCACCCTACCTAGGAAGAGAGGTAAAGGATTCATGCTTCTATGTGTATCTTACTAATTACTGAGGAATAACTGAAAGATATCTAATGATTATCACTTATTAAGTTTCTACTATCAGGTGGGCATTTGGAATGGTGCCCCATCAATCCTGTTTCAATTAGTTCTCACAAATTCCTGCAAGAAATGCATCATGCAACTCCATGTTGTGTCCCCTTCCTGGCTCGTGTTTCAAGTAGAGGGCTTTCATCTTAAGTTGCTTTGTTGTCTTTTGAAAAATATTTTCTGAAGATGGTCTGAATGATAGCTGCAACTTAAAATTGGTCAAAAGGGGACACCAACTAGAGTGCTTCCATTGCAGTATCATTGTACTTTACCTGTGCACATTGATGGGTGCAGTAACAGGATAGCACAAAAGCTAGGAGGCAAAGCCCTTTCCTATGTAAGGTAAGTTTTGTGGCAAGTGGAAGAAACTGGCTAGAAGCAGAAGAGGATGGAACAGAAGAACAATGTGCAAACAGAGCAAAGATTTGTCCCAAGGAGAAATTAAAACTACTTGAATTCCTGGTGCTTTATCCTTTAATTGGCCATGGTTTTGTCTTTAAGTGTCTTCATTATCTCACTTGTATAATTACATGGATCACACTTTTATGATTATGTGGATCACACAAAGCTTTGTTAAATAGAGAACTTAGCGACTTAAACCCAACTTCCTGTTCAGTAATACAATTAATAGATGAAAATCACCCCCCTGGTGGTATTGGAGCTAAGATCTGAAGTCAGATGTGTTTGATGACTGTTTTAGACAGCCAAAGGGGTGCTGATGCAAAGTACCAGAAATCTGTTGGCTTTTATAAAGGGTATTTATTTGGGGTAGGAGCTTACAGTTACCAGGTCATGAATCATGGTACTTCCCTCACCAAAGTCTTTTGCCTGTGTTGGAGTAAGGTGGCTGCCAATGTCTGCAAGGGTTCAGGCTTCCTGGGTTCCTCTCTTACCAGATTTTGCTTCTCTCCAGGCTCAAGGTTCCTCTCTTGCTGGGCCTTGCTTCTCTTTCCTCTGTGTGCTTATTTCCAGGGGCTCCAGCTTAAGACTTCAGCATCAAACTCCAACATCAAAAAACCCTTACTCTGTCCTTTGCCATGCCTTTTATCTGTGAGTCCCCACTCACCAAGAGGCAGGGACTCAATGCTCTACTGACACGGCCCAGTCAAAGCCCTAATCACAATTTAATCATGCCCAGGTACAGACCAGTTTACAAACATAATCCAATATCTATTTTTGGAATTCAAAACCATATCAAACTGCTACAATGACAAAGCTATGTTCTTTCCCCAATAACAGCACAGTCCAATAGAATTTTCTGCACTGCCACATCAGATAGCTACGAGCTATGTATAACTACTGAGCTCTTGAAATGCGGCTGGTACATTGAGGAACTGAATTTTTTAAAGTTATTCAAATTGAATTCATTAAAATTTAAAATTAAATAGTCACGTAATACTAGTGGCTCCTCTATTGGAAGCTCATCTTTATACACACTTTTGTTCAATTCTTATTTAGTTTCTACTTTCTGATGGATATTACACAAACTAATTTTCTCAAATAATCAAAAATTAAATCTCCTTAATACTTCTGGCATCTATGTGTATGCATATATATATATATTTACATACATATATTTATGATGTTCCATTTTTTATGTAGAAATTGAAATAAAATTAATTGTAATTGTATATGTATATAAGATGGTATAGTAGTTTGGTATTATTCATGAATTCCAAAAGTATATTTTGGATTATGTTTGTAAACTGACCTCTTTGCACATTAGATTTTATTCGATTCAGAGTTTTCACACTTTTACTTTATTAAACAATGATTAAGGCTTTGATTGGGCCATGTCAGTAGGATGTTGAGTCCATACCTCTTTGGTAGGCAGATCAGAAGAGTTACTTGGAATTTTGATACTGGAGTTTTGAGCTGGAGCCTGGGAAGTAAGCACATAGAGGAGCAGATCAGCTGATCCTGGAGAGAATGGAGCCCCAGGAAGAGAGGAACTCAGGAAACCTGAACCCTCACAGACATCAGCAGTTATCTTGCTCCAATACATGGCAGTAGACTTTGGTGAAGGAGGTAACTTATGCTTTATGGCCTGATAACTGTAAGCTTTTACCCCAAATAAATACCCTTAATAAAAACCAACCAATTTCTGGTATTTTGCATCAGCACCTCTTTGGGTGACTAATACAGATGGTATATATATACATTTTTTACATATTATATTAGTTAATATGATAATGGTTTCATGTTTGACAGAATAATAGAGCAAGGACTCTAAACTAAAATTTTCAGACCTTAAATCCTTAGCTCTTGCAACTACCCAGTATTGGTATATGGGATTCCAGACTAAAAAAAATAATAATAACAAGACAATTTAATTTATTGTAATTAATTTTATTTGTGCTCATTTGAGCTTTAACACTTCAGCAAATTTCATGACAACTTCCTAGCTAGCTTGGGTAATGGCTTATCTTGGCAGGACAGAATCACCAACATTTTGGTGCCAGAAGAAATAAACCTTTTAAGACTACAATAACGCATGTTCCATTGAGTTCTGCTTGTTGAACAAGAAAGCAGCACACAGTATATGTAAAATAAACAGTACAAATGATTATGAAACAAACATTGGAAAGAGAAAAAGAATAATTGCTTATTAGGAGTACAGACTAAATCAATGGTATTATTGAGGGATGGCAGGAAGAAATGGTGCTTGGTAACTGGAAATTGACACCAATAGATAGAGATAGAACTGACAACAATGCAAGAATGTAGAAGTGTCTACTATACTGTCTCGTTGCCATTTGTAAATAACAATCCTTAGTATGTTGAACTAAAACCCAGAAATACATAGGAAGTTTCAGCAAGGGAAAGATTCTAAGGATAGTGTGAAGAATTTGAATTTCATAAACTTCCGTAGGATGAAAAGCAGCCGAAGAAAATCCCGTGTGTCTGTGTGTAGATGTAACAAATGGAAATTTATCAGGTATGGTATGTGAAAGACCATTTGAGTTTCTTAAAGACCCCATTATCACTGAAGCAAAAAAGTGGGTTGACAGAGCAAATGGCTTGTTTTGCTTTATAAAATAGTATTCCTTCACCTTGATCGATCCTCATCGCTCACAGTTGTACCCATTTCAGGGTCATTCCACAAAAAGAAAAGCTCGGGCTTGTTTCTATGATATAAAGCGCATTTGCTAGCAAAATGTTATACCTTATATTCACGGATGACTTCACCAAAGACCTGGAACTATTGCATGAAGTGACCGAAGCCAAAAATGTGTGGTTTAAAAATACAGAGTGATTCACATAAAACCTGAATCTGAAAGCTTTATAAAAAATGTGTGAAAAATAAAAATCAGTAACCCATAGTTATGCTTTCATGTGTGTTGACAAATCAATTTTCTTTTTAAGGCTTAAGAAATAGTTGAGAAATGCTGCTAAGATATCTTTTCATTTTTGCAAGGTAGATTTACCTGGTTTGAGGCAAGACACCACATGTTGGAACAAAAATGTCATTTTGGAACAAAGTGAGAAGGAAGACAGATAATATCCATAGCAGTCAAACTATTTATCATTATAATTTACATTCCAAATAAAAATATAACTCTCATCCTATTTGAAACTGCTATGCATAACTTTAGAAAAGTATAATGCCTTTTTATGCATGTAGAGACTCTTACCACTGTAAATATGATCTGTAAAAATTTAAATAATCATGAACTGAGTGTTTGGGTACAAAATATTTGACCAAATAATTTAGGTTAAGTACACTACACATATCCAGATCTGTTGCCATTATATTAGTTCATGTGAATATGGCATATTTGATATGTCATCAGTGGACAATAAGCTGTCAATATTCAATGATAATTGATAATTGTCACATAAAGTTATGGATTAACTGACTAAAGAGTTTAGGTTCCTTAGCTATTGTAATAATTGGCTACATCCCCAAGAGCATATTGATGAGAAATGTTGAAACATTGAAATAAAAGACTGACACTATCAGGTTACATTTCTGTAAGCAGTTAACATCTTTAAAAATCCAATATAATCCTGTCCCCATAAGAATGTAGAAAGGACTTTGCAATGTATATAATCACAGAAGAATAAAAGACACACATTGTGTGTCCAGAAGAGTGATTAAGGAGTAAGCACAGATTTATGCCTAGCGACTCCAGGGAATATTAGATGGAAATGTTTAAATAACAATAGAAATATCAAATGACATTTAAAAAAAGTAAAACTCAGGAGACTATGGTATAACAATTTCCTGTGTTCACAACAGTTTATAGGTATTAATGAAATCATAGTAACAGTTGCAATAAAAATATTTCTGATTTGTCTGCCCCATTTGTTTATGAAGAACCTCAGGCTTTCGATGAAGCACAATCTCCATGTTTTTAAGAGCTCTCAGAAAAATCCCACATGTACTCACAAACAAATCCCTCCCACTCTTCAAACTGTTATGCCAAATAGCCACTGCTGTGTCCATGTTCAGTTAAGACACTGGAGTCCTTAAGTTGCCAGAGCTGCAGGGTGTTCTTTCAAATGACCAACCAAGTTATGATCTTGAGTCCTAATGTTTTATAGTTTTCATGCACTGTTTTCAACTTTTTATTATAGCTCCCACTTTCTTCATGGGGCTTAAACTCTAATGGACTCTGAGTGGCAGTAATATTTGAATGGCCAACAATATGGTAGATTTCTTCACTAATTCAAAGACTAAGTTATTTTTAATAGGACAATCTTGTCTTGCCTGGGACTTCTCTTGGGATTGGTGATTGATAAATTTCCAAAGACTCTTCCTTCCTTCTTTCATGTCCCAGGCTTCTTGACTACAGGCTGCGCAAGTTTATGAAGTATATACATTTATATATGAATCTGAGTTTAAGTTGAGATTAAGGGCTCTATGCATGTAAGCCATAAATAGAAAATGAGTTCAGTGTGGCTTCTCTTGGACTGTGAGTAGAAGTCACTTGTATGTGTGTAGGGGAGGAGGTGATAAGTCAACAATTAAATTGAATAGTGGTGGACTAAGCACTTACTAGCCTTAATTTTTGTCTCTCCTACTATTTGAGTTGGCCATCTTGGAGAAATTAGGGAAGCTTAGTAAAACCTTCGGGAATAGTTATTTATGGTGGGATTTCCTGTTTCCTTTTCCATTTCAAGATTATGGCATGGACAATACTTGTGTTCCACCCAAATACATTTCTTATTAACAATTTCTGTATTTTGTTTCCTCTCAGTACATTTTTAATGACCACTATTTATGACTCCTTTGCCAGACTACCCTTGGTCACTAGAGTGTTACCTTCATGTGCAGAGAATGAGAGGTACCTAAGAGTTTAAGGACTCTCCACTGGAAACCTCTGTGAAAATCCAGGAGGCAGTTAACAAATAACTATCCTGTGCAATTAAAGGAGAGCTCATCTACCTAGAGGCAGAATGTATTATGCTCCAGAGTTCCCATGCAGAATCAGGCAAGGAGTCTGCTCTCTGATAGATTATTTACAGAGATTCCATCCTTGCTTGATTTTCTCTCCTTTCCTTTCTTGCTTTCTTTATTTGCATCTAACTCATAGCATGTCCTTAATAAATCACTTTCATATGAATCTCATGTTGGTGTCTGCTTCCCAAGTAGAATTGACTAATCCTAGCCAGTAATTATCATCTTTTTAAGAATGATAAAAACAATTCAGATTTAAGGCTTTTGATGGCATCCCTCCTTTAAAACTTGAATATTCAAAAGAGTCATTAGACTTGTTTGGACCTTTCTCTCCAAGATGCATATTTCTTCTTCCAAAGATGAGAATGCTATAGGTATTAAGCTTTTAATTAAAATTGTAGGATATGCTTTCAAATTTTTCTGATGCCAAATAACTTGAAGTCTCTTTTATTCTTATTACTTTTTGATAAAAATAAAACATTATTATAGGAAACAATAGCTGTTCTTAAAGTCATTTACACATAGAAAAATATTGGGAGGAAGTGTACTAGAGTATAAATAGAAACAATGATTTTTTTCAAATCTTCCAACAACTCATTGTAGGACCCTGGACCTCATAAGTTTTTTACTAGTTACAAGATACTATGATTCTATGTCTCTTTTTTCTTTTTTTCCCAAACTCTCATTAGTCTCTATTTTCTACATCAAAAATAGAAAGTCATCTTTTTCTTATAAATAAAGTTGGTCATTTATTTTGGCAAAATTAAAATTAACATTATGAATAAAGGAATGTGATTATTAGTTTTAAGAAAAATTTCTAAAACACTCAAGATTTTCACTTTTAAGTAAGGACCTCTGGAGAAATAATAAAATCTTATCATAATTCCAAGAAAATCATGAAGCTGAAGAGGTTATGGGAATGAAGGCCATTAGTGTAAAAATCTTCATGAGTTTCTGGACAAAGGTGAAGCAACAATGGGTGGTAAATCATTTAAATGTATACTGCTTCCCTATACTCAAACACAGTTGTACCCTTAAACTATTCCTCTTTATATCTTAGTCAAGGACATAGTTTAGTGGTTGAGATCAGGTCTAAGATAGATAGCTAAGATAATTTTGTTACTTTAAAGTGGCTATAAATGACTGCTTTTTCTTAAATAACGCAAGTCTTCGAGAAATAAGCCATTCATTCAAAAGCATTTATTGTGCTTTTACGACTAGCAAGGTAATCTGCTATACATATTGGGATAACAAAAGAACAAGGCTTGGCCTTTTGGCCCCTACCCTCAAAAATTGTAGAGTCTGTTGGAAAACATAAATTATGGTCAGACTAAGATTTACTCCTAAGTGTGAGAGAGAAAGGGAGTGAGGCAGAGAGAAGATTAAGGGGACATACATAGAGGGGAGTTTTTTAAATGTGAAATCAGGCAATTCTTTTAAAGAGATGGCCTTTAAACTGGGCATTATATTTGCATAATTTCAATATGACAGATATGTAGTGTTTACTATGTGCAAGGTACTCATCTATGCTCCTTGCCTTCATTAACTCATTTAATCCTCATAAAACCCAGTTAGGTAGGTACTATTATTACCCTCATTTTACCTGAGGGCACAAAAGATTAAGTAACTTTTAAATTCACAAAACTAGTAAATTTTGGAGACATATTTTGAACTAATGCAGATAACCTTCAGAATTTGCATTATTAACCACTATTGTATATGAGAAGAAAGGATAAAGGTCTGGATGACAGAATTAAAAATAGCACAGGAAATGATTCATGAATATATTTGTCTTACAAAGGAAAGCAAATTATTCAGTTTCAAAACTGGACAGAATCGTAAAGAAAATGTCTGGAAATTATTAAGGAGGGTTAGGTTATGAAATTGCTTTAAAAGCAGCTTCAGAATTTGGGATCCTTTCTAACCTGGTGAGATAATGGAGATTTTTGAAGAGGAAAGTGATGAAATCTGACAGGAACACTGAAAAAATGATACTCATAGCAATGCATAAAATGGATCAGAGTAGGAGAGACTGGAATGAGATCAGTTAGAAGGCTAATATAGAAGTCTAGGCATATTATGAATATGCCAAATTGTGGCATGTTTGTGAAATATAACTCCACTCAGCAATAAAAAGAATGAACTACTGATACATGTGACATTTATGGGGCTTAAATTTATTAGGTGGAATTAAATAAGTAAAAAAGTACACACTGTATGTTTCCATGAACATGTTTTCATAATATGGACAACACTAAATATGGTGATAAAAATCAGGAAACTTCCTATGGGAGGTGATGATTTACAATGTGTGTGTGTTAAACAAACTTTCTGAGGTAATAGAAATACTTTATATCCTAATTAGTGTGGTGTTCAAAAGGATGTAGATATTTATCAAAACTCACTGATTTCATACTTACAACTATGTATTTCACTGTATGTAAATTTTACTTCAATACATTTTAAAAAGTATATCTCTGATCCTCCCATAAAGTGTGACTTAGAAAGTTTCATGTAAAAACCAAAGAAAAGCATAGCCAGAATTAAATAAAATATAAGAGAATTAAGTAAATAAATAAAATTTAAATAATTAAATTAAGATCATAAAAAGTAAAATAAAAGAATTAAACTTTCTAAAGGATAAGAAAGAATAAATCAATGTTGATATATTTTCTTACTAAAATAAGATTCATATGAAATGATTGTGAGGCAAGTCAGAGAGAAATCCTTATTTTGAATAGAGGTATTAAAGAAACATTTAACCAACAAGGTTTGGATTCAAGAAAGGTAAATTCTTTGTAAATTTCTGGCCCAATAATGATATTCACCCAGATCCTATAAGGAAAGCAATACTCAAGGGCAGAGGGTCTCTGGTTTCCTCCTGATGACTGAATCTGTCAGGGGCCATCTATTAAACACTGGGGTTGGCATATTGTTGGGGAAGCAGAATGTAAGGGAAAACAGACAGTAGTTCTAGAAAATCTCAGACATGGTAAGTCAATAGAAAATGGGGAAACTGGCAGAATAGACATAAACCTTTCTAATTCTTGCTGCTTCTCTCTGTATTCCATTGGCAGAAAAGACAGTCATTAGACAGAACCTGATCCTTGGAGGCATAGGTGGGCAAATAAGTCTGTGTTCAGGCAGGAGGGATTCGCAAATGAGATCACTAGGACATTTAGGTCATTGAAAAAAGAAAAAATCTTCTCTCAGGAACAGATGAACAGGTCAAAGAAAAAGAATCACAATCTGACAAAAAGCATAGAGAACTACATCAAGAAGTCTACTATATCCTCCAGGATGCAAAGGGCATCTTCAATGTGGCCTCAGACATCAGGTCAAACTAAATCAGAAGAAAAGTGCACTCTGTAACCCCCGATGTGGCAAAGAAAATTACCACATCTCCATAAGCCCTTTCACCTGTATCTACAATGAATTCCATTCACCGTCACAGGTCAAGGAAAGAGAAAAGGTGAGGAATTATAAATTCTTGAAAAGTACTCAGTCTTCCAGAACTGAGGCAATGGTTATTGGTCTACAGCATAGAAAAAGCCCAAGAATACATATCAAAAGATCTGTGCCTGGCATGAGTGTCAAGAATCATCTGTTATGCACAACCACGTATAACAGGTGAAGTACATTTTTAAAATTCATAGTGATGAAAAAATTAACAAAATTAGAAATTAACTGGAAATAATATTTGGTGTTAAATGTATGATATTTTAAACACTACAAACTGGAAAAGTCATCTCAAAAAGAAACAGAAAATTGGAATTTTAAAAGACATTAGATGTCATATACTGGCCAGTTTCTTGCACCTCTGAGGGTAAGATTATGCCAACAAGCTGTGTTAGAGTGTGACAAAATGGAAAACTGAAAAAGGGTATAACTTATTGATTTCAAAGTTGGGTTTTGGCATTCATGCGTAAATTTTGATTCTAACTTTGCCATTTTTCATCACAACTTTGAGTAATTTATTTAACTTAATTTTCCTGAACTTGGTAACAGTGCTATCAAAACCTAACATGTTGCATGTTTGTGTGTGTGCAAAGAATAAATGAAAAATGTACATAAAGTCTTTAGTATAAACCTCATAAATAGTGACTTACAAGTACATGGTAAGTACAGAAAATTAAACAATAAATTTTACCGTGTTGGATTGCCATTGATGATAAAATATGCCAAAGAATGTGTACGCACATACACAGGCACACACATCTGTGTTATGAACTAGTATAATATAGGTAAAATAAATCCACATGAAATGCTACCAAATAAAACACAACAGCAATGGCATCATAAAATAATCAACTAATTCAATTTAATGGCTTGGTTAAAAATGCAATTACAATTTAATGAAACGTTCCTTAACTCAAGTTCCCCTCATTGTCTTATTCTTTTTGATCTTAAGATGGCAAATTTAGCATTTATTTTTATTTATTTTGTGTATATTTTGATCTAATTTATAGTATTATTTATTTTTAATGTCTAAGCATCTATCATTTACCTTTCTATCTTCCTCCTTTCCCTCTCTGTCTTCTACCTATATATGGATCTTTCCATTTATTGACCAATCTATTTCTATTTGTCTTTATGTCACATAGTAGTAAAGAAGACCTAGGCTATAAGTCAGATTTCCTTGGCTTGTTTCTTAGATTCCTCGCTTCACATGTGTAACTTGAGTGAATTATGTACACTATCAAGAATTGGGTTATTCATTTGTAGAATAAACAAAATGAAAGTGCCTTCATCAGAGGAATTTCATGAGGATAAATGGCCTAACATATGTACAATACTTAAGCCAATGTCTGGCCCATATATTATTATCTTTATTGTTATTACTATCAACATTATGACTATAAATTACGTAATAATTATCAATTTCAATGATAATATCATGCATAATAGTCATTATATGATCAAAGAGATAAACCTGAAACTTTATTAAAAAAATATCTCAGTGGTTATTTCTAGATGGTGATTTTTAAAAATATTTAAAATATATATTTTTGTAAAAGTTTCATTATTCTTTCAGGAAGAGAATCTAATTTTAATCTTGCTAATACTACAGAATATCCAAATGAAATTTTAACATACTCTCACAAAATAACCACCACATTTCTCTATGGTGGTCCTATGTGATTCTACCTATGATTTCATCTTCAAGGTGCAAAGTTAATTTTCCTAAATATACACTTAGCACATCTGCTCTTGCTCCATGTTAGAATGTGTTCTTCAAATCTGAGAAAACCCATGGAGTTACTGAAAGGACTAAATGAAGCCAATGGAAGCAGAAAATATTAATTGTGTAGACAAAAATGACTAATCTTTGGGCTGATGTCATTATGTGTTTTGTTTGTTTTGTTTACTTTTTCCAGAGTAGATATTTTGATTGTTCATTCAATTTATTTTCAAACCCTTTGTTGTTTGCTTAAATTTCTTCCCAATGCATATTTTCCATTGTGGTGTATATATTAATTATTTAATGGGAGAAAAATAACCTGTAATAATTTATTTCTATCTCATTAAACATCTAAACACTAAAATATCTTCAATTTTCAGTTAAATTTATTCTAGACAAACTAGATCCAATATTTTAAATAGTAATTTAAGGCAATATCTAATCAAATCCTTAGAGAATAAAACACTTTTGAATGTTCTTGTTTTGAGAAATTATTAAACGAAAATAAGACAATTGCTTTTCATTTTCAAAACACCTTGAACATTAACAATAAATATACAAAATGGCAATCTCGATTTCTTAATGGAAATTGGCAAACATAAGCAAAAAACAGAGTATAGAACAAAGAATTTCTCAATATCAATCATCAGGCTTCAACGACAGCCATTTAGCCAATTCTGTTTTATCTGTATCACCTCATCCACATTTTTTCCATCATTGTTCTTTTTGGAGTACTGAGAGCACATCTCAGGTATTAGGTCATTTCATCACAAACATCTCATTATATTTAATGGAGAGACAAGGATCTTTTAAAATATAACTGACAGGCCTAGATTATACTTCACATAATACTTTAAGAATCCTTTAATAATATCTAATGCCCAGTCCATGTTCAAATTTCACCAATTATCTCAAAGCATACTTTTATACTTAGTTTGTTCTAATTGGCATACAAACAATGTCCACCCATACTTTTATCACAAGTTCTTTAATGATTTTTAATATAAAACAGAACCTGCATTTTAAACTGGGTCATTTGACCTAAAGCATTTCCTAATTTCTTCCTGATTGTGTCAGTTTATAGAACCTGAGGTTTGATTATATTCAGATATATTTTCGGGGGTGGTAATAGTTCTTTATAGGTAATATATTACTTTTTGATTCACATTAGGAGATTGACAATGTCTATCTGTCCCATATATTGCAAAGTTAAGATTGACATGTAGGCTTCCAGCCTGTCCCATTCATTATGAAATTTTCAATTAACCTTTCACCTAATGGTTTTGGTATCCATTGAAGGTCATTGTCTATTATTTCTAAGGGCTTACAAATGGTTATTTTCTAATGTTATCATTCCTTCTGCCTCTGTTAGCTGCAATTATTCAGCAAATAATGATTTTTCTTCCACAAGTATTTGCAAGCTCTGAAATAAAGTCTGTTTATAAAGGAAAAATAATTAAATGTGAAATTCTTCCCCTTTATTAATTTTCAGAAAATTTATATGGTCCTTTAGAAAGCTCCACAGCTGATGATAGATAGATAGACAGACAGACAGACAGACAGACAGACAGACAGATAGATAGATAGATAGATAATCTTTCATGTACGTATGTTTAAGATTTTTCCAAACTCAGGCATTTTTTAAAAACATATTTGAAGTGTTTCAGTCTATTGCAGTAATTAGTCCTTTTAATGTTCAACTCTGGCCAGTGAAAGACCCTCGGGTTGCCATCTGTTTCCTTTTGACATGGTCTTAGTATTGGGTAGACTCTATACTATTTGCCATACCCCAATGCCCAGACTTACCCTGTATGTTTCACTAGAATTGGAATTTGTCATTTCTCTAAGGAACCTTGCTTCCTTTTATGGTAAATGGTTTGAGATCACATTCTGGCTTCCAGGAATACTAACTGTTCCCTAGCCATTTTAGTTGACTGAAGAAAACTTCTCCAATAATGAAATGATGAAGAGTCTAGACATCATACTACAGTTCTAGAATGTGTCTTTCAAGACATTGTCATTTATAAACAAATAATAGATCATATGAGTATACAATTTATTTAAAATACTTTTTACATGTGGGAAGAATGGAAATAACTATAAAAATTATTTTTTAAATTATTAATATCCCCTGGAATAAAGATACAAGGTTTGGGAAGCAAATGTAGATGTTTAAGTTTCCTGGGACTGCTGTAACAAAGAACCACAAACTTGAAAGGCTTAAAACAGCTGAAATTTATTGTCTCACAGATCCGGAAGCTAGAAGTACAAAGCAAGGTGTTGGCAGGGCCATGCTTCCTCTGAAGTGTGCAAGGGTCTGATGGTGGCTAGTCTACCATCTATGGCATAATTTCATCTCTGTTCCTTCACATGGCTCTCTTCTTTCACTGTGTGTGTCTAAATTTCCTCTCCTTATAAGGACACCAGTCACATTGGTTTAGACCCTATTCTAATGCAATTTGGCATTACAGTAACGTTTACAAAGATCCCATTTCCAAATAGGATCACATTCACAAGGCCAGGGATTAAAACTTGCCCATATTTTTGGAGGGACAAAATTCAATTCATACCTGCAGATCGAAAAAGAAAGAAATAAATAACCAAAGCAATAGATTTAACAATTCTTTAATATTTAAGGCATTGTAATATTTACACAAAAAGGAGAGGAAGAAAACAATACTTTCAATAGGATGAGAACTAAGAGAGGGAAGTGAATTTGGCTCACTGATAGAGCATCCACCCACCATATGGGAGGTCCAGGGTTCAAATCCAGGACCTCCTGACCCATGTGGTAAGCTGGTCCATATGCAGTGCTGGTGTGTGCAAGGAGTGCTGTGCCACAAAGGGGTGTCCTCTGTGTAGGCGAGCCCTACGTTCAAGGAGTGTGCCCTGCAAGGAGAGCCACCCCATGTGAAAAAAGTGCAGCCTGCCCAGGAGCAGTGCCACATGCACAGAGAGCTGACGTAGCAAGATGACACAGCAAAAAGAGACACAGATTCCTGGTGCTGACAGGAATGCAAGCGGACACAGAGGAATACACAGTGAATGGACACAGAGAGCAGACAACGATGGGGGTGGGGATGGGAAGGGAAGAGAAATTTAAGAAATAAAAAATCTAAAAAAATAAATAAGAGAGTTCATATGCGAAAGTTTGGTGTTCCTACATAAAAATAGAAAAATAAAGTTATAATGCAAAGATGCAATAGAAAATCCTGCAATAAATGAAGGTCTGAATTATTAGATTGACAAAACTCACCTAATATTAACAAAGTAAGGTAAACAACTCATACTGCTATTTTAAGGTTACATTTTTAGAATGGTTTCTCTAATATGTTTGTAACAATTTATGCTACAACCAGCAACAGGTGCCAGTTGAACTTCTATACATCCTCACTCACACAGGTGTTTTTAATTTTTTCATATTTTGTCATTTTGACTTGCGTATAATGTCTCAATTTTTTTCCATTTTTATTTCCATGATAAAGAATAACTCTGGTCAAATTATTTATACCTTTTGGCTGTTTGGATATTCTTATGAATGAAGTTATTGTTCAAACTTTTGAACATTTTCTGTTTACTTTATCTTTTAAAAAATTAATTTGTAGTTCTTTATATATTCTGGATATAAGTACTGTTTATATTTGTATACTGCAAAATATGTTCCCTTACTATGTGGGCTGCATTTATACTCTTTCAAAGGTATCTTTTAGATGATGTTCTAATTTATTCCTTTTTAATTATTATTAGTGTCTGTCATGTATTCTTTAAGAAATCTTTGCCTCTCTAAAGTTCTTGAGGATATCATAGCCATGTTTTCTTTTGATCTTTATTATTTTACCTTGAACATTTAGGATTATACGCCTTCTTGAATAAATTCATGTGAATAGTGTGAGATAGTGGGAAAGTGTTCGCTTTTTCTACTCTGATACTCAAGATACTCAATGGTTTCCAGCAATATTTATTGAAATAATATTCAGAGCATAAAATACAGAGCAGCCTTTGAATATATTAACTGTCTATATGTGTAGCTCTGTGTCTGGACTCCCCATTATTTTCTAGTGATCTTTTTGTTTAACCTTGCACCAATAAAGCATTGCCTTGCTTACTGTAGTTTTCTACAATATTCTAATTTTTATTATATATATAATTATTCTAATTTTTATTATCTTCTTCAGGACTGTTTTAGCTGTTTGATACTCCTTGCATCTACAAAATCTCAACTGAACACTGACTAGTAGTGAATTAAATCTGTAATCAATTATCAATTTAGGGAGTATAGAAATGTTGATATTGAGTCCTCTCATTCCTAAGAGTTTATTTAGTCTATTTCAATTTTTCTGAACAATGATCCAGAATTTTCAATGTAGAAATTTTGCTCAATTTTACTTAGATTTCATTCTATTCGATGCAATTATAAATGACAATTTTTAAATAATTTGTAACTTGTCTGTTTATTGGGATATGGAGTTTTTTTTTTTTTTGGTATATCAATTGTTTTAGTTTACTAAAGGCTGACAAAGCAATATATCAGAAATGGGTTGGCATTTATAATGGGAAATTATTAGGTTAAAGCTTACAGTTCTGAGGCTGTGAAAATGTCCAAATCAAGGCATCATCAGAGATGCTGTATCACCAAAGTTTGGCTGTGGATGATCCTGGACTCCTGTCACATGGCAACATTAAACGGCAGCTGGGCTCTGCTTTCTCCTCCAGGCTCACTTTTCTCTCCAAGCTCAGCTGTAGGTGACCAGCTTTTGGGTTCTTTGTTTTTGCTAATTTTTCCTCTGTGTGTTTCTGTTTTAAATCCTCCATTTATAAAGGACTCTACCAAGAGGATCAAGTCCTACCCTGGGTCTGGCCTCATTGAAGCAATTTAATCGATCATCCTTATAAAGTTGCATATCTTCCCCTTCTTCTCCTTACTGCATTAATACCTTCAACAAAATGTTGGAGAGAATGATATAGTATGTGTCCTTGCTTTTTCCTCAAGGCAGGAGAAAAGCATGCAATAATTCTCTGTTAGTTTTTTGTGTTTTCTTTTAAATAAACTAGGTTTGAAATTTATAAACGTGCTTCATGCTTCAATTAAGATGGTCATGATTTTTCTCCTTACTGATGCTCAGTGCTTACACCAGTCTTGCATTCTTGGCCTAAGCCACATTTGGTAGTGGTTTTATCAGCTTTACGTATCACTCTATGTCTATGTTCATGAGAGATACTGACTTGTAATTTTCTTTTTTGTCCTTTTCCTGTGAATTTTGGTATCAGATTTATGCTGTCCCTATAAAATGAGTTGAAAATTATTTTCTCATTTTTATTTTCTGGGTAAGTTTGTATAATATTAGCATAATTTCTTTCTCTAATTTCTGAAAGATTCATCAGTAAAAACATCTGAGAGTGATGGACCCTCCCTCCCTCCCTTCCTTCTTCCTTTCTTCTTTCCTCTCTCTGTCCTAGAATAAAGATTCAGTTACATTAACATTTATATAACTATTTGGCTTTCATAATAAGTTTTGACAGTAGAATTAGTTTAATACCTGCTATTCTATAACCACCAGAAATCAGTTGATTTCTTTTAAATTAAGGAAATGTTACTTAGTTTTTAGCAAACATTAGTTTGTTAAAAGCTGCTGCAAGCAATATGCCAGAAATGGGTTGGCTTTTACAATGGGGGATTATTAGATTGTAAATGGACAATTTCAAAACTAAGAAAAATATCCAAATCAAGGCAGCAGGAGGTACTCTTTCACCAAAGACAGGCTGCTAGAGATCCTGGACTCCTGTGTTAAACGGAAAGGCATATGGCAGCATCTGCCAGTGTCTGCTGATCTCTCCTCCAGGCTGAATTGCTTTCAGCTTCTGGCTACTCCCTCTATGGCTTTCTCTGAGCTTCTGTGGTTTCCTCTCTAAGTTCCTATTTCTTTCTCCATATTTATCCCATTTATAAAGGGCTCCAGTAAAAGGATTAAGTTTCACCCTAGGTCATGCCCTACTGATGCTATGGATTCAAAAGATCCCACCCACAGCAAGTTTACACCCATAGGAATGAACTAGGTCTAAGGACATGATCTTTTCTGTAGCCCAAAAAAGCCTCAAAATATTAGAGTTACACAGGTATTTTCAAACAAATGGAAAAATTTGAAGGATATTTAACAAAATGGCTACAAATTTTAACTCTGGTTGAAGTGATTGAGTGACTATTCACTTTTGTTTTTATACTCATATATATGTTCTGATATATTGTTCAGAAAAACACATGTATCATTCATAGTCAGAAAAAGAACATGGTATATTTTTGTAAAAATGTTAAGAAAATGACTGCAACATTTACATTATTTTTTTCTCTGTTACTTGAATTAGAATACTACTTTAATATATAATATAGCAGAAGCAATAAGGATGAGGTTTAATTTTTATAGAAGTTGAAAAATGTTTTCTCATGATTCATCACTGTGACAATCAATGTAAGCTTTTGAAAATAGAATTCATTTGAACCATAAGTAGCAGTGTACTATAACTTTGTCAACAAATTCTATCATATCTACTACTCTAATAATGTGCATCAGTATCTTGATCAATATCTTGATCCTTCAATTAAGGTATATAGATGCCAAATTTTGATGGAGAATATATGTTTTTATTTTGTTTTTCTGTCCATGCTTATAGGCAAAATTTAACAAAAAGGTCAATAAAAACTCTCCATAGAAGAAATATAATAAAAAGTATACTTTTTCTCCAATCAGCCAGGAATGGAAATACTACTCTAATTACTCTCAAGCATGAGTACCTAGCAGCACTGACTGTTTAGTCCTTTAAAACACAGAAGTAGAAACACTGAAATTTTGATTCAGTATATCTACAAAAAGGTCCTAGAATTGGAATCCATGATTCTCAAAATCTTCACAGTAATTCTGATGCCCAGTCAAGTTTTTGAGAACCACAGCCATAACCCCATTGATTATTGCTGCTCTCAAATACCTACAATCATAATATGTAAAGAGAAGTCTGAATACTTATCGCTATTATAATAGTATTTCTTACCCTTTGCACTATTGACATTTAGAGGGTGGACAATTCTTTGTTGTAGGAGGTTGTTTTGTGCATTATAGATTACTTAGTAACATCCATGGCCTCCACAATCTAAGTTCCAGTAGCACCCTGCTCCTTCCAGGTTTAACAGCCAAAATGTCTTCAGACATTGCCAAATATCCCCTTTGGGTCAGCTGCTCACCAGTTGAAAATACTGCATTAGAACAACTAACTGTCCCAGAAAATAAAGAGAAGCTTTACAGCCAGCAACAATGGATAAATCAGCAGGTGAATAGGAAAACAATAAAACTCAGGAACTGAACATAGAATGAGTCAGCAGCTGTGGTTCCTTTAACTACAGGTCTGCTCTCATCCTGATAGTCAGCACATAGGCAGCCTCTAGGAGCCTACCAAGTTCAAGATTTGGTGGCCTACATCCTGACCCTTTCATATTTAACTTTATATTTTGCCTTCAAATTTTCCTGTTTTTTGCTTGTATTTGTATACACTTTTAAAAATGTCGATTGACTTACAAGACCTATCCCTTGGAAGTGTTTATTTCTGATATCAGATTCCTTTCCTCGATCAGTATTTGAGTTCATCTCCTTGATTATATACCCTTCATCTCCTCAAGTTAAACAAGTCTATTATCCACACTGCAATCACTTTAAATATTTAGCACAAATCTTCACAGCTGGTGCCTTGGAAAGTTCACTCCAGCCCTATGTGTGTTTCCCAGTCATTTTTCAGTATGGACAGAAATCACAGGTTCCTCCTCTATCACAGGTACTGGAGGAAGAGTGCGCCATGCCTGGTCCAGGACTCAAGACTGGAAAACTCCTCTATTACTTGCAAGCCTGGGTTGGGGAAATTCTTAGAACCTGATGTATAGCTTACAATTATTATTTGGCATTTTAAAATTTAGTCTAGGTAAACTGATATATAGTACACTGATTTATTGGTTAGGATATTAATGATCTGCACAACTGCTTGGATTAGAAGTATATAAAAACCTTAGAATGATGACATTCAGAGCCACTCTTTCCTGTGGACTTTTTTGTGGTCACATAAACCCCATGACTCAGGGTACAACTGAGTGAATAATAAGGAAGGTACATGGGGCACCTTTACTTTACTGCTGGATGTACCTGTGCAGACACAGAGGAGCTAAGAGCGAAGGGGAAAGTTTATTACTTTTACCTTCCAAGGATAATAATCATCAAGTCAACCAAAACACTGATTTTGTCTTACACTGACACAATGCCGACTAGACTAGAAGGCCGGCTGCCTTGTGCTCGTTAATGTAGAAGGACACTGTTAATTATTTTCCTGCCTGCCAGCTATCATTCACACCCAGCACACTAAGCACCCCATGACAATTTCCACTGACAAATGTTTCACAATCTTTCCTTGTGCATGCCTCAAAAGTTATCTGGGGAGAACTAGGAGACAGGTCCCAGTCCTCATTGGCCTTTAATATCTTTCAAAAGTACTAGCTATATTGGCTAAGTTACAGAGATTTGCTTAATTTGTAAACCTCTTTACAATTAGCATAATGCATACTTTAATATTCTGAAAATTGGCAGCCAGGACAGAAATGAAATTTGGAGTGGTTGTCTCTGGGTCTTTGCAAGCTATGAACTTAGAGAAGACATTACTTGGCAGTACAAAAGCACTGACCTCAATGGTTGTATAGTTGGAGTTAGAAAGAAACCTGTAGACAGGAAAGCACGTAAGAAGGTACTTACAAAGATACCTGGCACACATATAACATAAGTGAGGATGAGTTGGGGACTGTTGACTTTAACTGGGATATTTTGAACCAATTACCTTGGAGCACTCACTCTGGTTCTAGAATGATCATTTAAACAGTGGTCATTCTGGGAGCCAGCTCTTCCTTGAAGGAATCATCATAAATAAATTTATATTAGAAAGACAGTGGTTTCCTCAGTAATTCAGGACACCGCAAAGAGAAAGTTAACTTTCACCAGAAATAAACTTCTATTGTAGATGTTTGGCTACTTATCCTATTATAGTACATAATGTACTGTGTGTCATTGTAACATTGTCCTGGTCTTTGATGTGTGTAAGCACACATTTCCAGTTTTGGAAGGAAACCCCTTATTCTAGAATTATTGAAGGGTGGAGAATTAGGCCTGCTATCAAGTTTCACAAATATTGGCTAGGTTATGGCATCTAGTTTTTTGGTCAAACACTGAATAGTTGCTACTGTGGGGATATTTCATAGATGGGATCAGAATCTACAATTAATTAACATTAAGTAAAGGGGAATACTCTCCATAAAGTGAGTAGGCCTCATTCAATCAGTTGGAGGTCTTAAGAGCAAGAAATGAGGATCCCAATAAATTTGGTCTCTTGACTACACCCTTCACTCCGTCTTGAGTTTCCAATTACCAGTCCAAGGAATTTGAATTCAAGAATTAACATCTCACCAGAATTTCTAGCCTCAGACCTGTCCTATGAATTTGAACTCACCAGCCCCCACAATTGCATGAATCAATTTCTTGTAATATATAGGAAGATATATACATATATCTTGTTGGTTCTCTTTTCTGGAGGACACTTGCTGATAATATATGTGAAATAATACATGAAAGGCTTTACTTCTGTAACAAGAAAAAGCTCAAGTAAAGTGGGTACATGAGTCTTACCAATATGTGTGCTTTCCTCTCTCTCTCTCTCTCTCTCTCTCTCTCTCTCTCCCTTTATATATATATATGTATGTGTGTGTGTGTGTGTATATATATATATATATATATAATCATTAGAGAAGTTACGAGCTTACAAAACAATCATGCATAACATGCAGAATTCCCATTTATCACTCCTCCACCAACATCTTGCCTTGTTGGGGAACATTTGTTGCAGATTATAAAAGAACATCATCAAAAATTACTACTAGCTAAAGTCCATAGATTACATTTGGTATACATTTTTACATTTATATTATTAACACCATGCATTAGTATTGTACATTTGTTACGGTTTATGAGAGAATGCTCTCATATTTGTACTGTTAACCACCGTCCATCATTCACCACATGGTTCATTGTGCTGTATGTTCCCATGCTTTGTACAATCCACCCAAAGTGCACACTCAGCAGCTTTCACTTTCATCACAGAGTTGTGCAGTCATTGCCTTAGTAAATTTTAGACTGTTTAGTTCAAAAGAAAAAAATCCCATACTCCCGTTATTGATCCTTAGCATTGATATAAACCTTCTTTGACATTGATGCAAGAATATTACAATACTGATGTTAACTATAGCCATAAGTTTCATTAATTGTATTTTTCTCATTTTTACCACCTTGTAATAGTGACATACATTTATTCTAGTTCATATAATAACATTCTTTAATTTGTACTATTAGCCACAATCCTTGATCACCATCAGGTTCACTATGTTATTCAGTTTCTGGGTTATTCTCTAGCTTTCTTTCAGTTGGCATTTATGTTCCTAAAAAACTCCTTTCATCCACAATCCCATTTATAAACTATTCATGTTAGTTATACTGACTATAATATATTCCCAACAACTCTCTCCATTTCCACACTCTTACATTCAAACTAATGAAAAAAAAAAAAAAATTAACATACATCAAGCATCAGCAGTCTTTATCAGCCCTCATCTTAACTCCTAGAAACCTATACTCTAGATTTTAATTCCATAAGTTTATTCTTCGTATTTAGTTCATAATAGTGAGACTATACAACTTGGCTCTTTCTTTTATGTCTGGCTTATTTCACTCAGCGTAATGTCCTCAGGGTTCACCCATGTTGTTATATTTATCCTAATTTCATTTTTCTTACAGAAGTCTAGCGTTCCATCATATGTATATAGCACATTATTTTAATCTTTTCATCGGTTGATGGACACTTGGCACTTGGGTTGTTTCTATCTTTAGGCATTGTGAATAATGCCACTAAGAACATCAATGTGCAAATGTCTGTTCACGTCCCTGTCTTCAGTACTTCTGGATATATTCCTAGCAGCAGAATTGCTGGATCATATGGTAGTTCTATATTTAGCTTCCTGAAAAACTGCCAAACTGTCTTCACAGAGGCTGCACCATTCTACATTCCCACCAACAGTGATGGTGTGTTCTTATTTCTCCACATCCTCTCCAGCAACTTTGTTTTCTGTTTTTTTAAAAATGGCCATTCGTTAAGGTATGAAATGATAGCTCATTTTAGTTTTGAGTTGCACTTCCCTAATAGATAGTGATACTGAATATTTTTTCATGTGCTTTTTGCCATTTGTGTTTCCTTTTTGAAAAAACTGTCTGATTATGTCTTTTGTACATTTATTAATAGGATTGTTTCCTCTTTTATTGTTGAGTTGTGTGATCTCTTTATAATGCATGGAAATCAAACCCTTATCAGATATGAGGTTTCCAAATATTTTCTCCCATTCAGTAGGTTACTTTTCACCTTCTTGACAAAGTCCTTTTAAGCACAAAAATGTTTAAATTTGAGGAAGTCTCATTTATCCGTTTTTTTTTTTTTTGCTTGTCCTTTCAGTATAAGGTTTAATAAACTATCCCCTTCCCAGTCTTGAAGATATTTCCCTACATTTTCTTTTAAGAGTTTTACAGTTATAGCTTTTATAATTAGGTCTGTGATGGATTTTAAGTTGATTTTTGTGTGATTTTTGTGTGAGATAGGGATCCTCTTTTAGCTATAGAGTTTCAGTTTTCCCAGCATCATTTATTGAAAAGACTGTTCTGAACCACTGAATGGGCTTGACAGCCTTGACAAAAATTATTTGACCATAGATGTGAGGATCTGTTTCTGAAATATCAACTCAGGTCCATTGGTCTATATGTCTCTCTCTATGCTAGCATCATGCCTGTTTTTACCACTCTAGCTAGGTAATATGATTTAAAGACTGGGAGTGAAACTCCTCCAAATTTGTTCTTCCTTTTTAAGATGTTTCTGTCTATTCAGGGCCCCTTACCCTTCCAAATAAATTTGAAAATTGGGTTTTCCTTTTCTTTGAAAAAGGCTGTTGTAATTTTTATTGGGATTGCATTGAAATTGTATATCAATTTGGGTAGAGTTGTCATCTTCATTGTTGGAGATTTGGCCCCGAAGGGTATCGGGAATGAAAGAAAGAGAAAAAAGAGAGTGAAAGAAAGAGAGAGAAAAAAAGAACGAGAGAGCTGGGATCAGGGGGTCTGCAAGTAGCGACTCATCAGACAACTTTATTGTTTACAAGGGGCTCTCTCTATATATCCCAGTCTTTGAGAGAACAAGCAGCAACATGCATTTAACTATCAGTATTACTCATAGCCTAAGGAATTCAAAAAATCTTATCTCAAGTTACAAAAGCAAAGTGTTCTAGTTATTACAAAAGGTATATGCTCATCTTTTCTTTCCGCCTTTAACAGCTTCATCTTGTTTGCCCTAGGAGCTCTTAATTACTGCATTCCTTGGATTGCAAGTGTAGCCATGGAAACAGCATGTCTCTCCTTGTGAGACCACTGTGCCTCAGTTTCCAACACTTCATCTTGTTTGCCCTGGGAGCTCTTAATTACTGCATTCCTTGGATTGCAAGTGTAGCCATGGAAACAGCATGTCTCTCCTTGTGAGACCACTGTGCCTCAGTTTCCAACACTTCATGATATTTCGACTTCCCATCCCTGAAAAGGAAATGTTCTTTCATTTATGTAAGTATTCTTTTATTTCTTTTAGCAATGCATTATAGTTTTCTGAACAAAGGTCCTTTACGTCCTTAGTTAAGTTTATTCCTAAATATTTGATTATTTGATTATTATAATTGCAATTTTTTTCCATCTTCCTCCTCAGATTGCTCATTTCTAGTGTATAGAAACACTAATGATTTCAGCATAATCCTGTATCCTGCCACTCTGCTTAACTTATTAATTAGCTCTAGGAGGTTTGTTGTAGAATTTGGGGGGGCTTTCTAGGTATAGGATCATATTATCTGCAAATAGGACAAGTTTTACTTCATTTCCAATTTGGATGCCTTTTATTTCTTTTTCTTTTGCCTGATTGCTCTTGTTAGAACCTCTAGCACTATATTGAAAAATAGTGGTGAAAGTTGACATTCTTGTCTTGTCCCTGATCTTAACAGGAAAACTTTCCATCTTTCACCATTGGGTACAATGCTAGCTGTTGGCTTTTCATACATGCCATTTATCATATTGAAAAAGTTTCCCTAGATTCCTGTCTCTTGGAGTGTTTTTATCAACAAAAGATGCTGAATTTTGTCAAAGGCCTTTTCTGCATCAATCAAGATGATCGTGTGATTCTTCTTCTTTGATTTATTGATGTGATTTATTACACTGATTTTCTTTTGTTGAACCACCCTAGCATGCCTGGGAGATTAGCCACTTGATCATGATATATAATTCTTTTAATATGTTCTTGGATTTAGTATTTTGTTGAGGATTTTTGCATCTATATTAATTGGGGAAATGGGTCTGAAATTTCCCTTTTGTGTAATTTCTTTATCTGGCTTTGGTATTTGGGTGATGGTGGCTTCATATTATGAGTTTGGTAGTCTTCCTCCCTATTCAATTTTTTGGAAGAGTTTAAGTAAGATTGTTAGTCAATCTTATTTGAATGCTTGGTAGAATTCACCTATGAAGCCATCAGGTCCTGGTCTTTTCATTGTTGGGAAGATTTTGATTACTGATTCAATCTCTTTACTAGAATTGGTTTGTTGAGATACTCTACTTCTTCTTGAGGCAATTTAAGTAGTTTTTACCTCTCTAGGAATTTGTCCATTTCATCTATATTGTCTAGAATAAAGGAATACAGTTGTTCATAATATACTCTTAGGATCTCTTTTATTTCTGTGGAGTCAGTAGTAATATCCCCATTTTCATGTGTGATTTTATTTATTTTTACCTTCTCTCTTTTTTTTTTTTTTTGTCAGTCTAGCTAAGGGTTTCTCAATTTTGTTGATTGAGGAACCAATTATTGGTTTTGTTATTTCTCTTTTTATTTATTTTTTGTTCTCAGTTTCATTTATTTCTGCTATTATATTTGTTATTTAATTCCTTCTGCTTGCTTTGGGATTAGTTTGCTGTTCTTTTTCTAGTTCCTCCAGTTGTGTAATTAGGTCTTTGATTTTAGCTCTTTCTTCATTATTATAAGCATTGAATGCTATAAATTTCCCTCTCAGCACCACCTTGGCATTGTCCCATAGATTCTGATATGTTGTGTTCTCATTTACATTCTTCACAAGATATTTGCTGAATTCTCTTGCAATTTAATCTTTGACTCACTAAGCATTTAAGTGTGTTGTTTAATCTCTGTAGATTTATGAGTTTTCCCTTTTTCTATCCATTATTGATTTCTAACTTCATTCTGTTATGATCAGAGAAAGTGTTTGGCATAATTTCAATCTTCTTAAATTTATTAAGACTTGTCTTATGATCCAACATATGGTCTTTCTTGGAGAAGGATCCATGAGTATGAAAAGAATATAATCCTGCTGCTTTAGGGTACAATGCTCAATAGATATCTGCTAGGTTTGTTTCATTTATAATATTATTTAACCTTTCTGTTTCCTTATTTATCCTCTGTCTAGATGTTCTATCCAGTACTAAAAGTGGTGTATTGAAGTCTCCAGGTACTATTTTACAGGCATCTATTTCTCCCTTCAGCTTTGCCAGTGTTTGTCTCTTGTAATTTGGGGCAACCTGTTAGATGCACACACACACACACACACATATATGATTGTTATTTCTTCCTGGTGAATTGTCCTTTTATTAATATAAAATATCCTCCCTTGTCTCTAATAACAGCTTTCCTTTTAAAGTCTGTTTCATCTGATATAAAGTATAGCTACTCCAGCTTTTCTTGGTGACTGCATGTGTGGAATATCATTTTCCAGCCTCTCACATTCAATCTATTTGTATCCTTGGTTCTAAAGAAAGGCTCTTGTAGATAGCATATAGATGGCTCATATTTTCTTATCCATTCTGCCAGTCTGTGTCTTTTTTTGAGGAGTTGAATTCATTAACATTTAGTGTTATTGTTGGCAAGGCAGTTCTTGATTCATCAATTTTGATCTTTGGGCTTTATCCATCATATCTTATTTTCACCACTCTTTTTACACTTTTAGTTACTTTTACTGACATAATATTCATTATTAGACTCTCTTCCAATCTTCTCTCTCCTGTCTTTTCTTTTCAGGCTGAAGCAATCTGTATTAGTCAGCCAAAGAGTTGCTGATGCAAAATACCAGAAATTGGTTGGTTTTAATAAAGGGTATTTATTTGGTGTAGGAGCTTACAGATACCAGGCCATAAGCATAAGTTACTTCCCTCACCAAAGTCTATTTTCACATGTTGGAGCAAGATGGCTGCTGACATCTGTGAGGGTTTAGGCTTCCTGGGTTCCTCTCTTCCAGAGTCTTGCTTCTCTCTGGTTTCAAGTTTCCTCTCTTCCCAGGACTTGCCACTGTTTCCTCTGTGACCTTACTTCCTGGGGCTCCAGCTTAAGGCTTCAGCATCAAACACCAATATCAAAACTCCAACATCAAAAACCCTTAACTCTGGGAAGCGGCTGTGGCCTAATCAGTTGGGCTCCCTTGTGAAGGCAGGCTAGCCCACATGCCCTGGAGAGCCACAGGCTGCAGAGTGCTGCCCAGCCCACAAGCATCACAGAGAGCCGACTCAACAAGGTGACAACAAAAAGGGAGACAAGTAAAAACACAGGAGAGCATGCAGCAAATGAATACAGAGAGCAGACAACAAGCAAGCCACAAATGGGGGTGGGAATAAATAAAAATAAATACAGACACACAGAAGACCGCACAGCAAATGGACACAGAGAGCAGACAGCAAGCAAGCTGGGGGGAAGGGGGGGAAGGGAGGATAAAAACAAAACAAACCAAAAAACCCTTAACTCTGTCCTTTGCCATGCCTTTTATCTGTGAGTCCCCACCCCTTGGTGCCCTAATGATGTGGCCCAATCAAAGCCCTGATCATAACTTAATCATGCCCAGGTACAGACCAGATTACAAACATAATCCAATATCTATTTTTAGAATTCATAACCATATCAAACTGCTACAATCTCCTTTAGTATTCCCTCCAAAGCCAGTCTCTTGGTTACCAACTCTCAGTTTCTGTTTATCTGTGAATATTCTAAACTTGACCCTATTTTTGAAAGACTATCTTCTGGATATATTTTTCTTGGCTGGCAATTTTTCCCTTACAGTATCTTAAATATATCATACCACTGCCTTCTTGTCTCCATGGTTTCTGGTGAGTAATCAACACTTTATCTTATTGGGTATCCCTGTATATGATGAAATACTTTTCTCTTGCTGCTCTCAGAATTTGACATTCTGATTAGTATGTGTCTTGGAGTAGGTCTATTCAGATTTATTTGGATGGGAATACATTGTGTTTTTTGGACATGGATATCTATATCCTTCAATAGGGTTGGGAATTTTCTGCCATTATTTCCTCAGATATTCCTTTTGCCCCCTTTTCCTCCTCTTCTCCTTCTAGGACACCCATGATACATGTGTTCACACATTCCCTAATAACATTTGTTTCCCTGAGATCTTCAATTTTTTCAGTTTTATTTATCTGTTCTTTAGAGTGTTCACTTTAGGAGTCCCTGTCTTCCAGCTCCCTGATCCTTCCTTCCTTTCTTCTGCCTTTCCAAATCTGCCGTTATCTGTCTCCAGTGTATTATTAATTTCATTTATTGTGCCTTTCAATCCCATTTTTATGTATATTTTTCTATGTATGCTTGTGCTCACCAGGGGTTTTTTTTTTTTAATTTTTTTCTACTGTCTTCTTAATGTCCTTAATCTCTTTAACCATTTCATTGTATTAGTGAGATTCATTTGAACTCACATGATTAGCTGTCTTAACTCCTTTATGTCATCTAGAGGTTTAGTTTGTTCCTTTGACTAGGCCATCTCTTCCTATTTCTTGGTATGACTTGTACTTTTTTGGGTCTCAAATCTGATTTACATGATGTATTTATTTTGGGCTTGGTTCTCTTTTTAATCCAGGGTTTTCTATTTGATTGGCTTTGTTCTACAGCCCCTCTTTGATACTTGGTTCAATCTATTTTGGAACTTTATAGTGGCTCATGTTTAATGAATATGATTTTCTTCAGCTCTTTTTCATCTGTTTCTTGCCCTTTCTCCCTTGCTAATGGTACAGTAGGAACCAAGGATGTAGTTGGTACTGTAAGCCTTGGAACCTGAAGCTAACTGTGTTGCCCAAGGAACCAATGAAACTTCTCCCACCATTCTTCACTTCCAGGGGTAGGGACAGAGCTGTATCCATGTGCAGTAATTCAAGCAGTGCAACAAGACAACCTATAGTTTCCCAGAGAGACTGATAAAACTCCATACCCCTTCCTTTCCTGCCTTGGCAGGGATGGAGCTGCAAGTGTGAGCAGTAAACTAAAGAGTGCAGATCAAAATAGAACACAGTTGACCAGACAAAATATTGGTGCCGCTCCTCTCCTACCAGGGGTGGAGATGGAGCCACAGGTGTGTACATCAATGTTGTCCATGCATGCAGAAAACTACTACAGTTGTCCAGAGAGCCTGAGGCAGCATTGTTCTTCCTCCCCATCTGTCAGGTGCAGGGATATAGCGACAGGTGTGCCCAACAGTCTTGTCCTTGTGGGCTGAAAGTGGCTACAGTTGCCCAGAGAGGCTGGTACAGGTCCCCCCAGCTTCCTCCCTGCTGGAGTCCAGGTTAGGGCAGCAATCTGACCTGGGGTGAAAAGAAGCCAGACCCTATCTTCACTTTGATTTTCAATCACCTTGCTTCTCTTCATGCCAGGGAAAAAGTTTAAATGGAGTCCACTGGTCTCTTTCCAACTAGGATGAATTCAAACTTTAGCTGTACTGAGGATTAGACTTTAGCCAGGCGATTTTAATTATCAGTAGCTGAAATCAGTGCCTGACCGTCTCTTCCTCCACCATTTTTCGGAAATGGAGTTTTCAGTTCCAGCCAGGGAATAGGCTCCTGAAGTGTCTTGCTCCACCAGTGAGGGATGGGCATCAGCCTCTGAAGTGGGTGGCATGCTGTACTCACTAATCTTCACTGCAGATGGGCAGTCTCCTCCTTTGGTTCTTCCGAGGATGGTCTTGTGGGCCCCACATACAGGTAATGTAGATAGCTCCAGCTGATTATTAACTGCACTGTAAGATGATCTGACTCTACTCTGCTAACATCTTGCTCCTCTTGCCTCTTTACCAATATACTTTTGACCAGGATGGGAGAACACAGTTGCTTGCAATTAATCTGGAACTTTCAGGGGAAGAAAATCTCTCTTGTTCCCCAAGCCTAAAACTTTTCACAGGGTCCTCCTTCCTTAGGAATCAAACCCACTCCCCTTTTGTGAACTTTCATTAGCTTGGGCCTTAGTGGATGAGTATATTTGAATTTGAACTATCACAGCTATATAATCGTTTATCACATAAGGCATTATAAAATAGATTTGGAGTAAGGGTGTAACATATAGTATTAATAATTTGATCAACTGATTGAGGTTTTGATACAAGACAAATAAAAAAATTCTATTAGTCCCTGAAAAGATGTTGAAATTAAAAAGTATATTTTTATATAAATCCCAATGTAGTAGGTGGTTAAAGAAAATAAGTATTTATGATATAGCTGCTATATTTTAAAATATACACCAATTATTTGGCAATCATCATAGAAAATGCATCAAAGAGATGGTGGTATAAAAAATGTTTGGTTCCAGAAACTACAGACACTTGTATCATTCATGAGAATGAAGGAATACATACCTTTCTACAGAAAAATGTTGATCGACAACCTAGACAACTTTCATACTTACATGAATACATTCAATAGTGGAATACATCTATAAGGAAGTAATTAAATTTCAACAAGCCATAGGTTCATTCTGATATATGTGATCCTGGTTGTCATCATTTGGATAGAAAGGTAGCATTTATGTATTGGTTACATATTTGTGCTTTCCAGTGGTGGCAAAACTTGTCTGATTTGTTTTGTGTAGCTTTCATAATTGTTTTAGGAAAGGTGCTAAATCTGATACAGCTATTTTTTTTGTGTGCTCCCGTGTTAGTATTTTGAAAATATATACAATGCAAACAAACAATATAATCTGCCTAAGCCCCTTGACACTTGCCTAACTTTTGGAAACAGTAAACTTGAGTACCTATTATGTACACTGTACATTAAATATTCTGTTTATTGCTGAATCTTAGGATTTAAAAAAAACTAAAATAATTAACATTTTATATTCCAGTAATAAGACCCGAAGACATGCATTCATACTAGTAAGTAGCATATTAACTAATTTATTCATTTATTCATTAAACATTTATTGATAACCTATTGAGTACCAAGTAATCTCTAGAACAATGTAAAACTGGATAAAGAGAGGACAGATTGATAAATTGCATCATATTGTGGTTAAGTTTCATTTTAATGTGAAAGAATATATTTTAGTAATTATAAATGTCAAAAAATAAATGTAAGCTTACATGCTAGAAATACAACAAACAAACAGTGATAGGGGAAACACTAGAAAATTCAAAATAGCTTACAAAATAGGATAAAATTTAGAATATTACAATATCCTATATTGTTAGAAACATAAAGAGATAGGCATACAGATAAGCTGCTGTTAAGAGTGAATATTAGTGCTTTTGTCAAGAAAATATTATGAATACATCACTCTCAGCTTAGATTAGGCAATACATATAGCAAAATCCTTAATATCCACAGCCGTTGAAATGATATTATTTCCACAATTATCTTAAAGAAATAGTAACACATACAAATATGCATGCACAATAATATTTACCTGCCATTTGTAATAGTAAAAATAAAAGCAACATAATATATATTACCAAAGGACTAGATGCATTCATTTTATCAAACCATGTGATCAGATCACGTGCAAGTATACCCAAAACGTCTAAAAATATGAGAAAATTCTGAAAAAAAGATTGTTAAGGGAGCTAAAATATCAAAAATATATTCAAAGTTATTGCCATTCCTATATTTTAACAAGAAAAAGAAGTAAAAATGTATTTATGAATATAATATGATCTCCTCCAAACTCCATGTCTTTCTTATAAGAATCATCATCTCATGATGAAATAACCATGACTGATTTTTATGATTGCTTTATATTTTTCTCTATTTTCTATAATGCTGTATTTATACTTTTAGTGAAATTTTTACAGCTGCAACAGATTCAGTTAAGAAATACAAAAATATAATGGGATGATGGAAATAAGGATGGAATTTTGATTGTGGTAATAAAAATTTATCAGGCTACCAAGTAGAAAGCTCATTTTTTATCATCTTTTGAAGGTACTGACAAGGCCTAGCCTGCCTTCTAAACAAAATCAATTAACTTTAATACCAGATTTGAAGAAATTTCATCATTTATTCTCTTTCCCATGTCAAAGGTCAAAGTATTCTATCTATCATCTATCTATCTATCTATCTATCTATCTATCTATCTATCTATCTATCTATCTATCTATCCATCCATTGATTGACATTGATGAAGATGAAAAAAGGTTGAGGAAACATCTTCCTTGTCAGTAAAAAGTGTTAGATAAAAAAAGGATAAAAAATTCAATGCACCATCATTTGCTATTTAGTGTACACAAGATTAGCACATATAACACAGTCTGGCATGTGACAGGCAACTTTTACTACTCAGTGATGAAGTCATTCTCTCTCTCCTTCTGACTTCATTGCTTCTTCTCTGAATAATTCTCCATCTTTCAGTGTCCAACAGTCATTGCAGCCAAGAACAATTGGTCATTTTCTTATACACTATGTTAAACTATGTTAATAAAGAGCAGAAGTAAAGAAATTATACCTGATCCATATTCACAAATTAATGCCATTTCCCCTGGCAGCAACAGCAAAGTGTATAGAGTTATACACTATAGATATATATTTATATGTATATAAAGCAAATATAATTATTACTAATGTATCATGTATTTCTCTAAGACTTTTTCTAGGATTTTCATGTAACTTCAAATTTAGGCAGCGATTAGGCTACTCAGAATCTCCTGACTGTAAACTCCCACTCCCTCCCCTGGTGCTGTGGCGCATTCCATTATGCTCTCATATCCCTTAGGCCATTTTTCTCTCTCACTAGACATTAACAACCACACCATTTGTTTTTCTAGCTTCATGCCTTAGGCTTAGACTATCACTCAGCTAGAACCTCAAAATTATAAGAAAGCATAATTTTTTTCCCTGTAGAGTCCATATCTTTCTAAATATGATCTTTTCAACTGAAAGCAGAACAGAACATTCTACATCCTGGTGATAGTTGATAGAGAAGATCCAATATCTCAAAAGGCCACAGTTTTATATTCATACAGAGAATTGCCAGCCAAGGTAAATATGACACAAGTGAATTTCTTTCTATAAGCTTTCTGCACATGATTTCACTCACATATTTGTAGCAAGAAGAGTTTCAAGAAATGTAACACCAGAAATCAGTTACTGCACTAAGAAATTTAAGGACTGAAAACTGAATGTCAAGTTCCCACGACCAAATTGAAACATTCAGGAAAAGGCAAGCAATAACACCTTTTTATGATCTACATTAAGATGGGTTCCTTGGGTAGAAGAGTCTTCCAAATAGAATCTATTTGCAAAAAATGCATGTTATTTGTGGCAATATTTGCTTGCTGATAGGTAGAATAAATAATTTTATTTTTATTTGAATAGTCTGTTAAGAATATATAATTTTGGAGGTACATGAGGTCTTACAGATTATCACCTCAAAGGTTCATTTTAACAGATTGGGAAAAGATGCCTGGAATGTTTAAGTAACTTAACTTTGGCTTTATAGCTAGTCATTGATGGAGTCAGAACTTGAAGATAAAGTCTAAATCTTAGCCCAGTGCTCCTTCTACCACACAAAAGCCTATACTGTGAAGGAAAAACAATATTTGGTTTAGTATTATCACCTTATGTTAACAACGAATAGCTGAAATAAAACTCATCAAAATTGCCCAATAATTAGTAGCAAATCTTGGAATATAATCAGATCTCACGACTAACATCAGGATGCTACTTCTGCACCGAAATTGTTTCCTTGCATTCTGACACTTTAAAATGCCACATAGACAAAGCACACAAAGTTATCCATAGGAAATCATTCACAATTTTCTCATATGTAAAATGTTTCTTAAAACTATGAATGGCCAACATTTACTGAATGCCCACTATATCAGGGAGAATTTTAAATGCTATGAATGTTTATTTCATTTAATCCCCTCAACAACCCTTTAGATAGTTTATTTCCCATATTACCACTGAAAATAAAGTCTCAAGGAATAGCAGGAACCTTCCCAAGGTCACTGCTCATCTTTCTTACTTTACTCATAAATCCTGGGGCAGCCAGGATTGTTATCAAGGGTTGCCTGGCTTCAAAGTTCTTGTTCTTAAATACCACGTGGCATTATTCTCTGCTAGAATGTGACAACGTGGTCTGCCTTTCCAATTTTGCACTTGCTTTGGCCCCAAACTGATTTTGAACCCAAACCTTGGTTCCTGTGTTTATCTGCAACAATGTAATATGTAAGTGTCTTAGGATCTTCTCTCATGTATTCCATTGACTGACATTACAGATATCACACTTTAAAGCAGAGTTCAGTACACTACAGCCTGTGGGCCAAATATAGAGAGTTGTTTGATTTTATAAATAAAGTTTTATTGAAACACACAGTCACGACCTCCACTTATATCTTGTCTAAGGCTGCTTTCATGCTACAACTGCAGAGTTGTGACATACCATGTGGCTTACAAAGCCTAAAATATTTACCGTCTGCTCTTTTACAGAAAGGGTTTGCTGACCCCTACCTTACAGCACTGCTACCCAAAGTCTCTTATACAGTCTGATAACTGAACCTGAGCTGTGAATAAATAAGTCTAGAAACTGAGTGTAAACATTTTGTAAACTTGTAAATCATTTTGCCAGGCTAGCGGCATGACTTTGATTATAACTGTACCAATAACAAAATGGGTTCTGATTGATAATTTACAAGATTATCAATGCTTAACAAATTGAAATGAAAGGAAAAGAAAGTATATGCCCTTTGTCACAAAATGTGGGAAGCCCTGGACAGAATTCTTTTCCTGGCTAAAGTCCTAAAGGACTGGGAAGTCATATCACTTTTGGTATTTTTTCTTAAGTGTATTTTGTCTAATTCATTTCTAGAAGAGTTAAAATTTTCCAAGGACAGGACAGTGTGCAGGAAGAGTAATTTGTCTGATCAGGTTATTAAGTAGCCATGCAGACTATGTTTAAATCTCATCATCGTTTCTAGTGTAAGGAAAGCCAAAGAAGAAAATAGGATTCTAAGTGTTTTGTTATGTTGCTAGGTATACATGTGTGTATGTGTGTGTGTCTGTTTGTGAATACCTCTTCTGTCTAGCTATAGCTAATCAAAAAACATAAATCTTGTCATTTTAATGGGTAAACTCATTTACAGAGGGTGGGATTTAGTTTAATAATTTCAATTTTTCCTTCACTACTTCCAGTAAATTTCTCCAACTGTAATAGTGCTACATTGTACTTTACACAAGGATCAAAATCATAGCATTCAAAATAAGAAGTATTTACCCTATTTTAACATCTATAGCTTTAACAAAGAGAAATCCACTTAAAACAAATGGTAAAATAAATATAATTTACACATGCTTTCTTTTCAGCAAAATTCTAAGATTGTTCTGGCTTCTAACATGACAATTCTTCTTAATGAAATTTATATTCCAGCCCAAGGTATTTGATATAAAGATGTTTAAAACTAACTTCTGAGTGAGATGAGCACAATTGTCCAATTTATAGGAAACAATACTAATATTTATATCACATTTTATAGGTTCACAATTTAGAAAATAATTCCAATATTGTCCCTTTAGATTCTCACAAGTTCCAATATTTTAAATCCTATTTCACAGAGAAGCAGCAGAGGTAATAACTGACTTGTGCAGAATCAAACAATTAGTGAGAGACGTGGGACCTGAACCTGTGCCTTCTGAACTCAGTCTCCTCTTACTTTTACTATTCGACTGTACTCTGTGCTCTCATAGCTTTTACATTGCAATAAACATTCTGTATTAGACATTGTTTACTGAATGTTGACATCAAAAAGCTGGTATCAAATCCCTTGTTATCAGTATGGTAAAAATTCCAACTCTTTCAAATATTCACTGTTCATGTATATTCATTAATTGGAAACCACTACCAAAACATGCTGGGTTGTGTTAGACTCTAAAGCATAAAGAGGAGAGAGAATTAGATTCATAAGGAACACTATACTTCTCCTGAAAATGATGCAAATAATTGGCATCCCTTAGACAGTTACAGCTTCCAGGTTGATCTGCATAAAATTGCACAATCCAAGTATAATCACATTCCAATAAAATGAGGCATCCTAAAATTGGAGGAAAAGGAAAATTTTTCTGGCACTGGTGGGTTGGTTATAACTCCATAGAAAATGCAATTGCCCTAGAGAAAACTTTTGATATGGAAAATATCTCAGATTTATCCCACTGCCTCTAACAATTAGCTCTTTTACTAAATGGGCCTATTAATCTCAATATTTCCAGGATAATTGTTTGTGCCTCAGTGATAAATAGCAAGGCACCATCTGCACATAAAATCTCTTTATATTCCTTTTTTCTTGTTATTGTTTCTTTATGTTAATGTTATTCTTAAGGCCATATATTTATAGGTAAATAAACGTATGGTAAATAAATAGGTACACAACTCCTTATTGAGCTTTGGGTAAATTTACAATGCCAAACAAACATTTCTTAAGTTTAACTTTCATGGGGTACTTATCTGCTATGAAAATTAATACATATGGAATTGAGTAACCCGGCCACTTCAGGAATGACTCTAGTTCACCTTGTACTGAGTTGCATAAGATAAATGTTTGGAGTGGCAGCATACTAAAAAATATCTTACCAGTAACTTGTTTGCGAATGGTAAAGTTTATGGAATGTTAAAGTAGTCATGAAATGTGAAACATGGATGGTCAGGGGAAAGAAAATTCCTGTAGGTAAAGAATAATTTTTGTATGCCATTTATGACCAAATAGGAAATTTAATCAATGTGAAATTTCACCAAAAAAAAACACCCCATAATGCATGCAAAACTATAATGTGCTTAATGTGTATTATAAAAGAGGACTAGTATATTTGATGCCATTTTTTCTTAACACTGACCTTAAATGTGTTGTCAACATAATTCTTATTTTCCTGTGGGGCAATGACTTTCAATACAAGGTAGAGAGTGTCATATATCATAATACATCTTGCACATGTTTGATGAAGTATCTTAAGTTCTATTTCACAGATATGTACAGGGGCATTGATTTACTTGTTAAAGGTTATATTTTTTAAATGTGTATTGAATTTTATCTCCTCCCTTATTTAAAAATTTATTGCTTAACAGGTTTATAAAATGAGAGATAACACCTCTTCTTCACTATTCATCAGCTCCATTTCTATATTGCCCTGTGGGTATTTACTAAAGGAGAACAGCTTGGGTATTATCTTAAGAAACTCTTTGTCTTCATGTACCATTAGGCTTTATCTGAGTATCATTCATTCATTTATTCATTCACTATTTAAAATCACCTGAGTATACTCTGCTATGTATTTTGATGATTAGACTGTAAATTTTCCCCATGGCCATGCACTATAGATAATATAATCTCTATTTTACAGGTGAGAAGGAAGGGCCAGAAAACTCAAGTCACTTGCCTAAAGGCATTTATCTTGTAAATGAGAAAGAAGGGATTGGAATATTAATCTTCTAAAACTGAGATAAGGGTTCTTTTCATTATCTCCATTTGTTTCTGAAACAAATGTTATGGACTTAATCAGACATCCCTCTATGTCACTTATAAAGAGATGAGCATTAACAGTGAATGGTTAGTATATTAGTCAGCCAAAGGGATGCTGATGCAAAACACCAGAAATTGGCTAGTGTTTATAAAGGGTATTTATTTGAGGTAGGAGCTTACAGATACCAGGCCACGAAACATAAGTTACTTCCCTCACCAAAGTCCATTGTCACATGTTGGAGCAAGATGGCTGCCAATGTCTGTGAGGGTTCAGGTTTCCTGGGCTCCTTCCTTCCAGGGTCTTGCTTCTCTCTGGGTTCAGGGTTCCTCTCTTCCCAGGGTTTGCTTCTTCCTGGGCTCAGTGTTCCTCTCTTCTTGGGGCTGGCTTCACATTCCTCTGTGAGCTTACTTCCCGGGGCTCCAGCTTACGGCTTCAGCATCAAACTCCAACATCAAAATAACATCCTCAAAAAACCTCAAATCTATCCTTTGAATGCCTTTTATCTGTAAGTCCCTGCCTACCAAGGGCCACCTAATGATGTGACCCAATCAAAGCCCTAATCATAACTTAATCACGCCTAGGTACAGACCAGATTGCAAACATAATTCAATACCTATTTTTGGAATTCACAGCCATATAAAACTGCCACAGTTAGAGTGGTGGAAAATGTGGAAGAGGTAAAAGAAAAGAAAAATATTATTCAGTAAGCCCTTCTATTTGTTAGAATATGTATATATTCACATAGCATATGAATGAGAGAGCAGCAAATCCACTTTTTATTTTTAAGGTAAGACTCTTTTCTACTATTTAGTGTTTCTCAAACTTTAGTGAACATCAGTAACAATTACAGATCTAATGAAAACACAGGTTCCATCGCCCAACACCCAGGTATTAAGTCAATAGGTCTGAAATAAGGCCCATAAATTTGCATTTCAACAATCTCCCAGATGCTGATGCCAATGTTGATATGTGGATCAAGATTTGAATAACACTACTATAAACAAAAACTTAAAATTAGTGATTCCCTTCTAAGTTTCTTGGCATTTTTTCAAAAGTAAATACTGTTCAAATTTAAATAACATCCAGTGGAATAGAGTAGTTGCTCTTACATATTTACACATAAACATACCTTCACATACATATTACATAAATTGGACTATTAATCAGGTGGGAAAAAATAAAACAAATGGCTTATTAAGGTAGTGAGGAATCCCTGAAGAAAAGCCATTGGATTGATTATACTTTTTAAATGGTGACAAATTCTATATCACTGTGAACTCTGGTGGTCATATTAAAAAGTGAAACAAAATAAAACAATGAGCTAATTCTGCTTTTGGTTATGAAGAAGAGGATCAGAACTTATTCTCACATCTCACTACTAGAAATCTGGAAAAAATAGATATAAACGTTTTTTATACATTGAACAACAAACAGTATATGGCCCCTGTAACCCGTGAGAGAAAATGGAAACAAGAAAAGTCATTACAATAGCTCTGAATTTATCCATGGGTGTTAATTATAGATGGTGGTGCTGAGACTGTGATCTAAAGCAGAATACAGAAGTCTCTAAGAATTATGAGACAGAAACTGGAGTTCAAGGAGGATAAGACATCTAAAAATTAAAGAGCTCTAGTGAGAAAAAAAGCAATGTATAAAAAATGGCCCAGATATCTGCATCTGGGTTTCCTTAAGTCTTTCTTGAATGCTAAAGTGAATGATAGGATGAAATTCTAAAAGGAAGGGAAATAATGACCAGAAAGCTCAAAGCTTAACAATTTTCAGAGTTTAGTTTAGGAGTAGTCATTCAAGCACCAACCTGCCAGAGTGGAGAGTCCTCTGTGAAGATCAAGGGTATTCAGTAGAGAGGGCTATTCATTAATAGGAGGTCTGCATGATCAACAGAGATTAAAGGCAAGCCTAGAAAAGTTAAAATTGTATAAGTAAAGTAGCTATTGGCTGTTAGCTGAACAAAATCTATCAGTCTTTAAAGAAAGATAAAAAATATGAGCATTTAGCAATCTAACATATAATTTACATATATATACTTGTAAATATATATATAATTTATATATATATATATATATATATATATAATTTGCAACATCCTGTCAGAAGAGGCAGGAAAAGAGTCAGGTAATAGAATCTTAATTAGAAATAAGACAGATGATGCAACAATCAGACAAGGGCTTTAAAACAGTATTATAGGCGGCAGACTTGGCCCAGTAGTTAGGGCGTCTGTCTACCACATGGGAGGTCCATGGTTCAAACCCCAGGCCTCCTTGACCCGTGTGGGGCTGGCCCATGTGCAGTGCTGATGTGCGCAAGGAGTGCCCTGGCACGCAGGGGTGTCCCCCGTGTAGGGAAGCCCCACTCGCAAGGAGTGCGCCCCATAAGGAGAGCTGCCCAGAGCGAAAGAAAGTGCAGCCTGACCAGGAATGGTGCCGCCCACACGGAGAAATGACACAATAAGATGTTGCAGCAAAAAGAAACACAGATTCCCATGCCGCTGACAACTACAGAAGCGGACAAAAGAAGACGCAGCAAATAGACACAGAGAACAGACAACCAGGGTGGGGGGGAAGGGGAGAGAAATAAATAAATAAATAAATCTTTTGAAAAAACAGTATTATAAATATATGCAATGATTTATAGAAATGGAAGAGCATAAGTAAAGAAATTGAAATTATATAAAAGAACATAATGGAACTAGTAGCCATAAAAATACAATAGCTAAAACTAATACATGCAATAAAAATTCTCCAAACAAAAGTACAGAAAGAAAATTTAAGTGAAAAAAGAATATAGTAGCTTTGTGATTCATGGGAAAATATCAAACAGTCTAAACTACTTGTAATTGAAATCCCAGAAACAGGATTGATAGGAGAAAAAAATGGATGAAGAATTTACAGATTTGATTGAAAATATAAATCTAATCTTCAAAAAAGTTCAATGAATTCTCATCAAGATAAATTAGAAGAAAACCATATCAATTCACATCATAGTTAAATACTTGAAGATTGGAGATAAACAGAAAATCTTAAAATAAGTCAGGAAAAAAGATATTACATATGGAAGAACAAGGAAGAACAACATAGAACTCATTTTCAGAAACTATTCAATCCCAAAGAAATGGCATGGTATAATACAGAAAGGAAACTTTTTAAAAAGGAAACAAAAACTATCAACCTAGAGTTTTATGTCTAGCAAAAATATTCTTCAAGAATGAAGTCAGTGTAAAGCTTATTTAAGACAAAGACAGGTCAAGAGAGTCCATCAATGGCAGATCTGATAAATGTTAAGTCTTAAAAAAGAAAGAAAACTATACCAGATGGAAAATATGGAATGGAATAAATAAATAAGTTTGGAAACAGATATGTCAGCCAATTTAAAATAATTTATTTTCTCACTTTTTGAATTTCCCTTTAAAGTCAACTTACTAGCCTACTATTTAAGGAAAATAATATTAATCAAGAACTCTAAGGTTTATTATATATGAAAATATAGTTATGGTGTCAAAACCCAAAGAAGATGAAATTGGAAATAGAAGGATACTGTTGCAAAGTTCTTACTTTGCATGTGGAGAAAGTATTTTTTGAAGCTAAACTGTGAGATAATAATGATATCAAATATAACACTAGAAAAACAACCAAAAACAAAATAAAAAAGATTATTTTTAAACTAAAAGAAAAGATGTAATGGAACCATAAACTGTATCAAAAATTAGATAAAATGCAAATGGTCTAAATAGTCCGATTCAAAGGCAGACATTACCAATTGGGAACAAAATCAAGAGCTAACTATATATTGTCACTGGGGAATGTTCTTTGAATAAAAAACACTGGATGTAAAGTCAAATAATGAAATCATATTTCCATGAAAGCAATTGTAGCAGTTTGTAATGTTTATGAATTCCAAAAATAGATATTGAATCGTGTGTGCAAACTGGTCTATTCCTCTGAGTTTAGTAGATACTATTGAATTCAGAGGTTTCATTTTTGTGTGATTAAATTATGATTAAGGCTTTGATTGGGTCACATCAGTATGACATTGAGTCCCCACCCCAGAGAAAGTGACATGGCAGAAGAGACAGTTGGAGTTTGATATTGGACCACCAGGAATTAAACACAAAGAGAAACAGATATGTAAGGAAGGAGAGAAGGTTCCATTAGACATGGCAGAGGCCTTAGGAACTGAGATAAGCTGTTAGCCTGATAGTCTATAGCTAGCCCTGTGGAAAGAGCAGAGCAGTTGAGCCCATAGAGAAACAAGCCCCAGGAGAGAGATGAGATTTATCCTAGCCTACAGCTGATGTTGGAAGAAACTGGGACCATAGAGCCTTAAGGGGAAGAGGAAGCCTGAACCCTTGCAGACATTGGCAACCATCTTGCTCCAACACATGGCAATAGACTTTGGTGAGGGAAGTAACTTATGCATTATGGCCCTGGTAACTGTAAGGTTCTACAAATATCCATTATAAAAGCCAACAGATTTCTGGTACTGTGCATCAGCACCCCTGTGACTGACTAATACAATAATTGTTATAAAAACATTGGAAAAATTAAATAATACCAAGATAGTAGATTGAGGAATAAGTAATATTAGTAGAGATGAAGGATACAAGTAATAATAAGAAATGAATTCATATAGAATATGTAACAATTGTAAACATGTATGATTTAATAAAAGAGTTATAAACTACAAATAAAAATCTCGTGACAGTAAAAGGAGAAATAGAGAAATTACAGTTAAAGTTGGATATGTGATAATTCCTATGTTGCTAATGGATATAAAAACTAGACAGGAAAACATAAGGATAAAGGAGACTTGAAGAACACTATCAAGATGCTGGACTTAATTGGCAATAAGAGAATACAGATTTTTTTTAGATAAATATGAATCATTCAACAAGATAGACCATATGCTGTACCCAGAGCATGTCTCAAAGGAATGTAAGATGTATTCTCTGTTTAAAACAGAGTAAAATAGAAATAAAAAACAGAAATATATCTGGAATATCCAAATGTTTAGAATAATCATTCTTAATAATCCTTGAGTCAAAGAAGAAACTACCAGGGAGATTAAAAGTATATATTGTGAACTGAATGAAAATTGAAGCAACATAGTAAAATAATATAGCTTTAAAGCTTTAAAATTTTACATTATTAAATATAAAAGTTATCAGTGATCTTTTTCAAGAAAGAAGAGAAAATTAAACCCAGAATGAGAAGGCAATAACAAACATAAGAGTAGAAATTCATGAAACAGATAATGGGCACAGAACACACATGATCAATGAAATCAAAACTCATTTTTTGAAGAGATAAAAATTGCAATAAATTGCTAGCCAGACTGATTAGGAGAGAAAATCCCACACCCAAAGTACAGAAGGGACATTATTTATAGGTACTACAAACAATGGAAGGGTTTTAGGGGGCATATTATGAAAAGTCTATGCCAGTAAATTTGACAGCTTAGATAAAATGGGCATAGACATGAAATATAAATTACTATAACTATCTCAAAAAGAAATAGAAAATATCAACCAGTAAAGTAAGTTTAAAATTTAAATTTGTCACACACATACAAATGTCAAACCCTTATGGGTTCATTGGTCAACACTATCAAACATTTAAGGAATATATTATAACAATCCTACACAAAGTCTTCAAAGAGTGAAAATTTGTCAACTTGTATTATCACCTTGACACCAAAACTAGATAAATATGCTATAATAAAAAATAACAGCTGACTAATATCTCTCAATAAATACGTAAATCCTCAACAAAATATTATTAAAGCTAGCCTTCTGAAAAAATTTCAGTACATCATAAATAAGGGAGGCTCATTACAGGAATACAAAATCAATCACTGTAATTCATCATATTAAAAGAATGAAGGAGTAAAGACATGATCATTTCAATATATGCCAAAAAAATTTCAATATATGACAAAATTTTAAAAAATATTCAAGATAAAATACCCTCATCAAATAAGGAACTGAAAGGGTTCTCTTCAAAACAATAAGGGGAATCTACAAAAAACCTACATCTAACATCATACTTTATGGTAAAAACTGAGATAGTTCCCTTTAAAATATACAACATGTCTTACTATTTCTCTTATACTGTGTTCTGGAAGTGCTAGAGTGTTCAGTAAGGCAAGAAAAACAAATGAGATATATCGTGCTTTGAAAGGAAGATGTAAATTTGCCTTTATTAATGTTTGGTATGATCATAAATGTAGAAAATCTGAAGGAATTCTCAAAAAGTACTATTTGAGTTAATAAGGGAGTTGGCAATGTCACAAGACATTAGTCTGATATATAAAAATCAACTATATTTTGATAAACTACCAGTAAACCTGCAAGTAGGCAATTAACCAGCATTTGGTAATTGAAAAATATATATATGACTTATAGCATAATAAATACATGAAATACTTTTGGATATATTTAACAAAATATGTGCAAAATATTTTTTAATGAGAACCTAGTAATGACACTTAGAAAAAAATCAAAGCCCTATATTCACTGGTAGATATATCACGTTGATGGACTAGAAGACTCAATATTTTTAAGACATCCGTTCCATCCAGTTAGTCTATAGATTTATTCAGTCCCAGTCAAAATCTCCACAAATGTTTAATAAAATAAAAATTTACAACTCATTCCCAAATTATATGGAGATTAAAAGGGCATATACTATCAAAGGAAACTCATTAAAGAATAAAGATGCAGGACTTATTATACTACTGGGTTATAAAACTTGCTATGAAACTACAAGAAGCATGATTTATTTAAGGAAAGTCCTCAATCACAGAATCATCATTGGAACAGAATAGAGAATCTAGAAAATTGACATATATATATATATATAAATGCAATTGATTTTTAACAAGGGGCTAGGGTATTCAATGGAGAAAAGTCCTTTCAACAAATGATGCCACACAAAAAAAATGGATTTGACTATGTAAAATTCATCATCTTTTATCTCACATATGACACAAAATTAATTTAAAATGATTCATGGCCTTCAAAATAAAAGCTAAAACATTAAAGTTGTAGAAAACATCTAGGAGACATTGTCTATTATTTTGTGTAAACAAAGCTTTCTTAGAGAAAAGCACTATATGTATTTGTGAAAGGTGTGAGATAGGGGTTCTAGTACTCTTATTTTGGTTATGGATATCCAGTTCTTCCAGCATAAGTTGTTAAATAGACTGTTCTTAACCATCAGGATGGGTTTGACAGGCTTGTCAAAAATCACTTAACCATAGATGTGAGGGTTGTTTCTGAACCAAAATAATTTGGTCCCTTGGTCTATGGGTCTATCTTCTTTCCAGTACCATGCTGTTTCTACCATCATAGGTAGGTAATATGATTTAAAACCCAGAAGTGAAAGTCCCCCAGCTTTGCTTTTCCTTTTTAAAATGTTTCCGTCTTTTTGGAGCCCCTTACACTTCCAAATAAATTTAATAATTGTGTTTTCCATTTCTTTGAAATATGCTGTTGGAATTTTATTGGGATAGCATTGAATCTGTACATCAATTTGGGTAGAACTGACATTTTAACAGTATTTAGTCTTTCAATCCATGTGCATGGAAAGTTCTTCCATTTTAGTCATTTTAAATTTCCTTTAGCAATGTATTGTAGTTTTCTGAATACCATTGCTTGACATTCTTGGTTAAATTTATTCCTAAATATTTGAGTCTTTTAGTCACTATTGTGAATGGAATTTTTTTCTTGACTTCCTTCTCAGACTGTGCATTACTAGTGTACAGAAAGACCACTGACTTCTGCATATTGATCTTGTATCCTAACACACTGCTGAAAGCATTTATCAGCTCTAGCAGCTTTGTTACAGATTTTTTTAAAGATTTATTTTATTAATTTCTCCCCCCGCCCCCTGCATTCGACCCATTCCCTGCATTGTCTGATCTCTGTGTCCATTTGCTGTGTGTTTTTCTGTGTCTGCTTGTATTCTCACTAGGCAGCTCTGGGAACCGATCCTGGGATGTTTGGGCTTGGGAGAGAGGCTATTACTCTCCTGCACCACCTCAACTCCCTGTTCTACTACTCCTCATTCTCTCAACTCTGTATCTCTTGTTGCATCATCTTGCTGTGCCAGCTCTGCACATTGGCCAGCACTCCTGCAAGGGGTGGCTTTCCCATGCTGGGTGGCACTCCTGCAAGGGGTGGCATTCCCACATGGGCCAGTACTCTGCGTGGGCCAGTTTGCCCTCACCAGGAGGCCCTGAGCATTGAACCCTGGACCTCCCATATGATAGCTGGGAGCCCAGTTGGTTGAACCACATCGGTTTCCCTTTTGGGACTTTCTAGGTATAAGACCATATCATCTGTTAATAGCTAAAGTTTTACCTTTTCCTTTCTGATTTGGATACATTTTACTATTTTTCTTACCTGATTGTTCTAGCTAGAATTTCTAGCACTATATTGCACAACAGTGGTGACAGTAGGCATCCTTATCTTGTTCCTGATCTCAACAGGAAAGCTTTCAGTCTTTCTTCCTAAGTAAAATGTTAACTGTAGGATTTTTCATACACAGCTGTATTAGTCAGCCAAAGAGGTGCTGATCCAAAATACCAGAAATTGGTTGATTTTTATAAAGATTACTTATTTGGGGTAGGAGCTTACAGACACCAGGCCATAAAGCATAAGTTACTTCCCTTACAGAAGTCTATTTTCATGTTTTGGAGCAATATGGCTGCTGACATCTATGAGGGCTCAGGCTTCCTGGGTTCCTCTGGGCTCAGCTCCTCTGTTTTCTCCACAAGGTAAGCTGTAGATTATGAGGCTCTCCCGGTTTTGCCTCTCTCTACAAGGTCAGCTGTAGACTATCAGGTGACTGGCTCTGTCTCTTTCATCAGGGCTCAAACTTAAGACTTCAACATCAGACTTCAATATCAGTCTCCAACATCAAAGTTCCAATGTTAAGAACCCCCAACTCTGACCTTTGCAATGCTTTTTATCTGTGAGTTCCCACCCACCAAGGGGTGGGGACTCAATGCCCTAATGACGTGACCCAATCAAAGCCCTAATCATGACTTAATCACGCCCAGGTACAGACCAGATTACAAACATAATCCAATATCTATTTTTGGAGTTCATAACCATATCAAACTGCTACAGTGGCCTTTATCATACAATCACGTGATTTTTCTTCTTTGATTTATTAATGTGGTGTTTTATGGTGATTGATTTTCTTGTGGTAAACCATTGTTGCATGCCTGGTATAAAACCCACTTGATCATGGTGAGTAATTCTTTTAATGTGTTGTTGGATTTGATTAGCAAGTATTTTGTTGAGAATTTTTGCATGTCTGTTCATTTAAGGAAATGGGTCTGTAATTCTTTTTAAAAAAAAAAACTTCATCTGGCTTTGGTATTAGGGTGATATTGGCTTTGTAGAATGAGTTTGGTAGTATTCCTTCTTGTTTAAGTTTTGGGAAGTGTGTGTGTAAGATTGGTTTTAAATTTTCTTTGAATGCTTGGTAGAACTCACCTTGTGAAACCATCTGGTCCTGGGCTTTTCATTTTAGAGAATTGTTTGATGACTGTTTCAATCTCTACTTGTGATTGGTTTGTTGAAGTCTTCTATATCTTCTAGGATCAGTGTAGGCTGTTCGTAGAATGTAGAAATTTTTCCATTTCATTTACATTGTATAATCTGTTGGCATATAGCTGTTCACAGTATCTTCTTATGATCTCTTTCATTACTGTCAGGCAGTAATAATGTCCCTGCTTTCAATTTTTATACTATTTATTTGCATCTTCTCTCTTTTTCTCTTTGTCACTAGTTAAGCATTTGTCAATTTTGTTAATCTTCTTAGAGAACAACTATGGGTTTTGTTAATTCTATTTTTTTTGTTCTCAATTTCATTTATTTCTGCTCAGATCTTTGTTATTTCATTCCTTCTACTTCCTTTGGGATTTATTTGCTATTCTTTTTCTATTTCCTCCAGCTGTGTAGTTAGGTCATTGGTTTTAGCTCTTCTTTTTTTATGTAAGCATCAAGAGCTATAAATTTCCCTGTTAGAACTACCTTAACTGCATCCCATACATTCTGATAATCCTGTTCTCATTTTCATTCACCTTGATATTTACTGATTTCTCTCACAATTTCTTCTTTGGCTAAATGATTGTTTAAGAGTATGTTTTTTCATTTCCATATTTATGAATTTTCCCTTTTCTGCCTCTTGTTGACTTCTGACTTTATTCCATTATGATCAGAGAAAGTGCTCTGTATAACTAAATGGATGAAAGACCTAATAAAAAGCTGAAACCATAAGCTCCTAGAAGAAAATGTTGAAAACATCTTCAGGACCTGGTGGTAGGTAGTACATTCTTAAACCTGACACAAAAAGCAAGAGCAGTGAAAGAAAACTAGATAAATGGGACCTCCTCAAACTTAAACACTTTTATGATTCAAAGGACTTCATCAGGTAAGTGAAAAGGTAACCCTGTCAATGGGAGAAACTATTTGGAAACCACATGTCTGATAAGGGTTTTATCTCCATTCTAAAAAAGAAGATCATATAACTCAATGATAAAAGAGCACACGATCCAATTTAAAAATGGGCAAGAGACTTAAATAGATACTTCTCCAGAGAGGAAATATAAATGGCCAAAAACACCTGAGAAGATGTTCAATATCACTAGCTATTAGGGAAAAGCAAATCAAAACAACAATGAGATATTTCACACTGCACAGAATAGCCATTATTTAAAAATAGAAAATGATAAGTGCTGGAAGGGATGTAGAGAAACAGGAACATTCCCTCACTGTTGGTGGGATTGTAAGATGGTGCTTCTTCTGTGGAAGACAGTTTGAAGTTTCCACAGAAACCAAAATATAAAACTGCCATATGATCCAGCAATTCCTCTAATAGGTATATCCAGAAATCTGAAACCTGTGACATGAACTGATATCTGCACACTGATGTTCATAGCAGCATTAGTCACAATTGCTAAAAGATGGAAACAACCCAAGTGTCCAGCAACCAATAAATGGATAAACAAAATGTGGTATATACTTATGATGGAACAGTATTCTGCAGTAAGAAATGAAATTAGGACACAAATGATAGCATGGATGAATCTTGAAGACATGCTAAGTGAAATAAGCCAGAAACAAAAGGACACATATAGCATGGTCTCATTAATATGAACTAAATATGAAGAATAAGTACATGGAATTAAAACCCAGTGTTTAGGTTTTTAGAAGATGAGGGCTGAGAAAGTATACTGATGCTAAATGTATGTAGAAGTTTTAATTAATTTGACTTTAAATGAGTGGAAATAGACTTGATGATAACACATAATGAGTAGCAGCTGGTTTATAAATGGGATTGTGGTTGGAAAGGGTAGTCTAGGGATGTCAATGTAAATTAAAAGAAAGCTAGAAAATAATCTAGGAACTGAATAACACAGTGAACCCAGAGGTGGATAAGAACTATGGTTAATAGTACAGATGCAAGAATATCCTCCTGTAAATTAGATGTTCACTATTACAGGGTGGCAAGAATGTAGAGAATATGGGGAAAATGCAATTAATGTAACCTATGGGCTATAGTTAACGGCAATACTATAATATTCTTGCACCAATGTCAAAGATGTACTATGTTAATAATAGGTGGGTATGGAAAAAATATGCCAAATGTATTTGACTGATGATAGTTAGTGGCAATATCTATGATATGATCTCATAATCTGTAACAAATGTTTCATAATCATGTGGTGTGTTAGTGAAGGGTTGATGTAGGGAAATTCTACACATGTGCATGATTGATTTGTAAGTTCACAACTTCTGTAATAAAAATATATTTTTAAAAACTTAAAAAAGCACTATATGCTTCAAGGTCAGGCAGTGAAATTCTTCCCATGTCACTCTTCTTTTTTAGAATGCTTTTGGCCATATGTCAGTACTATGCTATTTTGACCACCTTAACTTTTTCAAATGTTTCAAGGTTAGGCAGTGAAACTCCTCCCATGTCACTCTTCTTTTTTAGAATGCTTTTGTCTCTTTGGGTGCACTTTCCCTTTCAAATGAATTTGATAATTGCCTTTCTAATTGTGTAAAGAAAGCAGTTGGGATTTTGGTCGGTATCGCATTGAATCTATAAATCAGTTTGGGTAAGATTGACATCTTCATGATATTTATTCTTCCAATCCATGAACACAGAATGTCTTTCCATTTGTTTAGGTCTTTTAAAATTTCTTTTTACCATTATTTTGTAGTTTTCTGCATTCAGGTCCTGTATTTCTTTGGTTAAATTAATAATTCCTAGCGATTTGAGTCTTTTTGTTGCTATTGGAAATGGAATTTTCCCCCTGCTTTCCTCCTCAGATTGTTCAGTGCTAGTGTACAAAAACATTACTGACTTTTGCATGTTGATCTTATCTCCTGCCATTTTGCTGAACTTATTTATTAGCTCAAGTAAATTGGTTGTGAATACTTCAGAATTTTCTAAGTACAGAATCATGTCATCCACAAACAGTGAGAGTTTTACTTCCTCTTTTCCTATTTGGATGCCTTTAATTTTTTTTTTTCACGTCTAATTGCCCTAGCTAGAATTTCTAGTACAATATTGAATAACAATGGTGATAATGAGCATTCTTATCTTGTTCCCCATCTTACAGGAAAAGCTTTCAACTTTCCCTATTGAGTATGATGTTGGCTATGGGTTCTCATACATACCTTTTATCATATTAAGGAATTTTCCTTCTATTAATATCTTTTGAAGTGTTTTTACCAAAAAAAGGATATCAGATTTTGTCAAATGCCTTTTCTGCATTGATTGAGACTATCATGTGTTTTTTTCCCCTTCAGTTTGTTATGGTGATTGATTTTCTTCTGTTGAACCAGCCTTGTACACCAGGGATAAATCCCACTTGGTCATGATGTATAAGTCTTTTGATATGTTGTTTGGCTCAATTTTCAAATATCTTGTTGAGAATTTTTGCATCTGTGTTCATTAGAGCGATTGCCTGTAATTTTCTTTTCTTGTAGTATCTTTATCTGGCTTTGATATTAGGATGATGTTGGCTCTATAAAATGTGTTGGGTAATTTTCCCTCCTCTTCAATTTTTTGGAAGATTTTAAACAGTATTTGTGTTAATTCTTCTTGAAATGCTTGGAAGAATTCACCTGTGAAGCCATCCTGTCCTGGACTTTTCTCTGCTGGGAGATTTTTGATGATAGTTTCAATCTCTTTAAATGTGATGGTTTGTTAGGCTCTTGTATTTCTTGTAGTGCCAGTGTAGGTTGGTTGTACATTTCTAGGAATTTGTTAATTTCATCTAGTTGTCTAGTTTGTTGCCATACAATTTCTCATTGTATCCTCTTATGATTCTTTTTATTTCTGTGGGGTCAGTTGTAACTTCCTCCCTTTCATTTCTGATTGTATTTATTTACATCTTCTCTCTTCTTTTTTTCTTTGTTAGTCTAGCTAGGGGGTTGTTAATTTTATTGATCTTCTCAACGAACCAGATTTTGGTTTTGTTGATTTTCTCTATTGTTTTTTTTTTTTTCCATTGTTGTTGTTGTTCTCAATTTCATTTATTTCTAATTTAATCTTTGTTATTTCTTTCCTTCTGCTTCCTTTGGGGTTGGTTTGCAGTTCTTTTTGTAGTTTCTCTTGTTGTTCAGCTAAATCTTTGAGTTCAGCTCTTTCCTCTTTTTGAATATAGACATTTGGGGCTATAAATTTCCCTCTCAAGACCGCCTTTGCTGTATCCCATAAGTTTGATAAATTGTGTTCTTGTTTTCATTTGTCTCAATATATTTACTGATTTCACTTGTAATTTCTACTTTAACCCACTGATTATTTCAGAGTGTGTTGTTCAGCCTCCACACATTTGTGAATTTACTTTCTTCCTGTATATATTGATTTTCAGTTTCATTCCATTATGATCTGAGAAGGTGTTTTGTATAATTTCTATCTTTTTATATTTATTGAAAGCTGCTTTATGCCTTAACATGTGGTATATCCTGAAGAAAGATCCATGGGCACTTGAGAAGAAAGTATAACCTACTGAATTTGGATGCAGTGTTCTGCATATGTCTGTTAGGTGTAACTCCCTTATCATATTTTTCAAGTTGTCTGTTTCCTTGTTGATCTTCTGTCTGGTTTTTCTATCTAATGATGTGAGTGGGGAGTTGAAGTCTCCAATGATTATTGTAGAATTGTCTATTTCTCCCTTCAGTTTTCCCAGAGTTTGTCTCATGTAGTTTGGGGCACCCTGGTTAGATTCATAGATATTTATGACTGTTATATCTTCCTGGTGGATTGTCTCTTTTATTAATATATAATGGCCTTCTGTATCTCTTATAACTTTTTGCATTTAAAGTCTGTTTTGTCTGATATTAGTATAGCTAACCCTGCTCTATTTTTAGTTACTATTTGCATGGAGTATCTTTTTCCAAACTTTTACTTTCAGCCATTTTGTATCCCCAGTTCTAAGGTGAGTTTCTTGTAAGAAGAATATGAATGGCTCATTTTTTTTATCCATTAAGTCAGCCTGTATCTTTTGATTGCAGAGTTCAATCCATTCAAATTCAATGACATTACTGCAATTGCACTATTTACTTTCACTGTTTTATTCTTTGGTTTTCATATGTATATCTTATTTTTGTCTGTCTTTTTACTCTTTTTATTAGCCTTTCTGCTCTTATTTCTTCTATATTCTCCCACAAGCATCTCTCTCCTATCTTTTTCTTTCAGGTTCTAAGATTTTCCTTAATATTTCCTGCAAAGGTGGATTCTTTGTTTTGCAGAACATCTTAGTTTCTGTTTGTTTGTGAATATTTTATACTCACCTTCATATTAGAAGAACAATTTTGCTAGATAAAGAATTCTTGGCTGGCCATTTTTCTCTTTCAATATCCTAATTATATCATACCACTGACTTTTTGCCTCCATGGTTTCTGAAGAGAAATCTGCACTAAGTCCTACTGGGCATTCCTTGTATGTGACAGTTTACTTTTCCCTTGCTGCTCTAAGAATTTTCCCTCCATCTTTGACATTTGACATTCTGAATAGTATGTGCATTGGAGTACGTCTATTTGGATTTATTCTGATTGGGGTACAGTGCACTTCTTGGACATGTAAGTTCATTTCTTTTGTGAGAGTTGGGAATTTTTTAGGTATTATTTTCTCAAATACTCTTTCTGCCCCTTTCCCTTCTCTTCTCCTTCTGGAACTCCCATGACACATATGCCATTGCATTTCGTGTTTTCAGTCAACTCTCTGAGCCCCTGCTCACTTTTTTCTGTTCTTTTCTCTCTTCAATTTTAGCTGTCTTTTGTGTCACTAATTCTTTCTTCTATCATTTCAAGTCTGTTGTATGCCTCAAATGTGTTTTTTATCTCACTTATTGTGTCTTTCATTCCCATGAGCTCTATTACTTTTCTGTTTAGGTTTCAAATTCTTTCAACTCACTCAATGCCTTCTTGATGTCATTTATCACTTTAATCATATTGTCTTTTGGCTACTTAATTTGATTTTGAAAATTTGTGTACATCTCCCTGATTAGTTCTCTCAAATTCTGTGTCTCCTCTGGGGCTTTGATATATTCATTTTCTTGGGTTGTGTCTTCTATTTTCTTAGTATTACTTGTAAATTTTGCTGATGTCTAGACATCTGATAAGGATGTAGTTTGCTTAGATGCTCAATTTCTTTCTCTTTTGTAGGGATTTAGTGGCAGGAAGCTGTGTGTTACCATTGTTTTTTGATTCCTGACTTGACCTGGATGGTTAGGATGTCCTTGATGGTTGCTCAAATCTGGGTACTGAACCCAGTAACTGATTGTAGACTTGCTTCCTAGGGCCTTGAGGAGGAAGGCTATAGAGGCTGGAAAAAGCCTTTCCTACTTATTTTTAATTTTTTAATATGCACTTCCTTGGTCTGCCAGCAGATGGCAATCTTTGGAAGCTCTCAGTTCAATGCCTGATTTGTTGAAATACAGAATAGATCGATGTGATAGAGCTTCCTGTCAGGAAGCTATGAGCCTTGTAATTCAAACTTTCTCTGAGTTCTGTAGCCTTCTCTGGCAGCCCTCCTCCTTTTCCTGGTTAGGAAATTTTTTCACTTCCCTTTGAGTCCTCAACAATCCATCCTGGTTAGTAGAGAAGGAGACTGGGAGGGTCATAAATCTTTAGCCCATGCTGGCTCCCAAGCATAAAACGGCACAGCAGACCAAATGTATGTGTCAGAAGTTGAGTCAGGCTTAGGCTGTATCCCCTTCTCTCCCCTTTCCTGGGGTAGTAGATCCTTGGAGCCCCCTTTGTCTGTAGCGGCAGACCCAGAGGCCTGAGAATTCTGAAGTGTCTTCAGTCTGGGGGATGGTGCTAGCTGCAGCAGCTACTGGTTTCAACCCACAGTTCTGTCATTGCTATTTCTCTCCTTTGTCCCTCTCTCCTCTGGATGGAGTCCAGCCTTCACCTGGTGTCCTAAACACTAGAAGATCTTTTTCTAGGCTATTTCAGCCTGTCCTCTAGTTATTTTTCTGGAGAAAAGCATCCTGTGTCTTTCTAGTCCACCATCTTCCCAGAAATGCCAATTCATTCTTTGTATTTGATTTAGGAAATTATTGGTGGTCAAGTAAAACAATATCTTGGCAATGTTGGAGGGGATACAATATTTTCTCTACTTAGTTGCCAGTGCCTTCGTTGCAACTTTCTGAAGATTGGTGTTATAATCTTTAGTAGTGAATGTGAAGAGATTATGAAAAGTAAAATTGGAGGAAAAATTGTTTAAATGTTTATCTTCACAAAACTTATCCTTAAATATAAGTGTAGCATATATAAAATATTTAAGTGTACATATTTGGCCAGACTATCTAAAGTAGCCTGATTTCTTGCAACTATTTATTTATCTCTTTAAAATATTTCTTATTTAAGCCTATTTAAACTACCATATCTGAAATTATGTATATATTGGCTGTGTCTAGTGATTATCTATCTTACTCCATTTGGATATAAATTGCATGAGGAGTTGGGTCTTTTCTCTATCACCAGCACTGTAACAGTACTTAGAATTTAACAAGGACTCATGAAATATTTTTGAATGAATGTTAAATAAATGTTATTACTTCCACATTCTTGAATACTGAGAATTTTCTTTCCACAAACCTGTTCACTCTCACACACTGCCTGATGTTTCTCTTTGTTCTATTCTTGTCCTTCATGTTTCAGACTTTTTAGGCACTTCTCATCTGATTCATCACTAACTTTTTTCCTTCCTTGCCCAAGCATTCTAGTCATTTCTTTTCTTTTGTCTTTTTGTTTACAAGGTATCTGAGATCAAACCCGAACCTTATACATGAAAACAGGCACTCGATCACTGAGCTATATCAGCTTCCCAATGACAGTTGATTTTTTCATTTGTTTGTTTTTGTTTTTAAAAGGTTCATGGGATCAAACTCTGACTTCATACATGGGATGCAGATGCTCAACCAGTTAAGCTACATCCACTCCCTTCTAGTCATTTCTAAAGAGTACCTTTTAAACACATATGTGACCATGCTATCATGGTGCTCAAATGATGGCAATGAAATAAGACTTACACCACTGAGAAACACTGTCAAGGCTGCCACACTTTGGATTCAACTTAGGTTTTTAAACACACCTATAGGGAAACGGACTTTGGCCCAGTGGTTAGGGCATCCGTCTACCACATGGGAGGTCCGCAGTTCAAGCCCCGGGCCTCCTTGACCCGTGTGGAGCTGGCCCTTGCGCAGTGCTGGGCTGATGCGCACAAGGAGTGCCGTGCCACACAGGGGTGTCCCCCGCGGAGTCGCCCAGCGCGAAGGAGGGAGCAGCCTGCCGAGGAATGGCGCCGCCCACATTTCCTGTGCTGCTGACAACAGAAGCGGACAAAGAAACAAGACGCGGCAAAAAGATACAGAAAACAGACAACCGGGGGAGGGGAATTAAATAAATAAATTTTAAAAAAACCAAAACACACACACACCTGTATTAGTCAGGGATGTCTAGGGAACAGAATCAGTAGGAGACATCTGTAAATAGTATGAGATTTTATAAGATTTTCTCAATTGACTGTGGGGATGCACAAGTCCAGGTTCTGCAGGCAAGTGTAAACCAGGGGCTCTCCTGAAAGTCCAATGAAGGTCCTTTATGAGTTTCTGGGAGAAGTTAACTGTCCAAAGTCAAGCTGGGAAATTCTTTCTGAGTGCTGAAATCACTTCTCCATTTAAGGCATTCAACTGATTATATAAAACATCACTCATTGCTTATAGCAATCTACCTGGTTGATCATAGATGTAATCACCCATCTATGCAGCAAACTCACTGATGACTAAAGTCCATAAATGTCCTTATAATACAATTAGTGCAGTAATTGCCTGACCAAATAACTGGGTACAATTACTTGACTGAGTTGGCACATTAGTCTAACCATCACAGTCCACCCCTTGTCAACTTGGGAACCATACACATTACCTTAAACCATACTTACTCTCTAAGTAAAAACAGTAACAGATATGCGCATATATATATATATATATATCTGCCTAACAGTGTTCAACTCTTTTGTGTATAACAGAAATGCATTAATTCCCTACAGAACAGGGTGCAACTTCTTGTGTAATATTCACTATTAAACTTGACATTCTTAAATATTATGAAACTAATACAACATGCCATATAATAAATAGGGGGAAAGGCTGGGGAAGAAAACAAAGAAATTTGTTTTATGTACATATACAATCATACTCATAATGAAACAAGGAGGAAAGATTTGTGACTGTTGCAGTCCTCATTTCTGTAACTGTCCACATGGTCAAAGTTCATATTTATCATACTTTCTTCCTCTACCCACTCCATGTTCCCATTTTCCTGAGCAAGTGCTTCAGCTGGCTGTGGTTCTTTTCCTGATGAGGTGACCCAAACTTTCATTCCTGAAGATTCTGGGCCATTATTTGTCCTGCTCCTGCTTGGATTGGGTTGGTGCAATTTTACATTAATTTTAATCAGGGCATGACAGTAATAAAAGTCACCCTAGAGGAGTTCCCATATTCCAGGCAAACTCTTCTTTGCCTCCATTATGTAGATGCAGTCCTATTTCCCCTTGATAGTCAAGATCAGTCACCTCATCCAGTACAGTAATTCCCTTCTTTTCCTGCTGATTTAGAGAAGAGAGAAGCCCAAAGTGGCCTGCTGCCAGACTTAACTTCCAGTTCAAAGCAATCATTGTTGCATTTCTTGGTGGCAACAATCTCCTTTGGAACTAAGACTTGTAGAACAACAGAGCTTAAGGTCTCAGGGACAGGAAGCAAAAATTTTCAAGGTGTATCACTAGGAGTAATAATGAGTAGTGCCACTCCCATTTCCACCACTTGATTCCTGGACCCATGAATTCTGGCTATGGGAGAAACAGCATCGTAGAGTGGACACTGATTTAGAGCATACACAGCCTCCTGGAGAACACTGCCCCAGCCCTGAAATGTAGGCCACCTAGTTGGCACTATAAATTGAGTCTTCAAAAGGCCACTCTGTCACTCCAGCTGCTTCAGGATGATGGAGAACAGGGTAGGACCAGTGAATTCCGTGGGCTCATGCCCATTCCACACATCATTTGCTATGAAATGGGTTCCATGATCAGAAGAAATGCTGAGTAGAATGCCATGGTGGTAGATAAGACATTCAGTAACTCCACAGATGGTAGTTTTGGAAGAAGCATTGCATGCAGGAAATGCAAGCCCATATCTGGAGTATGTGTCTATTCTGGTTAAAACTAATCACTACCCCTTTCATGGTAGAAGTGATCCAATGTAATCAATCTGGCACCAGGTAGCAGGTTGATCACTTTGGGGAATGGTGCCAATAGGTTCCTGAGTGTGGCTCTCTGCTGCTGACAGATGGGGCACTCAGAAGTGGCTATAACTTAGTCAGCCTTGGTGAGGGAATATCCATGTTGCTGAGCCCATGCATAACCTCAATCCCTACCCCCACTTTATTCATGAGCCCATTGGGCAATGACAGGACCATCCGGGGAAAGAGGCTTAGCATTAGCTGCAGAGTAGGTCATCTTATCTACTTGATTATTAAAATCTTCCTCTGCTGAACGTGGTGAGCGTTCACATGGGACACAAATATTTTCATGTTTTTTGCCCACTCAAAAAGGTCTATTCACCTTTTCCCCAGACCTCTTTGTCACCAATTTTCCAATCATGTTCCTTCCAAGCCCCTGATCATTCAGCCAAATCATTGGCAACAGCTCATGAATCAGTGTACAAACACATCTCTGGCCATTTCTTCTTCCAAGCAAAATGAACAACCAGGTGCACTGCTTGAAGTTCTTCCCAATGGGAAGATTTGCTCTCACTGTCCTTCAGGGATATCCCAGAAAAGGGTTGCAGTTCTACCGCTGTCCAATTTCAGGTGATACCTGCATATCATGCAGAGCCATCTGTAATCCAGGCCTGAGTTTTCTCTTCCTAAATTAACTGGTTGTAAGGGACCCTTAAAAGGGCAAAGCTGTGGGCTAAGAAAGAGAAGGTAATGTGGCAAGGAAGGTGACCATGGGAATTTGAAATACTTCCTCATGTAACTTAGTTGTGCCTTCAGGACCCCCTCGAGCCCTGTCTCATATATACCACTTCCACTTTATTATGAAGTGCTGCTGTGCATACCCAACTTTATGGTTTGGTGGGTCAGACAATACCCAGCCCATGATAGGCAACTCAGGTCTCAGGGTATCTTGATGGCCCATGCTTAAGTGTTCAGTAGCAGGCCTTTGCTACTGAACAATTATATTTCTTCACTCTCATCATTCTAATAATTACACACCAAAATTAAAATGACCATCCTCTCCCTCATTTTCACTCTACAATTTCCCCTCACTCTGTGTACACATCCCTCAGAATACCTCATTTCTCCTAGCCAACCAAACAGCCCAATATCTCAACCTATCCTCATGCTGTCTTTGTTCCAAGTCACCAATGATAATCCCTGCTTCAGAAAAAGAGTGGGGAGACATGATAATATTCATCCAAGGAAGTCTGAGAGAGCATGACCAGGTTAACCAGAAAATGGTAACACTCTCCCCCAAACCTATCATGTATGCAATATGGCCATCCATTAATAAACCAATTCAATACCTGAATGACAAACCACCATATACCAGACCCCTTTATACCAACATAGGCATCTCACATTTACAAGTTCCATTTTGTGTCACAGCCAACAGCACTAAAACAAAGTGCAGACACACATTCCACATGATCAGAGAAGGTGTCCCTAGACCAATCGTAAAGGCACCTGTTCCCTGGGCACTTGCATTATGTTAGCCCAGTAGCAACTACACAACAACTCACACACCTATAACCCTTCCTGCAACCTCTTACAACATAACTGGGGGAACCATAGAGTCTCTTGCCAAGGCAGACCCTCAGCACAATTTGCTGACCCCTATCACCTCATCAATACCTTTAATTTGTCTGCCAGACGACACAACAACAATCTGTCCCTAAACACCACTTTCTATGCTTTGGAATCCCATCAGAGGATACCTCTCAGCCTTTCACTGGAAAGACACACAAGAAAATGTAAATGATAACTGGATTTTGTACTTCTACATAGCCCCTGAAAACCAATCCAGACTGCCATTTCTCTGCGGAAACTCTATATACCATTTTCTACCTGCTGAATGGTGAGGCACATGCACATTACTCTACACTGTCCCCTAGATGGGATATACCAATATCTCAATCACTCCTACCTCCCTTCTATGACTCCTCATCTCAAAATCTAAACATGAAAGACACATCCCCATAATGATCACTTTTGGGCTCATTGGAACCACTGCAGGAGCCACCTCATTAGGTCTCTTTCAATCATCAATACTCATAACTAGCCACAACCCTCACCAAACTCACAGAAGAAGTAACCACAGGGTTAAAGGCACCTGATGCACAACAACAGCCCCTGACAGTAGTCCTATAGACTAGAAGGGCATTTGGTACTCTAATAGTTTCCCAAAGTGGCACATGTGCCTTTTTGGGAAAAGAGTGTTATTTCTACATAAATTGCTCAGGGTAAGTCCAAACAGTCATCAAAGAAATTAAAAAAATAACCCAGAACTTTAAAAATTCTAATTCTGCAGGAGGTTGGGTGCCCTAAATCTTGTCTTTCTTCATGCCCTCTGTTCTATTTATCATCACAGCTTTCAGTCTGTTAATTTTTGGTCCTTGTCTCTTCAGAATATTCTCTGACTTCGTCCAAAAAACAGTAGTCATGCTGACTGGAACACATGTCAACAACATCCTACTCATGAGAAGAGTCAGGTACATACCCTTAATCCCAAACTTTCAAGAACTCCACTCCTACACACAGCCACAGAGGGAGAAGTATCATCCCCCACAATGTTTGATGACAGCAGGACGCAGCCCCCATTCCCGCTCTCCCTTGCTGCCCCACAAGTATACCAGAAGGAGTTCGGAATGTTAGCTCCCTTTGGTGAAATAACCTACCTGCAACCACCTGCCAGCTCCAGCCAGTCTCCCTTGCCCTGATGACAAATGGCCTTCTGCCCCTGAAAAACTAGGATATGCCTTACCTCAAAGCCAATCACAAGATTGTCAAACATCCTGTTGAGCATTCTGAATATATACCTCATCTGCAAAGACCCCCTTCCAGCAGGGTAAAAATCAGTGCTTTTTTGCTATTCTTGCTTGAACTTTGATATGTCTCCAAGCCTCACTGAATCAGGATCCAACACAGACATACTAGGCCATCTTTCAGTCCACGTTTCAGTCAGCCTCCAAACAAACTGTTAGAGCCCTGTCTAACCCCTCGAGCTACAGCACTGAATCCAGAATTTTTGCTTAGTGGGCCCATATCAAAAAATTCAGCTTGATCCGACTTTATATTCCTTCCACCATTATCCCACACCATTAGTCTCTATTCCCACATATATTCCCCTGATTTCTGTCTATATAAGTTGAAACACTCATGCAGTTTTTTCAGAGTATAGTATACTTCCTCATGGGTCACCCTTTTATTTCACCTTTGGGGGCTTATTGTGATTTTAGTCTAGTAGTAGTTCTGGAAGAGAAGAGGGGTGGTAGGGGTGGGTAAGGAGAAGGATTAGGAATGTCTTGCAAGCTACTGACCTCAGGGCATTCCTTTGCATTTTCTTCTGGTGAGACAGGATTAATCTCTTCACTCAGTAGATGGAAGGCAGATTCCTCAGGAGAGGGTGGAGGTTGGGCAGTGCATGCTGGAGTTGGGCTGCTCCCTGCCTCAGGGCTGGAAGGAGGTCCAGTCTCCCTAGGGAAGGCTGGCTGGGTGATACAAGTTTGACAAAGTATGGTTTTCCACAGGCCAGTCCTTCACAGGTTTATTGCTAAAGTCTCAGCAGAATTTAGGATTCCAATGTGGCACCAATCTTATCATCATCCTGTATATCTCCATCCCAATCATCTAGGTTCCACTCCTTTCCAATCAGTGCTTTCACTTTAACCACAGACACCCTGCAAGTTTGAGATTTTAGTTTCCTTTGTAACTCTGCTACTCCATAATGAGAGTCTGAGTCTGGTTGTCAGATATCTCAAGCCTGTGGCTTCAGGAATCAATATTTTCTTTCAGAGCACACATAGAAGGTTTCACATCATTCATGTGGCATTTAAGTTGCAAATTTGAAGCTTTTAGCTCATCTCTTTCTTTTATAAATGTATACAGAGTATCTAGAAGGAGTCAGCCTACATCACTATACCTTTTGACTCTACAAAACTCTGTTATGGTGTTGAAAACACTTTCACCCAGATCTTTTCCTTTTTTAAGTAGGGGAATCCAGTGGTGATACTGTGTGCATCTCCACTGCGACTCACACCATGGACTCTTCCTTATGGAAAGGGAGTTGTTAGTACACTTGAATCCACATAGAGTAGAGAGCCAATTGCAAAACTCCCTGAATCACCTCAGACACCCCATGTTTAAGACTCTGTTTCTCGAGAACCACTCCTGGTGCCAAACTGTGTTAGTCAGGGTTCTCTAGGGAACAGAATCAACAAGAGATAGTTGTAAATATCTGTAAATAGTATGAGATTTTATAAGATTCTCTCATGACTGTGGGGATGCACAATTCCAGGTTCTACAAACCAAGGGTTCTGATGACAGTCCAATGAAGGTCCTTGATGAGTTTTCTGGAGAAGTTGGCTGTCCAAAGACAAGCTGGGAAATTCTCTCTGAATGCTGAAATCACTTCCCCTTTTAAGGGTTTTACGAGTGATAAAATGTCACTCATTGCTGATGGCAATCTCCCCAGTTAATCATAGATGTAATCAGCCATCTACGCAGTAAACTCACTGATGACTAAAGTCCATAAATGTCCTTGTATTACAATTAGCCCAGTGCTTGTTTGACGAAACAACAGGGCACAATTACCTGGGGGAGTTGACACATTAGCTTAACCATCACATCACCAGTTTCCCAATATACCCAGACACACCAAAGTTCTCACTTTTTCTAGTAGCAGCAGGAATTGCAGATTATATATATCAACTACTCCCTGGGCACCAGGAACTATGCTAAGCATTTTAAAATCCGTTATCTCATATAACCTTCCTAACACTCCTGTAATTTAGGTACCATTGATGCATTCATTGTTATATTCACAGGATAGGAAATTTGTCAAGGTGCCTGGGAGTGTCAGAGCCAGGAGTCTAACTCCTATTGCTCTGATTCCAGACCCTGCTCTTCTGCTGCTACTTTTTTGCTGCCTGTGTACCCTGCTCCCCAGTTATTTACACTGGATCTGTCAGCTTCAAAACCCAACTCAAATGCCATTTCCAATTTGATGCCCTGAGTTGCTTTCAAATTCTTATTCTGTGTTTTCATAGCTCTTTTACTTGTTGTACGGCAACCTTTGCATTCTCTGCTGTTATTGTCAGGCCTATATATGTCTGCTTTCATAATGCCCAGCATTTTTATATCTACATTAATGTCTGACCTCCAAAAACATTCATTAAAAAACCTGAAATGATTTTCTTAAGAATCTGACCAAAGAATGTGAAAGAGAAAAAATATCCAAACATTTCAGTGGCATTTTCTCTGTTTCTTTTCTGAGAACAGTGATCAAAGATGCATATAATGAAATGTCAGAACTTAAAGAGAATACCAAGGGGGAATTGTCCAACTTTACTTCTAATAAACTTAGCTGGAATCCCAGGGAAGCAAAAAGGCAATTTGCAAGTTAAATCTCTAAAAAAGCCCAAACCTGATTTTGTAATCACTTTTCCAGAGCTGATAAGCCACAGGTCCACAAAGGAGCATTGGCAATTTCTTGGGAGGAACCATAGAACATCAGAGAAGCGTATGGAATGCTTCATCTTACACTAGCTCCTGTCATTCTGCCCTCCAGCTTATCTCCTCCTGCTTAAATGAGCTAGAATCAGGAAAGGAGATTTATACAAGAAGGAAGGAAGGAAGGAAGGGAAGGGAACTAGCTTCTTTTGGAGCATATATAAGATCATAAGAGAGAAATGGAAAGAATAAAGTTACATATTTCAAGACTTATTCTTTCTTACTATCTTTCTTTTTATCCACATAAAACTCCAGTCAATCACATAGCATGCTAATGTTTTGGTGGTTGTCAAACTGTATATATCTGGTCTCTTTACATACATAAAGAAGCCAAGCAAGCATTTTCCAAACTCTGTTGCTCACTCCTTTTCATTTTTGCATGTTTGAAAAGCACCTATTACAAAACAGGCTCTTAGTTGCATCACAAGGTATTGTTGGATAACACACTGAGAAGAGCTTACCATGGAATATTTTTGGGTGAGTTTTATTAATCATGAGAAGTTCTCCATGAGCAGTAAAATGTTAGAAGGTAAAATCACTATCTAATGATTTTTAAATATAATTTCCCCCATCACTTTCTATAAAAATTTGCATGCTCAGGACTAAAGATGATGTGTAACTAGATCATTCTTATATTTGTGATCAATGAGTAGAAGGACTGAACCATTGCCTGAGAATTATTTTTAGTGAACATATTCCCACAGAAAGGCAGAAGGGGAGAGGAGTGATGAAAAAGAAAGAAAGAATTTGGAAAATCGTTTTTTTTATATATGAAGGTCACACTCCTGTCAGTTTTGTTGCTAAGCACCAGAAAGTATAATCATTGGTACTGATGATATTTAAGGAAGAATTCATCTTTATCTTTGGGAAGTGTCATTTATTAGTATGATGTTAGCAATTTCTTAAATGTGGATGATTTCTAGTACAATAAATATGTGGCTGTATTTTTCTAATTCACTAAGAACTTCATCAGTTCTTAATTATTGGACTTTTTCTAATTCACTAAGAATATCAGTTCTCAATTGCTGGACTTTTTCAAAGGGTCTGTAAACATTTACTGTTTTAAATCTGTTTGATATATTTAGTAGATCTGCATTCCTGGGATAAACCTACTTAATCATGGTATATTTTATTGCAATTATTCTGTGAAATTCACATTGGTGGGACTTCATCAAGTATTTTTGCATCTATTTAATAAGACTGGTCATGAGTTCCAAAATAAGAGTGCATATAAAAGTTTTCCTCATTTTTAATATCTGACAAAATTCCTCAATTTAGACAATTCACTGATAAAAATGATCCAAACACCCAGATCCATTTTGGGAGATAATATTCTAATGTTTTATGAATTCCTCATTTGGTTATTGATAAATTCTGTTGTTTTGGGTCTTCTCAAGTCAACTTTGGTGGTTTATATTTTTTTAATAAGCTGCTTTTTTCATTGAGATTTTCAAAATAACAAGAGATGCACAGTATCCACTTAAAATTTTATAACTCTATCTTCTATGTTCCTATAGTAGTTTTTTAAAAGTTTTATTTATTTATTATTTTTTTAAAGATTTATCTATCTATTTATTCCTGCCTTTGGCTTGTTCCTTTCTTTTCTGTCTCTTCTCTGTCTCCATTCACTGCGTGTTTTTTTCTTTATCTGCTTGTCTCTTTTTGTTGGGTCATCTTGCTGATGGGAGCCCAACTGATTTAGCCACAGCCACTTCCCTAAAGCTTTATTTTTATTTATTTATTACCCCCATCTTCCGTCCCAAATTCTTTGTGCTTGCTGACTGCTCTCTGTATCTGTTCAGTTTGTGCTCTCTGTGTCTGCTTGTCTTCTTTTAGGAGGCACCTGGAACCAAAACCGTGACCTCCCATGTGGGAGGGAGGTACCCAATTGCTTGACCCATATCTACTCCCTGCTTGTTGTGCTCTCATTGTGTCTCCTCATTGCATAATCTTGTTGTGGCAGCTCCTTGCATCAGCTCACCATGCCCACAGTCTTGCTCGTCTTCTTTTAGGAGGCACCTGAAACCAAACCCAGTACCTCCTATGTGGGAGGCAGGTGCACAACTGCTTGAGTCACATTCATTCCCATTATAGTAGATTTAATTTATTTTTACTTCTTATTTTGATTAGACTTTATAAATTTGCATGTATTTTTTGCCACTTTAAAAAGAACCATAGTTAGGATCCATTCATTCTACTGCCTTTATTCTTATTTCCAGATCATTAATATTAACTTTTAATTTTATGATTATTTTCCTTTGGGTTTGTTTTGTGCATTTTTGCTTATTTCTAAGATATACAATGGCTCCTTTCATTCTTTTCACTCTTTCAAAATAATATGTGCATTTAATTTTATTTGCTTGCCACTAAGTATATCTTGGAATATATACTGCAAGTTTCATATATATATTTCTCATTAGAACATAAAAAGTCATATTACTCATTTCTCCTTCAACCCAAGATTTACATATTATTTCTTAAATTAAAATATACTTTGATTATTTTCTTTATTAAAACTCTAGTATATTATCAATATAAATAAGTCTTTTGCATTAACTCTTAGAGTGTCATAGTAATTGGTCACTCATATTTCCTTTACCTTTCTCTTTTGTGTGTATATATATATATATATACATATATATACAAACACATGACACATACTTTAGCTATATATCTAAGTCTGATTAATGTAGTATGTATCTGATATAAAGATAAAATATAAAGTTAAATATCCATTGATCTAATACTACATTTTGTTAGTATAAACGAACTTACTATATCACATTGATTTAAGTATCACTCTATAGATTCAAAAGATTGGATACTGTCTTTTATTTTAAACCTAAATGTCTTTGCCATTGTACAGGTAATTTTAGCTCATTTGCAATTTGGGGCATAAAACATTTTTTTTCTGAGATTTTAATATCATTTTTTTAAGTTTTCTCTCATAATTTATTTTTATACATCTATGCTTATTCACACTTTTACATTCCCCTAGACATCTGAATTTATACCTTTCTATTAGGCAATATTTCACTTATAAAATTTCGAAAAAATTTTTAGTGAGGTTTCCCTTTTTTACTTCTGTAAAAAAAAAAAGAGTATATGTTGGTTTCTCCCATAGCATAAAACAGGAAATACATCAAACATGTTACCTTTCTCAATATCTTACTTCAAAGTTTTGTTTTCTATGATCTAGGACTTAAGACTCAAATTTTGATAAAAAGATATAGTCTTGAATAATTTGTTTTCTTTTGAAAATTAAATGTTATATTATGCATATATAATTATGTTAATATGCATATGCCTGCATGAATGAATGCATTTTATACTACTATTGCTTTCAAAGTATAGGTCTATTTTAATTTTAAAATGTTATGAAGTGTTAGTATTTATAATATAAAATTAAATATAAATAAATAGAATTAATATAATTTTATATATCTGTTATATAGGTAAAATAGAATTATAACAAGTATAACATTTTAACAAGTATTTTTTAATTTTTAAAACATGTTTTTTGTAAATAAGCATTTGTATTTTTCCCATCAATATATGATACAAGAAATTTCTTTGTCCATATATGTAGTAAAGTATTTGAACTGCTACAAAATATAGTTCATGTATGGACTGGATATACAATATTTAATTTTGTCACAACTTATTGGTAGTTGTATAGGATTTTAATTTACAATTTAAATAATATTCTGAAATGGACATTCTGGTTTAGGCTTCCTTCTACATATGTGAAACTTATCCCTGAAGATACAGTGGAACTAATAGGTTTTAGGATATATAAATTCTTTGTATAATGTTGCAAAATGGACCCTCAATTTATCTGTTCCCTTCAATATTCCCGTCAGCCTTGTTTGGGAATATCCACATCCTCAAGTCCCAGCCAACTCTCTAAACTTATTCCTTTTAAAAAAAATGTTTTATTCAAATACAATGTTCAAACAATTGCCTTTTTCATTTCAGACAGTATTTTTTGGGTATGTATTGATAAATAATAGTTGTAATTTGTATTTCCCTGATGGCTAGTAAAGCTGAACATCTTTACATATGTTAATGACCATCTGGATAACTTTAGCCCATTTTGCAGCCGAGTTGTCCATCTTTTAATGATCTGTAGGAATCTCTTATTATATTAAGAAAGGGTCTTTTGTTTGATACATGAAAGGCAAATAGCAAAAGTTCTGATGATTTTATCATTTTTTAAAATGTTCTTTTTCTCTCCTCTCTCTAAACCTTTTTCTCTCTCTGTGAAAAGAATTGGTGTTTTAATTTGCATTTCCTTACTTACTACATAGGATTAACATTTTTACAATTATTGACTATGTTTTCCCTTCTGTTCAAATATTTTGCAGTATTTGCATAATTTTTCTTGAGTTATTTGTCTTTTTCTTATTTATTTTCTGTAATTTAAAAATTGTGGTTGGATATTAGGTTTATCACTTGCAAACAGTTTCCTCATCTATACTAATTATTTAACTTAGTTTATTTTCAATATAGCTAATGCATAAAATCTTTACTGTATGGTGTTTGTTTAAATGTTGGTTATGATGGTCTTAAAATCTATTTCATGGTAACATAAATATTTTATATTTTCTACAAATGATTTTATTATTGTGTTCATTTACTTTTTGATTTCTGAGATTACCTAGAGTTTGCTGTTATGAATGATTTTTTTTCTGAAATAGTCTTATTTGTCTCTTATAATGTGTTAAATGCAGTGAATTATATTAATTGATTTTCTAATGTTAGATCAAGCTTTCATTCCTGGAATAAGTCCCATAATCAATTATATTTAGAGTCTATTGGATTTTAGTTTAGAATTTTTTTCATCTATAGACATAAGTGAGATTGCTGTATAACTTTCTCAGTTTATCTTTGTTAAGATTTGATATGATAAAAGGAGTTACACAGTGTTCTTTCATTCCATTTTATTTTTAAACCCTTTTTAAGAATTGTATGAAATAAAAATCATTCATTTCCTTAAGTAATCTAAAGTATAGATGAATTCATCTGGAGTATGAAATTGTTGCTTTTGTTGTTAATGTTATATTTAAGATTTTTGACTAATAATTACATTTCTCTATATATTATAAAATTGTTTTAAATTTTTATTTTTTCTTGACTCACATTTTTAAATGTATCTATTTTCCAGGAATTTGTAAATTTTATACAGTTTTCAAATATATTAGCATATATAGTTTTAATTTCTTATTAACTATTGAAGTTGATGCATTTTATGTTCCTTCTCATTCTTAGTTATATTAGTTATCTACTGTTACATAACAAATTACTCAAACATTTAACAGCTTAAAAAGCACACACATTTATTATCTTGCAGGCTTCGTGGGTCAGGAATCCAGGCACAACTTATCTAGGTCTTCTATTTAAAGATCTCTTAGAAACGGCAATCAAGATGTTGCTGGAATGTGATCATCTCATGATTTAACAAGAAAGAACTCACTTTCAAGCTTACCAGGTTGTTGTCAAAATTTAGGTCCTAACTGACTGTGGGCCAGAGACCATCCACAATTCCTTGCCAGGTAAGCCAGTGAGTGGAGATGCAGACAATGAGCAGGAAGTCATTGTACCCCTATCCTGGGGAAGACTGATGTTCTAAAACAGAGGAGAGAGTGTCTCTTTTATCTTTTAAAAATAAATTAAAAATACGTTTTAAAAAAAGAAGGTAATACAGAGTCTTTTATAACCTACTCACAGAAATGACAGTCTATCACCTTTGTCATAATCTATTGGTTAGCATCAAATCACTACGTCCAGTTCACACCTTTGGGGTTGGATAGTTAGGCAAAAGGGAGAATACAAGTAAGCATGAATCACTGGAGGCCATTTAAAAAGTCAGCCTACCACAATTTTTTGTTTCCAATAATTCAAATCTCTCAACACACAGTCACCCTCTATTATGGTGTCCATCTCAAATTCTAGAATCTCATCATCTAAATTAGGTTTGGGTGTAGATGATATTCCTAGGGGTAAATTTTAAGTGATACTTCTTGATACAGGATACAATAGATAATAATAAAAAATCATTCTAGATTCTAGCAACAAACAATTAGAAATTAAAACTTTAACATCATTTATACTCATATCAAAAATATGAAATTTTGGGAAGCAGATGTGATTCAAGTGATTGGACACTCACCTACCATATGAGAGGTCCTGGGTTTGGTTCCCAGCACCTCTTAAAGAAGATGAGCAAAACAGTGAACTGACATTTTGGGCTGGCTCAATGAAACAAGATGGCACAAGAAAGAGATAAAATGAGGTAACACAATGAGGTGTTTCAAGCGACTGGGCACCTCCTTCCCAGGTGGGAGGTCCTGGGTTCAGTTACCGGTACCTCCTAAAAAAAGAAGATGAGCAAACATGAACAGACACAGAGAGCAGACAGTGAACACAATGTTGGGGGGGGGGAGAAATAAATAAAATAAATCTTTAAAAATATGAAATATTTAAGGATAATTCTGATAAAACATGTGAAACACTTCTAATGGAAAAATACAAAATATTGCTAAAAGCAATTAAATAATAAATGGAAGGTATCCTGTGTTCTTGAGTCAGAAGATCAATATATTAATATGTTAATTCTCCCCATATTGATCTAGATATTTAATGCAATATCCAAAAAATCCAGTAAACCTTTTGCAGAAATTTATAAACTGATTCTGAAAAGGGGAAAGAATAGCTAAAATAGCTTAATAAAAGAAGAAGAAAGTTGGAGGACTTGTACTACTTGACTTCAAGTCTTCTTACAAAGATACAATAGATTATATAACATTTTGGCTACAAAGACCATTAGATAATAAAACAGAATACTTTGTTCAGTAGTAATGCTATTTAACTCTTTAACTATTAGTTAAAAAGGTTTAAAAAACAATTCAAGTTATTAGTGGTAAGGTAAGATGTTATATATGCTTGTTTGATGTTATATATGTTTGTTTTGTAAGTTCACAACTATTATACACTTATTGTTTATGTATGTTTATGTATGAGTGATATATTTCAATAAGTTAAAAAAAAAAGAATCCAGAAATAGACTGACACACATATACGTAATTAATTTTTGGCAAATACACAAAATTAAATCAATGGCAAAAGGTTGTTCTTTAAAGCAATTTGTGCTTGAAATATTGGCATATGCTAAAAAATGAAAGTTGAGTCACACATTGCACCATATACTGAAAATTACTGAAAATAGAATTAAATGTTGAATCGAAAATTTGTAAATTTCCAGAATTGTAATCTTGAATTGGGCAAAGATGTCCTAGATACAACACATGATGCTGAAAGGAAAAATAATGTAAATTGGACTTCATCAAAATTAAGAAATTCTGCTCTTTTGAAGATACTGCTAAGAGAATGAAAACCAAACTACTAACTGGGAAATGCTAATTGCAAATACTGTGTCTATTAAAGGGATTGTATCCCAAATATAAATTATTTTCAAATTCATTAATAATAATAAAACCCCAACTGTAGTCAGCAAAATTCCAATGTGGCCCCCAAGATTTCCACCCACTCATATATATATGCATATTGCATAGTTCCTGTCTTAATCAAGCAGGCTTTTTAAAAGTAGGTCTAGAGGTCAGGTATGGAAGGAGACATGAAGACATTCTCCTGTAGGCCTTGAAGAAGTAAACTGATATGTGGTAGAGAAGGCCTTGTCACAGGGAACAGCAGCTGAACTCTAGGAGCTGAAACCTTCAGCTTAGAGAAGTGCCCCAATTCTCAGATGGAAATTGCAGACCTTGCTGATACCTTCATTCCAGCCTCATGAGACCATAAGCAGAGGACACAGCTTACCTGGGCCTAGACTCTTTAACCATGGAAACTATGAGATAATAAATGTATGTTTTATGCTGCTATGTTTGTAGTAATTTGTTACTCAGTAGTAGAAAATAATACAATGATTTCAAAAGTGGGCAACATATTTGAACAGACATTTCAATATGTGCAATATGAAAGCACAACCAACAACATTAGATATTATAGAAATACAATTAGTCACAATAAGAGCATTACATATTAATTAGAATACCTAGAAGTGAAAATTCTGGATCATAAAAAGTGTTTTTGAGGACTTGAAGCAACTCTCTGAAACTACTGGTGGGAATATAAAATGGTACACCCACTTTGGAAAACAATTTGGCAATTTCTTAAAAGATCAACAAAATACTTAATGTAAGACAGCACCATTACCATCCTAGGTATGCTACTCAAGAGAAGTGACTGCATACCAAGACTTGTGTACAAATATTCATAGCATCTTTACTTATAATAGCTAAAACTGGAAATAATACACACAGACACACAACACACATACTCACTTACATCTACAATTTTATACATCCTTACTCTGTCCACTGAAAAGGTCCAGAACTAGTGACCAATAGTATCAATGAACATTCTTAAAGCCTAGATTTTGGTTTTGAAATACCATTCTCCAATAAAGGAAAATAAGACATCTACATTTTGAAAATCACCAGCTGATAACATCAAAGAGAAAATGAGATAAAGACATAGAGACATCAAAAGAAGAACAGAAAGAGAGAACCAGGCACTGTATGTGAAGATAGAGCAGAGAGAGAGAGAGTTTAAAACTCTGGCCCCAAAGATTGCAGTGTGAAGAGCATAAACCAAGGAATTCCAGCAGCCACCAGAAGCTGGAAGAGGCAAAGAACAGATTCTCCCATAGACCGTCCAGAGGGATTACAGCCCTGTCGATTACTTGGGTGACGGTAATTTTGGACTCCAGAACTGTTAAAGAATAAATTTCTATTGGCTTAAACCCCTAAATTTATGGTAATTTATTACAGCTGCTACATGCAGCAACTGGTGCCATTGACTGGTCCCCATTGTCATGAGGGTGCTATTTTCTGACCCTTCCACAGATTCTGTAATAGGCCTTTCTTTTTAATCTTCACATTTATGGTTTTTGTTTCAATTTCTCTGAGTTTACTTCTTTTAGCTCTCTTATCAATCCACTTATTTTCCCTAAGTATTCTTATTGACGCTGTATCTTCCCTTCTAGTTACAGTCAGATGCTCCTCAAAGCACTGACTCCAATCTGTCTCCGTCCTTCACACAACCGCCCCTGAACAGCCCCAGTTGGACATCACACTGCAGCCAACTCATCCTCTGTGTGTAGAAAGCTGCACTCATCATTTTCTCACAAAAATTGATTCCCTTTCCTCTCTCTCTATCCCCTATCAAGTAAATTAAATTATAAGATAGCAGAAATTGTATACTTAAATTTTTTTCTTTTCCCATATCTTCAGTCACTTCCAAGCTAGTTCAAGTACATAGTAATAAGGAGAACACAAACTTGGCCTAGCACATTTTTTTCCTGATTCAAATCAACAAGTTTATTATTTTAATGTGTCTGTTTTAAACTTTTTATAAATTTTTACCAAAATTTAACTTTGCCTTTAATAATGATTGTCCCCTCTATATAAATTGTGCTCAACTGGAACAAGGATTTAATCAGTCCCAAATCTAGGATTGCTTTTAGTTACTTTTAGTTATAGATTAATTGTAGCTTAGAGGCAGTCTTGGGAATATATCACACAAATAGAGTATTAATGGACAAGTGGGATGAAAAAAAATTGCTGGCATATTCCAATGATACTTGATGCACATGGATCTAGTTTATAGCTGTATATAGTACTTAGAATATCACTCTATCTGGCTAAATATCCACTAAAAAACTTAATTCCTTTTTCAGTTATGATATTTTAAAGGACAGACAATAAATTTTATAATACAGCAATGCCTTTTTAACATATGGGGTTTAGGAAACCTATTGTCCTGTAATTCAACCTCTGATATTTGAATGCATCAGCTCTTTTCAATCTTAAATGCCACAGCTTTAGTTCAAGCTCTCATAATTTCCTTCCTGAATTATTGAAAATTACCATAATATCTAACTTCCAGTCGTTTTCTTGCTTATATCTTTTCCTTTCAAATGCAATTATGCGTTCCCTTGTTTAAATATTTCTTTCCCTTTCCATTGGCTTCGGCATAAAATAAAAATTCCTTAGCAGTGCAGAGAAAACGTCCACTTTCATTTCTTATTAGCTTCCTCTTTCCAATTTATGACAGGTTACTTTCAGTATCCCAAAGGCACCTTACATTTTTATGCCATATATGTCTCTAAGTTTCTTACTTCCCAGGAATGCCATTTCTTTTTCATAATTTGCTATACAATTGCTCTTTTTTCCTTTAAGTCATGGTTTATATGCAGGATCATACCATTTACCACTCGACCAAAGGCAGTTTGAAAGTGAAAAATATATAATTAATAATTATGACAGAACAAAATTCATAAATAAAGATTTGTCTGGGAAAAGTGGGATATATGTTGACCTTATATAAGCTTATCCTTATCATAATATCATTCTTTCTGTCTTGTCTCTGTGTAATTTGTTGTTTATATCCTCCATGAACTCTAAGCTCACTCAGAGTAAAACCTTAATTACATACTGCTTAACACAGTGAATGGCATATAATGAATATTTGTGACATTTTTTAAAAATTTAGAATCTCTAGAAAATTCTTCGCAAATACTAGTTCTACATACGATTCAATCTTATTTTCTCATTCTTTTGATCAGTGCTACTTCTGTTCTACTTACCTGTTGATATCCTAATTTATCAATCATTAAGCCCAGAGCTACAGATGATTTTGTGTCATAGAAAGTCTATCAATTTCTGTACTGCTATTTTCAATATGCATGCTATCAGTTTAAAGTAAAGGATATCTGAAATGAAATATTTTCCTGAAGCCCATAGTCGAAACAAGCCTACATTTTCTCAAAGGAAGTTGGAACTGCCCTTGCTGATCTAAGTGGAAAGTCGCTGGCTGCAATTGGTGCATTTCACTGTATCTGAATAAGCTTCCTGGCTCCAAAGTCTTTGCTGACCAAAGTGAAGAAGCTGCCAAAATGAATAGAAAGACTTCCTGATGGAAGAAGAGTTTTGAAGCTTACCCTGCAGTCCAATCAATCTAAGATCTTTGCTCCAGAAAAAAAACCAGAAAGGGCGCTTGTTTCTAAAGAAAGAAAATATATATTCCTTGTCATTCAAGTATGCAATTTCACTAGACAATTAAGACATGATTGACAGAACCTGTCTTGTTCTCAATAAGGGAACTTGTTTTCAGTTGTAAAGAATGCCTCATTGAACTAAAAGTCATATTTTCTTTTAAATCATTTTTCTAATAAGATTTAGTAGAAATGTATTAACAGGTTCAACTCTGCATGGCAGCTTCTCAGATTTCTTAACATATTTTTTATATAATTGCTTTGCTTTGAATCTGATGTCATTTTTCAGCAGAGTAAAAATGACATACAGACTTGGAGGACATAAAAAAAAATCCACTGATTCCGTATAAATCATAGAATAAAGTAGGTAGGCCAGAGTTATGAATGAATCCCAAACTTGGTAAAATTCCAAAATCAATCCATATCTCAAAGTGAAGTATGTAACATGTAAGGAAAGCATTTGCCCTCAATTGTGGCTGAACTGTAAAGGGCTTTGCTATTCTAAACATAAAATGATAAGGTACCTGAATTTATATGTAGTCAATAGTTATATGTGAATGTGGAAAAGGGTGACTTATATACATATGGACTAAGATTTTTTCAGGGAGATAACATGGGCTGGATAAACTCTAACTGGTAAAAAGAGACTCCCATACAACAAAATAAAAAAATATATCTCAAGTCAAATAATGTGGCCTTATTCATTTGTAAGCAGAATAATATATGCTGTAGATCTAAGCACTCTTTTCTTAAATAATTTCTACATTTGAATAATACAAGTCCTAATTTCAAGTGGACATATATATAAAGACAATAGTCATTTATATAGAGATAATATAATAATACTTTTTAATCTGCTGCATAATAAAAATTTTTAAAAATCCATCAAACTATATTATACAAACATTAAACCCTAAATTAAATCATACGTTATAGTTAATAGTTCAATTATTAAAATGTGTTTTCATCAGTTGTAACAAATGTTCCACACCAATGCAATGTTAATAATAGGGTGGTCTATGGGAATCTTATATAAATGATTGTTCTGTAAATCCACAATAAATTAGAACAAAATTATAAAGAGAAAAATAAATGTAACAACAAATTTTAGTGTTCTTTTAACATCTATTTTTATGACAATCTGAACTTTTTCACCTTAAGCCATTTCAGTGTATGTGGAGTAGAGAAGAAAAGGAAGAGAACTATGGGACAAGAAATCTAGTCTTGCTCTTCAATGTTCTAGCTGTTGATCCTTGAACTTCAGCATCCTCAATTGTCTAATAGATTGCACGGCTTGTGATGTCTGTCTTAAGTAAGGCATTCTATGATTATGGGACATTTCTGTGGTATTTGCTTGGGCAATATCACATAAGCAAGGCCTATGTTAGAGGAGAACATGTTATCTGAAGTGGGTGGAAATTTGGAACATGATGCCACCCAGGAGACATACTGTTAAAAAAAAAAAGTCCCGAGTTCATCTTGCATGAAGAAGGTTTAGCAGGAAATGGAAGGGCAACAAGTTTTACATCTAGCAGGGGTCATTAAGTTGTTTCTCAATAGGCACTGGTTAACCCATGAAGAGATGTTGGCAATTGATAATTCACAGGGCTTGCACTTTATGCAGGCTTCAGTTCTTTTCTATGGTTATTTTATTACTTTTATTATTGTTACTGTTATTGTTTTCCCATGAATATATAGGGAATTGTTTGATCTACACACTTTCATTTCATCTCTATTAGAGCCACATTCAGAGAAAATGAGAAGTCTATTGGCTATGGCTATAGAATCAGTGAAAAAAAACCACACTGGCAGGATAAGCCTGCCCATGGGAACAAAAGTGAAAAAGAGGGGAGAGGTTAAATTTCCTCTTCTAGAAATCTTCTTGCACCCCATTGCCATTCTTTCCTATCAATTATAAAGAAAATTTTTTCTTCCTTTTTTTTTTCAGAAATGCTACACTTCTCTCTATATATCAATGCTATAAATGGATATGAACATCTGATATAGTAAGAGGAAATATATATACATAAATATATATTCAATATATAATGTATAAATATAATATATAACATATAAATCATATATGAAAGAAAAATATCTTGTAGAGTATTTCCATCATGTTTTAAAGCACTCTACTGTAACTATTTTCCTGTGATTTTCACAATTGCAGAAAAGTAACTTTGAGTAGGAATATTTCCAAAGTTTCTGCAACACGAATACATGGTTTTTGGCTGATAACCCCTTCTCATAGTTTAAAGTCTTTCTAGAATAAAGGCTCAGATATCCCTGGATCTCATTTGTAATGGAGCCAATAGAAAATAATCAGAACTGCATAGAGAAAAACTCAAGAAACAGAAGTGATTGATACAATCCCCTGAAGCACACTGAGAGCCTAGTCTGGATATCACCTTGAGCACAAACAGAAGGGGCCTAATAGCCACTGTGGAATGGTTCATTGCATCGATGGATAGCAATCATCAAAACAGAAAGGTTTCTTTTGTTTCAGTAAGATTATCCAGATAAACCTTGGAACAATAATACCCTCAATAAATATTTTTAGCACATTCATTGGGTAATAGAGTCTAACTGACATGATCTATACCCGTATTATATGGAGGTTTATCACATAGCTGCGATTAATAGATTTAAAGGCCTTTATACTCCAAAAGATTTAGAATAATGTTTTCCTTCAAGTAACTACCATATTAATTTTCATAGCATTCTTGCAAGTTAGGAAAGAACATTTTAATAAAACTGTGTAGAAAAACATCCAGGAATATTTAGCTCAGTATAATCAGGAGATATAAACCCAGGGAAGATAAATGAATTTCCAAAGATCACACCTAAAGTCAGTAATAATAACTAATAAGTATTTAGAGTGTTTATTTCAGCAATTCACAGAATATTTCACCTGATAATTAAGACAGTCCTCATGTTAGGTATGTTTATTTTTTAAATGAGGAAACTGAGGCAAAGAGCATGTCAAACTTAAATTGTACTGCAGGCAAAAGATTCCAGCTTAGTGTTGTTAAAGTTACCAGATGTTCTCCCTCTTTAATAAAATTTATTATTATCTCACATTTTATTTTTTTATTTTTTATTTATTTATTTTTTTTTTAGGTTTCTTTTTTTTTTTTTTTTTTTTTTAATTTTTTTATTTTTTATTGACTTTGTAATAATATTACATTAAAAATATATATGTGAGGTCCCATTCAACCCCACCCCCCCACCCCCCCTCTCCCCCCAACAACACTCGTTCCCATCATCATGACACATCCATTGGATTTGGTAAGTACATCTTTGGACACCTCTGCACCTCATATACATTGGTTCACATCATGGCCCATACTCTCCTCTATTCCATCATGTAGGCCCTGTGAGGATTTACAATGTCCGGTGATTACCTCTGAAGCACCATCCAGGGCAGCTCCATGTCCCGAAGACGCCTCCACCTCTCATCTCTTCCTGCCTTTCCCCATACCCTTTGTCCATTATGTCCACTTTTCCCAATCCAATGCCACCTCTTCTATGTGGACACTGGATTGGTTGTGTCCATTGCACCTTTATGTCAAGAGGAGGCTCAGATTCCACCTGGATGCTGGATGCAATCCTCCCATTTTCAGTTGTAATCACTCTAGGCTCCATGGTGTGGTGGTTGTCCTTCTTCACCTCCATCTTAGCTGAGTGTGGTAAGTCCAATAAATCAGATTGTAGGTGCTGGAGTCTGTTGAGGCTCAGGATCTGGCTATCACATTGTCAGTCCAGAGATTCAAATCCCCTAAATATATCTTAAACCCCAACATTAACTGCACCTCCAGCACATTAGCATGAAAGTCTTATGAAGGGAGATCCCATCTGAGTCCAGATTCATCACACATAAACACCATTTCCAAAGAGGGGCCATCTGCCCTGGTAGTTAACCCCATCGGCCATGACCATAACTCCCATGGGTCTCTTTAGCCCTCAAAGGAACCAATATCTGGGGGTTGTATCTGCTTTATCTGTCTCTCTGACTCTGCTCAGTTGTGCATGAGGGCAAACCTTCTGCCAGCCTCCAGACTCTTTTTTAGAAACTCGTAGCCATATAAACTCATTTCTCCTTTCCATTTCCCCCTTACTTTAGGTCAAACAGCATTTTAAAGTCATGGTATTTTATGTAGACATGGATATTCTGCTGATCCGCATTGAACCTTCCGTATAAGGTCATTTTCCAGTTGCATCATCAGTTGGTAGTTGATAGTGGTCCCTCGTTGCCAGGGAGGCTCATCCCCGGGTGTCATGTCCCACGCTGGGGGGAAGGCACTGCATTTACATGCTGAGTTTGGCTTCGAGACTGGCCACATTTGAGTAACATGAAGGCTGACAGAAGGAAATTCCCAGGCACAAAGTTGCTCTAGGCCTTGTTATTATTTTGGGTTTATCAGCTCACAAGCATAGTCATTAGTATCAGGGGCTCACTGTTGAACCCTCACTCCCTCCCGGTCCCCACCACTGTACCTGGGAGACTGTCGCTGCTCCCCTAGGGACCACGACGGAGCACCACTGGCCGGGAACCCAGTACCCCCGCTACTGTGGTTTTTAATTGTTGCCACTATGAGTATATCCAAACATTACCATGCACCCTGGACATATGTTCTGTACAGCTCCCTGTCAGTCATATTTCATCTGTCATTGGTGTCCCATATCAGTATCCCTCCATTGCCATTGTTGAAACACTCTGTGATCCAGAACTCCCCGAAATTTGAAGCCCAATATAATGTCATGGTCCCTTACTAGGGAATGGCATATAGCGATGAGTTTAAAGGATAATTATCTCACATTTTAAAAGGCTTTCTACTACCATATTATCATTAATGCCTTAACTTCATAATAATGTTTTCCTTATTCTTCTGTCTATATTTTTTCTCCTAAATTCCAATACTCTCCATTACTGCAAAGTCTTTAATTATATTTCTTAACATTTTCTGAGTTGTAAGAGTAGTGATTCTACAAGATAATATACACTGGATTTCTAAGTAGCAAAAGGATTCCAAAATATGAGTATTATAATCAGAAAGGAGGAACTAATCAATGACTAGGAATAGAATTTAAGTATTAGCTAAAAAATGGACTCTTACATCTGAATGAAAGAGAGTAATGGCCTTTTCCTTGATGATCTCTCTCCAAATTCAATAACTGTCTATTAAGACGAATGGACACTATGAGGAGTTTGATATAAAATTCTTTTTGACTATTCATCAAGTGACCATTCTTCCTCTTATTAACACAACAGATATTTATGTAGGATAAATGATCTCAGCACAGGTTACCTGATGGATATCACTGGTACTAACATAAAGCAGAGGTTTGACTAAAGAATAAATCATCATACTACATATCACTTTAGCTCTTAAGTGGGATGGTAGGTTTGGGTATTCATTTTATTACTAGGCTCCATAGCATAGATATAGGTTACATAAATACTTTTGCATATATCAGATTCTACATTTGGAAAATATATATTTATAAAAATGAATAATTCATTAAAGCCTGAGGCAAGTCTATCATTTTAAAATTCAAAGTGGAGAAGCAAGAATTGTTGAGTTTCTGTAGATTAGATAGGAAAACCTGAGCATTTCTTTCTATGATACTCAGAAAAGTCAGGATGATTTGAATAAAGACCTTTTGTTCTTCTCTGACTTCCACGTATGAATTGTGAACAGACTAACCCATGATGGTCTCTCTCTTCACAGCAGCTGTTGTATGACTAGAATGATGAGGAATACCTCAGATTTTCAGTGTTTGTCTTGGAATAGCCATCTTCTATGAAAAGAGACTGTGTTATGCCCTCTGCCTGCAATGCTATTCTTTGTGCCCTCTAACACTGTATTTCTGGCTACAACCCATTAAACTCAGAATTTCTGCTGATCTAAAGACATTTATAGACCTGGTATAAGGTATTTCAGCAGGCCGTGAGGTGTTCAGTGTAAAAACTCTGCTCAGTAAAAACATCCCATATTAAATAATGACTCATTAGTTCTTTACTCATGGAGAAATTTACCATCAAGTCAGTTTAAGGGCAGTAGAAGCTGAGAGAATATACATATGGATATGGCAGAGATCACAACAGAAAAAGTAAAACAGCAACAACAACAACATAATAAGCCAAGACGTTATAAGAGACAGGTAGAAACAGCAAGATGGGTCTTGAGTGGGCTGTCACTGAAATAGGAAACAAGGGGGACTCAACTTTTGAGTAAACATTAAGAAGGCTATGACTCAAACGTTGCCAATGCATCTTGGCTAGTGATGAACTGCTCTGTTCTCAAGAGCCCTATCTATGAAGCTACTAAAGCAGTTTCTTTGTGTTTACTTTCAATGAATCTACGTCACATGAGGTAACTCAACTGTGCTCCTGCTCCTTGTAACCTAAAATTACCAAACTATACCACAAGTCATAGGACAAATGACTGTTATATTTGGAAGAAACTATGAAGGCAGATTCTTTTGGCAGCCCCACACTGAAAACTTAAATTTCCTCTACAATTTCTCATGAGTGTGTTCTTTCAGCTTCTTTGAACACCCTGCAATAACAAAGTCACTGCCTCTCAGAATGGCAATGGTAGCTAAGTTCAAAAACTTTAAAAATTGTTCTTCTCTGTAGTAAATCAATGTGTCTCCATGAACATTATTCCTATTGGTATAAACTCTATTATGATGATGAATAAATACAAGTCTCATTCTTATTCCAGAAGATAATTTTTAAAAGAATTTGTCCATATGTCCATTTGATTCTTCTGTTCCCTGCATTGTCTTCAGATGTGTTAATATAAGTTTGAGAACACTTAACTTTATGAATCATGATTGAATATTGAGTTAGCACAATAAGATCAACAATTCTAGACTCTATTTTACATTAATGATTAAAATTAAATAAGGATGACCTTTTTGTCATGTCAACATATATTTTCATAATTTTAGGTTTTAAAATGACACCTAATAAATTTTGTATTGTTAAATTTGGTCTATTTTTCCACCTGTGAAATTCATTTTTTATTTTATTTATTTCACCTTTATTCCATAATCAGATATGGGACATTTCTTTGTTGTATGGTTATTTTGCTCTTATATTTATTTTCCATGTAAGACCTCATGCATCTTATAACTATAACTAGTTACAAAGCTCTTTGGGTCTAGGGTCATGACTTGTAATTCTTGCGCTTCCCCAAGGCTCTTAGTTTAGTTCTGTGCATATGATATGTTTAAAATACACTTGCCAAGTAATTTATGCAACTGAACATCTGATTTGCTTTTCTAATTTTTAAATATGGCTTGATATTTTAGTCAAATTCAGTTCGTTTTTATATTATCACCTACTTATCATTTTGTCAATGAACAACCCATGGAGTATTTATATTTGAATTTGCACATTGAACAGACAAATTGTCAGATTGGTAGAAATGTATATCAAAAATGTGGGTCAGTTTCTACGTAACTTCTAATTGATGTTGAGCCTCATCATAAATCAAGTTCATGATTAGGCAAACTGGCAGGTTTCTGACCAGAGCTACAATCTTCAGTGCCGCAAGACACCTTTCTCTGTTCAACTGCCTCTTGCACCATTGCTCCTGCCATCTAATCAGCATCAGGATGTCAGTAAATGCCAGAATTCATTTTCTCTATGTCCAAGTGGAATTAAATGGACATCTCATTCATCCTGTGTTTAATTAGTACTTGTTTGATCATTCACAATGTGTCATTTGGCATTCAAATGTTTATTTCAAACCAAAAATAATACCAACTTGACATAGAACATTTTTTCTGATTCAAATGAGCAAAATTAAATGACTATTTTAATGTTTCTGTTACAAATATTGCCAAATTGTATTTCAAACTTTAAGATTAAAATATTAAGTATTGACTTGCATAATTACTGCTACTTCCACATAGTATGCTCAACTCTGTGACAGTTTTAGTCCAAAACTTAAAATTCTCTATAATTTTAACTTGGCCCCTTAGAGACAGTCCTGGGGACGCCTCACTGAAATATACCATTGAAAGGTAAAGTGAAAAGATAATTGGTATAATGTCACTTCATGTACAAGGACTCAGTTTAAGGAGATACATAATACTTAGCATTACATTCTATTCAACATAAGACCTGCTCAATACCTTACCAGTCTTTCAGTTATTGTGACAGTTCGAAACTGTATATACCCCAGAAAATTGTGCTCTTGAAGTTATATTCCTTTGAATGCAGATGCAAAAATCCTAAACAAAATACTAGCAAACTGAATCGAACAGCACATTAAAAGAATTATATGCCATGATTAAGTGGGATTTATCCTAGGTATGCAAGGGTGGTTAAACATAAGGGAAAAAATTAATGTGTGATATGCCACATTAATAAAATAAAGCTCCCCCCAAAAAAGCCCATATGATCATCTCGATTGATAGAGAAAAGGCATTTGGCAAAAGCATCCCTTCTTGATAAAAAAAAAAAAAAAAACGAAAATGAAAACAAACAAACCCAAAAAACTAGGAATAGAAGGAAAGATCTTCAATATAATAAAGGGAATATATGTTTAAAACCCACAGCTTATTTAAACCCCACAGCTGCACGCAGGCCGTGGAGGCGCTACGTCTTAGTTGGCAATGGGTTGTGAGCTATACCTTGTACTTGCTGTTGCAGGCGGCCCTGCTCTGTGTGAACGCCATCGTCCTGCTGCATGGGAACCCTTTCTCAACAGCACTGGCTGGGGGACAGACCAAGGAATTGGCAGATTCGGAGAGAAGCTAGGGATTAAACCTCAGCTATCGAACCTCATTTGATCTGTAAGAACCAGGATGATAGTGCCATTGATAATAGCCAACTCTGTTGAAATCATACTGCTTTTAGTTTTTGGGCAAAGATACATGGGGGAACTGGAGTCTGGCAAGACAAGCTGCCACCAGAAGTTAGTATTTCAGTCATTATTGGAATAGAGGCGTTACAGCTGGCTAACCTTGCACTGACAAAAGCAAAGAGCAGGTAATGAAGTATGAGCTTCTTTTCATCTGATTTTTTTAATGTTCCACATGTAGCTTCATTACAAAAAGATCAGATTAATACAATAGAGACAGTAACTATTCAGAATTGACACATTTGATTGCTGGCTGTTAATAGTTCATGCTGTGGTAAAGATTGTTAAAAAGGAACAAAATTGTCATGTCTATGTTCATAAAGTCTCTTCTCTCTCTCACTTTTCAGGATGAGTTTGTTGCTGTTTTTTCCACAATTTTTGATAACCCTATGACTTACCTATGATGTGAGAGTGATTATCCCCCTAGATAAAACTGAAAGGATTTTACAAACTAATTAATACAAATAAAATGATAAATAGGTGATTTTAAAATTTTTGGTTAAATATTTTGTCTATATATTGTCTCATCTACAGAAAAGTCAAATTTATAGTAACGTTTGAGGAGCAGTTCTCCATAATTTCAGGGAGAATTCTAATTTTGTAAGTCAGTCACATGATGCTTGTGTTTTGTTTTACGTTCTTTCATGCATTTGTTATTTTATTGATTTTCCTGAGTTAGGAGACAATACCATATTTTCAATGATAGAAAAATCTATGTGTAAAAATCTCTGCCTTTTTTACAATGGTGACTTTCCTTTTTTTAGGAGGTACCAGGGATTAAATCCTGGACCTTGTACATGTAAAGCAGGTGCTTAACTAGTGAGCTACGCCTATTCTGTTATCTTGTTTTTTAATCAGCATAAATGTAAGCCTACAAGAGCAATCTTAAACATCATAATTAAATTATAGTACCTAAAAAAACTGTTCATTGTGAAGGACTTATCTCCAAAAAAGTATGTTTCCTTTTCTTGGTGGAAACATTAAGGTATGTGAATTTTGTTCTTCATTGTGTCTGACAATAGGATATTTATTCTGGATACTTTTTTAATATTTGGTTTTCCTTTTTTTGTCTTAGACCATCTCGTGAGGTTATTTGCTCATTCTGTAATACAGTTTTGTGCAAAGAGGTCAAAACTATATAAATTTTTGTGAATGTTGTAGCATGTTGAAGGGATGAACTAACATTTTTATTTATAGGAGAACATTTGTAAATAAAGTTGAATTTCCAAGTTTAAAAAAACCCACAGTTAATCTCATACTCATCAGGAACAAAACAAGAATGCCCAGTCACCACTGTTATTCAACATTGTACAGGAAATTCTAGCCAAAGCAATTAGGCAAGAAATAGAAATAAAAGATATCCAAATTGGAAAGGAAGAAGTCAAATTTTCTCTATTAGCAGATGACATGATCCTATACATAGAACCCCCCTCTCCCCCCCCCCCCCCCCGCAAATATCCACCACAAAGCAACTGGAGTTAATAAACCAATTCAACAAAGTAGTCACAAAATCAATAGTGGTGTTTCTATATGCCAGTAATGCAAAATATAAAAAGGGAATCAAGAAAAATTTCCATTCATAATAGCAACTGACTAATCAAATATCTGGGAATATATGCAATCAAGAATGTAAAGGACTCGTATGTGAAATATTTCAAAGCATGGCTGAAGGAAATCAAAGGAGACTAAATAAATAGAAGGACATTCTGTGTTCATGGATTGGAAGACTAAATATTGATAAGATATCAATTTTACTCAAAAGAATTTACAGATTAACACCATTAAAAAGTCCAACAGCCTTATTCGCAAATATAGAAATGCCAATCAACAAATTTTTATGGAAGAGTAACTGGCTCCAAATTGCCAAAGATATCTTTAAAAAGAATAAAGTTGAAAGATTCACACTTCCTGATTTTAAAATTTATTACAAAGCTGCATTAATAAAACATGGTACTGACGCAAGGCCAGACATATATACCAATGTAATCAAATTGAGAGTTTAAAAATAAACCATCACGGGAAGTGCATGTGACTCAAGGGATTGGGCTCCCGTCTACCACTCGAGAGGCCCTGGGTTCACTTCCCAGGACCTCCTTGTGAAGGCAAGCTGGCCCGTGCCTGTGGAGAGCTGATGGCCCCTGTCCACAGAGGGCTGGCACAGCAAGATGACGCAAAAAAGGGAGACAAGCAGACACAGAAGAACACATAGCGAACAGACACATAAAGCAGACAGCAAACAAGTGGCAAGGCGGGGGATAAATTTTAAAAAGTAAATCTTAAAAAAAAACAAACCATCACATCTATGACCAACTGATATTTGAAAAAGGTGCAAAGTCCACTCAATGGTGAAAGAATAGTCTCTTCAACAAATGATACTAGGAAATTGAATATTCACATGCAAAAGATGAAGGTGGACACAAAAGGACAAATATTTTATGCTCTCAGTAATATGAAGAATAAATACATGGAGTTAAAATCTAGAATATAGGTTACTAGGGGATAGGATGAGGGCTGAGAAAGGATACTGATGTTTAATGTTTGTAGAATTTTTAATTAGCTTGACTATAAAATTGTGGAAATGGATAGAATTATAGTAGTATAGTCTAGTGAGTATAACTAACAATGCTGATTTATAAATATGATTGTGGCTGAAAGGGATAGTCTAGGGACATAAATGCTAATTGAAAGAAAGGTAAAGAATAATCTCAGAATTCTATACTATAGTGAAACTGATGGTGGATGGAGATTGTGTTATGAATACAAATAAAAGAATGCTCTTCTATGAACTAGAACAAATGAACATCACTATTACAAGGTGGTAGGAATATGGTGACATATGGGAAAGATAAAATTGATGTATCTTATGAACTATAGTTAACAACAATATTCTAATATTCTTGTCAAAGAAGGTACTATATCAATGCTAAGGGTCAATAATTGGGAGTATGGGATTTTTTCTTTTGGACTAAGGAGACTGAAGCTACCCAAATGTTCATCAACAGATGAGTGGATACACTTAATGTGAAATTTCCATGTAACGGGATATTATTCAGCCATAAAAAGGAATGAAGTTCTGGTATATACCACAATATGGGCTAACCTTGAAGAAAACATGTGGAGTGAAATAAGCCCAATACTAAAGGACAAATATTGTATGATCTCACTTAATTGATATAATTAGAAATGAAAATTCCTAGAGTCAATAACTAGAATACAGGGGCCTGTGGTGGGGGTCGGGAATGGGGAGTTAATGCTTACTTGGTACAAGGCTTCTGTTTGGGGGATGACAACTTTGGATATGGAATAGTGGTGATGTAGCACAACATTGTGATATAGGATATGAAGCCTGTGGTTGTGTAACCATAGCAACAATTAAATGCAAACCAAGATGAATTCCTGTGCATTTCCAGACATAATTATTTTTACCTCAACATCTGAATTACACATGATACATGTGATTCACTCAAAATTATGAAACACACAAAAGAGCAAGAAAAACAGTACCAGTTCTTAAGAGTCAAAGCAACTAATGGAAACAGTCTCAGAGATAGCTGAGATGTTAGTGCTATCAGAGAGGAATGTTAAAATAATTATTCTAATATGTTAAAAGTTCTAGTTGAAATGGTGGATGTGCATGAACATGTGGAGAATTTCAGCAAAGAGATGGAAACTATTAGAAAGAGTCAAATGCAATGCCATGTATATATACCTATATGTGTGGGTATAGGTATGTGCATGTGTCAGTGAGGGCGTATCAACAGTAAAAAATAACTTTACAGTCTCATCAGAATAATTATCACAACTGAGGAAACAATAAGCAAACTTTAATGAAGGTGAAGAGAAACTACTAAACTGAAAAGTCAAGAGAAAAAGAGGTGGGTATAAGAGAACACAAGATCTTAATATTATAGGACAATAGCAGATATTTACCATATAGGTAAATGGAGTGCTAAAAGGAATAGGGAGAGTAAAAAGAGAAATGGTAGGTCAGGATAAATATTCGAGGAGACAAAAGCCAAGAGTTTTACAAAAATAATGAAATGCATTAAACCACAGCTCCAGAAACCCCAGAAAACCCCAAGCAGAATAATTATAAAACAAACAAACAAAAAACTACTTAAGTATCCAATATTCAAAGTGCTCGAAACCAGGAAGAAAAAGAATATCTTAAAGGCAACCATAGAAAAAAGATTTAATATACAGGGAGGAAGAAAAGATCATTAGAGGAGATTACTCAACAGAAACAATACAAGCCAGGATAAAATGGACTCACATCTTTATAATACTAGAAGGGAAAAACAGGGGAAAAAAATCACCAATGAATCTAGAATTTTATAACCAACAAAAATACTTTCAAAAAAAGTTGAAATAAAGAGTTTCAGACAAACACAAATAGAGAAGATTTACTGCCAAACATACTGGCACTATAAGGAATACGGCAAGAAGTTTTGCAGGAAAAATGAATATGATACCAGATAGAAAAATTGACCTATAGAAAAATACAAAGCCCTATGGAGATAGTTAAAAATGAAAATAAGTATAAACAATATTGCTTTTTTGTTCTAATTGTAATTGCTTAAAAATATAACTAAGCAAAATAAAAACAATATATAGTGGGTTTTGTGATGTATGTTATAATATATGGCAAAATTGCACTAAAGATGATAGTAATTAGAAGTATATTTTTTAAGGTTTTTACACCGTATATGAAACCATATAGTATTATTAAGGTAGACTGTGTTAAAGATGTTTATTTGTAGACCCTAAGGTAAATACTAAATTATAAAAATAAGTAAATAAAAATAAAATTATAAAAATAAGTATAAATAAAATGCTGATTGTAGAGATAAATTGAAATAAAAAATACTCTTTAACCAATTAGGGAGCTGAGAAAAGTTAAAATTAAAAAACAACTGAAGGAATAAATTAAAATGTATTCAATGTTAGACTTTAATCTAGCCATAGCAATAATTCCCATAAATGTAAATGACCTAAACATACTAATTACAAGACAGAAAATATCAAACTGGATAAACAAGACTCATATATGCTATCTACAAGAAATAGACTTTATCTAGAAAACAGGCTAGGATAAAAGTAAAAGGCTGGAAAAACACTCAAAATAAAGCTTGCAGGAAGTGGCTGTGGCTCAATCAGTTGGGCTCCTGTCTACCATATGGGAGGCCCTGGGTTTGTGTCCCAGGGCCTCCTTGTGAAGGCAAGCTTGCCCACAAGTGCTGCAGAGCACTGCCAGGCCTGCAAGTGCCACAGAGAGCCAACTCAGCAAGGTGATGCAACAAAAAAGGGAGACAAGCAAAAAAAAAATAAAACACAGAAGAGCTTGCAGCAAATGGACACAGAGAGCAGACAATAAGCAAGCTGCAAGGGAGGGGGTGGAATAAATTTTTTTTAAAATATGAAAAAAGAAAGAAAAGAAAGCTTGTGTGGCTTTGGAAATATCAGACAAAGTAGACTTCAGAAAAAATATTACCAGGGATAAAGAGGAATATTTTATATTCATGAAGGAATCAATTCTCCAAGAAGACAGAACTATCCTAAGTCTTTTGCATCTTGTAACAGTTTTTCAAAATACCCAAAACAAAACTGATAGAACTAAAGGAAGAAATAGACCTCAGTACTCTTAGTATTTGATTGCAGACTTCAATACTCTTAGTATTTGATTGAACAAGTAGGCAGAAAACAAGTAAGGATCTAAAAGACCTTTATATACTATCAAATGATATCTCTAGTTACCACTGACACTGTGCACAAACAGATCTGCAGACCCATGTCCCAAGGCACAGTATTCATGGCATCTGTTATAGATCTTTCTCTTGTTCTGGGTCCCAGTCAAAACTGACAGCTTTATGGGCCGTTTAGTAAATGTGCGGAACAGGCATACTCAAATAAGTTATATGTTGCCTCCAAAATCTTCTAAGAGTAGGAGAGGCCAGATGTAGCAAATTTTTATTCACTTTAGAAGGGATACTGTGACATGTTCAGATCACTGGAGCTCTAGGATTTCTGTCCTTGAATGTTTATGGACTTCCAAATCACTGACCCATAAATTTCTTCCCAATATCTTGAGTAATTGTAATTTCCTGTTCAATTATATTTCTTGCATATTATATTTAATGTAATGAACCAGGATTATGCCCAATGGAGGGGAAAGGCAAGGTGCCTTCTACCAAGATTATGACACAGAAATTGAGGGTGGATAAGCCCTAAATATTAGACTGTGAAGGTAAATTGCAAACCTTAGTATTTGAAAGCAAAACCAAATTGCTCTGATAATCCTTACTATCAAGTACCTATATATATATGTGTGTATGTACACACACACACACACACATATGAATTTGCCACTCTAATAGCTGCATACTGGTTGCCAAGGGATTTTTTTTTTCTCTAGCAATACAAATAACAATTGGAACAGCTGCAATGGCTGTTGCTGATATTGCAACCAGATTTTTTTTTTAAAGGATAAAACAGGTCAATTTTACTGTATTATAATTTAAGGAATAATTTTAAACAGAAAAAAATTTTTTACACAAACCATATATGTTGTTTTATATATTTTTTCACTTTCTTCAGCACTTTATTTTTTTTCCATCCCTATTTTTTTAAATTTTTAAAAATTAATAGATCACAAGGAATGTTACATTAAAAAACATAAAAAACAGAAAACTTAAGAGGTTCCCATATAACCCACTCCCCACTCCCCACCACATCATTTTTGTAAATTGTATTTTTTTTAAGATATTTACCTCACAAAAAAACTGTTACACTAAAAAATATAAGAGGTTGCTGTATACCTGCCACCCCTCCACCCCACTCCTCCCACACCAACAACCTCCCTCATCATTGCGGCATTCTCATCCCATTCAGTGAACACATTTTGGGGCACTGCTGCACTACACAGATAATAGTTTACCCTGTAGTTCATTCTCACCCAGTACATATAGTGGGTTATGGCAGGGTATATAAAGTCCAGCATCTGACCCAGCAATATCATTAAGGCAACTCAAAATCCCAAAAATACCCCCACATCACATCTCTTCTACCCTCTCCCTGCCCTCAGCAACTACTGTGGCCACTTTCTCCACCTCTATGCTAAAATTTCTCCTATTACTACCTCCATTCTGTGGACCCTGGGATGGCAATGTCCTCTCCACCTCTAGATCAGGAGGGGGCTTAAATTCCACATGGATGATGGATACAATTCCTTTGCTTATAGTTGTAGGCATTCTTGATTCCCTCCTGTGGTAGTTGACCATCTTCACCTCCCTGTTAGCTGACCTGGGTAACACCAATGAACCAGAGAGTAAGAGTCGCCACTCTGCTGAGGCTCAGGGCCCAGCTGGCACAAGGGCAGTCTGAAGATTCAAGTCTCCTGAGTATGGACCATCCCTAGTGCCAACCACAGATTCAGTAAAAGTGACAGAAGAGGCATGTATAGAAAAGTCACATCTGAGTCCAGCTCCGTCACACTCAGGAGCACAAATTCCAAGTAGGACCCTCTGACATGGCACAGAGCTCCAAATCCATCTGTCATGATTATATACCCTGTGAATCTCCATAGCCTTTGGGAGAACCAGTACCTAGGGTTGTATCTATTTTGGCTTTTTCTGGGGTCCTGCTGAGGTGTGCGTAAGCGTGATCCCTCTGATGACCTCCCGACTCTTTTTGGAATACTCTTAACCATATCAACTCATTTGTCTTTGCCATTTCCACCATTTACTCAAGGACAAAGAGCAGTTTTTAACACTTGATCCAACATATAGACTGAGATATTCTGCTGGTCTGAGTTGACTCTTTTATTTGAGGTCTCTTTCTAGTTGCTTCTCCAGTTAGTGATTGGTAGTAATCCCTCGGCGCTAGGGAGGCTCATCCCTAGGAGTCATGTCCCATGCTGGGGGGAAGGTAAAGCATTTAAATACTGGGTATTTAAATGGCTTAGAAAGTGACCACATTTGAGCAACATGGAGGCTCTCAGGAGCAATCACTGTCGTTCTCAAAGATCCATCTTTCCTCTGCCAAAGACAAAAAGATGATTTGAGTAGGGATGTGGTAAGACTCATCACCTCTGCATCTTTCAAGTGTTTGATCCTGGCAATAATTTTTGCAGTCTTCCAGGAATGTGACATAGCATACAATCTCCCATTTTCATTGGTAGAGGCAGTCCTAATCCTTTCCACTTTAGCCTCTCCTATCAAAATTGTCCTTGTCCCATGGGTCAGGGAATTAATGTGAGGATTCTGCCTGTTGCTGAGTAAGTCTAATCAAATTGCACATTCTGGAACTGGGGAAGTAATCCAATAACTCTCAATAAATGTGAGAGAAACCTACACCAATATGCCATTGATCATCTGATCTACATAAACTACTGTGACTGGTGGGCAACAGTGAAGTTTTGGGTTTCTTGGAATTAGTGTCAATTCAGAGCCAATGTCTACTTATCCCCCAAAATTCTAATTCTTTCCTCCTTGCCCCAATGTACAGTTACCCTGAAAATTAACAATATGCAATATAAATTTTTGCTTAGTAGCAAGACTCTTTCTCAAGGTGACTTGACGTCATTCAACAGGCTTCAGGATGTGAACTGAGTCAATACTGGGACATTATGAAGGGGCTATGACTATTGTTTTTGTGATTCCAGTAAGATTCCTGTTCTCTAGACCTAAAGCTTTTCAGCGTATAGAGATTAAGTAAGATGTCTGTGGGTTGCCCATCTGTTTTAGGAACACAATGATCAAATAGCTAATGACAAAGGTATCTCCAAGACATACTTCTCTATTACTGCTTTGGAGTCACAGTCCATTGCAGTACCACACTCAACTATTCTACACTGTGTCTCCAACCAACAGAAAAGAAACAAAACAAAACTTTTCAAGCATTATGGGGCTCCTCTTACAAGTCTATTTGTCATAGCTGTCCCTTACTGGTGTGTATAAGGAGACTTACAGGATAAATTCACTCTGGTATTTCAATCTTTCTAAACCTTTGGATACCTTCCTCTACAGCACACCAAGAAAGTTCTGGTATTCCATACAACAAGGAAGTTCTGGCATTCTAATATTTCATCTGGGCCACTTTTGAGTCCATATTTCATTCAACCAACCAAGCAAACTGTTAGAGACATGATCTAAAACAATGAATATGGAATCTCTGTTTAGTGAGCCCATATCAATAAATTCAGGGTGATCCAACATTATATTCCTTCCAACTTGATCCCTTTCCCTTAAGATCCATTTCCACAATAATCTCCAGGTTTCTGTCAATATAGATTAGTAAAATCAAGCAACTGTTTTGGAGTGTATTACTCTCATCATGGGTCAAACCTTTTACATTACCCTTTCGGTCTGCTGGGACTCGAGTCTGTTACATAGATAGACACAAGGAAAGGTGGTAGTGGCAGTTCATAAGGAGGATCAGAAAGTGCCTTGTCAAGCAATTACTTCAGAGGAGACCATTACAGAATCTACAGGAAAAAGAGAGTAACCTCCTCAACAGGGGTAAAGGAGCTGCTTCAACTGACAAAGATTGTTTGATTGGAATTTACAGATTGAAGGGACTCAGGCTTCATAAGAATCTGCCATATTTGCACTGGGTAGTTAATTCCCAGGAAGGAGGTGAAGCCCCTTTGAAAAGTGCATTAACATTTTAAATATTAACAAGGACTGCACAGTCATACTGACTTTACAACTTATTCATGACAAATGCCTGCATTCAAACTATTAGATGTTTCCTCTAGATAAATAGATAGAACATAGCTGCTTCTATAAGAGAGTAAAATTAGTGAAAACTGATTTATTCCTGTTTTTGAATCTAGACAGTGAAGTTATCAGTTCATTTTTATAAGATGTCAGAATCTAAGTCTTCAAAGATGCTGACTAGTCACTTTTTAAAATAAAATAATAAAATGAGATAATCTCTATGAATTGACAAATTTCAAATTTTAAATATATCTTGAAAAGTTTAGAATATGCGATTTTAATGACACTGAAATTATAGCTATTTTTGTCTCGGTGTGAATCTTCTTTTTTAGGTTTCAAGGGGCCTACATTTATTTGTACATAATGTAGTTGTCATAAATATTGTATTTATATGACTGCAACAACAAAGAAAACACATGTACACATTTATCCTAAATGAAACATTAAATGTTTTCATTTGCGGCAATTTCCTCCATCTCTTTAGCTCTAGGTTAGAAAGAAAATAGAATTTTTGAAGGCTCAGATTTTTCCTGTTTTCAAAATATTCCCTAATATCGAAAGGCCTCACTGTGCCCAATTCCCAGTGTGACAAAAGCATCCTTTATTACTACTACTTATTCATTTTCTGGAAAGTTACATATGCTTTTAATCGACATGAATTTGGAAGAGAAGTCTCATGTGCACAAGACTCCCAAGCCAATACACACACATACACATTCCCTGCACTAAATAATTTCCAAAGAATCTATTGCTTGTGTTTAGGACAAAAATCTAACTTCGTATTGATCATCTCAGAAGTACGAAGGGGAAAAGGGCTTTTAGTAAAGTCTCATAATAAAATCAAGAAAAATAACATTTAATACAACTCATTTAAGTTTTCATCTTATATATTTAAATGAATTCATTCTTGGACCTTTGCTGTTATTCAGTGAAAAGTGCTTCCTTCTCAGGCTGTGTAAATTAAGCACCATGTCTTCAGCACAGTAGCAAAAGCACCACAAGCCTGCTCAGCAGCAGAGGTTCAGGTGTTGGGTCCTGGTGATATCCCAGCAAATGTCAGAATTCCCTCTAGGACTGAGAAACTCCCTCCTCTACTAATAACTTTCAGAACCTAAAAGGCAAATGTTTCAGTTACTGTAAAAAAGGAATATAATCATGTCATTATTAAAGAGCTTAGCCAAGAGATTTATTACTAGAAACTTTGAAATTATTCACCCATTTTCACAAGGGGCCTAAGAACAAAGTGCTATTCTTAAAGTTACACTTGGGATGTTGTTTATGAAGGAAATTTGTATAAAGCAAATGCCTGCAGTCCACTCCCTTAATACTTCAATTGTTTTTTAGTTATATTCTGAATTTTTCAATATCAGTTTAATTGATGGGAGGAATTTTTATTCCATTTTAAGTGTAAAAACAAGATGAAGCATTTTCAAGAGTGAATGTGGTATGAAAATGCAATATTTTAAAAGCATCTGGAAAGTCTTTAATACAAGATTAAATATCCCTTTTTGAATTAGCAGAACCTGAGAATAGAGTCAAGGATTTGGGGAATTTAGAAATTGAAAGAACATATTATCTGATCCAAACACATATATTTTTAAAGATGTAATGAATCTACAACTAATTCTTCTCCTTTCCTACATCCCACCAACCCTCTAGAATAGTATTTGGTGAACTGTAGCTGACAGATGAGCTGCCTGTAAAGGGCAGTGTTAAGTAATTGCTACAGAGACCACATGGCCCACAAAGCCTAAAATATTTATCTGCCCCTTAAAGAAAATGTTGGCTGTTCCCTGCTCTAGGTCCAAGATTCCTGGGCTCTTGCATTTGGACTACTGTTTTATCACCAGCATTATCATTAATAAATCCATTAGCCATCCATTCCAAACCTCATCAACCTCTAATATTCTCTCAAAGGCTGACTGGTCTGATATGTCAACCTACATCCCAAGAAGGATCCATAACTAGTCTCTATGATGAAATTGTGAACTAAGTATTTCATAAATCTTTGATTCCTCCATGAAATTTTACACATATAATTGGTTAACTTTTGTTAATGGGTCATCACATCATAAAAGTGTTTGAACAAATATTCAAGATTTTTTCATTAAAGTTTGAGAAGCTTAAATATTTCTTATATAATTATATGCATTATTAACATGTACTGAAATGTCACTTTTTTATCATATGTGACACCAAACAAGGCAATGTACCTACCTTCTAAATTAAAGTTAATTTGTTTGGATTCCATCAACTGTTATTCCTTAAAATAATCATGACTACAAGTCATGTTTTTTTTCCAAAGATAATAGAATGTTGCTTATTGTCTTATGTGTCTATCTATTACATCCTGAAGTTTTCTCTGTAATGGTCAGATAACTCTTTTTTGGTATCTAATGAAGGATAAATACAGAGGTTGGGCTGTGGTAAATATCAAATAATAATATGGAGTAAGCCAGGATCAAAGTTACAGTTTTCCCAGATAATAGTAACAATTTTGCAATACAACTCATCTTTCTGGATGTGCATAATCAAGATAAAGTTTAAGTTTTAGAAAATAATTTGGTTTTGCTAAGAGTATAGATAGAAAGTTTATTATCTAATTTTTTAAATATCATTTCTAGAATTTTAATAGCAATTTATCTTAATTTTTTTGCAATCTTTATTTTCTGGTATTAAGTCACTGCTCATATGTTTACTTAAGGCAGATAGAGTTCTTAGCATAGAGCTACTTGTCCAATCACAAATGACAATGAATCTCAAACCCCACTTCTCACACTCAATTCAGAGAATAGGTTAAAAGAAGTAAATAATTACAAGTTGAACCACTGAGTTACAGCATCAGCATAATCCTGCTACTTGGTTTTCGTAAGACATAAGAATCATGTAATAGTGTTTATTTACCTTCCAGGTCACAAATATGGAATAGTGCTTTTATTCCATCTTTTGAAAGTTTGCTAAAATTCTAAAGAAGTCTAAGGGAAGTGTCTCACTGAGTTAGATAGATCAAAGTCCAGCCTTTCTAGTAGTGTCTTTAAAGGGCAGCGGTAGGAAACTTACCAATTAAGATGTTGATTTTAAAATATCACCAACAACAATGAATCCATGGTCCATGGATATATTTAAAACACCTTTCAATCTGGTGGCATTTTCAGTCAGAAGTCTTGTGAAAATAAGTTACATATATTTACTACCTACTGTGCAAATAAGTGGTTACTCTATAGAGTTACAAAACTATCACTTTCAATACCAAGAGGTCCTTTCTAATATTATGAGCTTAATGAAAAATGAAAGCTTACTGTACACTTTCACTCATATTTCAGAGACAAAAATGCAGTGAGACCTCATCAAATTAAATCCCCTTATTTTGCAAAGTAAAGTAAGGCTCATAAAAGAGTCAATGGCATTGTTTAAGTACCAGAGAATAGTATTAAAAATAATTATAATTATCCCCTGTAATAAAATATCCTTTTAACTCTCAAGCCTATCCATTCATATTTTGTTTCTTACCTTAATATTTATTCAACAAAAATATTTGTCAATATTTATTGAAAATGTAACAGTTGCCCTTCATTTACATTTTAATCAGGAAGGAGGAACCAACAATAACTATAAAACTAATAAATGATTATATTACATTATATGTGGGAAGATGATACATTCAATGGAATAAAAGAGCAATGACAGGATAAGGATGATCTGATGTGCAATTTTCAATAAAATGTTGAGAGTAGGCTTCATTGAGAAAGTAACATTCGAGAAAAGATTTGGAGTTGAAAGAATCAGTAATACAGGTGTCTTAACTACGATGGGAAAAGGGGAGTTGGTTTGGGGCAGCCTCAGCTTTCTCAAGCATCAGTCAGCAAGGAAGCCAGAATGGTTAGAATGAGTAAGCAAAGGGAGAGCAGTGAGAACATCCAGAGAGGTTAGAAAGGTTTGGATCATGTAAGGCCCTTGTAAGAACTTTGGCCATTACTCTGCAGGCAATGGAAAGCCTCTGCATGGTTCTGAGTAGGGAGTCACATGTTCTAATGTCCATTTTCAAAGACTCACTATGGTTACGGTATTGAGAATAGACTGCAGACTGTAGAAAGTAAACTCAGAAGCAGGGAAACCTCTTAGGATGTTATTGCAATAGTGCAGGCAAGAGATATTTGTGACAAGGGTTGTATAAATATTTAAAGAATAGCTTTCAATGCTGTTTAAAAGCAAAGAGGAGCAAGAACACCTGTTCACTCATTGAGGTGATACTCAAGGCTTGTATGTATAGCTTCCTGGCCATGGTGGTTAATTGAAGGTTCTAGGATTAGACATACTTGGGTTTACTGACACTAAATGATTGTGTGATCTTGGAAAAGTTAATTGACTTAATCTATATCTCAGTTTCCACATTCCTAGTATTGGGATGCCTGTAGATACAAAATTGTGAATCTATGTTTATTTAATCCCACCTTTACTTCAAAGTCTAGTTTTTTATTTTAAAAAGTCTGATTACTTCTTGATCTGGTTTTACTACAAACATGGAAGCTCAATATGTTCAAAGTGAAAAACAGAAAATTTGAAGAAAAGAAATGAAATACCCCAGCAGAAAAGAAAAATAGGATAATAAAAATATTTAAGTTCAAAAGGAGGTAAGAAAGTACTATGATGAAAAAACAAACACCCTAGTACATTTGGCTATTCAGATGCCCAAAGCTGCCAATACACATTGGGAATAAAATGAATATATTGCCTGGGGAGGGAAAAGGAGAGTGACTGTTTGAAGCTTGAAACATACTTTTCACTATAGGGCAGAGGGAGAAAGAATTTTTGGTGGAGGAGATACTGAAATAACAGAAGAAACAAGTCATTCATGTCACTGAGGACAAGAAAGATGTTTTGAAGGAATGAATAATTAAAAGTACTGAATACTTTAGAATCATTAGTAAATATGAGAAAAAAAGGACCCTGCATTGACTGATTTTCTAGACAAAATTTTCTATAAAAAAGAGCTTTGGGGAAGAAGCTAGACAGCAAGAGAATAAGGAATTAAGGCAGGAAGGCTTATGTGTGTTTCAGGAGGGGGATTGCTTTAAGTTACAGAATGTAAACAAAGAATAGTGATACTATTTTGAAATTTCACAGTGCCTTTTCAAAACACTGCCCAACTGACAGTGTTTACTCATAACAATCCTTGGAGTCCAGTAAAACAGAGAAAGACTGAAACATACACACAGCAATAACACTGCCCATTGCTACAGAGTGGATGATAAAAACACCTGGATTAAATCTAGCTTCCTGGTCCCTGCTTCTAAAGAGTGTGTCACTAAAGCACACTGATGATGGTTGTAAAAGAGGACAAGCTGTTTCTCCAAGGTATGTGTACCATTGCTTTAATAAAAATTTAAAGATATGTATTTTTAGTGTCAAAAGCATGTCCCAGTTTTAAAATATTTTCCTGACTTGCCTTGTGATTACAGTGACATAATCTGACAAAACATTGTAAAAATGAAGACAGCACCCAAGAGGGTTCTAGTCAGGTTCTATGGAGATTTATAATACTTAATGTAAGAGAATTTGAAAGTTCAAAGAGTGCCCAGGAAAGAAGGAAATGAAGGAAACTGCAAACTGCAAGCATAATCCAGCCGCCAGCCCTATTCTAAGAGAAGATTGTGGTGAATGTGGTATGTTTCAGAGGGGAAACATTACCTTAATTCCAGTTACAGAAACTCTGTGTGTGTGTGTGCGCATGTCACCTGTTTAGGTAGGTAGCAGTTTTAGATCTCTATCAACTTTGCATAGAAAAGAGACTAGCACCTTGTTTGTATAATGTGCATGCCACCTCCACCTGTGCAGAAGGATCTGTGCATATCGCATTGCATTATGTGAATACACATTTACTTTCACGTGGATCTACAATGTATTTTGTGTATCATTTGTTGTTAGAAGCAGCGTGAGGGACTGTACAGGTTGCCCAAAAGTTGTAAGCAAGTATATTGGAAAGGGAATAAGGAGGTGGCACAGGGTGGCACAAACAACTCAGTAGTACCTGGACTTGGAATATCAAATGCTGCACAAACTTTTCTGCCAAACTTGAAGTGAAAGAGCATTTCCTGGACAATCCTGCTAATTTACTCATAAACCTGTCTAATTTCAATAGGGAATGTTGGAAACTGAGGCACAGTGGTCTCACAAGGAGAGATGTGCTATTTCCATGGCTACCCTTGCAACCTAAAGAAGGCAGTAATTAAGAGTTCCTGGCAAACAGGATGAAGCTGTTAAAGGCTGAAAGAAAAGATGAGCACATACGTTTTGTAGTAACTAGAACACTTAGATTTTGTACCTTGAGATAAGATTTTTTGAATTCCTTAGGCTATGAGCAATGCTGATAGGTAACTGCATGTTGCTGCTTGTTCTCACATAGCCTGGGGTATATATAGAGAGCCCCTTGTGAACAATAAAGTTGTCTGATGAGTCGCAACTCGAAGACCCCCTGATCCCAGCTCTCTCATTCTTTCTTTTTCTTTCTTTCTTTCTCTTTCTTTCACTCTCCTTTTTCTCTTTCTTTCATTCCCAATACCCTTCGGGTCCAAATCTCCAACAAGGGAACAAAGGAAGAGAAGCTCTAAGCCTAGAGCACTTTTTGGGCAAAGAGGGTGATATTTCCATAAGTATTGTGAAAATTTGACCAATGAAACAACACTGCTAAAGTAAATAATAGACAAAGAGGACTTCCGACGAGGGAACAGGGCTAAAGTTTTGCGAATTCCAGTGAGCAAAACCTTTACGGAGTTCCTCTCCACCATTTTTCTTTGTAAATTCTGAAAAATGCTGTTTTCAGCCTCCAGCTTTATTCTTCCTTTAGCTCCACCAGGGACTGCCTTTAGGTTAGAGGTGTCTTCGGAAAGAAAGGATGATTCGCAGCAGAGCGGCCTTCACAGCACCTCCCTGCTCAGTATCCTGACAGCATTTGTGTCTTGGGGAGGACAAGGCCAAGCGGGCCCCAGTAGAGAAGTGAGAGATGAAGGGCCACACCGTGGACCTGACCGTCGGGTGGAGCATGTTGTAGAGATACCTCTGCCAAATAAAAGACTTGGGGCGGTTAAATAATAATCATGTCTCTTACAGGGTGAGGACTGATGAAACTTAGGTGCACTAACATTTATTAAATGTCTCCTAGATGCCTGCCTTTGTAAAAGAAATGTGAACAAATGCTGTCTTTAAATTCCAGCACCAGAACAAATAAATAAGAACCTCCTATTTATTAAATCTAAACCCAGACACTTCTCTTCACCAAACCAGGTCCTTCTTTAGTACTACCTGTCTCAGTAAATATTGTTAACCCCTATGCAAAACCCAGGCATCATCCTGTCATCTTGACAATGACATTAAAACAGATTTCTGTTAAAATCCCAGAAGATGGATGGATATGATTGAATCCTATAATGATGTGTTTAATGAGTACTTAATTTAGGATTTCCAAAGATGTTGCAAGAAGAGATAGGCTATGCTATATCACTACAAATTTGCTTATTGTTACTATGGTCCATTGCATTCATGAGGATAAATTGTTCATTCAGGGGCACCGATTTGATTGGACTATATTAGAGAAACACAGGAAAAGCTCCATGGAAGTTACCTTTTCTGGAGCTGAAGTCACCTACACCCTGTTTTCTCAACTAAAATTTCTCCTACTCCTTGAAAGTGCTTTTGAGAGTGGGGAAGAGCTCATTACGCTGACAGATGACGATGTGAGACAGCTGGATCTAAGAAGGAAAGAGAGCCCCAAGTAGCAACAGTTTCCTAATATTGAACCTGCAGCACCCATCAGCCATAACTTCTCATCTCTGTAACCTACTATTCTGCTATGTCAGTGTAGCAGTTTAATATTATTGAGGAATTCCAAAAGGAAATATTGGATTATGCTTGTAATCTGATCGGTACCTGGGCATGATTGAGTTATGATTAGGGTTTCACAGATGAAAGGCATGGCAAAGAACAGAGTTGAGAGTTTCTGATGTTGGAGTTTTGATGTTGGAATTTGATGCTGAAGATTTAAGCTGGGAATTAAGCTCACAGAGGAAAGAGAAGCCAGCCCCAGGAAGAAAGGAACCCAGAGAAAAGCAAGCCCCAGGAACACAGGAACCCAGGAAGCCTGAACCCTTGCAGATGTTAGCAGCCATCTTGCTCCAAATAGACTTTGGTGAGTAACTTATGCTTTATGGCCTGTTATCTGTAAACTCCTACCCCAAATAAATACCCTTTATAAAAACCAACCAATTTCTGGTATTTTGCATCAGCATCCCTTTGGCTGACTAATACTGCCAGTGACTAAAATCAACTTTTGACACTAATGTCACATAATTAGCTACCCTATAAGTTCAATGAGGGCAGAGAGGTTGTCAGTTTTGCTCAGAGTTGTAGTATCTGTATCTTACAATAGAATTTCCCAATAATTGCACTTGATAAATATCTTCAAAAGAATGATCTCTCATCGTTGAATCATCACCCAATCCCTCTCATCTTATCTGCTAAATAATTGATAGTATATGATAAGTGCATCTATTTATTTTGTCCTAAAAGCAAACACTAGGTTTCTGGATCAGAGGCAAAGTTTCTATTATTTAGAGACTTTGCTGCCTTGATTTGACTCCCTAAAACATATTCCCCCTCTTCGGGGTGGCACAATGAAAGTCATACATCACCCCACATATACAAAGGGGCTTTTGTACTACCTTTTATAGGAGCTGGACAGCTACCCCATTCTGTCTAGGGAAAGGAACAAAAACTTTCCCCTCAAATGTTTTAGTTTTTGGAATAGAAATGGATGATTTTGAGTTTCACCTCCCTTTGAAATGAAGACACATAGCTTCAGGGAGATAAATCTCTAAATCTCTCTGGAGGTTTTATACTATCTCAGAGCTGTTATTCAGTCATCCTTTAATTTCTAAGACTTCTTCGCTCAGAAAGCCCTAACCATGTATAAAATATTCATACCACTTTCAAAAAGTCTGCATATTTCAACTCTTCTCCACTGTTTTCACTAGGACTAGATAACAGCCATCTCCCATCGTACTGCAGCCTCTGTTGATCCTTTTCCTCTCAGAGCAGCCAGCAGGCAATCTTCCAAATGCCGAGAAGATTGTAGTATACTCTGAATTGCACCCAGGTTACAAGCCCTCTGGTTCCATTTTTGGTCCACTTTGACCTGAGCCTCGGCTATCTGCCATCTGTCCCTGCTGGAGTCACCCACCTCTCCAAGTTCCCTGCTGCCGTCATTGATCTTGTTTGTCTCAGCCTCCCACTGAGGCAAGGGTCAGAATCACACATGCCCTCCATTGTGGCTCTTGCTCAGGGCCACAGGAGTTCCAGCTCCCAGATCTGCCTGTACCAGACCATGGAAACTATGTTTTCTCCAAAGAAACCTGAATAGGCCTGGAAGATGAAAAAGTCAGTGATATAGAACGAGTGTTAATAGATAAGAAACAGGAGACTGCATGGATCTAGCAGATAAATTGTCCCCTTCTTATCCCAGACAGAGAGCTCTTAGGACCAATTATTCCCCATAGCTTCTCGGGAAAAGTCCTGCCTGACCGGGAAACTCGAAGCATTTTCTTGTGAGGCTGGGGCCAGCTCACTTACAGACATATAGTATTTGCTTTCTCTTCTTTCTGCCCTCACCCTTTTCCCTCCCTCCTGCTTCTTTTGGATAGAAATTCCAAAAAAGTATTAGCAGATAAGCTTGCATCAGGCTCTAGAAAATTCAGGCTTAGATAAATTGCTCATTGAAATATTCCATAGGTTCTTATTTTAATTGGGAAAAAAACAAACAACACCCTTGGGATCTTTAGCAATGCCTCCATGGCCATCTCAGTCCTGGCATCTACCACTCACCTTGAGCCACTCTTCTCCCTACTCTAGAAGCACCACACATGCTGCTCTTCTTTCCCTTCTTTCACTCTGTCAAGTTCCTTCCAGCCTCAGAAGCTTCACAATGTACCTGCTTTTGCCTGCACTGCTCACCCTACCTTAATCTCTTATCCCCTGTGTATCTATAACTTGTACTCACCCTCAGGTCTCCACTTAAATATAAAACACTCAAGATTTATGTCTCCTACCAAGTCTAGGTACAGTTTCCTTGGTATACTATTACAAAACATTCTATGTCCTCTTTATAAATCTCTATCCAATTGTAAATAAACTGTGGTGCAAATATTTATCTGTCTAATGCCAGACACCCAGCTCACTATCTCAACTGTAAACTGTATGAAGGCAGATATTTTAACTTTTTAAAATTTTCCTGTTGTCACCCCAGTGTTTAACAGAATCTGGGAAGTAGTATGCATTTGATGAAAATTTATTGAATAAGTGAATAAATGAGTAAATGACTCAAGAGAACTAAAACATTTTCTTGGTTATGTCAAAAGTGACATGGCTGGGCAAGTTATTACAATAGTGTTTGATGTACTGTATAGTAGAAAAGGCAAAAAGGACGTGATGCTCTGTGAGAATTGTGGCATATCTGGGAGAAAATGCCTGCTTAAAGATCCGTTAATGCTTTGTTAATAGGGCCCAATGGGACACTACCCTTTTTGTTTTACTATTTCTTAATTAGAATTTGGAGCAAAGTTTCCCTCTTCAAACTCATTAAAGAAAGGCATGGATTTATATATCTCAGCTGAATTTGTGAAAGAAACATAAATATATATTTACAATGTGTCTTGACTTTTCCATCATATGTGAAATCTGAAATTTTTATCCATTAATTTCTTGTTGAAAATAGTATATTATACTTGAGAGTTAGGATACAATTTTTGAGATGTTCCACATTTTGATTAGCAACAAATTTTGCTTGGACTTGCTCATTGGCTTTCCAGAAAAAGAAACCAAAACAGGCAAAATAAGAAAACAGCAGTGATTAAAGGAAGGGGAAATTGAACTTCTGAGAAAAAAGGTGACTTTTTTTGTAAATAAAAGTTTTGACTCCTATTTTCAACTTTGATTTCATTTTGATATGCAAGTTTCCTTTTGTCTCAGCCTCAAGCATTTGAATGCAAATACACGCATTATTTGGCAAGTCAAGTGTTGACATAGGTAGAAAAAAATAATTTTCATAAAAATATACAATGCAATAGATAAAAGAAAAATAGCGCAGTAGGCAAAACAATAAAATGACCCTTAATCATCCTCTTCCTTGTACAATCACCTCACGTGAATGTGGGTGGAGCCTGTGAATATGCTGAGATGTCACCATCATGATTATATGATGAAACGGATTTTGCAAGTGTAATCGAGGCACCAAATCAGTTGGTTATGAGTTAAAAGGCAAGTTTGTTGTGGGTGGGCCTGACCTAATCAGGGGAGCCCTTTAAAAGCTGGCTCTTTTTCCAGCTGGTTTTAAAGGAAGAAAGCAAATAGTCATATTTCCAGCAACCTATGGAGAGGGACAGCTAACAGTCAGCAAGAAAACAGGGACCTCATTTATATGACCACAAATAATTGCATTTTGCCAGCAATCTGAATAAGCTTGGAAGAAGATTCAGGGCTCCAGGTAAAGACTGTGGTCTCAATGAACACCTTAATTTTACCCTTATGAGATCTGGGCAGAGGATCCAGGAATGCTGTGTCCAGAGTCCTGATTCATAGAAATTGTGAAATTATTAACTCGTTCTGTTTTGCTTTGTTTTGGCAATTGCTACACAGCAACTGAAAACTAATACAAATAACACAGTCTATTCTCTTTCTCCTTTACTTTTATTTCTTTCATAAGTAAGCAAGAGTTTATGCATAGCAAGCTTATAGCACCTTATGCTCTGGACACAGGCATCTCCACCTCAGAAATTTAGCAGAGAGTGCCAAAAGCCAGCTGGAAGCATGACATGGTATTAGGTAGAATTCTTCCTAGATGCCAGGTGTATAACTTCTTATTCTTACTTGTCACTTAATTCATTCACAAATAGTTGTTAAGTATCTATGATGTGTAATGTGATCAGCAGGACACTAAGGAAAGAACGGTTTAAGAAATCATAGCTGCTACCCTCAAGGAACTTACAGTTCAACAGGAAAAGACAAAAATTAACCAGGGTTGTGGAAAGACTTGTAGTTTTGATTGAGAAATTTCTTCTTAACCATCTGCATGATCTAACTGAAATGAGTGCTCAAACGGATAGTTATTTTAAAGGTGAGAACAATCTTACTTCTTTGATATTAAAGATAAATATTGAAATATAAATTTGGCCATGAGTTCATCTTCCAAGCCTTCTTCCCAATGCCATACATCCTAGAAATCTGAGCCTTCCTATCAGGATAGATATAGCTATTGATGGATATGATGTTAAATATTCATCCTGGTCCATGACTCAACTGATGAATGCTAAGTTTTCGATATTTGGATTGTTATCAAATTTGGGGAAAAGTTGGATCCTACAGCATCACATGAGCACTCCCAGAAGGTCCATCCATACAGACAAAAAGGCCAAACCTTTCACCATACCTATTTGAATCACACGTGCTTCCAGCTAGTTAATTCTCTCCACAGTTATTATGTCAGCTAGTCAGTGGATTATCTGTCAAAGGCCTGGTTCTCCAAATATACCATCAACATTGGGAGGATTATCAGACCTACTTTAGGGCATGTTCTGCAGCAACATCAAGGCTATATCAGAGTTCCTGTGCACGCAATCCAAAATGTGTTCACTAGATACAGACTAAACTGTGTTTGTATGATTTCAATGTTTTTATTTTCTCAGGGAAGAACAATTTTAACAGTATTCCCATACATTGAGATTTTTTCTCACGCATTCTTGATGTCTAGAAGTGCTTAGGTAAGTAGTAGAGGGGTATCAGACTGCCACTAGCCCACAGAAGCACCTACTTTGAGTGGCTACACCACTCCTTGTTGCAAGGAGCTTTAAGAGGGTTTGCTTAAGCTAGAGAGAGAAAAACAACTTTTGAGGCCAGACTCCACCCTTCATCAGGATTCAAGGCTTGGCTACCTCAATGTGGACTAGGCTTCAGGGCACACTGAACCAGTCTTTGTGAAAGGCCTGGGAAGAAAGAAATTCAAGGGCCCTTCCTAGAGAAAATGATACTTGAATTTGTTCTGAAAGCCATGCAGATATTTGGACCAAAAGCTGGTAAATCAGAGGATGTGTAAACGAAGAAAACGTATCCCAATTCTGGGGGTTTTGAATTATTCACATTCCTGCATTAGGGGAAATGCAAGTAGTTGAGCAAAACTGGAACAATTGTTTCTTCTAGAGAAGAAGCAGGGAACATGCAGCAAGGTCATAGCTTGTGCAAATCTCTCACTTTGGAAATTATACATATCAGGGAACAAATAGATGTTCTTGGAGTAATTCAATAATGTTGATTTAAATATCAAAACAGAATGTCTTCCAGCAGGCAGTGGGAAAGAACAAAGAGAAAGAGAGAGTTCCAAGTATGGGTTCCAACATTCAAAGTGGAGAGACCATTTTTAACAGAGCATGATAACAGTCACATTAGCTGTTCATGCCTGAATACTGAGAGGGCTTATGATACACAACATGAAAAGACTCAGCTATCCATGAATGGAATTAGCAGATTCAGTACCACTGACATTGGCAGCAATAGAATATCAAAATCCACTTTAATGGCCTTAAGAGAAAATAGCATAACAGGGATGGAGAGAAGTGGAAAATGTCAGATGAAACACATGGGAATTGAGGGATATATGTTCATGACAAGTGATATGTAATCTAAGGACTCTGGGAAGGAGTGGCAAAGCAGAGGTGGATCTATAGGAGAAAACTGGGATCTAGTTGGAGAAAGTGTAAAATTTGTAATACTGGTGTTACTTTTACTTGCAGATCAGGATTAGCCCATAAAATCCTTCAGAATCCTAATATAATAGAGATTCTTCGAATGATAGGTAAATTAATGGATTCACATTAACTCTTTTTTTTTTACCAGCATGTTTAAAATGGGAATACATTAAGTGAATCCCATTAAAAAGAGGGGTAAGTGTTTTTGTCTGTGAGATGATATTACTATGTCTACAATCCTATAGAATTTCAGCAAATTTATAATGAGTTTTGTCATGCCAATTATGGATAACTTTCTTTAGTATAAGATGTTGACTAAAACTCCAGGTATTGTTCCTGAAGTAGATATATTTGTTCATGTCCTTAGTCATAGAAAAAAAATAAGTTTCTTCGAGACTGGCATCGATTATTGAATTATGGTCCTCAACCAACCTGTGTCAGAATCAACTAAGATTCAATAAGCAATACCAGTATGGTCCTCAGCAGCTATTTCTATGGAATGTGATTTTGAAGTACAAGTAATGTAAAGTATAAGTGACAACAGATACATTTGCTTTTTATTACTTACTTCTTAGAATTGTTTGCGTTCCCTAGCTGCAAGTGTATATTACTTTCATTATATAAAATTAACACTAACTTTTAGACAAGTTATGTATGTACAGGAACTCCAGCATTTTATTGCTGATAATTTTCAGTCATGAAAATATAACTCTAATAAAAAAAGTCAATATGTAACTTACCGAGAAAAGCTAGGTAAAAATCAGCATTTTTGCAAATATACCTAATTTATTGCTCTTGCATATATATGGTGCTCTAGGAAATATGCAAAACATTAATAGTAACTCTTTCCAGGCAATGGCATGCTGGTAATTTTCACTTTATTTATATTTTGTTTTGTATCTAGATATAGAGACAAATTAAGGAAGAAATCATTTTTATTTTTTAAATAATTGATTTAAATTATTTGTATATTTGGAAAACACTTCACTTCTAAGTTGGTATAGCCTATTTTTGTATGGAAAAAAATCAGCTGCTGGTCTATTTTAAAACTCTAGTTATAGTTAGATGAATATTAAATTTACATCAATTAACACATAAGCTATTAATTGAAATCCATTTAAATTTACCTCGGCTATTTTTAGAAATTGAATACGTTTTACATAAATTTCTATCCTTAATTTAATATGTTAACACAAAAATGCATATCACCTATTACTCCTTCAATATTAAATTAATTGCTTATCAATTAGATTTATTTCTGCCATAATCATTAAAAGTTAATGTATTTCAATATTCTAATAGCATTTCCCTACCCCTGAGATGGCTCCCTCATCTATTTGCCCATTGTCTGCTTTGTTTCTTCTTTAGGAGGCAATGGGAACCAAACCTGGGACCTCCTATGTGGGAGGTGGGCACCCAACTGTTTGAGCCACATCTGCTCCTTGCTTGTTTTGTATTTGCTTACTGTCTGCTCATTGTCTTGAGCACTGTTTTTGCTTGTAGTCTGCTCATTGTTCTTTCGCTTATTGTCTGTCTTCTTTAGGATGCACCAGGAACTGAACCCGGGACCTTCCGTGTGGGAGGTGGGCACTCAACTGCCTGAGCCACATCTGCTCCCCCTCTAATAGCATTTGGTTCCAAGTGAACACTGAAATGCACAATTGAGTCTCTCTCTGTTTTTGTCATAATTTGATGAATCAAATAGTTAACTGGAATGGAATCACCCTTTTTTTTTAAAATTAATATCTCTCCCCTTCTCCCCACCAGTTGTCTGATCTCCATATTCATTCACTGTGTGTTCTTCTGTATCCACTTGTATTCTTCTCAGTGGCACCGGGAATCTGTGTCTCTTTTTGTTGCATCAACTTGCTGCATCAGCTTTCTGGGTATATGGCGCCACTCCTGGGTAGGCTTCACCTTTTTCATGCAGGGTGGCTTTCCTTATGGGCACACTCCTTGCGCATGGGGCTCCCCTACACGGGGGACACCCCTGCATGGCACAGCCCTTGCACACATCAGCACTGTGCATGGGCCAGCTCACTACATGAATCAGGAGGCCCTGGGTTTGAATCCTGGACCTCCCATGTGGTAGGTGGATGCTCTATTCATTGAGCCATATCTGCTTCCCTGAAATCACTCTTTTTTTTTTTAAGATTTATTTTTATTTATTTAATTCCCCTCCCCTCCACCGGTTGTCTGTTTTCTGTGTCTTTTTGGTGCGTCTTGTTTCTTTGTCCGCTTCTGTTGTCGTCAGCGGCAGGGGAAGTATGGGTGGCACCATTCCTCGGCAGGCTGCTCCCTCCTTCGCGCTGGGCGGCTTTCCTTATGGGTGCACTCCTTGCGCGGGGGGCTCCCCTACGCGGGGGACACCCCTGTGTGGCACGGCACTCCTTGCGCGCATCAGCACTGCGCATGGGCCAGCTCCACACGGGTCAAGGAGGCCCCGGGTTTGAACTGTGGACCTCCCATGTGGTAGACGGATGCCCTAACCACTGGGCCAAAGTCCATTTCCCTGAAATCACTCTTAATTGCTATCATCTGTTGGCAGTAAACCCACCCAATTTTCCAAGACTAGTGCTGGATTCTAGAATTAAAAGGCATAACATCAGTGATTAATCAATCATTGTTCAGGTAATTATCAGATATTCTAAGAAAGGAAGAACCATGGAATTTAGAAAACAAAATAGAAAAAGAGTCCTTATATTACTGTTTATGTGTAGTAATTTCTATAAAGTTACCCCTTAGAATATTAACTATGTAGTTAACAAAATAGAAGGTAAGTATAGATCATATTAAGTCCAATGATAAGCATGATTTGGTTTTCAATGTGTATATAGTTATATTTTCTGTATGAAAAAAAAAAATCAATGCACATGCATGATCTTTTTTTTTCTCTTTAAAAGTTTTCAAATCTTGCCAAAATATGGGTTGCATTATCCTTTTGGGGACTCTACTTTGAATCCTTTGAATTTCTTCTTCCCTTTTGGAAATTTGCATAATTTCTTTTTGGAAGAGTTACACAGATGTTTAGAGTGGTGATTAGGCAAATAGGAAAAGGTTTGATTTCTGTAGTTATTTTTTTATTTTTTTAAGTTTATTTACTATAAGGTGAGCATTAGGAGGATCTTTCAGCACCATAAAGAGAGAAATGACGGGGTATCCCCAATAGCTGTTAGGTATTTGACAATCTTCTTTTATTAAAAAAAAAATTTAACATTATATTAATTAATATTGCCTGCAAGAATTCCAAATGTACTTTACAATGTGGTATCTGTCCTCAAAGTGTGGTTATCAATATACAAACAACAGAGACAGTTTACCTGAGTTTAGTTCCTAGAGCCCCCTCTTATTAGTTCTGTGACTATGGAGAATTTACTTAACTACCCTATGCCTAGAATTCATCATCTGTAGTATACATACATACATACATACATATATATATATGTATAGGATTATTGTGAAGATTAAATAATTTAATTTATATAAAGAACTTCATACAATAACTCGCATATAAAAAATGTACAGAATGCTTACTATTAACTTATTTAGAAATCTGAAGGTATATATGAAAAGAGTAAGAATGAATAAAAATAGTATAGTTGGTTGGAGCTTTGTACCTCAGAAAAACATGTTCTTAAATGTAATCCATTCCTGTGGTTGCAAACCTATCCTAACTAGGACCTTTTGATGAAGTTACTTCAATTCAGTTACTTCAATTCAATGTGACCCAATTCAGTAAGAATGGGTCTTATCCTAAAAGTCCTTCATAAGCAGAATAAAATTCAGAAAGATAGACAGCCAATGGAAACAAGTTGGGCATCAATAGAAACCTGAAGAGAAGGAAGAGGCCAATAGAGGCTGTTAGGTGCATTTCCATGTGACAAAGTGGCCAAGGGTCGGATAACTGGCAGGCAGCCCCAGAACTCCATAGTCTTCTGGGAGGATGCATCACCTTGATTTTGGATTACTCCTAACTTCAAAGTCGTGAGTTAATATATCCCCATTGGTTAAGCCAACCCAATTCATAGTATTTGCCGTCAAACCAATACTATGTACCTAAGGGTACAGCAAAAGCTGTTGGCAAATGAAAGCATTATTACTTACACAACACAAAAGGGTCCAAAAGAGTAGGGGAAGGGATTCATGGCACGACTTCCAGGAAAGCCAAACTGCTTAGGTCAAGGTCGGCGGATGGCAGCTCCTCACAACCTGCTTAGCTTCAGAAAGCAGACAGAAAGGTGTACTGCCAGAAGGCCGGTACTTGAAATCCCAGAGGAAGGAGAAGACTACCCCTGAGTAAAAAGTTCCCACCCTGATATGCGGCTGGGGTTGATTGTTCCAAGTTTTGGGTTCAATGGAAGGTCACTTCATTCTATTAGGTGTAACTTCTTTCCTCTCCTGAAAAATAGAAGCATATGGAAACATCTGCACACAAAGAAAAGAAGAGGGGTAGGTGAAAGCTGGGACATGGCAGCTAGGCATATCCCTGACATACTTAGCATACCTATATGTATGTTTCTGAGTTCTCAGGGGAATGAAATGGAACTTCACATTTTGTGGGCTTACTATGAATCAGACACTGAGGCCAGAATTTCACATATTGTATTTATTTTCTATTGCTGTGTAGCAAATTACCACAAATTTTGAAGCTTAAAATAACACCTATGTATTACCTCACAGTTTTGTAGGTCAGAAATCTGGCATGGCACAACCGGGTTCTGAATTTAGGGCATCACAAGGCTGAAATCAAGATGTAGACCAGGCTAATTTCTTGTCTGTGGGCTCTGGGTAAAACTTCACCTCCAAATCTATTGATGTCAGCTACATTTGGTTCCTGTAGCATCAAAGTCACCATTTTCTTCCTCACTGTTAGCCATGACCATTCTCAGCTCCTGTAAGCCACCTGCATTCTTTGTCACACAGTCTCCTCCATCTTCAAGCCAGCAATGGTGATTCAAATTCTTCTTGTGCTCAGAATCTATGGTTTTCTTTTCTGTCAGACAGAGAAAACTTTCTGCTTAAAAGGGCTTATGTATTTAGGTTAGGCCCACTAAGGTAATCTACCTATTTTAAGGTTGATTAATTAGTAACCTTAACTACATCTATAAAATTCCTTCACAACAATACCTAGATTAGCGTTTGAATAATTGGGGTAGGTATATCAGCACACATGGAGCTAGTAATTTAGGAAAACTTTTTCAAATTCTCCCTATACATATATATTATCTAATTTAAATCTCATAACAACTTTTTGAGCAAAGCATTATTTTATCATTTTATAATGCGGAGAATAGTAGTCAGGAGGGCTCACCAAAATTACCAACGATTTTATAAGAGCTTAAGAGTGTAGTTTTGGCTAGAGCCCTTCTGAGATAAAAAAATTCCTGAAATGTGAGACAGGCAGGCAATTCAGGTGAGGAAAAAAATAGCACAAACAAAAGCATAAAGACAATAAAGAAGCTGTGATAGTTTGGGACAAAGAAAACACTTCCAGCAGTAGGAAAGGTCCTTGTATGGATGGTAAATAAGACTAGAGGGATGAGTTTGGGCCAGGTATAAATGGTTATCCATGCTAGGATAAGGAATTTAACCTTTGTCCTAGGACAAGGTTTTTGTTAGTCTATTGATAATGATAATTAATTAATTACAATTACCCTACACTGGGTAGGAAAGCTCATGAAGAAGTTACCCAGAATGGAAGCAGGCACTGGTATGACCATATCCAGAGGTCAGGAAACAACAAATGTTTCTCTAAACCAAACTAACAAGAGTTTTATCAGGACTAATTCTTTTGTATTTCATAATTATTAGAGTCATTCCCTTTGGGATATTAAAATATATATGCAGTTATTCATTTGTTTAACTTGATTAACATTTACTGAACACCTTGTCTGTGCCAAGTAGAGATGAATGTTTTCTCACTGGCCTTCAAAATTTATTAATGTGTATAGATTCATAAATCATAAACCATAAATATATGATATGTCAACAAGTATTTGTGTAGCACTTATGTAGTATTTATCTCTGTACTACGAGTAATGGGAAAAACATGATTCATGCCCTTGGGAAAATTGGGGAAATATGACAAACATGTGCAGAATAATTAAAAATGGTCAAATGAAGAGTACCTGAGGTGCTAAAAATGGGGCTATGACAATGTGAATATGACATAGTCATAACTTCTGTATGAATTCTGAAAAGGAAGAGATGATTTGGGCATGGTTCAATGAGTGTCCCTAGGGGGACTTGGGCTAAAATTAGGATTAAAAAAATGAGTCAGATATAGTTCAATCATCAAGGATGAGTCAAAAATTAGTGTAAGAAGTAAGAAATTACTTGCATAAAAATAACATGTGGCAAAGGATAATCTAGTCTGTTTTAATATCAGATGTTTAAATAAGCATTTTTCATGATTGCTGGATCCAAAAAACAGAGTGATAGGACCTTGCCAATCTCAGTCTTAAAATATAATTTTCCTAAATGTTTTTGACAGCATTAATTTGATATGTAGCACATAATAATTCTGCTTCCAGTATGACATGAGAAGTCCTTTCAAGTAGCTGAATTAATGAAAAAAAAATCCTAAGAACTGTAAAATTATGGCTATAATTATATTGTGTCATTCTTTTTTAAAGACTTATTAATTAATTAATTAATTTATTTATTTATTTATCGCCCACACTGTTTGCACTCGCTGTGTCCATTTGCTGCACATTCTTCTGGGTCTGCTTGTCTGCTCTTCTAGCCTTCTCCTTAGGAGGCACTGGAAGCCTGTCCTGGGACCTTCTGACATGAAAGAGAGGCACTCAATCACCCAAGCCATCTCAGCTCCCTGGCTTGTTGTGTCTCTCACCGTCTCTCCTCTGTGTCTCTTTTCGTTGTGTTATCTTGTTGAGCCAGCTTTCCACATTGCACGGGCCAGTCAGTTCTCCATGCCATGCAAGCTAGTTCGCTTTTTACTAGCAGGTCCTGGGAATCAAACCTGGAAACTTCCATATGGTGGATGGGAGTCCAATTGCTTGAGCCATATCATTTCCATATCATTCTTATAATTTTACTTTAATCATTTTGGTGAGCTTTCTTCCAGACTATGAGTTTTTTTATTCCATAAAGTCACATCTTCATGAAAGTGTTGTTTTCAGCTTAAAAACACAGGTGATATTATTCTCTTTGAGAAAATGCGTTGAAATAAAATACATTGTGAAAAGATGTAAAGTTTACTTATATTGCTTATTTGTTTGAGGAAAAAGTCCAACCAAACAACAAAAATCAATCAATTAAGTATAAGAGGAAAAATTCAGGCAAGACTTAATTTCTCTACAGCAGCATTCAATGATTAAAAATTGATGGATAATGACCCAGCAATTCCAATTGAAAACAAGGACACAAACCAATATATGCACACCAATGCTCTTATCAGCATCGGTCACTATTGCCAAAAGTTGGAATCAACCCAAATGCCCATCAACAGATGAATGGCTAAATAAAATTTGGTATTTGCATACAATAGAATACTACTCAAATATAAGAAGGAATACAGTACAAACACATGGGATAACATGGATGAATCTTGAGGACCTTATGTTTAGTGAAGCAAGCCTGGCATTGAAGGACAAATACTACAAGACCTCTCTGATATGAAATAAGTAAACTTATCTGTCTCAGAGAGTTAGAGACTGGATGCTAAGCTTAAAGAAAGTTGGGGGAGAGAGGAAGGTTGTGAGCTGACACCTACATGGGTAAAATCTATGATAAGCTAGAGGTAAGTATTTGTACAGGGAAAGGATATGATAGGGGAATAGAGATACCTTTGAGTGGGGATTTGTGGGCTTGAGGGGGGCTAGGGCTGGGAGGATAGGTCAGATGGCCCAAGGAATTTGGGGGAGGGCTGGGGGGAGCAGTTGAACATAGGAGATTGTCAGGTATGTGGTTGAAACCATAATGTTGAGAAAACTCTATAGAAAATATAAGGAAGAAGACCTGTTTAAGGTGCTTAAGCAGGGGTGGAGGGGTGGGGGTGGTGGTGAATCTGGCACAGTGGCAGGCTTCTAGGGAGTGTGTGAGTACTCATTTTGTCATAGTGTGTTATATCATTGGGTGGAGACCCATACAATGAGTGGGAAGATGTACCCCCATCCTGGGGATGCCTGATGTTCTTAAACAGAGAGAATGTGTCTCTTGAGAGAATCGATGGCTCCTAATGGGTTAGGACAGTCTAGTATGTCAGCATTGTTGCAAGTATCTGTGACTCTGATCCTTCAAGTAGTGAAGATTGATTGTCACTGTGGGCCCTGAGGGGAGGCAGAGAGAGGTATAGAATAGGCAGAATCAGGGTAACTGGAGGGAATGGAAGTGTTCCACAAGATCATGCAATGATGGATATAGGACATGTTAAATTACACCAAAATTGTATAAAAGTCTATAGGCTAAAATGTAAACCATAATGTAAAACATAAGATAACTAAAAATTTAGAAAATTGTACAGTCTAAAATATAAACCATAATGTAAAACAAAATGGAACCGTGTTTGAAAGCTATGTTTCAATATCTGTACATCAGCTGCAGCAAATATAAGATGAACATGTAAAAAGATCCTTGCTGGGGAAGAGGGAAAAGGGTTTGATGTTGGATATATGGGAGTCCCCTATATTGTATATGTGAATTACTGTAATCTAAAACTTTTGTGAAGACAAAATTAAAAATTAGGAAAAGAAAAAATGAAAGGATATAGACACTGAGGAAGAAATAAAAGAAATCACCTCTCCACCGTACATACAGGGCAACACCTATTGCAGTGATCAAAGGCAAAATGTCAAAAACAAAGCTTTATAATATTTTTCATTTTTTAATACCCCAATTTATTTTTACTTTATTTTAGTTTTTCTAAATTAGTATTTATTCTATTTCTAATCCTTAAACCCATCACTATGTTTCATTTTCCTACTAATTGAATTTGGCAATATATTAGGCTTCATTTTTGAAGAAGTTTTGGACCACAAAGTGGTTCAACTATGGCAGGAGAGGAACACTGGTGTGTGGTGTTATTGATGGGGGGCACATGGTTGGGAGGTAGTTCTCCAGGGCATGTACATAGGGTACATAAAAAACTGTTCAGATATATGTTGGGTATTTTCATAGTAGTTACAGTTACAAATGACAACTGAGAAAGAGCTGCGTTCCTACCCAGGGGTGCTCTATCACATTCCTCAATGGGACAGCAACAATCCACCAAGTGCACAGCAAAGACCAATGAAAAAGGATGGTTCAATGAAGAGTCCTTGATACTGATGAATATGCTTATGAGCCTGTGTGCCTGAAATATGAACTAGGCCTAGAGCTGCTGGGTGCCTAAGAGTTACTTCCTGAGAGCCCCCATGTTGCTCAAATGTGGTCACTCTCTAAGCCAAACTCAGCATGTAAATGCATTACTTTCCCCCCAGCATGGGACATGACTTCCAGGGATGAGCCTCCCTGTTGCCGAGGGATTACTACCAATCCCTAACTGGTGATGCAAGTAGAAAGAGATCTTGAATAAAAGGGTCAACTCAGACCAACAGAATATGTTGCAAATATTAATAATCTAGATATTTTGCATATTAACAAAAATTGAGAAGAGGAAAGGTGGGGGAAATATAAGGATGCTTATTATTGAGGTCTGAAGATACCATTTAAATGTGATAAATCCAGTAATAATAGCTTATTATGATGGTTTGAAGCGGTATGGACCCCAGAAAAGTATATTCTTAATGTTAATCCCTTTCTGTGAGTGTGGACCCTTTGTAAGTAGGATATTTTGGCAAGTAGTGTCTTCACTTAAGACGTGACCCATCTCATTCAGGGTGAGTCTTAATCCTCCTATTGGAGTCCTTTATAAATGAAGCACCAGAAAGCCTCAGAGACAGAAGGAGAGGTCCTGGAGGCCAGAGGCTGGATCAGAGGAGCACGGAGGCACAGGCAGAGGCTCCTGATTGGCTAGGGACATGGTGCAGCTGGAAGCTAAAGAGACTAGGACCAAAGGAGAGAGATGAGCAGACTGGCATTTGCCCTTTCCATATTCTTGATCCCTCACAGCTGAATTTGGAGAGAAGGCATCTTCAGCTGATACTGCCATGGGGCTGATTGCCCACCGCTGCAACTTGATGAAACAACATCTCTTGATGATGCCTTGATTTGGACACATTCACAACCTCAGAACTGTAAGCTTTTAACCTACTACATTCCCAGTATAAAAGCCAACATAATTCTGGTATACTGCTTTAGCAGCCCTTAGTAAACTAAGACACTCACACATAAAAAGATGTATAAGTAACCAGTAGTGTAAAAGTAAGACTATTTATCCGTGTTATAAAAAACAAAAACTTTTCACAAGATTTAAAATAACTTTATTTTACTTATTTCAAACCATGAGCAAATCAATCGGGCTTAAATAAGAAATGGTTGTATGGAATTACTAATAAAACCAATTAACTAGGTTAGGTAAGAAGCATTTATCATAAATTAGAGCAAATATCTCTTGCTTTTAAGTGTTCATGGGATATTTATTCAAATTGGTGGAAAGAACAAATAAATGTTTAAAACATAAGAATTTCATAGAACATATTCCTTGATGACAAAGCAAAAATAAGGCCAATCCAAATAAAAGCTAGTTCCTTAAAAGATCAATAGCATAGAGAAATATGAAATATAACACATTTAAGAAAAAATACAAGAAACTATAGAAATAAGTGAAAAATGTATAATGTAATAGAATATTGTACACACTTTTCAACAAATAATTTGAAAGTTTTAATGAACTGTCTGATTTTTCTTGGTAAATAGAAACATAAATTCCACCAAAGAATGGTGGAAATTAAATATCACCCTCTTAAAAATGCACCGTTTCAGATGACGTTATGGGTGAATTTCACCAAGCTGTAAAAGAAAAGTAATTCCTACAATATTTAATTTATTTTAGAACATAGTAAAAGATGAAAATGTTTCCAGCTAATCCATATCAAAACTAGATAAAGGAATAGAAAATACACAAGTTTTATGTATAAGAAAATATCCCCAATAATTTCAAAATTCCATAATATTCCAAAATAATTATACTAAAAGCCATTGATTATACACTTTGGATAGATCATATGGTATGTAAATATACAGTAAAACTGCTTAATAAACAAATAAATAATTGTGCAAGAATAGGAAAGAATAGCAGCTATAGACAGCAGCGGAAACAGAGAGAGACTGAGAGGTGAGGAATTTTCTTTTTTGTTTGTCTAGTTTTTGTTTATTATTATTATTGGAATAATGAAGATGCTCTAATAATGGTTGAAGTGATAAATGCACAACTATGTGATTATACTGAATACCATGGATTGTACACATGAATTGCATGCTCTATTAATATGTATTGATAAAATTGATTTGTTTAAAAAAAATCTCAGCGTAAACATTAACTTCTCCTTTTCTTTTTTTTTATCATAATGTTTTTTTTTTTATTGACTTTGTAATAATATTACATCAAAAATATATATGTGAGGTCCCATTCAACCCCGCTCCCCCACCCCCCCCTCTCCCCCCCCAACAACACTCGTTCCCATCATCATGACACATCCATTGGATTTGGTAAGTACATCTTTGGGCACCTCTGCACCTCATAGTCAATGGTCCACATCATGGCCCATACTCTCCTCCATTCCATCCAGTGGGCCCTGTGAGGATTTACAATGTCCAGTGATTGCCTCTGAAGCACCATCCAGGGCAGCTCCATGTCCCAAAGACACCTCCACCTCTCATCTCTTCCTGCCTTTCCCCATACCCATCATCCACCATGTCCACTTTTCTCAATCCAATACCACCTCTTCTATGTGGACATTGGATTGGTTGTGTCCATTGCACCTCTATGTCAAGAGGAGGCTCAAATTCCACATGGATGCTGGATGCAATCCTCCCATTTTCAGTTGTAATCACTCTAGGTTCCATGGTGTGGTGATTGTCCTTCTTCAACTCCATCTTAGCTGAGTGTGGTAAGTCCAATAAATCAGATTGTAGGTGCTGGAGTCTGTTGAGGCTCAGGACCTGGCTATCACATTGTCAGTCCAGAGATTCAAATCCCCTAAATATATCTTAAATCCCAATGTTAACTGCATCTCCAGCACATTAGCATGAAAGTCTTATGAAGGGAGATCCCATCTGAGTCCAGATTCATCACACATAAACACCATTTCCAAAGAGGGGCCATCTGCCCTGGTAGTTAACCCCATCGGCCATGGCCATAACTCTCATGGGTCTCTTTAGCCTTCAAAGGAACCAATATCTGGGGGTTGTATCTGCTTTATCTGTCTCTCTGACTCTGCTCAGTTGTGCATGAGGGCAATCCTTCTGCCAGCCTCCAGACTCTTTTTTAGAAACTCGTAGCCATATAAACTCATTTCTCCTTTCCATTTCCCCCTTACTTTAGGTCAAACAGCATTTTAAAGTCATGTTATTTTATGTAGACATGGATATTCTGCTGATCCGCATTGAACCTTCCGTATAAGGTCCTTTTCCAGTTACGTCATCAGTTGGTATTTGATACTGGTCCCTCGTTGCCAGGGAGGCTCGTCCCCGGGTGTCATGTCCCACGCTGGAGGGAAGGCATTGCATTTACATGCTGAGTTTGGCTTCGAGACTGGCCACATTTGAGTAACATGATAACTTCTCCTTTTCTATCAACTGGAATTCAATCAATTTATAAATCCTGTAATATTTAAACAAAATTTTTTCCCTCCTATTTTTGCTTCTACTTTGGAAGTCCAGCCCCTATGTGCTTCTGGTCTTGATTACTACAATATTTTAAAAAATTTGTCTCTTTGCCTCCTATCTCTCCTACACATTTCTTTTTGACCAGCCTTTTTGAAATTATTTCTTTCCTTGCTCAAAAATTTTTCTTGCCCCTTTACTTAAAGTAGTCCTCTGTTTCCTATAATTGATCATTATAGCCTTTCTTCTAAGGTACCATGCTGCAACTCTAAACAAAATGTTCTCCTTATGAATTTCTGAAGAAAAACTCTTAAATATTCTGAGCTCCTTGGATTTAACTTAGTGGTATTTTCTGAAATGCTTTCTTCCTTTCTCTCTGAGTTTCACATGCATATAATAGTTAAGGTTACCTTAAATCCTGTAACTTTTTTCCCTCTCATTTACATACAATTTATTTTCTTTCTGTATTATAGTAATTTTTCATTTCTCTCATAAAAATCATTTTAAGATGTGTTATCTCCCTTATAATTTGGAAGTCCTGAGGAGTAGTGACTCTACCTTAATTACCTTCATAAATTCCACAGCAAAAATGATTCCACAGAAAAATGATTAATGATTTAAATAACTATGCTTACCATGAATCATAGTTGATAATATTTCTCTTTCAAAAACTGATACTTCTATCATTAGTAGAATTCTTACTAACTAAAATTTGGGCCAGATTGTTGAATCTAGCTTGCCTCAGATTTTTCCCTTTACATCAACATGATTCTTAGTAAATTTTGGTGTTTGTTAACACTCAATATTTTCAATGGAGTTTAAGGAATGTGGGCTCTAATTTTTCAATGACATCATTTTCCTTAAAGTGTTCCTATCATTTTCTTCCATATTTAATGATAGCAGATTATCCCATTCTATGATGCTTTCTCCATGATATTGTCCTCCTTTTATATATTTATTTTCTTATCAAGAGAGCTCTTTTATCCATTTGTATTCCAATTATGAATGAGGTGACCCATTTTTTTTCAAGAGATATTTACAAAACAACTACTGTGTGGTGGGGCTGTTTGTCCAATTATTTCCAGAAAATTTCAGATGGTATATTTAGTGTTACATGAATTAATTAATATTAATTTTACTTATGTAAGTTAGAATCATATTTCAGCTGCTAGTCAGAAAAATTTACACAAACTTTTATTTTCATTCATGTGAAAGAATTCCAGAGACAATCAATCTAGAGCTGGCATTGCACTCCATAGTTCCAGATTATCTTGCTGTGATGTTGTCCTTAGCTCAAATTGTTCACTCTATATATCAGTATGAGATCAATCAGCAGACAGTTTAACATAGAACAGTATTAATTATAACAGAATTGAAATAACATGGGATTGGCTAGTAAGAAATAAAGACAACTTTTTAAAATCTAGGAATAATAGATATAATATATAGTATAGCAGTAGATATAATATAGTAATATGATATATGATTAATGTACTGACATAACACAACATAACATGTAATAGCCAGTATGCTAGGGCTGAGGTAGCATACCCAAGGAAGAGTCCTGCTTAACCCCCACACCAGGACTGTGATCCACATCTTGTTGCAGAGTGCAAGGCCATGACTTACTCAGTGGAAAGGAAGTCAGTGTGGCACCACACTGGCAGAATGGCTGGAAATCTGTCCTCTGGAACTTGCCTGAAATCTTTCCTCCAGGATGCCAGAATAAGGGGCTCACAGGGAAGTGTCTCATCAGAGCCCCTCTACTATAAAACCTCCTGCAGTGAGTGCCAGGGTACCCTGATGACTTTTGGGTTGTGCTGCCCTCATTTCTAATAAAGGCAGACTAGAGAAGCTGTAAGCCCTCCAAGAACCTGAGACACGTGAGGTTACCCTCACTGTAGAAGCTTGGCACTGGAGAAACCATATGTTTCTTGAACCTACCATGGAAACCTGCCAAAGTAGCTGGGAAAAAAATCAAAACCCTTTCATCCTGAAATCTCTCTCCAACACTCTACTAACAGAGCTTACCATCGAGCCAGTATTTAAAGGGATCAATTCATCTTCAGAGAGCAGGCAAAATGGGTGAATTAGGTACTGAGAGACAATAAATTTCAACTAGCACACCCTGTAATCCGAATTTGCTGCTCAAATGTCAGCCAACTTGTTCTTCTTTAGCTAACAGAAAGGAAGAAGGGAAAAAAACAAGCTTAAAACCCCTCTTTAAGTATAATTTCTGAAAGCCACATGCAACACTTCTGCTTATTTGCCATTGACTAATAATTAGGCATATGGTCATGTTTAGATGTAGGGTTGGAATATTGTGTCTTAATTTTGTGTAGTCCAACTAAAACTTTTAATCTAAATATTAAGGAAGCAGTGAGTAATGGAGATATTTGAAGCTTCTTCCACATTCACATTTTTATTTTTAATCTGGATTTTGTAGGTCTTAAATACAATAAAATAAACATGGCATAGTAAATATAGTTGTTGGCTTATCATAAGAAATTTCTTTTTTTTTCCATCAAAATTGGCATATTCTTTGTCTTATTAGTACAAGTTCATAATTTGAATCTTCACTCTGACATCATAGCCCATAGGCACAATTCCAAGGCACTAAGTAAGGTTGCTAATAACCACTTAGCAATGGTATATGGAAAGAGACCCTTGTTTTCTCAAATGAACCTGAAAATTTATGCAAATTTCTACATTCAGGCACATTGATGATATTATAAATAGTGAAGGTGGCTCAAAAATTCTAGGGTATTGGAATGTTTTGGGAATATTCAGTATGTAGCTTACAATGAGTATTTGAAAATGGGAGGCAAAAACAAAATTACTAAAAGTATGGGGATATCACTGACTTAAAAGGACTTTCAATCTACTAAGGACACTTCATATTAATCTGGGTTGGTTCAATACCTGCCTTCACATTCATATTCTAATCCAAAACCAACTTTCCTGAGAAGGTACTCTAACAGATAGACCACTGAACTATGAGGCAGACTTTGCTACCAACTAACATGTGATTTTAGGGAACTCACTTAACATCTCTGGGACTCCATCTTCTCATCAATCCTATCTAACTCATCTTTTACTCAACCAATAATTACTGAATATTTAAGATATGCTAGAAAGCATGAAGGTTTATAGTTTCAAGGGGTTTCTGTGATAAGCAGATGAGATCATGTCAGTGGAAACACTTTCATAAACAGTAAAATACAAATGTAATTTGAGATAGTATTCTCTCAACTGTGTGAATAATTATTTTGGATTTTTGTCTTTGGGAGAAAATCAGATTACCCATATATACTTCTTATGCCTCCTGGGCCATTAGTTGATAATGGCAATCCTCCATGCCATTTGTTCTCAAAATATATGTTTTCTTTTTTTGAAAAATTTTTTCCTAGAGGTTTTGCCACAAAATAACCTTCAAGGGAGACAAGATAGCAAAAATGCTAGTTCTTCTGGCAAAAACTAAATAATGACTGACTGTGGTGAAGAAAGCTGTGATAAATGTAAGGGAGAAAACTTAGTAATTCATTCATTTATTACTTCAAATATATATATTGAGCATCTGTTTGGGGCTAAACATTGTTATTGGAGTAATACATACACTAAGAAATGAAACAAAAAAGTTTCTGCTTTCCTGGAAATTACACTGTAGTCAGCTGGGTGGTGGTAACTCAAACAAAGTGGGATGTTTTAAAAATGCGCCTGTAAAAATTGACAGCACAATGGGGTGGGATTTTCCATTTATGTTGAAGGGTTAAGGTGATTTTTTGCAGACGCAGAAGAATTGAGTGTATAGTCCATGAATATATCTGGAAGAAAAGGATTCCAGGGCAATGGAAAAACATTTGAAAATGCCGTGAGTTGTAAACCACCTTGATGTACTCTTGGACCAGTAAGGAAATCAGGGTGCCTGGAGAAGTTAGTACCCAGTTACACAGTAGAGAGGAATTCAGGGAGATGGCAGAGGCCAGAAGCTGGAGCCTTGTCAGCCATGGTGGGATAGAGCCATTTTGACATTCATAATAATATCACAGAACACAGTTTGCTCCCATTTTCCCCAGATTTTTTATTATTTAAACCTTATCCTCTCTTTAGGGCCTACCTTTCATGTTCATAAACTTGGATAAATACTTCTGGGAGCAGGCCTGAAATTTATTTATGTATTTGTTTGTTTGTTTGTTTGTTTGTTTGTTTGTTTGTTTAGAACATCTTAAATTTTTAATCCTTTCTTTACAGGTACCTAGACCACTTTTGATTATGAAAACTGTAGAAAGTTAGTAACTGCCACAAATGGATGCCAGGCAGTGGCTTGTGTCAGTTTTCCAGAGTCTTTCATTACCGAGTGTCTGAACGTACTGCTCAGGTACTCTGCTCACACTTGCTGGAATCAGTCGCAGCAGATTTTAGTCCACAGGTCGGTTTTCCCCATATTTCTCTGTAAACTCTTCAGCTTTCTTACAGAAGTTTTTAGGTCCTTAGAGTATTCTTCAGTTAGGTCAGCCCAAAGGGGTGCTCAGGCTGGGGGTCATTCACCAGTGCGATGAAGGATTGGATTACTTGGTCAGTTTTGGTGCCTGGCTTCCAGTTTTTAGCACTAATTACTGGCATACAGACCTGCCCCTTTTTATGAATGTTTGGGTGGTAGATCTTTGTTTTAAATGTGATCTTGGGTAGTTTAAATGGGTACTCTGCTTGAAGGTTAGTTTTGCTTCTAAAGGCCCCCTTATCATAGGGAGGGTTGTCAGGAACAATAAGCCCTTGCCAGGTCAATAAATTAGCCCCATCAACCTGGATGTTAAGGAAGGTTTTCATTCCATATTTACGGATTTCTTCAAGCTCCTTCATCATTCTTCTGCTGGCTGCCATCTTGGATCTGGTACAGCTGCTTCCCCAGGCTAAATTTAAAAGAGTAGTTGGGTTGGCTACCAAATTTTTAATAGACAGAACTGTATCCTGGGTCTTGCAGCTTCTATCTGAAAGAATATGATCCAACAAGTGGCACTAGTAGATGATGCTTGACTGGTCAATTATAGTAAATTTAGATATTTAGGTGAGAGGATGATGTATCACTTTCTTATTTTTAATCTGGCAGAATCAATAAAACACACAACACACTCACACAGTGTTATCAATTTTTGATACTTCAATTCTTTCCTTTAAGGACATACTTTCCACCATTTTAGACTAGAAACCATCCTTCTTCAGTAATAAGGCATACTTTTATGGTGAAAATAATTTTTGTAGTTTTGATCTGTTCTTGGCTGACAGGATCTAACTAATTATTTTGTAACTAAGACTTTTGGCGATCCTGGGGAAAAATTACAAAACATAGGTATGTGACAATGATTCTATTTTTCTCATTTAATTCCCCAAATACATCAACATGGCTTTATGCCCAAGATATATTTAATATATCTTCTTCACCTGTGAGTCCTTAGTGTCAAAAATAATTTCCTGACACATAACAATATTCCATCAAGGATTTTAATTGCATTATTTTTCATTACATCATGTTCAAATGGGACACTTTATTATTTTCATGTCAAGAAACATGTAATAGGGTAAGATTTTTTCTAAAACAACATTATGTTTTTCCCAATTTCAATAATTTCTTATCATAAGCACTGACCATATCTTATTACCAAAGAAGAGGGGATTCAGGTCAGGGGGATAGCAGAATGAACATTTCTAGCAGAGGTATGATAAATCAGCTGCAACTTTGATTCCATGTAGTAGGGAGGAGGACTGAAAAATAAGAGCTATGGCAACTAAGTGTTTTGCTCATAAGCATTAAAATAGACAGGATTCTGTCTGCACATCAATGATGAAATTTCTTCCATTGCTATAGTCACAATAATTCTATAGCAGAATACCAGCAAATCCACTTTAATCCATATTTTATTCCTCCATCCTGCAGACCCTGGGATGGCAATGTCTACTCCACCTCTAAATCGAGAGGGGGCTTAGATCTCACATGGCTGATGGATGGGATTCTCCTGCTTGCAATTGTAAGCTAACTCTTGGTTACCTGGTGTGGTGGTTGACCAACCTCATCTCCCTGTTAGCTGAGGGCAGGGAAAGGGAAGAAGAGGTGTGATATGGGGTCATTTTCAGGACTTGGAGTTGTCCTGAATGATATTGAAGGGACAAATGCAGGACTTTATATATCCTGCCATCACCCACTGTAGCTGTTTGATATGGTTATGAATTCCAAAATTAGATATTGGATTATGTTTGTAATCTGGTCTGTACCTGGGTGTGATTGAGTTATGATTGGGGCTTTGATTGGGTTACATCAACGTCATTAGGGCCCTACCCCACCAAGGGGTGGGAACTCACAGATAAAAGGTATGGCAAAGGACAGACTTGGGAACTTTTAATGTTGGAGTTTTGATGTTGGAGTTAGATGCTGAAGCTAGAACCCCAGGGAGAGAGACAGCCATTCGCCTGATAGTCTACAGCTGACCTTGTGGAGAAAACAGAGTAGCTGAGCCCAGAGGAATCCTGGAAACCTGAACCCTTGCAGATTTCAGCAGTTATCTTGCTCCAACACGTGAAAATAGACTTTGGTGAGGAAAGTAACTTATGCTTTATGGCCTGGTGTCTGTAAGCTCCTACCCCAAATACCCTTTATAAAAACCAGCCAATTACTGGTATTTTGCATCAGCACCACTTTGGCTGACTAATGCACTCACTGAGTGGACGGGGGGAGAGTGTAAACTACAGTATAGACTATAATCCATGCGATGTAGCAGTGCTCCAAAATGTATTCATCAAATACAATGAATGTGCCACACTGATGAAAAAGGTTGTTGATATGGGAGGAGTTGGGGGTGGGGATTGAGGTATATGGGAACCTCTTATAATTTTTAATGCAACATTTTGTGTGATCTATGTATCTTTAAAAAAAAAGACAATAAAAAATAAATTTAAAAACTACCCCCAAAAAGGAATAAATACAACTTTGCATAGCAAAAATAAAAGTAAATATAAAATTAAAAATAGACAGTCTTCACCAAATCCTACTTATATCCTCCACACATTGCTTTTCTCTATTGCTTTCCATCACCACACTACTTATCTTTCCAGGTCTTAGTGACTTCAGTTTCTCTAATGTGCATGATTCCTCTTTTTTTCTATCTACACCCTAATATCTGTTCTCTCGAAGTTACATATCTAGGGACTAGGCATGGAATCAGTGAATGCAAAGGGATTCTCTCCATTTTGCACTAAACAGTTTCTGTCTGCTATAGAAAGATAAAGGTAAAAATGAACAGATAATTAAGCACATTTATTTTTAAAATGATGTCATGCCTAAAGATCATGAGTACTTAAACAGATCATTTAAATGACAAACATAAAGCACTGATGAGTATTTAACATACAAAGGACTAATTCAACCAATCAAATAGAACCATATAATTAATACTAAAAATTATCATTCTATTAAATGTCTATTTTTATGAGTTAACTATGAACTTTTATTTATTTTATCTGATGTCAGCATCTGAGCAATTCTGAGGTGATTGAAAATTGATCATTCAAGGCCAACACATAGCCTTTTAACCACTTAATATTTTTCTTTACTAATGCCTCCCTCAAAGATCTCCAGGAATTTAAGGAAATGATAGACTATTTATTGAGATTTAAATGTTGCGTTATTATCATTTACTTTCACTAAAAAGAAATGCTGAAGCACCAAATACATCCACATAATAATCACTCTGTGAGTGTGTGATAAGTAGAAATCTGTTGTTGTTATTTACTGCGTGGCTAGGGATATTTACTTTATATTGTAAGAAATATATTGTCAGAAATTTGAAAGTTAGGTAAGAAAAATTCAATGAATATATAAGCCATTCATTGCATCTACTGTAATAATTTGGGTAACAGTCTCTCCTAGGAATCTTTTATTTTCCAACAGCAACAATTCAAAAACACAGTAACGTAATCTCTATAGAAATTTTCCATGAATTGAATCATAATTAGGTTGTTTACAACTTGTTTAACAAGCTGTGTGACTGAGGCAAAGTTGTAGATTCAGTGCATCTAGCAAGTGGGATTAACGAGCACTCCTCTTCCTAAGTATGTGTTTAAATGAGTTGTATACATGGGAGTTCTAATTTTCTTGGCCTAAGGAAGGCAGGGGGTGGGGTGGGGGTGGAAAAGAATCCTATCAGTGCCTTCCCCAGTTTTTTTGTAATTTCTTTTCTAATGTTTTACGCTTTTTGGAGCATTACCCTGCAACTATACAGCCTTTTGCCACATATTCAGAAGAGGCTGGCAATTTAATCCCCCTCAGGCAGCTCTTGGCTAATGACTGATTGATGTAGTAGTATGAAAATCCAGTTCCCTTTCTTCTAGCAGGGAGTAACACTGAGACATAGGCTATACTTAGCGCTCCCCTGCAGAATCACGATGCGCCATTTTTTGGCTTCTTTCTCTTTCTTCTCCTGTTTTCCTTACCCCTTACAATTTTCTCTATAGAACACAGGTTTAATGTTTGCATTCCATGCTAGTAGTCATCTCAGGACTTGTTCCTGATCTATATATAGATGGCAAGGATAACTGGGAACACAAGAAAAAGGGACACTATCTGAGGGAGTTTGGTATGGCAACTGTTTTTACCTACCCTCTTTGACTGAGTTGGTACTCATAGGAGTTTAGCTTCCAGAAGAACACACTATTTTATAAGCTACCTTTTGAGATTCTGAGTAAATCCCATGATGCTTTGATGTCTAAGTGACAAACAATAAGAGCAGTTGAGTAAATCAATGTCCTCTAAGTTCCTATGGCAAACTCAGTAATGCTTAGATAAATCAATGATCACTAGTCTTTAAAGCAAACAGAGAGAATAACCTCCTTGGTGTTTCCCAAGGAGGGCATTGGCACTGATGGCAATGGTGGACATAGAAGTTAACATAGAAGAACATGTGCAGACTTGTTTTAATCATATGAGATCCACCCATGGGGGACACTTTAAAGAACCGTGGGAGATGGTATGTTCTTATACCGTTCTGAAGGTATCCTCATTGAACCACAATATGGTCAGTTTGCACTAATGAACAAGCAAGCTCTAAAGAACCTTATAGTCTTTTCAAATTCAGTAATGCCTCACAGAATATTGTGTGAAGGGGTGATAATAATAATAATTTACATTATACTCATTTCTCAAATTCCTTAATTTTTGACACTGCCATAGCAAATATCCCATGTATGTGGGCCTAATATAATTTCCCCCTTTAATTAGATGAGGAAATGAGACTCAGATATGTTTAAATTCATATCATTATTATATGAGAGGAAATATGTTTAAGGCCATGTCTTTGAATTCCAAGTCTAGTTAATATTTTTAAAACAGTGTATAATGAAGAGTTCAAACTTTGCAATAAAAGTGAGCAACTTCTCAACTTTATTTTTATTCTGCCATGGAGCTACTCTAAATTGAATGCCTTTTGACAAAATAGAAATTAAAATATTCAATTGCTTTTTTCTAGATAGATGTTTTTAAACAGGTTATGGCTATTCCTCTGACAGAAAATGAGCCAATGGAAACTAAAAGATATCCACAATCCAATTAATGTGTTAACTTAATTCACATGTTAAATTAAATCAACATATCCAGATTAGCATCTTTTGAAACCAAGAAATGTACACTATATTTGAAAAATTTTCACTTGGCTTGAATGATTGGGGGCTTTGATTTCTTAACATATAATTTGTTTTAAATTTATTTTAGTGGATTCTCATGTGAGCAATTTGTCTTTGGTTGCATAACAGGCAAGCACATTAGATAACCTGGTCCTCTTTTACCTGGTTTCTTTTCTTCTATTGTATTTGCAGTGGTTTTGGCAGCTTACGAAGTTGCTTTGTCCATTACATTTTAAATTTTGGATGCAAAATTTGGACTTCAAAGATCTTGGAATTCTGAGTGTGTTGGTTTTATGATCATTGACATATCCATGTTTCAAAATGAGGCAGCATTGTTAATTTTAAAAATCTCAGAAATAAAATTCAGAGCCTAATTCATCTCAGGTGGGTTCTGCTTGAGGCTGAAATACCAATGTGCTTTGCTCCTGACATTATTTGATTGCTAGTAGTCTCTGCTTCTTACATCTATATAATGAATGTGAAAACAAATTATTAATAGGAAATCAGATTTTGATAATCCAATTATATCTTATCTGTTAAACTGTGTTTTAATAGCGTTTATGATCCCATAGTTCAAAATGGTTTCATGTCTGCATACTTATAAGATAGAAAAGCAGTCACAAGTATCTACATTAAAATATCACTGGACCAAAACTCAGGAAACATTATTTTTGCCTTTATCATTTTTTTTAAAGATTTATTTATTTATTTATTTCTCTCCCCTCCCCCCCCCACCCCAGTTGTCTGTTCTCTGTGTCTATTTGCTGTGTCGTCTTTGTCCACTTCTGTTGTTGTCAGTGGCATGGGAATCTGTGTTTCTTTTTGTTGCATCATCTTGTTGTGTCAGCTCTCCGTGTGTGCAGGGCCATTCCTGGGCAGGCTGCACTTTTTTTCACGCTGGACGGCTCTCCTTACGGGGCGCACTCCTTGCTCATGGGGCTCCCCTACATGGGGACACCCCTGCATGGCACAGCACTCCTTGCGTGCATCAGCACTGCACATGGGCCAGCTCCACACCGGTCAAGGAGGCCTGGGGTTTGAACTGCGGACCTCCCATGTGGTAGACGGATGCCCTAACCACTGGGCCATGTCTGCTGCCTAACATTATCATTTTAACAACTCACTAAACAGTTTTTAAATCTGTTTGCTCATATGTAATAAATATTACAAACATCCATGTGATACCTAAATTCTAATTTATATAAACTTTACAGCAGCCCTATCCAGCAGGTTCTATTAATAGTATAATTTAGTAGATAAAAAAAGGATTGAGACTAAATATACAAGGAATGATGAAGTTAGAAAATCACCATTTGGCATATATAATAGTAATTGATTCAGGAAGAATCATCAATAGATGCTACAACTAGTGGGTGGAAGTTTGAGGTTTCATTTGTACCTGCCTGCAAAATGCCTACTAATTTCAAAGGGCAATCCATAGCTTTACAGTGGAAAAACTTGAACTGTCATTTGAAAATTTATCAACAACCATGCTTTTTCTTATAAAATTACCTTAAACTAAAATGGTTGTTATAATTTTCTTGTCAAATGGGGAAATATTTAAAATGTTCCTTACATTTGTGATTATTAAAGAACATGTTAATGAAAAAAATAGCAATAAAATCATTAAAAACTCATCCAAATTAAAAAAAAAAAACTGGGACAGCAAATTATAATAGCTTACCTAATGCTATTCAAATGGTTAGTGGTAGAGATGAGAATTGATCAAAAGTCAATATGCTTAGTCACTATGCTGTGCTGCTTCTACACTGAAACGTGTTCAACTTGGACTAGAAAACTTAATAAATTCCTTCAAAATCTAAAATGCTGTCATTTAGTAAAATACACTATCTTCTCTCAATTTGAGACACTTCATAAAGCTTTTGAAAAGTTTAAATACTTTTATCTCTCCAGTTACAGACAATATGCATTGTTTATCCTTTAAAAAGTTGACAGGGATCTAAGAAGGATCTCCTAGCAAGTAATCACAGCCTTGGGGTTCAAGTTCTTTTCATGTCTCACATTCAATGACATCAGATCAATTTTGGAAACCTAAATGGTCTCTTTGCTTTGTATTTTAAAATTTGTGTTATGTGATGTAATTATCTTACAGATGAGAATTAAGAATTAAGATAGTTTGATTTCATGTTTCTCACATATGCCTCTCTCTAAAGCAGTACTCTCTCATTAATAAGAGCAAGAGTTAGTTATCAATCTTTCATTCATTAATCCATCCATCTGTCTGTCCAGCCAGCCAGCAAATGTTTATAATGACTAATCTCATTCAAGTGCTAGGCATCAAAAGAGGAATAAATCATTCCCCACTTGCTTTGAAATGCTCGTGTTTTAGCTTGTTAGAAAGGCAAAGATAAATGAATCAATGTGAATAAATGTTACAATGAAGGTATGTAAAAAGTGAAATAAAAAGTAGAATGAAGGGATGGATTTTGTGCTGGTGAAAGTAGTAGAGGCACATTTGAACAGGGCCGGGAAAGACTGAACAAACTTAACAGTTGGCAAAAGGAAATAGGTGATCGAACATTTTTAAGGAAAAAGTTCACGTGATGTTGTGACAACAATATTCTGAGATTATAGCAATATCATTAAGATGGTATTTAAAGTTCACAGTATGGGGGCATCTCCTACATGAATCCTGAGAAGTCAGATTCTCTCTGAACTCTGTGCTGAAATCTTTGGGACAAAGAAAGGCATTTACATCTGCTCTTCCTTTCTAGGTAACTACAATTTACTCTGAGTCATATGATGTGAGCTTAATACAAAATACCACTTACCTACTAACACAATTGTTTATTTAGGTCCTTAAACATGTGATGAGTGATGTGATATTGCATTATGATTTCATTTGGATAATGTTGTAGAAAATCAACACCAATATTATAATTGTTGATTCCTTCCATTATTAAGTTATTAATGTAAATGTTTTTATACTTTGGTTTCTACATACAAAAATGTTTGCTCCATAGCTGAAAACCAAAAACAATTGTTTTAAGTACCTCATATGCTAATAATTGAAAGATAACTTGTATTATCCATCTCAAATCCAAGGGAGAGCACTGAATTTAGCCCCAAAAATAGGTTCAAGTCTCATACAATGACAATGATTTTAAAAGATTTTCACTTACCCATTTCAGGAACCCTTCATTTGGCATTTCTTTTGTGTGCGTGTGTGTGGTTTTGTTTCGTTTTCTTTCCTATGTGTTAAATTACCATAAGTATATTCCATCACATTTTGATGCTCTGTAAAATCCTCACTGAAGCACCTGAACCTGTTTACTCTATTACTAAGTCTCCTTCAGATTGACATAAGAATGCAAGATGGCTTTTCACTGAAAAGAAGAAAAAATGTTTTCCTTTCCATCTCCCATGGTTCTTCCATATTCCAGAAGCAAACAATCTCTCCACTTTTCCCACTGGACTTTTCTCTGCTTCTTGTTTTTTCTGCTGTTACTCCTAGAGCTTTTCCAAAGGATTTCATACGCATAATGCCTTAATTGAAGAGTTGATTGGAAGCACCAGCCACCATTTCACATAGAAACCTCAAATTGGGCCAAGTTCTTCAATAGGCTACCTCCAATACAACAGTAATTATCCTCATCCAGTGAGTTGAGGGCAGGGCCAATGCACTCACAAGGAAGCTATTGCCTTTTTAGCAGCATACGCTTTAGAATAGAAGCATTTAAAGCGATCTGACCTGCCTAATAAACTTCCTTTGTTGCAAAACTAGCCAAAATGAAATGTATTAATTCAATATGGCTTGGATAGATGTCCCTGAGAATCTGAGGACCATGCCAAGTTCAGGACAAACAGTAGTAAGGAAGGACAAGAGGGAGGCAGAAGTGAGAAAGGCATTCCAGAAAAGAATTACTTGTCATGGGTATTTACCAACATGGTAAATGCATCTTTCTTCTATATAAAGCCACAAGATATTGATCTAGACCAGTGTATAAACTTAGCAAATATCTAAATCAAGTGCATTGTGATTGGATAGACATTGTTCGATAAGAAAAGCAGAATAAAATGTACATATATTGAATTATTTCATTTCCACAGCCTACCATTACAAGTTGCCGGCTTACACCAATGATATTTAGAGATCCGGAGAATCCTCTATCCCAGTTACTACCTAGACTGACTACATAGAGAACCCACTTACAGAGGGAACAGCGACTGTACCAACTAATACAGATGATAGTGTTATCACCATTTGTAGGCATCTGTCGCCTGTAGGGGCAAATTACAAGTTAGATATAAAGATTCCTGCTTTTTACTCAAAATGAGAGGGATTCTATAGAGCCCTTCTTAAGTGATACAGGACTGACCCAGGCTTTTGAGTCAGTAATGACAGGAACATTAACACATGGAAAAACAGCAATTCTCTCAAATTGAATGTCATCTCCCTCATCTCCAGCTTCTAAGTTCTCGTGCAAACTGGAAGGCATTTGTTTTTATGGGAATTTAATAAGATTAATGAAAACAAACCATTGCTTCAGCATTCTTCAAAATTTTAAATTATTTCCTGCAACCTGATTTCTGAATGATTATTTCAACAGATATTGGGTAATAAATAATTCTTTCTATCAAAAATTTAGAAAAACTGGCAAACAGATTTAATCCTGAGATTGAGAGCAGAATCTTCTATATTTTGTGTGCCATTAATATCATAATAATACTGTACAGCATTTTATTTTTCTGTCATTTCCTTCACTGTGGCATCCTAAGAGATTAAAAATTTTGAGTTGATTATGCATTTATCACAAATATTCCCTTTTTATGGGATATAACTCACTTCCCAAGTGACTACTTAAAAATAATAAAACAATGTATGTCATATATGATGGCTTAGCTATGCTAATTATTGTTATTGCAACATCTTTTTTAAATTTAGCTTCATATATCTTGAAGCTAACTGATTAGAGCAATGACTTTCAGCATATACTTACTTGAATATTCTGAGCTCCAGGTTCAAATACCTCAAGATTGGTTGTACTGATTTATATGCAGCCTTAGAGCTTGGCTGTTCTGTGGTTCTAGGAATTCTCATAGGAGTAACTATGAAAATGTAACTACATGACAACTGCTGAGTGAGTTTCAAGTCAAGAAATAGTTACTAGAGTGAATCAAAATTTGTGAGGTAGTTCACAAATGGTTGCTACAATTCAGGTGTCAAAACATTAATAAGAGATAAATAATGAGAACAAAAATTGCTGTATGCTTGGTAAACAAATGTTGCAGGAGGTCAAGGAGATATATGTCCCAATTTAGGCAATACTGAACATTTGCTAAGAGACAGTCTACCATGCTGTGAAAAACCTTTGATATAAGCAACCACACTGAGCTGACCTATTTTACAAAATAGGGGCAAATGAAATGCACAGCTGATGATTTGTTTCATGTTCCCCAGATAATAATTAAATAAATGAAATGTGAAGTGCACTTGGTTTTAAAGAGGGTGAGGATATTTTCATCACATTTTCAGTTCTTTCTGTTACATAATTTTAATTCTGGTAAAGCAAAGTATGAACGAAAAGGATGCTAGTTATTTGTGGAATAAAAGGGATTTTCCTCTTATATGCAGATGGTATATTTGTTACAACTGATGCACAAATATTGAAGCATTGCTACTAACCACAGTCAATAATTCGCATTATAGCTTACATTTTGGACCATACACTTTTATAGGTTTTGATGAAATTTAAAATGGTCTATATCCCTTATTGCAAGACCATGTAGAACAATTCTAATGCCCTAAAAATGCCCTATGTTCCATCTATTCTATTCTTCCCTCTCCTCCCCCCAGAACCTATGGTAACCACTAAGTTTCAATTTTTGAAGAATTAAGATTCATAGTTACTTGCAATGATATTGAAGGTTTGATGTGTTGGTCTGTTTTCTTTTATGGGGTACCACCTATGTTCTCAAGGGATTCTTATCCCTCTAATTGAGAACATAGCAGGACTCCCCAGGATGGGAGTTTAATATTTTCTTGTTTATTGTGTGAGTCTCCACCCACTGAGATAACACGCTATGGCAAGATGAACACTTACATATTCCAGAGAATCATGTCCCTGGTTTGCCCTATCTCATATATCCTCCCACACCTGACACCCTATACCAGTAACCCTCCCCTGCCATATTTGTCAAAAGGGCATTCCCAACCTTGTAGTTTTAGCCATAGACCTGCAAATCCCCAGCGTTCAACTGCTCCTTTCTCCAACCCTCCCCCCAGTTCCATAGATAGTCCAATCCAACCCCCTCACCCTACTCCCCCTCACATACCGGCACCTCTGAACCCAATCACATCACTGCACCATTCTCATGCCCATCCACTGCCCAACCACACACTTCCATGTTATCATAGATTTTGCCCATATGGGCATCAACTCATCACCCTCTACTTCCTGTCTCCTATAAACCTATCTTCCAGACTCTAGGTCTGTGAGTCTGCTCAGTTTGCTTACACATACTCTCTAGTTCACTGAACTCAACCAGGACAACTAACAAGAGATGATGATGGACAATATCCATCACAAGTAACAGAGAGTGTCTGCAACTGCAGGCAAGATAGTTCCATCCATCTGCCTCGTGGGACCTAAGCCCACTCTCATTTAGAATCAGAGTGGGCATTACCATTCCAAAATCCTCAAGACTGGGGAATGAACAATGCACAAAAGTAGGCATTTTTATTCTATTATAGACCTATTATTGTTCTAGCAATGGAAGAACTTTCAACATTGCTATAAAGACAAAGGTTCTGAGGGGAGGGAGAGGGAAGAATAGGGGTAATATGGAGGCATTTTCAGGACAATAGAATTGTCCTGTGTGACACTGCATACAGGCCACTATATATTTTGTCATAACCTACAAAACTGTACAGAATAGAGCATAAACTATACTGTAAACTATAGTCCATGGTTAGTAACAGTGCTTCAATATGTGTTCATGGATTGTAACAAATGAGGGGGAAAGAGTGGGGCATATGGGAATCCCTTACATTTTTTGTATAATGTTTACGCGATTCAAAGCTTCTTTAAAAATAAAAAATAATTAAAGTTAAGAAAAGGGATTTTCCTACCATCTTAATTATATAATTATATGACACTAAATTATAATCTACCTTCTTCCACCAAACCTCATAGAAAAAATAAGCTTAAATTAGCCTTTCTGTGGTTCTTTAGGTCCTTTTTGGAGCAGGCAAGGGTGAAGAATTTCAACTTTTTGATGACACCTATGTGCAAGAGGCCTATGACTTTAGGTCTAAAAATAAGTGATAAAGTCCCAAGGCACTCTTCTGAAGGTTAATTAATCAGTATTAGTACTCATTCCCAAAACTATATTTTTACTTACTTACCAACAGATGGTAAGGACCACACTTCTGGCACAACTTGAAATATATAATCAGATCTCATCAAGTCAATTCATTTTGGAAACCACATTGGAAATTCTTTGCTGACTTAAGGAGAAACAGTTTCCAGATAGTGTCTGTTCTGGAAATAAGGTACTTGCTGAAAACACCAATCACTTCTTTTTGGATTAATTTTTCCCTCCTTCACATCTCTCCCCTGACACCCAGGATGGTGGAAGCAAATTGAAGGAGGAATTTTAATTTTTTCCTTAAAGAAAGCTTTTAACAAGCTAGTCTAGTCTCCCACTAAGGTGCAGCACTAGAAGCTGATTCCTCCCTCTTCGGCTCACTCGAATGATTTCAAACAGTCTCTTCTTTAAGAGATACGCACAGACACTAGCACATGGAGGAAATAAAAAAGGAAATCCTAAAGCAATGAAGAGTAAGAAACATAATGTATGTTCTATTGAGGAGTCAAATAGTCGGACTCCTGTCAGTAGACCTGAGGTGATTAATTGCCAGCTCCACAGAAGGTAGGAAGTTTTAAAATAAGGGAAAATAAAAAATGGTCTAAGGAAAAAGTTTAAAATATTAAGCAATTTAGTTCATCCTAAAATTATTTAATAACAAATTAAGAGCCAAGAGAATAAGTCGGAATTGAATCCAATTAGGCTCCTTTGCTAGCACGTTCCAGACATGGCCATAAGGTTAACTGAAATGTCTCTTAAAGATGCCTGATAACTTACGCAAAATGTACGGAAATACTAAAGAAAATTAAGGAAATACAATCAAACTTCAATGTATTAATATCTAAAAGAATATGGAAAACCAACAGCATATCTTGGCTTCAAGCCAGATAATTTTGTTATGATTTTGTTTCAAAGATTAGTTGAATTGATAGCATTGAACCAATCCAAGTATTTTAGAAAATGCATTGGTTTGGTCCTTAGTACAGGCCACTTTATATTAAAAGGTTTGAATATCAACTCTATCCCAGTTAAGAATATAATGATAGTATGATTACATAAACGTACATATGGTTAGAGGCAAATATACATAAATGTGTACATGGGCAGAGTTTAGGAATCAACAAATTAGTATTTTTTTCTTCTGATTTTTGATGCAAGATTTAGTTTAGATTCCTATTAAATAAACTGAATGTAGAGCTATGAGAAAAAAAACAACTCAAGCTGGTTTACCTATAAAGAGAAAAGTCTACTTCTTCAATTACAACAGGAGCACACGTGAAGAAGTATTATTATAGCCAAAATGATAAATTTTTCCTCCAGTTACAGGAATTCTGTATCAGAATATCTTAAATACATTTTTGTTCAAGCTATGATCTAGTCCATTATTATTTTTCTCTGAAGGTTTATACTGGGGCAAAGCAGACTGAGGTAGAGGGAGACTAACCAGTATGTAGATGATTCTGTTTTGTGCAAAAAAAAGGAAATTTAACACATTACTCAAAGAAAGGTAGAAATAGAAGATGACTAGAAATGAAGCAACAATAGATAAGGTGAAATTAGGAGTTCAAATAACAGTTTGTCTTGGTTTGGGGCAATTAATCTAAATTTTGATTCAACATCCTCACTTGATTATAATTTGTATAGCTCACACAATTATTTAATAAATTAAAACAGGTGGGTTAACCAACAATGCAATGCACAGACTAATTGTGCACTTTCCCTTGTGTAAAAGAATATTGATAATATAAAAAATAGTTGGCGGTGGACTTGGCCCAGTGGTTAGGGCGTGCGTCTGCCATATGGGACATCCACGGTTCAAACCCTGGGCCTCCTTGACCTGTGTGGAGCTGGCCCATGCGCAGTGCTGATGCGCGCAAGGAGTGCTGTGCCACGCAGGGGTGTCCCCCGTGTAGGGGAGCCCCACGCGCAAGGAGTGCGCCCCGTAAGAAGAGCTGCTCAGCGCAAAAGAAAGTGCAGCCTGCCCAGGAATGGTGCTGCACACACAGAGATCTGACACAACAAGATGACACAACAAAAAGAAACAGATTCCCATACCGCTGACCACAACAGAAGCGGACAAAGAAGACGCAGCAAATAGACACGGAGAACAGACAATTGGGGTGGGGGGGGAAGGGGAGAGAAATTAATTAATTTAAAAAAAAAGAAGAAGAAACAGTATGCTTAAATAAATTTTTTTGTAAGAGTTTAATAGGAAAATTAACTTAAATATAAACGAAACAAGCAACCTTGTAACCATCTTTAAACCTATCACAATGCAGTGTAAAATTATTTTCCAACTGATAAAATTAATACTAGCCTCATTATATCACCAGGATATTCCTTTCTATTTACCTTATTTTTCTTCTGCAATTTCTTAACCACCAAAATAAAACAAAGCATAGAGAAAATGAAAGCAAGTACCCATTTCAAAGACATGCAAACTTTAAAGAATTTTGACTAATTTTAGTCACACAAGTATTTGCTCTAACGTCATAAATTTGATTTGACCAAATGGTATAAAAAAAAATTAAAGTGAAAAAAAATCACTTTTAACTCTATAGCCTTCAATTGCTACTTTACATTTTGTTGCATCATCAGACATTTTTCTCAAACATCTAAAAATATGTAACATATTATACACTTAATATATATAATATACAATTAATACCAGTAATATATGTTATATTTTTCTGTATAAAATATGATTTTATATCAAACTATTTTGTGATTTTTATTTAATAGGATATATTTTATGCAATACGTGCAAATAAATATATTGTTAATAGAAACTATTTCATTATATGAAAGTATCATATTTGTAATTATCTCATATTTTTGGATGTTGTGCTTGTTTGCAATTTATTTAATATTAAAAATATGTTGGGGGCAATGGGGTATTAGTGTTTGATGAGTGTGGGTTTCTGTCGGGGATGATGAAAACTTTTGGGTGGGGGATTTTGGTGGGGATAGCACAATATTGTAAATGTAATTTGTATCACTGAATGATGTACTTGAATGTGAATGAAATGGGGAATTTTATGCTATCTATATGTTGACAAAATAAAGATGTTTTAATTAAAAAGCTGAAATAAAATTTTATGGAAGAGAAAAACAGTACTGAACGATAGGGAACTGGCTGGGTACTGTCATCCAGGCCTTGGTATTGCCGGGAGCTGGCCTGGCACTCAGAGCTGACCTGATGCTCTCCTTTTAAACATCCACAGCAGATAAGACCACTCAGTGGCCTTGATAGAGAGGCATAAAAACAAGACCACTCCATGTTCATGTTCGAACATAGACAAAACATGAGTGAACAATGACCAACCAACAAAAATTTCCCCTTTCTTGGTCAATATGAGTAACTGCTGCTTGTTTACCAATTTCAGCGTTAGGGTCCCTCTAATTGCCCCACCTTCTTGATAAGATTTATAAGATACCCCTGTTCCCTGACAGCATCCAATCCAGAGCAAAACCCCACTTGATTAAACTCTTCCCCAAATCACCTATCACAAGCCCCAGTCTCACAAGCCCTTTCTGAAAACCTGTGGCTGGGAGGCCCTGTTTTTCCCTATGTACATACTCCCTTGCCATAATAAAAAATAACCCAGCTTGTTCAATTATAAGAGTGTTCCTGGTTGTCTTTTGCTGTGGGATGCTGACAACTTTTTTATGTGCAACTTTTCTCTTGTGAAGCGATTGGTTTGAATAATCCTTAGAAATTAAAACTTGAAGACAAAATGGATGTACATTTATATTGAGGATACTGTTGTTATATTTTTCATATTGTTTATATTTAAGGCTATTTTTTATATTTTCATTTATTATCAAAATTTCAACAATGATTTCAATGCTAGTCTGTATTAATTGTTTCCTATGTCTTTCTTGAATTCTTTCTAATTTCTTCTCTTGGTCACTCAAATGCCTCTTCATATGGAGTTTCTATGACCTGGCCCGCAGGTCAAATGAACCGGCACCTGAAAGAGGGAGTGGGAATTGGGGGACAAGAAGCGAGAGAAACGGAGACAAGACAGGATTCTGATCAAGTCTCCGTTTATTGAGGGTAGAGCATCAGAATATATACTAAGGGGAGGGTATTAGCAGGGGGTGATAGGCTGATGAAGCGGCTCTTCCATATAAGGCAATAAAATGCTGTTACAACACTTGCTATAGGTTGTGAGTCTTCAATGCTGGTCATGGCTTCAACATCTTGTTGCGCAGGTATGACACTTTTTGCCCGGGAAACTGGGGAAAGGGGAAGAAGAAGGCAGAAGCACAGGGGTGGAGTAGGTGTAGTTATGAAAACCGCCATGTTGCTGGAGACCGCAAATGCACGTAGCTCCGGGCGGCTCCCCACAGGTCCCCCTTCTTTATTATATTTTATGAAGCACCCTGAGTTCAGGGGGAACTGTGCCTGTCTTAGGTCGGGGCATGCAAACGGTTAGGCGATTGCCTTACCCGTCATGGAGAATGCAACAGCGGCGAAAAGCTGTGTCTCTGTCTTAGGTGGCTCTGCCATGGAACCGATCACGCCCTGTTGCCCGTCATTGGCTATCCAGTTCATCAGAACCTGACAGGGTTCATATGTATTTGAGAACCGCTGCCAGCAGTTAGGGTGCTCCTATTTTGGTTATAATGTGTGGAGGTCAGAGGGAGGTGCAGTACGCACCACGTTCTCTTACTGCGGTTTCATAATGGAGGTTTGGGGAGGTGAAAGCAAGAGGGGGAGAGAGAAACATGAGGGAGCTGTAGCAAGGATGGGCTCTTCAGTCACAAGCAGCTGGCGCTGGCGGATGTGGTGTGCAGCATTGGCCGATACACTCTTAGGTTGTACTAAAGTCTCAGAGTGCTGGTGTCACAGAAGGATTCCAGGAGGGCTGTACAGCTGCATGGGTTTTAGCGTTGGTTGCTCTCCTGCAAGAAAGCAGAGTTCATCTCAGGCAGAGTTCTCTACCCTGGATAGGTTGTCATTATCTATTTGTTTTACCAATCGTTCCGGCAGCCACCTGGCTGCATCTAGTTCTTTGGAATAGACGCAAACTGATCCTCTGCCCCATATTAGGACGGGATCGGGTCCATGCCAGGTATTATCCATTGGGTCTTTCCATAGGACGGTGGCATGTTTTGTGCTGGTATTAGGGTGCCAGAAGCGGTCAGCTGCAGAATGTCCTTTTTGATCTAAGCTTAAAAAATTTAGAATAAAGAGAGAGTGAGATAATAGATTTTTGGGGGATCCTTTGACGGGGTACCACTCCCCCTTTTTTATTTTTTCTATGATGTTTTTTAGAGACAGATGCACTCTTTCGACTATACCTTGGCCTTGGGGGTTATATGGAATGCCTGTGATGTGTTTTATGCCCAGATGTTGGCAGAAGGTGGCAAACATGTGACTGGTATAACCGGGGCCATTATCTGTTTTTATTTGTTGTGGGATTCCTAATACTGACATGGCAGTTAACACATGTGCAATAATGTTTTTTCCTGTTTCCCCTGTTTGTGGGGTGGTGAAAATAAAGCCGCTAAAGGTATCAAAAGTAACATGCACATATTTTAGATTACCAAATTCAGGAATATGAATTACGTCCATTTGCCAGAGGGCATTGGGTATGAGACCTCAAGGATTCACTCCTAAATGAGGTGTAGGTAAAAGGATTACACAGGAAGGGCATCCTTTAACAATCTGACGAGCCTGTTCTCTGGTAATTTTGAACATAAGCCTTAAAGTATGTGCATTAATATGATGTAATTGGTGAGCTTTAACAGCTTTGTTAAGGTTATCCGAGTTGTTATGCATGCCCTGGTTAATATAGCACAGTAGCCGAGTGGCTTGATCGGCTAAATGATTTCCTAGGGTAAGGGGACCGGGAGGATTGGAATGAGCTCTAAGGTGACCAATAAAAAAGGGGTGATCTCTTTTTTGAATAAGAGATTGTAGTTGAGTAAATAAGGTTGTCGCTTCTGAGACAGTCTTTATTTGAGCGGCAGTTTCAAGCAAAGGGACTGACTGAGCTATATAAGCGCTATCTGTGAAGAGATTGAAAGAGGCATCTCGGAATGCAGAGAATACAGCTATGACAGCTTGTAGCTCTGTAAGCTGCGCAGATTTGGAGTGGGTTTGAAACCGGACAGTTTTGTTATTAAAGACATAAGCAGCCATTCCTGAGGAGGACCCGTCGGTGAATATTGATAGGGTTCCAGTGATGGGTTGGAGAGAAGTGGTGAAGGGGAAAATGAAGTCATGTGTACTCAAAAATTGTAGTAGCTTATCATTGGGGTAATGGTTATCTATTTGTCTGGCATAAGATGCACAAGCAATATGCCAGCTGTCAGTTGTTTCCAACAGCCAGCTGATTTGTTCCTTAGTATAGGGCTGAATAATGGTATCGGGTTCCTTAACAAAATAACGTTTGCCTTGATCTCTCCCTAGGCGGACAATATCTGCGACAGCTTGGTAGTAAGGATAAATTACTTTAGCGGGTGATGCAGGTAAGTGCACCCACATTATGGGGGCTGTTTGCCAGAATACTGCCGTGGGAGTGAGAGAAGTTTTACATATGACAAAAAACAAGGGTTGGCTATAGTCCATGGTAGTGACAAATTGTGATTGTATAGCTTGCTCGACTATTTTAAGGGCTTGGCGTCCTTCCGGAGTAAGACTTCTAGGGGAGTTGGGGTTAGAGTCTCCTTGTAATATGTTAAATAGGGGTTTTAAGTCTCCTGTGGTTAATTTTAAGTAGGGACGGAGCCAATTTATGTTGCCTAAGAGCTTTTGGAAGTCATTTAGGGTTTTTAGTCTATCTAGTCTGAGGTTGGCCTTCTGGGTGGTTATTTTATTTCCTGCCATATGAAACTCCAGGTAGGTATAAGGGTCTTGTAATTGTACTTTATCAGGGGCAATTTGAAGCCCGTGTGCCTTTAAGGCTGTTTTCATATCATGGTAACATGTTAGGACATCTTGTTCCTTTTTACCAGCCATTAAAATGTCAGCCATGTAGTGAATAACATAAAGGTCTTTCCACATTGCTCTTACTTCTCTTATGGCGGTAGCCACAAATTTTTGACATAAGGTAGGGCTGTTTGTCATGCCTTGGGGCAAAACCTTCCAGTGATATCTCCTCATAGGTTCTTTGAAATTCACAGAGGGGAGACTAAATGCAAAGCGTTTTTGATCCACCGGGTGTAATGGGATAGTAAAGAAACAATCTTTTAGATCTATGATAATTTTGTAATATCCAAAGGAGATGGCTACAGGGGTTGGAAGACCAGGCTGCAAGGCTCCCATAGGTATCATTGTTTTGTTTACTGCTCTTAAGTCTTGCAATAATCGCCATTTTCCAGATTTCTTTTTAATGACAAAAATAGGAGTATTCCAGGGAGAGTCACTTTCTGTAATATGTCCTGCCGCTAGCTGTTCCTGCACTAACCGCTGGGCGGCTTGTAGCTTGTCTGAGGATAAAGGCCATTGATCGACCCATACAGGTTCATCTGAAAGCCAGGTGATTTGGTCTGCATGGGGTACAGGAAGATCAACGACCTCTAGGCTAAATTTCCCAGGCCTTTTTTGTGGGTGTGTCCTGTGGCCGGTATGGGTTGAGTAATGCCTGTCTCAAGCTTTCCTAAGCCTTTTCCTGGCTTAAATCTCTGGGAAAGCATTTGAGCTGTGACTATATCATTGGGGCTACCCATACAGAGTCCCATTTGGGCAAGTAAGTCTCGTCCCCACAGATTGACAGGGAGCCCTTGGAGGACATAGGGCTGTATAGTTCCTTGATTTCCCTCCCTATCTTTCCAGGTCAAGAGCTTGGAACTTCTTTCGGGGTTTCGGGTTTGCCCAATGCCCTGTCAGTTGGTTAAGGAGGGAGAAAGGGGCCAGGTGGATGGCCAATCAGCCTTTTTTAAGATGGTAACATCTGCCCCTGTATCTATTAGGCCTTTGAACTGTTTACCATCAAGCCAAAGAGACATAGTAGGTTTGTGGGTGGTGATGGGTGTACCCAGTATGCATCAGAGGAGCCGAATGCTCTATCCTGTGGTCACTATCAGTGGCAGTGTTGTTGGTGGGTATTAGGGGGAGTATTTGTAGTTGAGTGACCCGCTGTCCAGCAGGGAAGGAAATAAGGCCTTTTGGAGCAGAAGCCATAACTTTTATTTCTCCAGTGAAATCACTATCCACAACTCCAGGGGAAATGCGGAGGCCACTAATAAGGGAGCTGCCTCACCCAATGATGAGGCCAAAAGTGCCTTTTGGTAGTGGGCCAAACACGCCTGTCGGCAGGGCTTGAACTCCCATACTCGGTGTTAGTACTGTGTGGGAGGAGGTACAGAAGTCTAATCCTGTGCTCCCTGAGGTGGCTCTACAGAGGTCGGAAATAGATTGCCACTGGCGGGAACAAAGCTGATTGCCCCATAAGTCTGATTGTTTGTGGGGGCCTGGGGCTGGCCCCTCCTCCAGTTTCCCTGATAAGGAGGGAGTGGGCGACCTGAAGAATCGGTTCTTGATTTGCATTCATTAGCCCAGTGTCTGCCGATGTGGCAACGGGGGCAGGAGTTGGGAAGGGAGGGTGGCTTTTGGCTAGCAGGGGGCAGCGATGACAATCTCTGGCTAGATGACCAGGGTTGCCGCAAGAGAAACAGGCCCTAGGTGCACGGGGCACCAGGGATGGAAGCACTTCTCTCAAGGCCACTGCGAAGGCTTGGTCCTGTTCAGAGGTGGCCTCCCTTATGGTGGCAGCTATAGCCAGGCCCTGCTGCTTTGTGGGGCCTATGTCTGAGCAAAGCTTAATGTAGCCAGAGAGATTTTCCCTTTTTCTATAGGGCCGGATAGCTGCTTGGCAGGCTGCATTAGCATTTTCAAAGGCAAGTTGTTTTACATGGTCAGCATCAGTATTTGCATCACCAAACTTTCTCTCAGCAGCAGTGCAAAGTCTACCTACAAAGTTGGAGAATAGTTCCTCGGGGCCCTGACTGATAGAAGTTAAGGAGGTAAGGGATTGTCCCTTGGTAAGCAGTCTTTTCCAGGCCTTAAGGGCTGTAGCACGGACTTGTTTGAAAAGTCCAGCATCATAATACAACTGATTTGAGTTCTGCTTAAAATCTCCTGCACTGAGAAGCATGTCCTCCGTCCACCCATTCTCAGTTCTGAGATTCCGCTGTGCGGTTTCCTTGCAAAACTCACAATATTCTGACTTCCAGAAGAGATAATCTCCTGCACTGAGAGCGGAGCGGGCAAGGGTGTGCCAGTCATGGGGGGTGAGCCACCCATCAGCAATGTGCTCTAACAGAGAGAGGGTGTATGGAGCAGTAGGGCCATAGGTGGTGACCGCGGACTTAAGCTCCTTCAAGGTTTTGAAAGGGAAAGGGTTATAGATGCGCTCAGGCTCAGGTTCAACAACAACCTCGCTCCCCTCACCAGTCTCATTAGGGCTCCCAGGCCTCTCGATAACAGGGAATGAAAAAAGGGGTGGTTTGCGGAAGTTGGCAGTTAGGGGATTTTTTAGAGGAGGGGTTAAGTTGAGCTGACGCTGCAGAGTTGCGCATTGAAATTGTAGATCCTTTCTCTCTTTTAAAAGAGAGAGCCATACTTTAGATCTGCATTGGGGTCCAGGCTAGCAGGGGCGGAAGCGGGGGGTGCATATGAGGGTGGGCGGAAACCAACAGAGCGTTCTTCGGCCTCAGGGTTGGAGTTATCGGAATCCATACACGGGCGTTAGGGTTTGGATTACTAATAACTCTCCTCCTCTGATTAGGGCCAGCTCTTCTCTTAGAGATATTATTTTTGCAAGGGGAAGGGGCACTCTCATCATCACTATCTATTTTAATAGACACTGAGTCTGAATGGGGGGGGTGGTATTTAGCAGTACTTTTTGCCGGGGGGGATTTAGACCCGTCCTGTGCTAGGGGTTCCTCGTCTTTAGCAACTACTTGTGCAGCCAATACGTTGGTGTGGCGGATTGCGAAGAGGTCATTGATAACATTCCAGTAGAAGAAAGTGGTTATGGGAACTCTCTCAGGGCCAAAGGTTCTATAAAAGTCTTGTAGAGCGTCCCCAACTCTACTCCACCACCTTTCATTTATGGTCCCTTCCTGAGGAAGCCACGGACAGACTTCTCTCAAAAGTCTAAAGAATTCTATTAGCTCCTTAAATTTAACCTTTATTCCTCTCACCTTTAACGCCTCTCCGAGGCTCTTAATAAAAAGTTTGTGCTCACTCATTGCTTGTCCCATATTCACTGATCACTTACCGAGGCTTCGCAACCAGGAGGCAGGTTCCCTCGCGGCATCCTCTTATTACTCTCTGATTCTCCTTTTTGATTTCTGAACGTTACACTTGGTCCAGCCGGACTGTCTGTCGGCGTTCCTCACTGGATCCCTCATTTTCAGGTCCCTGTGCTCGGCCGCCAATTGACCTGGCACGCAGGTAAAATGAACCAGCACCTGAAAGAGGGAGTGGGAATTGGGGGACAAGAGGCAAGAGAAACAGAGACAAGACAGGATTCTGATCAAGTCTCCGTTTACTGAGGGTAGAGCATCAGAATATATACTAAGGGGAGGGTATTAGCAGGGGGTGATAGGCTGATGACGCCGCTCTTCCATATAAGGCAATAAAATGCTGTTACAATACTTGCTATAGGTTGTGAGCCTTCAATGCTGGTCATGGCTTCAACATCTTGTTGCGCAGGTGCGACACTTTTTGCCCGGGAAACTGGGGAAAGGGGAAGAAGAAGGTGGAAGCACAGGGGTGGAGTAGGCGTACTTATGAAAACCGCCATGTTGCTGGAGACCGCAAATGCACGTAGCTCCGGGCGGCTCCCCACATTTCTAGATAAATATATGAATGGTATATATTTTGAGCCCCTGTGTATTTCAGAATGCTTCCTTAATATCTTCATATAAGAAAGACAGCATGGCTATATATATCATTCTTTATGCAAATATTTACCATCATGATTCTCTAGATATCCCATTTTCTCCAGCCACTGAAGTTGACATAGCATTGTTTTTACCTCCTTGGACATTGACTGTGTTTTTTAGTTAGTTAGTTACTTAGTTAGTTGGTTAGTTAGTTGGTTGGTTTTGGTCTTGACTTCCCAGCTTAATCCTTGTAGGAGTCTTTCTTTACCAGTTAAAATATCATTGAATGTTACATTTAAGTTTAGGCTCTGCAACTAAAAAACAAGCACATAAGTTCTCGAAAAACAAAGTAACATTTTCAGGGTGGTCTTCTGGGTACTTTATTCTGTACAAAATGGCTTAAAGAAGACATTTATAAAGTTGAATTTTTGGCTCAAAACTTAGCAGAATTAATTCAGTTTGAATGCACAGAATTTAAAAATATGACAATGTCTTATCTTATTCAGTCCTTCTCAAAATACTGTAATATATAGACTACTTTTGGAAAAAAGTTATTATGGGGTCCCAATGTTGGCAAATCAAATTGTATTACAGTGCTATATAAATTTGCTAATGTTAAATTTTTTTTTAAACTCCCCATGATTATAACCTTATACACATATAAACCAAATACAATTTCCAAGACAAAAATATATAAATCTAGGAGTTAAAATTAACTGCATTAAATTTGATGTGACAAAGAGTTCAGTTAGCTATTATGGTAACTAATGTTACGGTATAGATTATTGTAAGAGTTAGATATGCTAAAGAACAATGGAATATAATGATTCGATATTCCCACTTTGTTGCCCTAGACTAAAACTTGAAATCTCTTCATATTTAAAGAATATCATCACATAAGTATTCCTATATTCAACATTGAGTTATCACTTATTTTTAAGTCTATTTCTGATCTTTAGTTATTAATTAATGAAATTTACAGTAAAGAAGTCGAACAGTCATTTATTCATATGAATGCATTTATAATTTATATATACAGTTTTTTGAAATACTATATACTAGGAATTATGTATTTTAGGAACTGGGAGTGCAACAGTGAATGAAAGCAGACCAACATCCTTGCTTTTGGAGGGCTTGCTCTTTGTTGGAATAACATAACAAGTGCTAAACTATAAGTAAATTATATTATATTGTAAGGTGAATGATCGCTGCATTGGAGAAAAATAAGGCAGTGAACAGTGATAGGGAGTATCGGGGGAGGGTGGTTGAGGTGTAACTTTACATAGTGTATGGTCAGGGGATACTACATTGAGAAAGTGACCTGACTAATGCCATCAAATGGAGGGAACTGTATCTCTCAAGAGAAAGGGTGGCTCCCAGGACATTAGGGCAGTTGAGCAAGTTAGGCCCTGAACACTGTTGCAAGTATCTCTGGATGTGGCTCCTCAGGAAATGGAGGTTGGCTGTCACTGTGGGCCTCAAGGGGAGGAGAAAATGGATGTTGAATGTGTGGAACCAAGGTAAATGTGGGGTAAGAGAGGAGTTTTGCGAGAGTACACAAGGATGGATATAAAACATGTAATATTACACCATAAACATATAGGGGATGACAGACTAATAATGTAAACCATAATGTAAAACATAGGATAACTAAAAATTTAGAAAACTGTATATCCTAAAGTATGGACCACAATGTAAGCACAGATGTCACCTTGTTTGAAAGCTGTTGTCTCAGAGTCTGTACATCAGTTTAAGTAAATATGATATGAATAAGTTATAAGAATATCCCTGTGGAAGGGAAAAGGTTTTATGGTAGATGTGTGGGAGTACTGTATATTGTATATATGAATTACTGTGGTCTAGGGCTCTTGTGAAGAGAAGCTCAATAATTAGGAAAAAAGAAAAGAAAATGATAGGATGTAGAATTTTTCCAAATCAATATGTATTCTATATCTAACCTTTAAACTCATCGCTATATTCCATTTTACTAGTAAGGGAACCTGACATTATATTGGGCTTCACTTTTCAGGAAGTTTTGGATCACAGAGTGGTTCAACAATGGCAGCGGAGGAATACTGGTATAGGATGCTATTGACAGGTGATATATGGTTGACAGGGAGCTATACAGGGCATATGTCCAGGGTGCATGGTAATGTTTGGATATACTCATAGTGGCAACAATTAAAAACTACAGCTGGGGGGGTACTGGGTTCCTGGCCGGGGGTGCTCTGTCGTGGTCCCTAGGGGAGCAGCGGCAGTCCCCCAGGTGCAATGGTAAGGACCAGGAAGGAATGAGGGTCCAACAGTGAGCCCATGATACTAATGACTATGCTTGTGAGCCTATATGCCTGAAATAAGAACAAGGCCGAGAGCAGCACTGTGCCTAGGAGTTTCCTCCTGACAGCCTTCATGTTACTCAAATGTGGCCAGTCTCGAAGCCAAACTCAGCATGTAAATGCAATGCCTTCCCGTCAGCGTGGGACATGACACCCGGGAATGAGCCTTCCTGGCACCGAGGGATCACTACCAAGTACCAACTGATGATGCAATTAGAAAATGACCTTGAATTAAAGGTTCAATGCGGACCAGCAGAATATCCCTGTCTACATATAATAACAGGAGTTAAAAATGCTGTTTGACCTAAATTAAGGGGGAAATGGAAAGGACAAATGAGTTTATATGGCTATGAGTCTCTAAAAAAGAGTCTGGAGGATGTCAGAAGGATTGCCCTTATGCACACCTGAGCAGAATCTCAGAGACAGATAAAGTAGATACAACCCCAGGTATTGGTTCTTTTAAGGGCTAAAGAGACCCACATGTTCTAGGGTCATGGAGATGGGGTTCACTGCCATGTCAGCTGGCCCTTCTTTGGAGCTGGTGTTTCTGCATGATGGAGCTGGACACAGATGGGATCTCTTTTCACAAGGCTTTCATGCTACTTTACTGGAAGTGTAGTTGGTGCTGGGGTTTAAGATATATCTAGGGGATTTGAATCTCTGGACTGACAATATGATAGCCAGGCCCTGAGCCTCAACAGACTTCAACTTCTACACTCTGATTTATTGGACTTACCCCACTCAGCTAACATGGAGTTGAAGAATGTCAACCACCACACCATGGAGCCTAGAGGGCCTACAACTGAAAGCAAGAGGATTGCATCCAGTATCCATGTGGAATCTGAGCCTCCTCTTGACATAGAAGTGCAATGGACACAACCAATCCAAGGTCCACAGAGAAAAGGTGGCATTGGTGTGGGAAAAGTGGCCATGGTGGCTGATGGGTATGGGGAATGGGAGGAAGAGATGAGATGTGGAGGCATTTTTGGGACTTGGAGTTGTCCTGGGTGGTGCTTCAGGGACAATTACCAGACATTGTAAATCCTCCCAGGGCCCAGTGGATGGAACGTGGGAGAGTATGGGCTATGATGTGGACCATGGACCATGAGGTACAGAGATGCCCAGAGATGTACTTACCAAATGCAATGTATGTGTCATGATGATGGGAGTGAGTGTTGCTGGGGGGGGAGTGGTGGGGTGGGGGTGGTGAGGTTGAATGGGACCTCATATTTTTTGAATGTAATATTTTTACAAAATGAATAAAATTTAAAAAAAGAAAAGAAAAAGAAAATGAAAAAAAAAAAACAAAAACAAAGAGGTAAAGGAAGAGAGCCATGAGAAGAAGAGAGAAAAGTGCTTCAAAGGAACATGGCAACCTGTGCCTGGCATTGCTTGAATTACAACAGAGACTAGGGCAGAGTTAGCAAGGGGGGAATATAAGGAAATGAAATAAAAGAGAACCATGAGGCCAGATTTTGCTGTTTTATGTAGTTAATTGTTAGTGAAATGGAAAGGCATTGGAGAGTTTTGGGCAGAGAAATGATCTAAGTTTTATTTTATGTGGGTAACTCAGCTGTTTCTGTTGAACATAGACTGATGTGGGGCAAAGGCTGAGGTGTAAAGGCTGTGGGAAAAATCAAGGCAAGAGATAGTGATCTGAACTGAGGTGGTAGCAATTTAGGTAGTGAGAATGTTTCAGATTCTGGATAATTTGAGAAAGTTGTTCCAATCAGCTTTATGGATGGATGGACTGTGGGTATGTGGGTAAGGTCAATGAAATTGCCTTACATGACATGGAAAAGAAGGTAATAGGTAGGCCAAATTTTGGGGGAAGATAATCTTAAGAAGTTCATTTTAGACATGTTACAGTTGAACTATCTACTAGATATCCAAGATGCTGACTAGTCAATGGATATATGATATTGGCATCAAAGGAGGAGATTTGAACTTTATATATAAATTTGGGAATGTGGACATTGATGACACTTGACAATATTTGGTTACTTATCGAGATAATACCTGCATTATAATTTTTATGTTATCATCAGTAATGCAACCGAATGTTTTAAAAATGCTCTTCTAACAAAAAGTGTATGCAGATATTTATAGCAACTTTATCCAGAATAGCTAAAAACTGGATATAACCTGTGCCAGTTATCAGTTTATTATCTCATCAGCTCCAAATCTACTATTTATTCACCGCTATGTGAAAATGGAGCTGGGCCCTTTAAATATTTCTCCTTTGCCAATAGCATATTAAGGTTTGTCTGTGGGGAGACTCTGGTAGAATATATAAGTAGGAACATGCAGCTGGACTCCTGGAGAGCCCAGTTTCTCCAACATCCAGTTCTTGCAACATGTGGTCTCTCCAATGTCCAGTTCCTGCAGTTTGCAGCTTCACTAGCAACAGATTCTGGGAGTGTATGGCAGCCGGCTGTGAACCAAAGATCCGCCAACATCCCCTCACTTGACTTATTGGAATGAAACAGGAAAAGTATCTCCCCCATAAACAACTTTTTCAGAGCAACTTCAGTAGCTTTGCTGTGAGTTCCATGGCCAGTGTGTCCTTGTGCATCTCAGAGATTAGATTTCCAGGAAATTCCATTAGCATCTCAGTGACTTCTCCATCATCTAGTAAATCACATCTGCGCTCTGCTTAATGAAGTCTGGATCTCAGCCCTGGATCTCTGCCTCTTCCTTGGATGCTCTATCTCAGCCCTAGGATAGTAACTCTTCCTTATCCTCTGGCATATTAGTCTATGAAAGCTGTGCTGATGCAAAGTACCAGAAATCTGTTGGCTTTTATAAAGGGTATTTATTTAGCTTAAAAGCTTACAGTTACAAGGACCTAAAGAGTCCAACCCAAGGTTGCTTTCTCACCAAAGTCAGTTGCCACATTTTTTTTTTTAAAGATTTATTTATTTATTTCTCTCCCCTTCCTCCCCACCCAGGTTGTCTGTTCTCCGTGTCTATTTGCTGCATCTTCTTTTGTCCGCTTCTGTTGTTGTCAGCGGCATGGGAATCTGTGTCTCTTTTTTGCTGAGTCATCTTGTTGTGTCATTTCTCCATGTAGGTGATGCTATTCTTAGGCAGGCTGCAGGCTGCACTTTCTTTCACGCTGGACGACTCTCCTTATGGGGTGCACTCCTTGTGTGTGGTGCTCCCCTACACGAGGGTCGGGGGGGACACCCCTACGTGGCAGGGCACTCCTTGCGTGCATCAGCACTGCACATGGGCCAGCTCCACACGGGTCAAGGAGACACAGGGTTTGAACCACGGACCTCCCATGTGGTAGACAGATGCCCTAACCACTGGGCCAAGTCTGCCGCCAGTTGCCACATGTTGAAGCAAGACAGTTGCTGATCTCTATGAGGGTTCAACCTTCCTCTCTGGGCTTCCTCTTTCTCAGTGCAGGCTGGCATAGGGCTTGTCTCTCAGGGCTTCCTCTCTCTCTTGGCACAGGGCTTGTTTCCTTCTGGGCCTTCTTAGCTGTTCTGTTCTCTTCCTGAGGTCAGTTGCAAGGTGATCAAAAATGACAGAGCCCTCTTTCTTCCCATGTCTTCTTGAATGAGTGTCCATGTATATCAGCCTTAGGGGGCAGGGACTCAACCTGAGTCATGCCTTACTGATGTGGTTGAATCAAAGCCCTAATCTTAACAGATAACTTAATCAAGGGCCCCTCATCTGATACAATCAAAGGGTATCATACGCAGAAGAATAGCTTACTTTACAAATATAATCTTCCTCTTTTGGGATTCACAAAAATAATCCCAAACTGTCACATCATGCTTCTTTTTTTTTTAACTTTTATTTTATTTATTTCTTTCCCCTTTCCCCTTCCCCCATTGTCTGCTCTCTTGTGTCCATTCGCTGTGTGTTCTTCTGAGTTCACTTGCATTCTTTGCAGCACCAGGAATCTGTGTCTCTTTTTCTGTTGTGTTATCTTGCAGAGTCAGCTCTCCATGTGTGTGGCACCACTCCTGGGCAGGCTGCACTTTTCATGTGGGGCGGCTCTCTTTGCTGGGTGCATTCCTTGCATGTGGGACTACCCTATGCAGGGGACACCCCTGTCTGGCATGGCACTCCTTGCACGCAGTAGCATTGCACATGGGCTAGCTCGCTGTCAGCCCTGTCTCTGTCTGGATGTCACCAGAGCCCTAAGGAGCCACACTATTTAAGGCAATATTTACTTTGCCAGTCAATGCATTCCTGCTGAGATGTGCATAAGCATAACCTCTGAAATGACCTCCCTTCTCACTGTGAAGTCTCTTATCCATAGAAACCCATTTGTCTTTATCCTTTCCCCCTTTTGGTCAAGGTCTTTTTCCAGTTGCATTTTCAGTTGGTTCTTGGTAGTAATCTCTTGGTGCCAGGGAGGCTCATCCCCAGAAATTATGTTCCATGCTGGAGGGAAGATAATGCATTTATATGCTGAGTTTTGGCTTAGAGAGTCTTGCAATCTTTAAAGGTCTCTTTACTTCTTACTAACCAATAATGTGCTATTCTTATTATTCCTATTATAATTAATAATTATTACTGGTAAGTTTCCCTTATTTAAAATACTACAAGATTTCTGTGTCCTGGCTAGACCCTAACTGATACACAACTCAGAATTTCATTAAACTAACAGGTGAAATGATGAATACATTATGGCATATTCCTAAAATTGAATCTTATTCAAGAATTAAAAGGAGCAATGTACTGACATGTAACGAGTTAAATGGATCTCACAAACATTATGCCGAATGAAGAAGCCATATGAAAGAGTGCATAACACATAATTTCATTAATAAAACATTCTAAAACAAAGCTAGTCAATAGTGATAGAAAGAAGATCAGTGGTTTTGTGGGGCCAGGTATGCAGAGTAGTTATATGGACATATGAACTTGTCAAAACCCATGAAACTGTACACTAAAAGTGGGCACATTTTAATTTATATAAATTGTACATCAATAAATTTGATTGAAAAAGAAAATAAAAATCTCACTAGTGCTTAAATTCCCCTGTTCAAAACAGTGTTTTAATAAATACTACTAAGTATAATACTAAATATGTATAAATATAAATAAATATTAATATTATATAATGTAGTATATTAAATATTGAGGAAGGTCCGGCAGTGCAGCCATCCAAGCTATGAGACTTGCCCGTGAGTAAACTCAGGGATGGTCTTCAAAGCGCTGAGTCATGGGACGAGGACAGTGCACATGCGTCGCGCCGCCATTTCATCTCCTTCTGCCATTTTGTCTAGTAAATCTATAGTTACCATATATAGACATATTGCTGTCCCAACCGATCAGATAATGTTTCCGTGTTCACCCTATATAACTCCCGTCCACTACCCCTCCCCAGACTCGCTCGCAGATTGCGCATAAGCCCGCGTGCCCTGGCTCCCCCGCTTCTGCCAATAAAGCTGTCTACTTCTCCTGGCCAGTGGCTTGCGTGAATTTGTAGCACAGCCGCCCTTCACTGACTAGCAGCCTTGGCCAGCAGTCCCCAGCGCACAGCTGGTGAGGTGTGTCGACAGCCCATGGCTCGTGAAGGCGATGCGAGGAAGGCTTCCAGCAGACACCGAGGCGGAGAAAGTGAAACCAACATCCGTACTGGCAGCGCGACTCTCCGCCAACAAAATATTATTCATATCATAGGTCATGGTGATTGACTTTTCAATATCCATTTTGTCCCACATCATTAGTCTAAGCCAGTCATGGTAATCTTGCATTTTTTTCCAGTAATTGGTTAGAGAAGTCACATATGACCGAGGACTGACCAATGAGACTTGAGGTGAGATGTTAAAGGAGAGTTTATGGAAAATATTTTCTAGCTCATGAGAAAAAAACATATGAAAAGAATTTCTTTTCTTCTATTTCTGTCTGGACATGAATTCTGGAATCATTGTTGACAACCAGAAGACCAAACAAACATGAAACCTAAGTGATATGTACTTCAAGGATGTATTGTTAATGAGTTTGGGATACTTGGCCAGGTGGCTTTGCTAATTTTGGTTGGATTCACTTATATATGTGGAGGCTAACTTGGCTGTTGGATGATCCGATCTTCCTTGGTTGAGTGTCAGATGCATTCCATGCACTTCTTATCCACAGTAGGTTAGCCAGAGACAGACATGCTCTTTCTCTTTTTTTATGTGACATCTGCTAACAATCTGTTTTAGTTTTCCAGCTACTAAAAAACAAATATCATAAAAATGGGTTGACTTAAACAATGGGAATTTCCTCCTAAGGACTGTGGCCTCTTGAGGCTGGCTGCTGGAGATCCTTGGTATTTAGCTTTTCTGTCACATGGCAATGCACATGGTGGTATCTTCTCTTTTCTCTTCTGGGTTCCATTGACTTCCAGCTTCTGGCTTCTCCCAATGGATTCATTTCCATGTTCAATTTCCTTTGCTTATAAGGACTTCAGCTATATTGTATTAAGGCCCACTCTCCTTCAATTCTGGCATACTTTACTAATAACATCTTCAAAGGTCTTATTTACAAATAGGTCCACACCCAAGAGACTAGGGTTTAGGACCAGAGCATTTTTTTGTGTGTGGGGAACATTATTCAATCCCCAACACAATCCATTGACAAAAGCAAGTTAAATGACCAAACTCAAAGTCAAGGGGTGAAGACATGAACTCTATCTCTTGTTTAAAAAAGCTGAAATGTAACTCAACAAATGATGTAGAGGGAGGACAAGGAAACTAATTGAGATATTAGTATACTCAGTGTTTCACAGTGATTTATACCTATTATGTGCTAGAACTGAACTCACTTCATGCAGAGCTAATATATATCACATCTCAAACTGAAAATTTCTATTAACTCCTCCATGCTCTGCTTAAATACCCAATTCAAGGAAACTGCAATCTTCCTAGCCTGAATTAATCTTTCTTTATCCTCTGTGTCCCCATATTATTTTCTCCATATCTATAATTTAGCATTTCCTTGCATATATTATTCTACTTACTTTGGGCTTCTTGTAATCTATAGGCATTGTCCCCCTCCTTCCACATACTGTAAAACCTGACAGGCTTCCAAGATATAAAAATACTAACTATTAGAGCTTCTAATAGAAGGAGATTCTCTAGATTATTATAGGAAAGAGGTAGAAGATAAATTAGGCTTTCAATTTCTATCCTTCCTCCTTGATTTAAAACATTCATATGGAAATGCTATTTTTACTAATTTACTTTGGAAACAGCCTCTCAAATCAAGGGTTACAAACCTATGATGCTGGCACAGACTCTGCACAGTTTCTAATTTTGTCTCACCTTGATTTCCCAAGGTGCTACTGTGTGACAGAGTTTGCATTTTACCTCCTCCTCCTCTATTGGTTTCCCTGGTTTCCCATGCATAGTTAACATTGGGATGAACTAAAAGTCATTTCCTTGTAATTAAATGTATTTGAAATGAAGTTCACCAAGCATAAAAACTCCACTAATCTTCTGTCAACAAAAACCCAAGAATGCAATCTACAAGGAGAAATTCTTAAGTTTAAACTCCACTGGTCAGGTGGGTAGGCTTTAAAATTATTTTTAAAATCATTAAAGTGGGAGGCACAAATTTTGCATATTACTAAAACATACGGAAATGATTCAAGAACATGAAATGATTTTTAAAACCTGGCTAAAAAGTAAGGTATCATTAATAGCAATAGATACTTATTGGGCACCTACTCTTGGTTGCCACTGAACTAGATGATAGAAAGCTTAATATGAACAAGCCCACATGTGCTATAGATAATAGTGAGATGTGGGGGAAATTTATCTGTCACCACAAAGGACAGAAACACTTATTTTTTTTATTCATTGACTTTATCCTTCCACTTTTTTTTTTTTAGATTTTATGTTTATTTCTCTCTCTCCCCCTCCCCCCCCACCCCAGTTGTCTGTTCTCTGTGTCTATTTGCTGTGTCTATTTTTGTCTGCTTCTGTTGTTGTCAGCGGCACGGTAATCTGTGTTTCTTTTTGTTGCATCATCTTGTTGTGTCAGCTCTCTGTGTGTGTGGCACCATTCCTGGGCAGGCTGTACTTTCTTTCGCGCTGGGTGGCTCTCCTTATGGGGCACACTCCTTGCACATGGGGCTCCCCTACACAGGGACACTCCTGCATGGCAGGGCACTCCTTGCGCACATCAGCACTGCGCATGGGCCAGCTCCACACAGGTCAAGGAGGCCTGGGGTTTGAATTGCAGACCTCCCATGTGGTAGACGGATGCCCTAACCATTGGGCCAAGTCTGCTTCCCCCATCCACTTCTTAATACCACTGATGCCACCTCTGTGACCTCATATTTTCTGCTCTCACTTAGAAGAAGCCAAAAATGTTTGATGACATTCCCATTTCATAAAGACTTTCATGCATGAATATATGATCAGTGTTAGTAAGGGTATTTATATGAAATGGGTCCAACTAAGACAGATCATGAAATTGTACCATTTGAATAGTATTAAAAACAGGTTAACCAGGTCCTGAGCCCTTTTACTTTTGGTGTGAACCTATTTGTAAACAGGACCTTTGAAGATGCTATCAATTAAGGTATACCAGATCTGAAGGAGGGTGGCACTTAATACAACATGGCTGAAGTCCTTATAAGCTTTGTTTTAGAGTCCGATTTTTTTTTTGTTGTTATTTTGTTTGTAATTGAAAATATCACAACTCTTTTTCAAAAGGCCACTATTTATGCTGTCATTTTTGATACTCACATATGATAGCAGTACTATTCTACTGGGGTATCCACAAATAGCAGATGAACAAACACAGGATCAGAGAATTTATCTTATTTGCCCAAAATCATACTGGTCGATCTGGGAAAAGAGCTCAGACTTACTGATTTCATGACCAGTGTGATTTCCAGTGTAAGATGTCTCAGCTTTTCAGGTTACTTTTATCAAGGTAGGGCAACTGTAAATTTAATTATGCTATAAATGTCTAAAAGTAATGGGTGAGTGTTCTTTCACATATTGAAAATAAAACATTGCTTTGAATTTTAGGGCAAAAATATCAAGCATTGATATTGTGTATATGTGTGCTTTATTGTTTTGTAGTTACTTTTGTCCCAATATCCTCAATGAAGGTCTGTTTCCACTATTTAGGTATTTTCACAAATAAATGAGCTGACTCATGGATTGGAAGAGAACAATTCCATGTAAAGCACCCAAGAACCATGTCAGACAGAATAAGGAAAGGCAGGCTTATTATTCTGTTATGATGGTAAATTTTTAAGATGATGATTTTCTGTGATTAAGGGAAAAGGATCTGGAGACTGGCTGCTATGATTCAGTAAATTGCTGCTTATTATTAGCTGTGAGGCTTTGACTAAGTTATTAAACCTTACATATGTCTCGGTGTAAAGCTCTATAAAGTGAAGATAAAAGTATTACCTTCCTCACGGGTTTGTGGTAGATACAATGAGCTAATATATGTAAAGCACAGAGAACCATGCTGGGCATATAAGTAAGTACCCAATAATTGTTAGATATGACATTATTATGGCCCTAGGTGGAGAGCCCAGGGGAATTAATTATAGATGTGTTATAAATAGACTTGAGAGATGCTCATTCTCCACATATCTTTTACTAGCTGTTATATATCTATTTATCAATATATTATCACTTTCAAACTTCATGGGAATTTTTAAAATACCTACAGAAAAGTACACAACCCTTTATTTTTTATGAAAGCTTGTTGCATATAAAAATTACTCTAAAGGGATAACCACTATTTTATGTTAAATGTAAAAGCTTTGGAAATATAATAAACCTAAAATTACTGAGATTAGAGTGAGTTGTTGCAATTTTACTGTTCAACGTGGGTCCTTCAAATGTGCTTAAAGAAGAGTTGGAGAACTGTGAAGAGTGGTTAAAGAGCTTATTGGATTTTCAAAAGTTAGTGATAAGAAGTGCTTAATACATTTTGACCCATAATCCCAGGGAAAAGAAGGGATTAACAAAAGTGTTTACTAGTGGTTCATAATACCCAAACCTTCATTTCTCCTCATTAATTGTCCTTTACACTCTCATTTCTTAACCCTTTCCTTCTTATGTAGGGATCTCTGTCTCCCTTTGATCTCTCTTTCAGTTTTATTCCCTATTCATTCTCTTATGATATTTTTTATCTCATCACTCTTCTTTTTGTATTCTTTTGTGATCCATTTACACATTGAAGTATAACAAAAATGTGGGTATTACTATTTTGTAGTAAGTGTATATTTCTTGTTCTTAGTTTTGTAATTTGAATATAATTGCTTATTTTGTTTATAATGTTTATATGTCTCTCAAAATGATGCCTTATATTTCTTTTTCATGCTTGAACATTTGAATGGGGCCTATGAACCTTTATCATGATAGCCTTCCAAAAAAGTCTAAATTTCTTTAAGGATGAAAGTAGTCTTGATTTCACTAGTTTTCTCAGCTTACCTAATTACTATTCTCACTCCCACCTCTAGATTAAAGAACCTCTGTGATGTCCGTTTGGCATTTGCTCTTCCCTTAAGAGCCAAAATGATAATACTATAAGGTAAATGATAATTTCCTTTATCTGTGCTTCTGTCTGATCATATTCCTTGGGGTTCAGTAAAACACATGGCCAAATTGATTTTCTAACCACCCCCCCAAACTAAAGTATTTGTAAAATTTCAAAGAACGCTTTGATGGTGTTGTGGTTTGTGAATGTTAAATGGCATTCTTCATCTATGCCAGTATTTATACTTAGTCAGACTGTCATTAACTTTCACCTTTATTGAAAACTTTCATAAAAAGCCACATGGAGGTAATGCATCAATTTGAACTTAGTTAATTAACAGCCTGGTTCTCTTCGCAATTCGTTCCAACAAGGTCATGTATATTAACAGCCCTATTCCCAAGGCATTAAGTTACAATGAAATTTAGTATGACAATTCTATTCCATTAGAGGCATTGGTCTTTTTCTTAATATGTTTAAGGTTATAAATGTCTAGAAAAAAACAAATAGTCACTGCAAATAAGTAAGGCACACTTTTAGATATTGTGGGGCATATACCAAGAAACTCTTTTAACCCTTCTGCAAATAAAACATGAATTTGAAGAAAATTAATATCCCTATATACAATGGTAAAAATAAAATATGTATAATATGGTCCCAAAATTGTGTATGACATGATTTTCAACCTATGAAGAATCGGATTTTAAATATAAATATGTGTACATGAGGAGAATGGAGACTTAGGGAAAATTCACTTATCCATCTAGCATATGAGGAAATATTAAATCAGGTTTATAATCTGAATAGACAATAACCAATAGAGTTCTATGCAGCCACACATACAATTATCATTATTGGAAATGATAAAACTTATGGTGATAGTTATATTTTCAAAAGTCTAATGAATTCATTCTTTTGTTATATATCAGATATTTTAGGGTAGTGATCTTTAATTAATTCAAAGCACTGTACATGTTTCTCAAATTTTGGTTAGTCTTTTATTGTTTTCTTTGGTACAAAAGGGAGAAGCTTGAAATGAATTCATGAACATACTTGTCATAGAAAATTGCAAGGAGATGTGAGAATTATGGGCACAAATCTGATTTGGACTGAAAAGTGTGATAACATTTGATTTCTATGCATCATTTTAATTATTCTAACAAAATATGGAGAAGAAATAATATAATATTTAGAATTCGCTAATATCTACTATATGCAGGTCACTTCATCTTCCTAAGTCTTTTTCCTCAGTCATAAAATGGGAACAATTGCTGACATTGTTCTTGGGGCTGAGACTTTATTATTTTAAAATTCAGCTGCCAGTGTGGTGTGGGGGAAGTGGAATGTATACAAAAGTTATATTAAGAACTTGCCCTTTTCTTCAATATGCTCACCTAGTTTGGTGTAAAATATAGATGTGAGATTATTTGATTACTCAATAATGTCTAAATCACATTGATACTGAGAAGCAAAATAGGACTATAGAAAAGTGGAGGTTTTGCTAGGCTGAGGCAGATGGAAAGACTAATGATAGTAGTCAAACATTCTAAGTAACGACCAGGTTTGTTCTAAATGGAGAAGTGGAATGATTCTGTATTTGTAGTAGGAATAAAGGATGTCTGAGGCAATAAGGAACTGGGATTAATTTTGGTAGGCCCTGATGTATTATAAGGAGGACTTGATATAAAGGGGAGAAAGCAGGGAATTTGGAATCAAACACCTTTTGAAATTCCTGTTCTACTAAAAACCAGCTGTATTACTTTAACAAGTTACATGATATAATTTGATCTTAGTTTTTTCATCTGTAAAGCAGACGTAACAAATAATTAAAAGGAATTCTGTGAGGATTACATAAGGTAATAACTGTAAAAGATCAAAATATGCCTGAAATATACTAGCAATTCCATAAACTGTATTATGGAGATACATAGATACATAATGCAAAGTATCCTAGAGATACATAATGCAAAGTACTAGACAAAAATGTTTTAAAAAGGAGGTTATTTTTGTATAATGGAAAGCCATTCAAAATCTTAAGCAAGAATGGTCATAATAAAGTGTTTTAAGAGATAACTGTCTCAAGCAACCAGTTTAATCAAATTTTGGAAATTCTGAAATTAAAAATTAGAGTTCAGTTGAACATAAGGTATTCTTAGATGAAGCGAAGAGAATTTTGTTACCACTAGACTTAACTTTAAGAGTGGTTAAAGGAAGTTCTCTAAATAGAAAGGAAACAATGAAAGAAGGAAACTTGGGACACCAGTAAGGAATTACTAAAAACAAAAAGGCAAAAATCATAGGTTAATACAATAAATTTTCCTTCCCTTGTGTTTTCTGAATTATGTTTGATGATCCAGGCACAATTATATTATAAATATGAGAGTAAAGGAACACAAAAGAAGGTAAGTTTTCTTTACTTCATTAATATGGAAAAATGTCAATATATGATTGTAATAGGTACATATAATGAAATATCTAAAACAATACCTAAAAGTACACATAAAAAGATGCATTCCAAATCACCATAGATGAATCAAAATATAAGCCTAGAAACTACTCGTGCAACACATGGGAAGTCAGAAAAAAGGGGGAAAAAAGCAACACAGAGAACAAAACATGAGATGGTTTACTTATTTCCTAAGCAACAGTAATTGCATTCAATGTAAATAGTCTCACTTCAACAAATAAAAGTCAAAGATTGGCACAGTGAATTAAAAATATGTCCCAATTACATGCTATCTCTAAGAACCCCATTTATAGTATAATGACATAGGTAGATTAATGGTAAAATATATATTATGAAAAAAATAATCAAAAGAGTGCAGGAGTGGCTTTGTTAATATCACATAAGATTTCAGAGCAAAGAAAATTACTAAAGACAGAGAAAGAGACATTGCATAATAATTAATGGGTCAATTCAAAAAGAAGACATAACTGTCCTAAATGTGTATGCACCAAACAACAGAGATGCAAAATATGTCCAGGAAAAACTCATAGAAATGAAAGGATAATAGACAAGCTAGCAATCTAGCAAATTATTGCTGAAGACTTCAATACCCTCCTCTTAACAATTGATAGTACACCTAGACAGAAAATCAGCAAAGATATAAAAGAAATTAACTGCATCAATCATAAGTTTCTAATCCAAATTTATAGAAAACTCTGCCCTACAATAGCAGATCACACATTCTTTTTGGGCATCCATGAAATATATTCCAAGTTAAACCACAGTTTAAGACATAGAAAATGCATCATCAAATTTATCAAAATTGAAAGCTACAGAATGCATTCTTTCAGCACAATGAAATTAAACTAGAAATCAATAACAAAAATATAACAGTAATATCTCCAAAAGCAAGCTCAACTATTTAGAAATACAGTACTACATAATTTATGGTTGAGAGAGGAAGAGTCAAAAGAATTAAGAAAATACATCGAACTGAATGAAATTAAATATACAACATAGCAAAGTTTGTGGAATGGAGCTAAAGCTGTGTGGAAAGGGAAATTTATATTACTAAATACATATATTAGAAAAAAGGAAAATTCTCAAATTGGTGATCTAAACTCCAACTTCAAGAACATAGGAAAATAAGAACAAAAGGAACCAGAAATATAGAAATAACAATAGGAACAGAAATAAATGAAATTGAAAACAGAAAAACAATAGAGAAAATCAATGAATTAAAGAGTTATGGGATTTTTTTCCCCAAAAGGTCAAATAATGGACAAAACTCTAAGAAGACTGACAAAAATAAAAGAGAGAAGACAGAAATTAACAGAGCAAAATAAAACAGAAGATACTACTATACCCCCTGTAGACATCAAAAGAAATATAAGGGAATATTACAAAAATCTCTACTGGCATAAATTTGCCAACCTAGATGAAATGGATCAGTGCCTCAAAAGCCATAAACTACTGCAACTCATCCAATATGAAATATATAATTTGAATAACCTTAAATAGTTAAGGAAATGAAATATGTTATTCTTAAAATTCCCAAAACAGAAATCTCCAGGCCCAGATGGCTTTAGTGGGGAAATCTAGAAGAAGAATTAACACTAATTCATTATCATCTCTTCTAGAAAATTGAAGGACAGAGAACACTTCCCATTCATTTCAAGAAGGTAATATTCCCCATCAAAACCAGGCAAAGATGGTACAAAAAAGAAAACTACAGACCAATATCCTTCATGCATGTAAACAGGAAATTCCTTAAAAGCATAAGGAAAAAGAATTCAGTCATATATTAAATGAATTATACAGCACACCCAAGTGGGGTTTATACCAAGTACCCAAGACAGGTTCAATTTTTTAAAAATAACTGAATTAATCCCTCATGTAAGCAAGATAAGAATAAAAGCACAAGATATATCAACAGATAGAAAAAAATTCACAAAATTTGACACCTATTCTTAATTTTTAAAAAACATACAAAACTATCAGAATAATAGGGATAGAGGGAATTCCCTCAACCTAGTGAAGATCATCTATGAAAAACCTACAGTGGATATAATATTTAATGTGGAAAGACCAAATCCTTTTCTCCTTAAAACCAGAAACAAAGCAAGGATGTTTATTCTCACTACTCTTAATCAATATGATACCAGAAGTTCCTGGCAGTATAAGGCAAGAGAAAGAGCATACAGTTTATAAAAGATAAAATAAAACTGTCCCTATAAAAGATAGAATAAATGTACAGATGATAGAGATGAACATTTACATAGGAAATTACAGGGACTACACAAAAACTCCTAGAACTAATAAGTGCTTTCAACAAGGTTGCATAATACAAAATTTATACATAAAAATGTCTGGCTTGTAGACACTGAAATTAAAAATATAATACTATTTACAATGGCTCAGAAAAGATAAAAGAAATACATGTGAATCTAGCAACATATGTTGAAATAAGATGAAAATAAGAAAACACTAATGAATGAAATCAAAGAAAACCTAAACAAATGGCGATATATACCAAGACTGTAGGTTGGAAGGCTCAGTATAATAAAGATGTCAGTCTTCTGCAAATTGATATACAGCTTAAGTAATTCTCATAAAAATCCCAGGAAGATTTATACAATATTATTCTAAAATTTACATTTAAAGGCAAAGAAATTAGAATAGCTCAGTTTTGAGAAAGAATACAGTGGAAGGAATCAGTTAAACCTTTGTACATGACAAGGTAATCAAGACTTTGGGTTTTGCTGGAGGAAGAGACACTTAGAAGAATGGAATATAATAGAAATCCCAGAAATAGACCCACACTAATGTGCCCAAGTGACTTCTGACAAAAGTTCAAAAGCAATTTAATGGACTAAAAATGGGTCAAGGACTTAAATTAAAAAAAAAAAAAAATAGAAAACAATGAAAATATTACAAAAAATACAGGAGAAAAGCTTTAAGATCTAGGACTATGCTAAGAGTTAGACTTATACCTAAAGCAGGATCCATTAAAAGAAATTTGATAAATTGGATTTCATCAAAATTAATATTTTTTTTCTATGAAACACACTGTTAAAAGGATGAAAACAAAAGCTACAAAAAGACTGTATGGTTTCAAATCCCATATTCAACAACGTACTTGTATTTGGAATATTAAAAGAACTTTCAAAATTCAACAGTAAGATGGAATTAAAAAAAAAATAAGCAAAAGACACGCAGAGACATTCACAGAAGAGGATGTAAGGGTATACAGAAGGGGCACATATACACATGAAAAGATAGTCAACATCATTAGCCATTAAGGAAATTCAAATAAAACAACAAGGAGATCACTACTGGCTAAAATAATTTAAAAGAGGAAAACGATGACAATATCAAGTTCTAGCAAAAATATGGACATATTGAATCACTCAGAAACTGCTGGTGGAAATACAAGATGTTACAGTCACACTGCAAAAGTTTGCTAGTTTCTTTGAAAAAAATATCAAATAACTCAACTAAATGTGATTACTTGTATGACCCTGTAAATGCACTTTTGGGAGTTTATCTAAGAAAAGTAAAGACACGCTTCTACAAAAGCCAATAATGAATAGTCATAGAAGTTTTGTGTTTAAGATCCCAGATGTCTTTGAATGGCTGAATAGTTAAAATACTTTTGTACATCAATATATTGGAATACTACTCAGCAATAAAGGAAAGGACTATTGATACATGCAACAAGTCTGGTGTACTTCCAGAGAGTTATGCTGCGTGATAAAATGTCAATTCCAAAAGGTGATATGTGGTTCATACTGTACAATTCCATGTATATAACATTCTTGAAGTTACCAATTACAAAAACAGAGAACAGATGAGTGGTTGCCAGGGCCTAAGGGCTTAAGCGAATTAAGTTGACTACAAAAGGGCAACAGGCAGGAATGCTGGTGATGATGGAATTGCTCTCTATTTTAACTGGCTCAATGTTGATATCTTGGTGGTAATATTGCACTGTAGTTTTGCAAGATGTCATCATTGGGGAAAATTTGGTTAAGGGTGCACAGGATCTCTATTTTTTTTTTCACAACTACAAATTAATTTCCAATTATGTAAAAATAAAACGTTTAGTTTTATTAAAATTATATTACAAGAGTTCTTTAATGTTTTCTTTTTCATCTCAAAGTCTGGCCATCTCTGATTCGCCAGGTCCTTTAAATTTTTTGCTCTTCTATTCCCTATGGCATTAACCTTGTCTGAATAGTGAAACTTGGCTGCTACTATGTCCATATTCAAGCTTAGATAAGAGGAAAGGAAGAGGAATGAAGCAAGTAAGTTGTTTTTAAGTAATTCTGGTAGATTTTATTATATTGTCACAACTAATTGTCACTTCTTGCCATATTTCCCTATAGGCATTATGTATTTTCCTGTTATTTTTACTTTGGACATAGCATGTGGCACTCTTCTGTCAATCATGTGTGAGCAGACATAATGTGAGCTACATCTGAGCAGATGTTTAAATGCATCTGGTTAGATTTCTTCTTTCTTTCATACCATAAAGCTCCATCCAAGAGTTGCATGCCCTAGAGAATGGCTACTCTTCTAGCTTTGCTTCCCATAAGGAAAGAATCAAGATCATTTTCAACTCTCACTCCTCTCATGAAACATGGAGGTAGAAGGGGCCAAGTCTTTCAGGCATGAGGGTACAGTAATACAAATGCTATAAAAAAATTACTGCTCACTTTTTTATTGGAAACTCAGTTGAAAATTATCATAATTTTATTCATTTAAAGGCAAAAATCAAATGTATGTAAGAGTTAGTCCTGGAATAAACAGCTACCTTTAATATCAATGCTCATTTTTTAAAGAAAATAAACAAGAATTTTTTTTGCAAATTTTAATGAAATGAAAAATAAAAACTAATAAATAGTGGATAAATAAAAGTGGTTTTGTTTGTTTTCTGCCTGCAGCTAGCTACTGCTCCGTAGTGAAAAGTCTAAAACATCTGAAACAATGATAAACATTCCTTAACAAATATGAAAACACGCACACACACATACGTTAAGGGTCTAAGTTGTTGCTACTTCCATCTTAAAAATGGGAGACACACATTGTTATATTGAATGAAATTATTGCAATTACAACGGGATATAAACATAATTATAATGAGACTTTTTATTGAATAAATAGGTAAAATACAGTGCATCTACGTAGAAAAGTATACTAATAAAAGTTAATGTGGAATATTTCATTTTAAAAAGGTGTTTGAGAGATAGTATATTATCTATCAGTTTAAATACAAAGAGAAAAGGTGTTTCAGCAAGTCAATTTTAAAATGTTATAAAGTACAAATTTATGCAAAGATTATCCATCAATAGAAGGGCAGAAGATTGATCAAAATAGTAATTTTATAGCAGCACTAGAAAAATGTGTCAAATGCACAATATGCCATAAATATAAGGGATTTTTGAAAACTGTAAGGTAGATAATAGCAGTTTGATGATGTAATTAAAGCATTAAAAGACAATGTAAGGTGAAGTATTTTATACACACACATACATATACCCACATATACAGAAAAAGATATTAAAATTTGCAAATTTTATAGATATTCATTACTAAAAGTATTGCCTTGAGCAAGCATAAGAACTTACTGCTGTTAAAATAGATGATGAGGTAGACACAATAAACTTTAAAATAAGAATAATAAATGAGCTAAGAGAAATTAAGTGTATTCTGCACTTGTAAAACAGAACTTGCTATAATTATATAATAACAATAAAGGAACTGAGATTGAGGAAGATATTTTCAAGGTGGAAGATAATGCAAGGGATTCTTTAGAATGCAGTGGAAAAATACAAAGAAAAAAATGCTTAGAAACAAGGGCACTATGCCGAAAAAAAATCCAACATCCATTTAAAATGCATTCCAGAAAATGGTGTGGTAATGAGGTATTAGAAGAAACATTGAAAATAATATTGAATTTACAAAACTGATTCAAAGACCATACCATGTTCAAGGAAAACTTGATATTGGGTGATCAGCATTTAACTTAATTTAAATCAGGTGTAATGTTTTTTGTTTTCTTTTAAGAATTTTGAAAATTCTTATGGGTTCCAGATAGAAAAAGCCTATCAACCACAAAAGAAATACAGATGACATTTGCCAATTTCCAACATCTAAAACTCAGGGACAAAAAAATATATACAAATCACTGAAGAAAGGAATGATAATGCAAGAATAACATGGAATAACATGTTAAATCATATGCAAGAAAAATGGGAAATATTTAATATATCAACAGGAAGATATTTATATTTGGAACTTTGTATTAATTAGAGCTGCTTTTAAATATAAGGGCATAATAAAAGACAGTAAATAGATAATATTCATAAGAAAAAATAAATCTTATTTTAAAATAATTAAAAATTAAAAGATGAATAAAAAGAAAAAGAATAAATATCAATAAAAATTAAAAATCAATAAAAATTAAAAGGAAAAAGATTAGCATCATTTATTAATTATAATGTAACAACAACACAACCAGGTATATTATGCCTTTCAGAAACACAGTCTAAAAAGAAATGTGAAAGATGAAATATGAAAATAATAAAACAGATAAATATAAAACAAAATGATTTCAACATAAGAAGTGTTAAATTTTATCAAATATAGTTTAGTGAAAAATAATTAGAAGGCAAATGGGGTCATTATATAAAAGGATCAGGAATATTTAACCATGCTGACCATATATGTATCTTAAGATATTGTCTTTTATTTGGTAAAGCACAACCTACATAACTATTAGCAAATTAAAAAGTGAGAGGATTGTGGAAAGATGGCATCAGAATAAGCAGATGAGGCTCAGCTCTCTCACAAATACAACAGAGAAAGAGCCAAAAGCTGCCTAAAGGACTTGCTTTTGGGATCAGCAGACCGGGACTGTACTTCACAACTCTCAGGAGAGTGAGGGATAGAGAGAGGAAGAGCCCCAAACAACAAAATGTGAGTTACTAAACCTTCCCGCCTCAAGGAAGGTCTCTCCTCCCCCATTCCCAAGATATTAAGCTGGGGTAAATCCCCTGGCTCATTACAGCTGACTGAGATGAGAGCTGATGTCTTCCCCCTTGTCAGCTGTTGACTTCTCTTCAGTGAATTCAGCCAGTGGAGCTGGCTTTGAATTCTAGACCAGACCAGAACATAGGAAAACAGAGAGATGCACCTTTGTGGAACTGTGCACCAGCAAGGGCCATCTGCTGGTCTGCCTGGAAATCGCATGGGCCAAAACTGCCCTTGGGTCTCTCTATTCTCTAACTTCAGTAGAAAAACAGCAAAAGATTAGTGAATCCCTGGCATGATTTTGATAGCTTAAGTGGGACAATTTTAAAAACAGGATAAACTGAACTAAATATCAAAGAAGAGCTGTGAAAAAATAATAATAGGCAAGAAAGAGAAATTGGCCATCAGAATAAATTCACCAACATATTCAGATGCCTAGATGTCAGCAAAAAATTACAAGCCATACTAGGAAACAGGAAAAGATGGTCCAGTCAATGAAGCAAACCAAATATCCTGAAGAGATGCAGTATTTAAGACAATTAATCAATGATAATCACACAATCCTCCTAAATGAATTTAAAGAACTGAAAGAAAATATGTCTATAGATATAAAGGACATTAAAAAGACACAAGACAGCATAAAGAACAATTTGAAAGTCTGCAAAAAATGTAACAGAACTTATGGGAATGAAAGACACGATGGATGAGATTAAAAATACTTTAGAGGCACATAAGAGCAGATTTGAGTTGCCCAAAGGCAGAATTCATGATCGAAGACAGGATATCTAAACTTGAATAGACAGGAAAACAGAAAGAGAAGAGAATGGAAAAAATGGAAGGGAATGTTAGGGAATTGAATGGCAATGTAAAACCAAAAAAATACACATTATTGGTGTCCTGGAAGGAGAAAAAAATGGAAAAGGAGCAGAAAGGATATTTGAGAAAATAATAGCTATAAACTTCCTAACACTTAAGAAAGATATAAATATCAATATCCAAGAAGGACAATGTACTCTAAACAGAATAAATCTGAACAGACCTATCCTGAGACAGCTACTATTCAGAATGACAAATACCAGAGATAAAGTGAGAATTTTGAAAACAGCAAGAGAAAAGAAAAGCATCACATACAAGGGAAACTTGATAAGATTAAGTATCAACCTCTCATCAGAAACCATAGAAGAGAGAAGGAAGTGGTTTGCTGTATTTAAGGTACTGAAAGAGAAAAACTGCCAGCCAAGAATTCTGTATCTGGAGGGTGAGTTCAAAATCTTCACAAACAAAAACTGATAGAATATGCTACCAAAAGACCAGATTTAAAAGAAATAGATATCACTACAATAATAGTCAGAGACTTCAATATACCACTCTTAATAATGGATAGAACATCTGGACAAAGGATAAAGAAACAGAGAGCTTGCGTAATATGATAAATGAACTAGACCTAACAAACATTTATAGAATGTTTCACCCAAAAACAGCAGGAAATACATTCTTTTCAAGAATCCTTCTCCAAGATAGACCATATATTGGATGAAAGACAAGTCTCAATAAATTTAAAAAGATTGAAATTATGCAAAACACTTTCTCTGATCATAATTGAATGAAGCTGGAAATCAACAATGGAAAGAAAATGGGAAAATTCATAAATATATGGAGATTAAACAACACCCTCTTAAAGAATGAGTGTAGCAAAGAAAAAATTGCAAAGAATTCAGCAAATATTTTGCTTTTGTTTTTGTTTTTGTTGTTGTTGTTATTTTTAGGAGGCACTGGGGACTGAACCCAGGACCTTGTACATGAGAAGCAGGTGCTCAACCACTGAGCTACACCCACTCCCCACTGGTCGGTTAATTTTTAGACTGTCTCCCAATCTGAGTTTGTCCACCATCTTTTGTCATGGTTAGAATAGGGTTATAAGTTTATAGAATTATACCACAGAAGTGAAATGTTCTTCTCATTATATAACATCAGGGGACACATGATATCATGACTTATCACTAGTGATGTTAATCCTTGATAACCTGATTAAGGTAGTATTGAGGTTAAGGTTGTGTTTGCCAGGTTTCTTTATTTTAAAATTATTTTTTTTCCCCTTTCCATCCTCTGTTCTGTGGAAGTAAGTCACTATGAGCAGCTCATAATCATTAATGGGGTAGGGTGACTGACTATACTCCACTACCTGGAGGGAGGAGCAACACTTAGGCTTTTACTCTTTTCCTATTGCCGCTGATCAAACCCATGAGCAATTTTTTTCTACATAATTATAAAATGCATCCCAAATCCCTTTCTTTCTCCTTATCTCCCTATCTGAAAGCATAGTGCAAGCCAACTATTGGTGCAAGTTTCCTAATCAGTATTCATGCTTCTACTTTGGTTCTACTTCATTGCATTTCCCAGAAAGTGGCCAAATGAATATTTAAAACATATGAGTGGGATTCAAACCATATAATATCTTAACTTTGCACTTAGAAGAAGTTAAACCTCTTACTGGCCTGCAATGCCCAGCATGAACTCACTCAGGCTCTCTTCAACTTCATCTCACTCTATACAGTGCTTTGCTCTGTACACGTCAGTCACACTGACTTTCCCTCATCTCCTGGAATATTCCCTGGTTTTCTCTTCTTCAATGTACATTGCTTTGTCTGAAATACACACCCTGATACTATTCACAGTGTTTGTTTTGTCTTGGCCTTTAATTTTCAGCTGAAATTTCATCTTCTCAGAATAAAGCCCTCAAACTTTTATTTGCCTGCTTCTTCCCTTTAGGACACTTCTCACAATTTATAAACACTCACTTCTTTATTTGTACATTGTCAGCCTTTCTTACTAGTCTCTAGGCTAGATGAGCTCATTTATGTATATGTATATATATCTTCTTTCCCATTTTTTCCCAATAAAGAGCATGGCCATAGTAGGCATTCAAAAAATATTTGTTCAACAGAAAGCTTTGCTTAAATTTAGTAAAAAATGTATTCCTACATAATAAAAAAAGTATTTTTTTCATTTTAACCATTAAGACTCTCAGAACCAGTCATTTTTTATAAATATAGCTTTAAACTGGCTATTAAGGTATGTATTCATTTTTCTGAAATAAAAGGTGATTTTTCTCTTTTAACTTTTTGAGCTCAGTGCCTGATTTTTAAATTATAGTATATGGACTCATATAAGATCTCCAAGATCTTTTGTAAGTGCAAGTAGAGAAAATGTAAATAAGGAGGAATGAAAAAAATGGTAGAAGGGAGGAAGGAAAGAAGAGGAAGACAAGGGGTTGGGGGAGAAGGCAGAAAGGAAGACATGCAGAGAAGTAAAGGATGCCAGTAAATTTTAGAATGTTAAAATATAAACATTGCTAAAATTAAGGAAATAAAAAACTGGTTCATATAAATACAACCTCTCTAGTGTTAAGTTATTTGCTCATCATTTTCCCATAATAACCAAAAGAAAACCTGAAAATAATACAGATTTTAATAAGAATGGTTCTATTTTAGGACAGGACAAAGACAAAGAACTGTTAATGTCATAGTGTTGAGGCTCTTTGGCCACCTACCAACTTTTTTTTAAAGGTGTTTGATAGGAAAAGTTATTCATATGCATATAATTCTCCAACATTCATATGAAATATCCGAAAATAGCACCTAACTTGTGAAAATGCACATTTTTAGATCAATGGATATAGGATCAAAGCCATCATTATATAAGCTGTATCACATTTCCTCAGCAGCTAATGTGGATTTCCTTAAAGATTTTTGGCAATGCATTCATTTGGAATCGGGACAAATTCAAGTTTTCAAACATCGGTTTTCTCTTGGGCATTCCCCTCAGTTTCTCATCTTTTTTTTTTTTTTTTTTTTTTTTTAAACTTTCTCTTGTAAATAGGTAAGGAAAGATTTCCAAATCCAATTTTTGCATATGTGTATGAATCTGTGTCTGAAATTTTCTGAGGATAACCATGAAATATTTTTGAAGAATTTGTTTTCCTTGGAGGAGCAAATAATTGGCCTGAAACAATCTAACAAACCTCTTTGCAAATGTTGGCCAAACAAATTTTTATAAAATGATTATTCATTTCCTTAGAGCTACTAGGGTATAAAATTAATATTAAATTCAAGCACTATTTCATTTCCCCACCAATAATTTGAGAATTCACTGTAAAAGCTATTAAACAAAGTGCCAAATTATCAATAATATGTCACTTATCCAATATTACAAAAAATCCTGGACTCCACTGAAATTAATTTGTCAGACAACTGAGGCTTTGCATTTTCAACACCAAAACATTGTTGGGAACAGACACTTTTCTAAAGTGCAGGGAATAACTTTCTACCATTTCAAAACATACCAACAATGAGTAGTGTTTTATTTGATGAAAGAGGAGGCCCTTTAAACTATAACACCAGTAATTGTACTTGGCTATTACATAGTGATACACCAGGGTCCAGTGGAGTTTTATAGGTTTCTCCATTCCTATGATAAGTCATTATAGATTTTTAGGCTGTTGGCTTTCAAGTACTGTTTTTTGTAATAATTTTTAATTTTATGTCTTTTCTAAAAATCTGAGTTCTATAATAAGAGATTAGTAATTTATTTAAATTTCATAGGGGACATGTCATGAAAACAATACAATTCCAATGCTTTCTGACTCTCTGTTTCTGAGAAAGTTCCTTACTTTGCATGATGAGATAGTTCAGGTGGAAAACTTGCAGCCAAGAAGGCATGGATTTATACAAATAGAAAGAATTACAATGAGCCTGGCTAATCATAATACCAGAGAGAGCTTTAGCTAACTGCAAAGTAGACTATCAGACTAGGTGAGAGGCAGAATCAGACAATCAAAGATCAGCAAAACACCTGAAGTTTATAAAAGCCCGCCACAACCCTGAGAAAGCTTTGTGAGCTGTGTTTCTCCTAGCTAAACCTCCCCCACCCATGCTTACATATACACACACATCCTTACACCAGGTTGCTTATTGCCTTAGACTAGAATTTTGGGGACCATGAAATTTAAAATAAGAATTTTCTTCAATACTTCATGTGCATTCAATAACCATTTCTGAGAAAAGAATCTATATTTAGGGGCTAAATTTAGGTAGGTGCTTGATTTTCAAAACTATAGGAGGTTGTGTTGTATTTGACTTCAATGCTGGGAAAGGTAGCTGAGATTCCACTGCCTTCTTTGAGAAGATCATTTTCTTCTTCAGAGGTGTTAGAAGGCCCATAGAGAAAGAAACTAAATGATGGAATGGGTGATAAAAGTCAATTGTAATTTAATTGCTTTAAGGATCTTAAATACTGAATTAAATTTAATTTAGTGAAAAAGTATTCCTATTCTAGCAGTTCACCTAGTCTTATTCAGTCTCTTTTTTTTCTTTTATGTAATAATGGAGACATAAGGAAGTTAAAACAACCCCAGTGCTTCTCTAAATGTGCTTCATAGATTGCTAGTATCAGAAATAACTAATAAAAGTGTTAACACTTGTGTCTGTCTCCAAGAGAGTTTTTTGTTTGTTTTTCTTTTTAGGAGGTACCGGGGTTCAAACCCTGGACCTCATACACCACTTGAGTTACATTTGCTCCCTCTCCTATAGTTTTAATTGTAGTTTAGATAATGATGGAAGAATGTACATATTTAATAATAACCAATCTATTATAATTCCTTTACATTAAAATTAGAGAATCACTTAACTATATTTCAAAAGAAATGATAGATAAGAGAATTTATTGAAGATATTAATCCCATCATTTTAGAAAATATGGTTTGGTAGAAAATTTGATTATGCAGATGGATAAACAGGGCTGTCTTAATTGTTTTAAGTAAATATTAAGTATATTTAATGCATATAACTTATTCCTACAGTATTACTGAATAGAACTGAAAAAAAAACAAGGCAGTTAATTCTGATCAATTGCTATATAATACCTATATAATACCATGTGCTTTGGCTTATTTTCCAGAAGTATATTTTTTAAATGTGGGGGGAAAAAACTCAAAACTCAAAATTAGAGTTAATCTAAACAAGATATTTAGATGAACTATTTTGTAGATTCTAGTTAATTTATTATTGTGTTCACATACACATGAAATGCAATATTCCTAACCTTTTAAAATACTGAATTTCTGTAGAAGGATTTTTTAAAAATCAGGAAGGAAAGAAAAATAAAATAAGTTCTGTTATATTGAAAACACTTGTGAATTTCTTGTAATCATAAGTTTATTTCTATGCATTTGTGGTAATGTTCAGTCAATTTTCAGTTAGGAAAGGCGAAAACATATGAGGCATCTCAAGAGATTTAATATAAGGAATATATCATGTAATATTTTGACTTGCGGCTCAGACTTCTGTGCATGGAGTCTAGAAGTCCTGCTAGAAACAAGGAGTTGGATTCTTACTGGTGAGACTTGCTATGGCTTCTATGCATGGAGTCTGGAAGTCCTGCTAGAACCAAGGAGTTTTATTCTTATTGGTGAGACTTGCTATGGCTATTCTACCAAACACTGGAGTTTATGGCCACTGCCACTGCTGGGTGATGTGCAGTTGCTGAGGTAGACTGTTAGTGGAACAAACTCCATAGTTTGTGCAATACTGACAGGACAGTAAAGGTGCTTCTTCCCTTCAGCCTTCCAGTCCTTTCTATTTTAACTAATCACAGATCCAAACAGGAAGTATACTGCAAAAGTGTCTGGGAAAGATAGTTTTCAGAGTCCCAGCCACAGGACCACAGATCAGAAAAAGAGAAGAATGAATTTGGACCTGAAACACGTTGCCTGCACAAAAGTTCGAAAGGATGCTATAGCATATTTACAGCTACAGTTATATAAGGTATCTGGGATGAAAAAAGATCACTTTTGACTAGTTTCAGATGCCATATGTCCTTATGAAGGACATCATAATTCCTTTAGAGGCCTTAATGTATTCCATTTTTATTAGAACACTTGTTACATGTTTTTCTACCTCTTTAACTTACTGGTCACTCACTAAAATGTGAACTTTTATGGGATCTTTATATTCTTGTGTGAGACATGGTAAGTGCTCAGTAAATTTTGAATGAAATGAGGGCATGGATTGACACTAAATATTATCTGGGATTTGGAGATTATATCTTGTCTTTTCTAAGGGACTGAAATTTACTTCTGCTTCCTTCCTGTAGCAGTTTGATATAATTGATGAATTCCAAAAAGAAATACTGGATTATGCTTGTAATCTGATCTGTACCTGGGCATGACTGAGTTATGATTAGGGCATTGAGTCCCCACCCCTTTCACAGATCAAAGGCATCACAAAGAACAGAGTTGAGAGCTTTTAATGTTGGAGTTTTGATTTTAGAGTTTGATGCTGAAGACTTAAACTGGAGCCCTGGGACGACAGCACACAGAGAAAGAGAAGCCAGTACCAGAAAGGAAGGAACCTTGAACCCAGAGGAAAGCAAGCCCCAGGAACATAGGAACCCCGGAAGCCTGAACCCTTGCAGATGTTGGCAGCCATCTTGCTCCAAATAGACTTTGGTGAGGGAAATAGCTTATGCTTTATCGCCTGGTATCTGTAAGCTCCTACCCCAAATAAATACCCTTTATAAAAACCGACAAGTTTCTGGTATTTTGCAACAGCACCCCTTTGACTGACTAATACACTTCCCAATTTCTGCTTTTGTCTGAGGTGAGAAGTTCTCCCCATTATGGGATTAAAAGGATAAAATAATGCAGAAAATGTTTTTTATGCTCATTATTCCTGATTATACAAGACTGAAAATCAAATGACTTATTTTAAATTTAGTAGCAGAATTCCTCTATCTACACGTGTCCAACTATATATGAAACCTCAGAGGGAGTTCTTGTGTAGGATACTGATTTCTTAGTACTATTTCTCCCAAGTAGTCAAAAATTTCATTTTTTTTCTTTCATTTTTTTTTAACTCCTTAAGTCACTCAGTGACGGAAATTTCACATCTACTGTCTCTTTCTACTTTTTGGCAATCTTCAGTGCCACTGTTTTGTTTTATTTCATTTCATTTCATTTTATTCTGGGAATTGACATTATTGCATGCATAAATACCTTAAGTTTGGAGTCGAAACAAGGTTACTTATCCTGAATATTAGAGCTACTAAGGTGCCATGGAAAGTCAATTGGAAATTTTGTTTGCATCTTTTCACTCTGAAATCAACATATATGGAGAAAACTATTAAACATGCTGTTTTATTCTCCATTGCCTTTCCTGCCCTTGTGTTTTATCTTCATGGTGATATGACAAGCCACAATCATTGTTCTATAGAGAACATAGCTATATGATTTGTACATATCTTATATATGAGAATGATTCTGATTTTTGCTTAAATGGGGTAGTTATGGTAGAACTGGAACTGTTCCAGTTACTATGGCTGTATAATTATTCTAGAACTCCAGAACTTAGTGGCATTCAACATATTCAGTTTCTGATATACCTTGATGTGGTCATCTTTGGAAAATACAATCTGCAACTGAGACTAACATTATACTGTATTTATATGAGCCAGATAGTATGCTAGGTCTTAAGATATTTATTGCACTAAATAATTTTACATGAAAACAATAACAGCACTTTTTTACAGAATGAGGAACTTATGAAAGATGCTAGGAAAATGTCCTTGTGAGCAATTGATCTGTAATTTATTCATTAAAGTCTTTAATTTAGTTCATTAATACTACTAAAAAGCCACTGTGTGCCATGTGTTGCACAAGGAACAGCACAAGGCAAATATATACTCTACTAAGAATTCAAAATCTAGTGGCAAAGAGAAACCCCAGCAGACTGATTTTATGAAATGTAATGTATCTACCATTAAAGAATTAGACAAGGCATTTGGGTAAACTGGATGGATTTAAAATATTGAGTCTAAGTTACCCAGTTAGAGCAAGGGAGAGATGAATATGAGGAAGGAAAAATGTAAGGCATTCTAAACAATAGGAGGGAATAAACCAAAAGGTATGGCACAGGGAAAAGGACGAAGAGTTTCAGGGATCCTATGGAATAATATGTGAGGCAAGAGTGGATGGAAGGGGCAGGAGAAGAAGGCATTGTTCAGATCATCACCAGGAACATGAAGATGAGGGGTTCACCCCCTAGGCTGTGGGGATAAAATAGAGGGTTTTGGCAGCAGTGTGACTGAAAAAGTTTTGTAGTTCAGACATATCCCTGTGGTTCCTACATGGGTGAAGAATTTAAAAGAAATGAGGCAGGGAGATCAGTGAAGAGGCCAGAGGAACATGTGGGATCGGTTATGTATTTTTGAGTGTGTGTGTGTGTGTGTGAAATGGGTGATATAAATGATGGTTACGTAGAACATAGAGGAAACATTGAAGATTCTGGGCAGGGGGAGGAGAACACTTAGAAACAAGTTTGTAGCTGTTTGTGGTAAGGAAGATATTGTCAGAGACAAGAGAGTGATGAATTTACTCTGGTGGAGCTGCGTCTGGCTCTTACCTCAGAGCATAGTATCTGACTAGATGAGAATTTTCCAAATCATCAGTGGAAGATTGCTTTTTTCTTCAGAGTTCAGCTATTAGTTTTCACTTCCCTCTTACATTTTACTATAAGCAGCAAGGACATTTCAACCTTAGCTTGGAAATCTCAGCTAAATATCTAAGTTCATCACTTACAAATTCTGCCTTTCATAAAAAATCAGAACAAAATTTCACCAAGTTCTCTGCTACTATATAATAAAGATTACATTTTTTCCTGTTTCCAATAACACATCCTTTCCTTTTAAGAACTTATCATATACACTTTCATATCCATATTTCTGCCAATATACTTTTCCTAACAAATTATATATTCTCTAAGGTGATAGAAATTTTTTCTACAGCTTTTATGTATTTTTAAGTCCTCACCAGAAATGTCTTTAATATCCATATCTCTATTGATAGTCTCTTCAAAGCAATCTAGGTTTTTTCTATCCAGTGCCTCAAAATTCTTCCAGCATGTACCCATTGTCAAATCCAATGTCAGTTTTATATTTTTAGGTACTTGTAATAGCAGCATTACACATATTAGTACCAAAAACTTTTAATTTGCTATGCCAGATTGCTATGAAAAATATTGGATAATCAGTTGGCTTAAAAAATAAGTATTTAATAGTTCATATTTTTAGATGCTACAAGTCCAAAATCAAGGCATTGGAAAGGTTTCTTTCTCACCAAAGTCTATAGCATTTGAGTGCTGGTTTGCCATAATTCTTGAGGTTCCTTGGCTTGCAATCTGCTTCCCATCAAATGATAATATGTGTCTGCTCTTCTGATTTCCCTGACTTCCAGCTTTTTCTTTTGTGGCCTTCTCTAACTGATCCAAATTTCTTCTCATTTTAAAGGACACCGGTCATGTGATTAAAGTAACATCTTCAAAAGGTCCTATTTACCATGGGTTCATACCCACAGAGACACAGATTAAGAATAACATGGCTGTTGTTGGGTACATAATTCAATCTATCACAAGGAGGTTTTATCTACGGTCCACCTACTCTATGAACATTCCATTCTATAATTTAGGGGAAACATATAGGTGTATCAGAATTTCTTTCACATATTCTAGCAACATTACATTGCTCTACTACCAGGCAGACTGATTATGTATAGTTCTTTGCTTGATTATTCTACCTGGCAAATGTCTGCTTCCATTTCAGTTGTTTTCTGAAAAGAGAGTTTGGAATCTAGCTTACATAAATCTTTTACAGAACTAGTGGAGTTCTTTCTATATAGTTTGTAATCCTTGGCCTTGGAGATAGAAAGCTCTCATGTGAGTATACAGGAGAGTGAGGGTATGGAACAAGAAACCTTCTCTTAGAAGAGGCAAAATAAGATGCGGTCAAGGACTAAGTGGATAAGCAGGGATGGAATAAGTGGCGAAATCTGTATTCCTCTGAAACTAGAGTAAAACTGGTAAATATTACCTGAGTTTGCTCTCCTTTTTCTGCACAAATTTTAATTTTTCCAATGTGCATTTATGCCTACACTCTATGTGGACTTGGAAAACAAGAAATAAGTCTAAAAACTCTTTATCCATCTTTAACTAATCTCAGGACACAGTTTCATACATAAGAACCAATCTCACTCATATGATTGTGGCCAGTAAGTGTGGAACATGAGAGATGGTCACCACTGATATTGTCAGTTTTCATTGAAATTGTAAGAAATTCATCTGATTTAGAATAAATTGGGGCATATTTGAAGTGAATTATTAAGATGTGTGGAAATTACTGAGGCAACTGGAAAAGAAAACAATGACTAGGGCTAATTTAAGGAAATGTCAGGCAATGTTGAAAGCCCCACTGAATTTGAAGACATTTAATTGCTAGCCATTCCAATTTGCATTTTTCATTACATTGTTTTATTTTTATGATATTAGCTCAATGAACTGATGTTGATACAGAGAAAAATAAATATATTGTGAACTGTCTTATTCAACCAAAGTTCCTTTCTACTTCTAAAAAAGGAAGAGCTAAGATCTGCATTTCCTGGATTTTCTCCAGCTTTGTTTCTGGATGAATATCAAGCTCTTCTAATCAAATGCACTTGCATAAACATGTGGAAGGTAGAAATGAGACAATGGGCATCTTCCTGCTTATTTGGCCTTTTTCTTCCATCAAGCCAATTTGAGAACCCAAGGGGGATCTTGCAGTAATGTTGAATTATCAATGTTCCAGTTTTCTGGATATTGGGAGACAGGTGTGGTGGCAACTGTGGCCAAATTTCTTGTTCCATTGCTTGATTACCAGCTTTGTGAGAGTGAACATCAGCAGCTTTGTAACCTTTCCTGGTTCACTGTATAAGAGCTTTGGAAACATATTCTGGATCACAATAAATCCAGCTGTCATATCAAAAGTCATAGTTTCCTTTGCTGGCCAGTTTTATGGTATTCTGGGAATCTTTCCTGGAAACCAAGACTAGAGCCCCCTCCTCCAATAATTTTAGAGCACCTAGTTCTGCATTTTAAAAATCTGTTCAGTTTTAAATGCCTAGCACATTGTTTTTTGCCAGTACAGAAAACTTACTAAAATATATACCAAAGTATTTTCATTACCATGTCTTTGAACTCACTCTTGTCTTGAGCATCTACCCACAAAAGCTTTGCAAACCTGGTTTCATGGTATTCTTCAGTTTTCAGTTGGATTATCACCTTAAAATGTTTCTTTTTCAGAATATCCAATCAAATCTATTCCCTCAGAATATAGCTTTCACATAGTCCTATGTAATTGTCTTTACTGTATTTATCACTATTAAAGGTGATCTTGTTAATTTCTTTATTTTTTTGTGTTAGTCTGTCTCTACCTCCATCTATCTCCTTAGAATGCAAGCTCCATGAAAGCAGAGATCTTTCTTGTCTTCCTTACTGTTGGGTTCTTGGCCCCAGAAGAGAATCTAAAATATAATAAATAAGCATTTGCTTAATTATATTAAAATAAGTAAGCAAACCTGTCATCTCTTGATGAGTTTTAAATTATTTCCAATTTTTATGGTAATATAATTGATGAAAGTACATATTTGGAAAGGATGTCTTTCTATACTTGTGCAAGCATATCTAAGGGGCAAAATTCTAGAAATGGGATTTTGAGTGAAAAAGCACATGCATTTTAAAATTTTAATATTTATTGCCAGTTTGTTTTCAAAGATGTAACACCCAAGTCCACTGCCATCAAGAATACAGGAGCAACCTTTTAACCAACATGAGCCATGAAAATGAGTATTATGCAATTTTAAGTCATTGTCAAAGAGAAAGATGAAAGAGTTTTAAATTGTAATATAATTTCAATTTTTATTTTAAGTAGGGTATATATTTGTTTATGTTGATTAACATTTTGTAGATATTTTTAGAACTATAAGTGATTTGCCCATTTTCTATTTTTTTAACTCCTTTTTCATTAAGACAATTAGCCTTCATTGCATAGGTTGCCAATATTTGTAAATAGAATTTTGATTTTGTTTTTCATATTGCTTTTCCATATAGATGTTCTTACTTTTCAGCAACAAAATTTTTCTTATGTGACTTTTGCTTGAGCTCTTATTCGTCCCACCAGTCTTCTGCAGTATTTTATCTTTTGTTCCTATCCCTCCCCCTCTCCCTTTCCTTGCTTTGTTTTTTATTGTGGAGACCTCTGTCTTATGGCAGAGTTGCAGGAAAGACACAGTTATGTGTGCTCTCAAAGCAGACAATGTTTTTTAACTCCTAAGATAAAGAGAGCTATTCTAGCATAAGTTCCATATCAATTTTAAACAATTAACTATTTTCTCTGACTTTATATGTCCTTCCTTTTGCTCTCCACTATCACCTTTAATATGTGTAAACACCTATTTTACTGTATCATTTAGATTGGGGTTGGCTGTGAAAAAATAATTAAAATAACGCATGTATAAACAAGATAGAAACTTGTGGGTAGTCCCAAAGCTAGCGTGCGGCTTCACACCGTGGAAGTTCTCGGGCATCAGACATTTCCCCCCTCCCCTCCCCCTTCCCCCCCCTCCTCCTCCTCCCCCTCCCCTCCCTCCTCCCCCCATAATTCTTAAGTTGATCCTTGGATCATCCACATGAACTAAATTGGTGAAATCTATGTCCTAAGAAATAGCATGGAGGAAGAGAGGAATTAAAACGGGCCGAGTTTCCGTATCAGCTCCATTATGGATGGTCTGAAAGCTGTCACAGAAAATTTCTGCTTTAGATGACATTACACTTTTAGTAATGTGTCCCCAAATTTAGTAATGTGTTTAGTAATGTGTCCCCAAATAGTAACATTAGGAGTTGTCTATTCTCTTAATCATGTTACTTGCTACAAATGGAGAGTTTTATTATAAAAAGAAGGGAGAACAATTTTTAGGAACATCTAACAGTCATCTCTGCTCTGACAAAATTAAGTTTTGTACTTTTAACTTTTTCCCTTTTTTCCCCACTACTTTTAAGTTTTCAGGTTTTATTTTTTTCCAAGGGTGCTGGTGATATTGGGAATAATGTATTTTTAATGGCATAGTCTTCTAGTTTAAGGGTAGGCAATACAACTGAAGGGCCAGAATTCATTAGCATGATGATTAACTTCCATTTTTTATTTCATTGTGTTACCCAAAACTACTCCTGGATACAACTATTAAGACATCTAAAAATTAAAACAAAATAATTAAGTCTTTAGAAGAAAGTGTGCTAGATCATGATCCATTTAATATTCCCCAAATTTGGAATTTTAATGCTCAGGTAACTTTCTTAATTTTAATCTCATTGGCAGTATTTTGATATAACTATAATCTATTACACTATTGTATTTCATAAATTAATATGAAATTTAGACAGCTAATTATTTTATCTCAAATGTACACAGAAATTTAAGAATGAGTCTAAAGTAGACTGAAGTAGAACTGTTAAACACATCTTTTTATGATGTTGAGAAGTCACATAAATGTTCTCAGCCTCAGTTGCTTCACTTACAAAATAGGAACATTTCACTTTAAATTCTTGATGCTTACTTTCTAACCAGCTTATCTTTCATATTCCTATCAGTAATAAAATTTTTGTTTCTGTGGTTTATGAATTTCATTTTGGTATAATTTTCTTTAAACTTTTTGGTTAATGTTAGCATAAAAAGTCTGAACAATTTATTGTATCTGATATTTTCAATTTTCCCAACTGAATGATGCAAAAACATAATAGAATGTTTGCAAATATTTTCCATTTTGCTTCCTACAACTGTGTTAAATATTCACCTGTAGCATCTTAATTAGAAGATATTATTTCAGGAACTAATACTATCACTCTAAATATAATCACCACTATTCTCGTCTCTCATTTGTTTATTTTGCAAAGCATTCAAAGGTGTTTGATCACATAAAATTATATTCTGCAAAACTTGTGATGCTCAGAAAGTGAGTTGGAAACAAAAAAATGTGCCATGCCTAGGGATAAGTGTTGTTTTAGTTTCACTATTCAGTTGGCAATTAGTTAAATCTTATAATAAGGGTAAGCCAGAACGACCACACTAGAAGCAGGAGAAATACTTTTGTATCACCTTAATTTTCTACTCTGTGTTAAACAACACAGATGTGGAATGGTCAGACTGGCACTTGCTCACAGAGCTACCAAGGAAACAAACAGGTCCTTCTCAGGGATCTATGAACATCATTCCTCCATCAAAGTCTGGGGAGTCTATATTTATTAAAATGTATGGGGAAAATTGAAGGGAGTTCCAACTGCCTAGAAGTCTTCCTTACTTTTTTGAGGATTTTAGGTTGATTTTTACTATTTTTTCCTATGTAAGCAAATTTACCATGCCTCACCTATGAACATCTGTCATTTTTGTGATAGTAATGAATTTTAAAAAACTGACAGATTTCAGATTTTCAAATTCAGTGTCAAAAATAAACAAATCAGCATGATTGATAGTTATGTTTGTAAAATGCAGTCCTATATTACCTAATTAACTCTGATTTAAATATTTTAAAAATAAACTTGATTTATTCTTACTCAAACTGTCACTTTCCTCCAAGAATTTTTCATTTACTCATTGTAAACTGTGCTTAATAAAAATAAGAACTTAAGTGATGCAGCAAGTTATGGTAGAAATAGTGTTGAGTTTATAATCCAATGGTTCTTTTCTTTTTATTGTATTTTTTTGAAGATACATAGATCACAAAAATGTTACACTAAAAATATAAGAGGTTCCCATATACCTCACACCCCACCCCCACTCATCCCATATCAACAATCTCTTTCAGCATTGTGGCACATTCATTGCATTTGGTGAATACATTTTGGAGCACTGTTGCTCCTCATGGATTATAGTCTACATTGTAGTTTACACTCTCCCCCAATACTGTGGGTTGTCACAGGATATATAATGTCTAACATCTGTCCCTGCAATATAATTTAGGACAACTTCAAGTCCTGAAAATGCTTCCACATCACATCTCTTCTTCATTCTCCCTCCCCTCAGCAACTACTGTGGCCACTTTCTCCACATCAATGCTACAGTATCTTCCTTTACTAGTTGCAATAGTTCTATAATAGAATACCAGTAAGTTCACTCTAATCCATATGTTATTCCCCCATCCTGTGGACCCTGGGATGGTGATGTCCACTCTACCTCTAAATTGAGAGGGGGCTTAGATTCCACATGGTTAATGGATGTGATTCTCCTGCTTGGAGTTGTAGGCACTCTAGGTTTCCTGGAGCGGACTAGAAAAATAACTTGAATAAAAGGGGGAAATGGTAAAGACAAATGAGTTTATGTGGCTAAGAGTCTTCAAAAGAGTTGGGAGGTCATCAGAGGGATCGCACTTAAGCATGACTCAGCAGGATCCCAGAGTTGGCCAAAGTAGATACAACCCCAGGTACTGGTGCTCCTGAGGGCTATAAAGACACACAGGTTCTACGGTCATGGCAGATGGCTCTGGAGTTCAAGTGCCTTGTCAGAGGGCCCTACTTTGGAATTTGTGTTCCTGAGTGTGATGGTGTTGGAGTCAGAACTTGAACCTGTGGTTGGCACTGGGGTTGGTACATACTCAGAGACTTGAATCTCTGGACTGGCCATGTGCCAGCTGGGTGCTGAACCTCAGCAGAGTTGCAATTCCTACTCTCTGGTTCTTTGGACTAATCCAGGTCAGCTAACAGGAAGGTGAAGATGGTCAACCAATGGTTCTTAAACCAGTCTTTCTTTAATAGACTCAAAATGAACTTGAATTAGCTATCTGGATATAATCCAGTTGGGGATAATTATATCTGACTTGAATGTTATTGTAACAATGAAATAGATGTATATATGCAAAATATATTAACAGAAGTTAAAATTCTCAATATCCTTTTTATCCTCAATTTATATCAAATCAATTTCATATTATATTCTCTTTCTCTCAGTGGTATTTTCATTATCCCAACTACAATTTCATTCATAGCATCATTTCTTCATTTTCCAATCAAACTTACCATCAAAAAAAGTACATTGAAAGCTGATAGAATATTTTAAAGACTCATATAACTCTTTCTCCTTAGAACAGGAAATGTACTATACATCTATAAATCAATTTTAATTTAAAAATGCAAGATTTTACTTAAAATATTTTCTATTACAGATATGGTGGTTAATACGATTATGAGGAAATGAGAACCAATTATAATTACACAAAATGTAAAAAGAAAATCAAAATACAAAACTCTGAATTTATGAACAAACAAAATAGTTTTAAGGGGCATTTTTCATCACTTTCCTTTATCTGATCCTCAATATATAGTTCATCAGCATGTTCTTTTGGCCATAAAACAAAGGCTAGATCTTCTGATTCCCTAAGACAGTTAGATGCAGTTTATTTGATATGCCTTTACAAGTATAAGTCAAATATTAACTGTAAAAATGTTTATTAAAACTATATGATGAAGTGCAGTGGATTTTTGCTTGTTGGAAATACAAACTTGGCATAAGATTAGCCAAGGACCAGGAAACCACTTCATGAATATATTAGAAAATGCAGTGCCATAAACTAACTGTTTTGCTCAAAGGTAATATAGCATTGAAAGGTGACCAAATGAATAATGCAATACCTGTGGAGAATCGTTACAATGTTCTCTAAGCTTGTTTTTCAAACTGTTGTTTATATTGCCGTTTCTTTTAGTTTGACACACGAAATTCCATTACTCAAACCTGGGTCTCAAATCAAAACCTTGAGAACTGCTATTCTAGAAACATGAAATATATAGTTGGAGAGACAAGTATTTTTAGACAAAATGTTTAAACAATGCAAGGTATATTTTAAGTGCCAAGCTGAAAGATGCCAATTCATGATGGACATGTAGCAAAAAGAACAGAAATGTTCTGTTTTTTAGAATATCGAAGTAGAGTGATAATTGAAAGCTTCCTTTAGGAATTAATTAATATGGAAAGCATTTTGATTGGTAGTGAGGTAGGAAAAAAGCACCTATGAATCTGTAAAGAATGACCTTGTACAAAACCTTGATCTTAAGCACAGGAGACTATAAGCATAGGAATCACACTGGAGTATAGTGGCTATGTGACCCCACCCGCGGATCTGTCAAACCAAGACCTGAGGGAGGGAGCGGGAATGAAAGGGACAAGAGACACAAAGAATGGAGACAAGACAGGATTCTGATCAAGTGTCGTTTATTGAGGGTCAATCAGGGGTATTTATAGCCAGGGATGAAGGAGGTGGTACGTACTGACGACAGCGCATGTGTCGGTAAATGATTGGGTACCTAGATTTTTGATTTTCTCGCCACACACATGCACAGATGGTTGTTTGGTAACGTCTGCGGAAAGACTTTCGCGCACTTTAGGGAGTGCCCAATCAGAGCCCGGAGAAGTGTCGTGAGTATAGAAACTTAATTACTTCAGCGAGGGTGGGGAAATAGAAACTTAACTGGGTTAGGCGTTATTTCACGAGATGGCTGCGACTGATACTGGTGCCAAAAGCGGCCTCCCACAGCTATGCAGATGATTTTATAGGGATAAAAACTAAATGACAAAGGCTTAGAAACCAGATAGGTATGGGACACAGTCTAAATGCACATGTACAGAGAGTTGTTGAATAAATCTTAGTGAATCCATGTGATGGAGATCTATGAATCTATAGAAAAATGAGGAAATTTTATGTGAAATAATATGGAGTAATTTGTAGAGTGTATTGTTACGTGACTAAAACCAGGTTGGAACAAGTATCCATAGTGTGCAACCATTCCTACCCAAGAGAAGGAAAAATGAGAAATATAAATGTATTTACTCAATGGAGCAAAAGAAACACAGGCAAAATATACAAGAAAATAATGAAGTTAATTTTGTCAGTTTTTTTTTTTTGGTGGTAATACTGTAAACACCTGTGAACACTGCCTCAAACTAAGAAGTAGAAAATTAACCATCTCTTAAACCTACCAGATTTCTCCACCCCTACCAATGTTATTGACTTCTTTTATTTTCATTATTCCCCTGCTTGATGTATATCTTTGTGTGTTAAGATGTGTACACATATACTTTAATAATATATTGTTTAGTACTGACTTCTAATTTTATAACAAGAGCATATAATATCATATATCATGTGTTTTTGGACTTTCTTTTTTGTAATATAATATTACCAAAATTCATATTATGTTGTAATTATGCCATATATTCTATGCATTCTTCTTATTGATGGCATTTGTGTTGTTTCCAGTTTTTATACTACTTTGAACAGGCAACTAACAGCATTATTTTATCTGACTCTTGACTTGCATATACTAAATTTCTTTGGCCGTGTACATTTAAGTGAATTTGCCAGATCAGAAGCAAAATGGTTATTCATCTTTAGGAGAAATGCCCAAATTGATTTCCAGTATGATTTTTAATTTACACTCCATCACATTCTCTCTAGCACTTAATGTTTTCATAATTCATAATTGCCTATTTTTGCCAATTGATAAAGTATATAATTATATCTTGTGTTGGTTTTTGTTTGCATTTTCCTGATTACTTTGGAGGTTGATCCTCTTATGTTTATTGCACACATATTTCCTCTTTAGTGAAATGACTTTATGTCTTTTGACCTTTTTTCTTATTGATTTGTTGGCATTCATTTTCTTAATTAACAAAACAAACCTTTCTTGGTTGTATAGGTTGAATATATCCTTTCCCATTTTCTAGGTTATATTTTTTCACTATCTTTGAAGAATTTTTGTTCAACTGTAATCCTTAGCTTTAATATATGCAGGTTTATCAATCCTTTAATGTTACTACTTTCTGTGCATTCTTTTAAAACTTTCTAAAACCTGAATTTGAAAAGATATTATAATGTTTTTTCCCTTAAAAGTTTTTTAAAAGAAGTTTTATTGAGATATATTCACATACACATACAGTCCATCAAAAATATGCAATCAGTGACTTTTAGTATAATCACGGAGTTGTGCATTCATTATCGTAATCAATTTTAGACACTATCATTACCCCAAAAGGAAAAACCCCATACCCCTTAACAGTTACTTTTCAATTTCTATTCATCCCCAGCCCTGCGTAACCACTAATCTATTTCTGTCTCTATAGATTTATTTATATTTACATTTTATATAAATGAAATCATATAATATGTAGTACTTTGTGTCTAGTTTCTATCACTTAGCATAATGTTTTAATTATTATTCTTATTATTTTTAATTAGAAAAGTTGTAAGCTTACAAATCAATCACGTACAATATACAGGACTCCAGTACACCATCCCCCCACTGCACCTTGCATTGTTGTGCTACATTTGCTACAAATGATGAAAGAACATCATCAGAATATCACAACTACCTCTATTCTATACCTTGTATTTGGTGTATTCTTAAATACACCACCCTAACATAAATATTTTCTATTAATATTGTACATTTGTTATAGTTCATGAGAGAATGTTCTCATATTTGTACTGTTAACCACAGTCTGTCATCCACCACAGGGTTCTCTGTATGAAAGCATTCTAGAAATAACAGCACTCAGTGATGAAACTGAGAGCCATTGTGTGTACACTTTGGATGGATTGCACAAGGCCTGTAAGAGTTTTAATGTTTTATTTTGACATTTAAATAAAGTTGCCAGATAAAATGCATAGAACCCAGTAAAATTTGGCTTTTCTGATAAATAACACATAGATTTTTTAGTATATTTCCAAAATATTGTTTGGGCATATTTATACTAAAAACGCTATTTAAAATTAACATTTGACTGCATGTCCCCCATTTTTATTTATTAAATCTTCCAACCTTACATTTACTTTCTTAATCCATCAGTGGTGTATACCCTTGTGCGTGTGCGTGTGTGTGCACATGTGTGTATGCTAGAGGTAGAGTTCCAATCTCCTTTCCTCTCATTTATATACAAATTTGTCCTGCTCTATTTGGTATCATATACTATTTCCTCAATTATCTGCCATGCTAAATTTGAAGTATTTACTATCATATTTCTTATGATATTTTAATCTACAGTACAGAGGTCAATGGTCTGGAGAGGCTCTACCACCCTCAACTATTGGCTTCATATTTGTGCCAAATAACTGTACTAGCTCTTTACATAAAGACTATATCCAGGGTAGTAGGAAAGAAAGAAAACAAAGGGAGTAGAGATACTTTCCTTTTAAGCATTGTTATTGGAACATTTCATTTCTGCTCACATCCCACTGACCAGAATTTAATGACATGGCCACATCTGGGTGGAAAGAAAATTGTGGAATATTTAAGTGCTCTGTCTGTTCTTATTCTACTCTAATATATAGAAGAAGGGAGAAAAAGTGGATTTCAGAGAAAGCTAGCAGTCCCAACCATAATATTCTTTATAATGTATACCGTATGCTACCAGGCAACAACTGTAAGTTCATGTTTCACTTTGAAATCTATGAGCTAAGATTCAGGAAACACACTCTCATATTACCACGGAATTCATGCCTTAATTTAACCTTTACACAAATAGTTTTTCACAAATATTTTATATCTAAAAGTTAAATGAGATCAGAAGAATCATTCGTGATCTGTTTTGTAAAGCCAAACAAGTATGATTCTTCCTAGATGTTTTACCTACTACATATTTTTGATAACATTTCCAGATCAAACATACTTCAATGTCATCTTATATTTAAATTTCTAAACACTTTCTTCTTTCTCTTGTTGAGCTCTATCAGTCTCTCTTAACAATGTAAATTATTTGTAAAGCTGGTGTACCTAATCTCATTATATAAAAAACTTCTTTATTATTGAAGCAGTCTAAAACTTAGATGTCTACAAAAGCTTTCTCATAGGGTCCAAATGAAATATAACCCAGAGGTAAACTACTAAGCCATATTCATCCTCCTGCCAAACACTCCTTTTAATCCAGTATTTTCCCTCTGTGTATAAATATATCAACAGATAAGAGATCAAGGAGTACACTGGAATGATTCTTTCATAACACCTAAATCTGGGGCTTATTTATCCAAAATGAATATCTTTTGAATCAGTAATATTTAGGTTTTTTAGTATAACTACAGATATGACACCATACAAGGCACTATGATGGATGTAAGATGACTTTTACAAAATGCCAAATATCCAGGGTACTAATGGGAAATAAATAGATTTGGAGGGCAGACTATTATAAGAGAGTTTCTAATTGCAACGTGGAGATAGGGGAGGAAAAGATTAATTCTGTCTGGAGGAGTCTGTGACAGTATCATGGGGAAGTGAGATTGTAGAGGGCCTTGAATAATTAATTGATGCAAAATATGTGATATGAAGGATGTTTACAACCTTTTAAATCAGAATTGTATAAAATCTTTTTACCCTAATAATTCCATAAGCAGACAATTTCTAGACAAGTTATCCAAATGAATTACAGCCATCTTTATACACCAATTATTATATCATGATTGATTTCACTTTTGCATTAGAAAAGTTACTTTATATAATTTCTGGTATTTATGCAAAGGTTAATCAGTGCAAAGAATATATGGAGAAAATCAAATGAGTATCAAATGGTTAACCTATTTGGTAAGTCTGTGTTTTAAGTATTGACTGTATAATGAGATTAAAATGACCCATCTCAAGAGAAGAAATTGATGCAGGGTCCAAATGAAAAGGGGATGAATTACCACCTATACCAATAAATTTTCGTGGGCAGCCTTCCCCAATGAAATACTCAGAAATAGGCTTATTTCATTTATCCTTCAACACTAGGGAATTTTTTTTTCAAGCCATTTTATACCACTGGCCAGTGATATACAGGCAAAGGCTAAAGAGGGACCTATATGACAAAACACAGTAATAAAGAGCCTTTATAATGCAAAAATAAATCTCTCACCTGACAGTCCCTATTTCTTCTGTCAGCAAATCAGCAAATAATTGATTAACAGATGTTGTGTTCAAGCCACCTTGAGCCACTAAGGCTACTATTCTGTGCTGATGGATCTGTGTGTGTTCAGGGGAACATATTTAAAGTTCAGGCAGTATACCATTATGTCCTAACTTTTACCAGCCCTTCTAGTGTTTTCTCTTCCTGTCAACAAGACCGTACCTCTTATCCAGTGATATATGTATAGGTAGGACTTACTCTGGACTCTTCTGAGCATTCACCCAGTCTTTTAAATACATGTGGCTTTCATAATATTAGGTATATGTAAGAGATTATCAGGGCCACTATGGCAATTTCATTCTCTGGGTCTCCTTGAAGAATCATTGTTGATGACAATCTGGAGTTCCTTTCTTTTTTCCTTCCCTCCATTCATCCCTTCCGTTCTTCCTCCCTCCATTTTCTCCCTCCCTCCCTCTCTTCCATCCTTCCTTCTTTCTTTCCTTCCTACCATCCCTGCTTCCTTCCTTTTTCTTTTTTTGAAACTCAAATCAGTAAGTCCTACTCTCATATGAATTAATTAATACACATATCTCAAAGATTTTAAGCAATGGAGAGGGAACTTTTTCAAAGGGTTTTAATAAACCTAAAATACAAGTCCCAACTTCTCATTTGGGGTTCCTAGTTCTGGTAGACCAACAAGCTAAGAAAGGACTAGTGAAACTTGAAAGATAATTTATTCTGTTAGTCATTATGAGCTACAGTTGCTACTATAGAATGAATATATGAACATACACACACACATGTATATATATTACAAACATATATATATATATATATATATATATATATATATATGTTTGGAATTAAGGGGAATTAAGGGGATTCTTTTGGTAGCAGTTGGAAGTTTGCATTGCTTTGAAACTCTGCTTAATCATATATATTTTTAAAAATTACTGTTAGCTAGCTATATCCCCTGGGTCCAGCATCCAGTTTGGGAGTACTTTTGCTAATGCCACCATATTTAATTGCTCCAATGTAATATATTTATTTCTGTATTTGGTGATATGCTAAATAGCCTAACATATTGAAAAATTAATAACTGTGACTAATCTATGGTCATAGACACTCTTTTATCTCTTGTCTTACAAGACTTCAAAAAGTTTTAATTTAGGAGCACATAGAGCTTAAATAACCATATACATGAAGAGTTTGAAAAGTAAACTAGAACTCTGGAGGAAACACAGGCCAGAGATGAGTCTGGAAGTGTGAGACAGAAGACAGAATATAGTAAGGCATAGAACATCAAAGAATAATCTTGTTTAGGAAGCAGATGGAAAAGAAAAATCAGTGGGGCAAAAAGGATCAGAGAGTTCAGTGAAAACTTAGAAAAATCTAGTGGTATGCAAAGCAAGTGAATAGAAAATTTCCAGTCTATAAAGTCATACAATAAACTTTTCCAGCTATACTACAACAAGCAACAGAAACACATATTCAGTTAGGCCAAAAAACTTGCGTGTAAAGATGAAATTTCAAAAAGGAATAGTTGTAGAGTAATTTAATAAAAGTCTTGGAACTACTAGAGTGTGTTTTTGCTCATTCATTTACCCATTAACTCAACAATGAAGAACTTATCTTATTTCCCTTGGTTGATATTAAATAAGGAGAGATTTTTTTTTCTTGTAGAAAATAATTTCCATTTAATTTTAATGTGTCTTATTAAAAGAGGTGGTGAAATGCAATTCTTTGGCTTTTTAAATTTATAGGCTAGATTCACATCTGTTTATATTGTTTTAAGTGGAAAGATTACATAATCTATATTTATATGTGCATGAAAAATGCAAGAAAATGATGTTAATTTTTGCAATAGCAAAAATCCAGAAAAATTTGAGTCCAGTCATCTGGCATTTGTTCAATAAATTATGATTCACCCATAGCTGAGATTTAAAACATTAATAATTCTGTATATATCAATAATAAAAAATCTCAAAAATGACTATGTAAAAAATGACAAGAGAACAGGGAACAGGGTAATCACATTTGATATGCACATTTGATGTGCATCTGATAGTACACACAAATACATACACATTGTTTTTCTGGAAAAGTCTGCAGAAAACTGTGTCATTACTCTTTAGGTGTAGGACTGGATGGGGGTTGAGGGATCACAGTTGGGAGATATAGCCAGTTTTCAAAATATAGACTATGTACTATTTTTATTTTACTTTTACTATAAACATATATTGTGCTCATGGAAAATAAAATATAAAAGAAATAAAAGGAAATATATTTAAGTTGAAGTGTGAGTTATTTTTCCTAAGGTGTTACATAAAAATGTGTTGCCACAAAAAGATATTAAATGTCATTCTCTGTAAATTTTACCATATTAACTAGATTCCAAATCACCATGATTTCTTTACGACTATGTGGACTTTTTTTTCTGCTTCTGTTTATGAACCTCAAACCCATTCATTATAAAACAGGAGGATTTATATTTTTACCTTGTAACTCGCACCGTGCTTGATGCCTTTGGATTTCCATAGATCTCAGATTAACATGCAAACTGTAAGATTGATTGCATGTCCCCATATGATCCAACTCCTGCTAACCTCTCTAATATTGTCACATGACATTCTTTTAGGAACTGCACTTTTGGTTACATCAGCTTCATTTTGTGTTCCTCAAACTCAATCTTCTCTTATTACAAACACTATAGGTTTGCCTGGAATACCTTATTCTCAGCAGTATTTAAAAATATCAGCTCTTTTGCATCCTTCAAACTTTGATTAAAAGTTCACTTCTTCAAGCTACTTCATCTAAAATGACTCCATTTCTGATATCAACATTTTATCAGGAGAATTCCTGTTTATTTTTTTCACTGAATTTTGAATGACTTTTCTAATTTTTATTGTATTATTTATTTATTTATTAGATCCATTAAGTCAGGAATCCTGTACTTCATATTCGTCATTGTAATCCCTAGATCCTATAATATTTGTTGGCACAGAGCAAGTGATCGCTGTATATTTGAATCAATTTTAAAAATCTCATTTGTTAATGTTTAAACTGAGGAAATAATCTGGTTGAGAATGGGAATATAATAACTGGTCTCACTAATAATTTATACAATCAACCAATATTTATTAAAGTTTAGGTCTAAGCACTATATTCTAAGAAACAATAGTGAACAAAAAGGCCTGACTTTAGGAATTTTGTGTGAACAAATGTCCAGTGTGATAAGCCCTGTCATAAAAGGCCAAGTAGAGCACCTGGGAGGGTCGGTTAGGAAGTCTGCTGGAGAGACTCCCCATTTTGGAGAGTCACAGGCATCTTCTTTTTTTAAAAAATATATTGTTACTACAGAATGTGGACTTACAAAGCAATCATGCATATATGTAGAATTTCTATGTAACAACCTTTCAGCAACACCCCACACCCCACACCATGGCAAAGTATTTGTTACAAATTATGAGATAACATCATCAAACTATTACCACTAACTCTGGCCCACAGCATACATTTGGCACCTTTTCCCCATACCCCCCCACTCCCCCTTATTAGCACAATACATTTTTGTCATTGATGCCAGGATATTACAGTATTGCTGTTTACTAGAGTCCAAAGGTTACATTAATTGTAGTTTTCCCATACTTTTCCACATTCCCACCACCCTGCAATAGTGACGTATATCCATTCAAGTTCATGGGGAAGCTTCATTTTTAATACTTGGGCAAGGACGCATATTCCCTTTCTCTTTAGCTGTTATACCTTAAATTTCAAAAGGGAGCTATAAATCACTAGGTTAAAATATTAATTGAGACCATGGGAATGGATGATATCACTCAAAAGGTATGGTGATTTTAAAACAACTTTAAAATAATTTCAATTAATTTTAGTGAATAAGAACAGGGTTCTTCTAAGCGAAACAGTCTTGGTCATTTCTCATCCCCCTGGCCTCACCAATAAAGGAGGAATATGTAGAGCTACATCTTCTGTGAGAGGAGAGTGGCCTTTCTAAACTTCAGTTGGAAAATGGAGAAGAATAACACTTAGTCTAAAGGATTATTGTGTTCAATGAAATAAAATTAATTAATATGGAACTTGGCATATAATAATCGTTCAAAACAGGCTATTTCTTATTTTAATATCCAGCTTACACCCTCAAGCCATTTTAAATGCTGAGTCCAGATCTTGCAATAAGTATTCAATAACCTTTCAGTATCTATTAAATTGAAAGCAAAATTTACAGATAGACATTCAAAATCACTCACAATATAGACAGAGATATCTCTTCCAATTTCATAACTTTTCTATGTTCCCAAGCAACATATGGTTTGTACTGGGACTTTCTTTTACCTAAATACATCCTTTCTAATTGTGCCTGAAAAAATCCCACCCACCCTTCAAAATACACTTCAAATGTCACATCCTTACAAGAGCATTCTTGATATCTCTACCTATAGTATATATCACTATTTTCTAAATCCCTATACTTCACCTGTTGACTATTTCCTCTATGGTTGTCTGTTAGTTTTGTCACCTAAATAGACCAAGCTAATTAAGAGCAGGAAATAATTTCATTTGCTTCCCTCTATACTCCCTTGCTCACTACAGTCCCTAATAGAATGTCTGCACAGAATTGACTATTTCTCCTCCCTCCTGATAGACAGATTAAATAGAGGGATAGATAGATGGATAGATGGGTAGACAGAAAGATATGTGTCTTCATTTATATATGCATTTTATATACTTATATATGCATATGCAGAATTTTTAAATACAGATAATTTTCGTTATGTAGTTGGTGTTTCTAGGCTATGATATCCTATTAATTAAAATGCATAAAATCATAGAAAAAGAGAAACATCAGAATTAGAAAGGATCATCTGCTCCAGTGTTCCTAAAAGGGGTGTTCAGGAAAAACAATTGTGGAATTTAAATATGCACATATCTGGAACCAGACACAGAACCTCTGATTCAGTAGGTTGGTGTTGAGGCTGTAACAAGTGAATTTTGTTTAAGTTTGAAAGGCAATGCTGATGCTCACTCCTAGTTGAAAAATACTGATCTCTTTGACCACCCCCATCCAAACTTCTTACAAATGAAACACACTCTGAGAGGTCAATTTCACAGGTTATGGAAGAAGTTGAGGAAAGAAGTAAGAAAACTCAGGTGTTTTGGGACATACATAAATGAAAACAGCACTCTGGTTTTCTCTATTTCCCTCTTATTTTGCTGTTACCTTTATATTTTTCCACAGGCAGCAACACTTTAAAAAAAAACTGCAGCACTGATATTCTGTCATAAACACCCATGTGAGCATAATTGCTCAGTAGCCAAAGTTTATTCTGGAGACAACGTTCCTAAGAGAACTTGAGAGACCGTCAGGGCTTTTCCCATTGAGGTGTAGGGTCCCAAGAGCATTTTCTTTCATCCCAACTCAAATGAAAATATGGAGCCAAGCAAGGTGAGCCTATTGTTCCATAAATAGAACATATATTATATGTGTGTGTGTATATATATATCTACTAAATAAATACGCAATCCATGGGGAAAAGAAAACATATTAAAATTCATGGTGTAGTTGGAATGGGTCCAGTCTCATTAGATGTTGCCATATTTGATAAATTTTCCTCATTAGCTAAAATTATTGAATATATAAATTATTCCATGAACTCATTTTTAGCAGAACGGCATAAAATCTGCTTAATTAATAATGATTATAATACATTTCATAGGCTCCTTAATTTTTAAAAAATAAAAATTTTTATTTTTAAATAAAACTTTTATTTTGAAATGACAAATCACAAAAAATAATTATTCTACCAATGTCTTCTTCAAAGCCCTGAAATTCATTACTGTGTGTATATTTTGGGGAGAATCAGACATTTACAAAGTTGATCTTAGCACCTTTGGAATAATCTTTAAAGTATTGGTAAGATAGAATTTAATGCACAGAGCCTAGATAACGCCATAAAATCTCCCATGGAATTCATAGAGTTAATACCTGGAAGAAAAGACCAATCTCAAATGAAAATGTGACCAGAAGATATTTAAAGCCCTTCGTGTTTAAAGTTAAAATTCAGCAAGGATTCTTGAATAATTTTATCCAAAAATAGGAGATATTAATTTCATTATTACTAAATTATTATTAAAACACAGGGCAATCAATGATTTAAATCAAGCTGAGCTAATTGAGAGTGAATTATCATCATCCTCTGTGAGAATATTGCTCATAAATTACCTCTGAAGTCCAAAGGATTATTATGCATTTATTCTTGTAAATTATGACTCCATGGTAAACTGGATGAGATTTTAATATTTTAGCATTCATTAAGTTGTGAAGCCTTAGAGCCAGCATAATTATCAGCAAGCCTGTTTTGTCTAATGAGAATAATTCTTTTACAGTTAATTGCCATAATTATCATAAATTTATTTAAATTCATATTAACCTATAGAATTAAAGTTAATATTTATATTTTGCATATTTTATTTTAGAATTAAGGGATATAAGGTTAGTTCCTACTCTGAAACACTTAACATAAAGGCTTGTGTAATATGCAATGTGGGAGATCATTTGATTTTATACTTAGCATGGAGATTATACAATTATAAATAAATTACATAAGCTCATAGCAGCTTATTTCAGCTGTACTATGAAAATATGAAAAAATGACCCTTAGAACTGAGTGTCAAGCAAAGAAAACACAAAACACAGGTAAGAAGAAAACTATGTTATTTGGAATAAATTTTGAAAAATTTAGAAATGTGCATATGCTTATTTATTTTTTCCTTCTGATTTGGAACTTGGGAATTAAAATAATTTCCCTAAAATTTCCAAAGAAGGTTAAAGTGAAGCATTTGCACAGAATGTCATTATTTTACTTTTCTCTTATTACAGGAAGAAGTAGGGGTGTCTTTTCTCATTTTTATAGTGCTTATCTGGATTACTAAAGTGTTAAGTGAGTTAACAGAAATCATTGACGAAATTAGGATCAAATTTCAAATGATTTACCAAAATATGAATAAGGATAATTTCATACAAAATGCCAATAATTATTAAATTATTTTATAGGAATATACTGCTGATAAAAGTATTACCAACTGCTAGTTAGACCTGGAGGCTTGAGCAAATTCGGGTTCGACTTTTTGGCAGTAATATTTTCGTGAGTTGCATTGTGCTGCAACAGGAAGCACATTCATGTCCAATTTCCTCTCTTTCCCTGATAAGATGTATTATCAGCCTGACCCATCTCTGATAAAGTTCTCCACTTTCAAAGAGATTCAACAGCCATTGATGAGCATTGCCTAGATTCTTACTGTATTAAAGGTTGCAAAAGATGACACATTTTGTCATTCCTCCTGAATTTATTAGAATTTACTAACTTTTTAACTTCTCCACTGTCTTGTTAGACTGTATGTGTGGTTTATACATGACAAGTAGAATGAATGCTTAATTTTTTCTTTACATTATAGTTTTCAAAATAATTTATCCATTTTCAGTGTCCTTCTGAAAAGATTAGACTCTTTAAAAAATATCATTATGAATCGGTGTTTTAATTACAGATAAGATTGTTCCTTTGCCTTTATCATTCTTTGGCCTGGAAGATCATTTACAAAATCGCTTGCATCCTTTCAGCACCATTCCATGTAGTAGATTTTAATAAAATATTTTCTTTATATTTCTTGCATTAAATTTTTGCAACAAGGCCTAATGACCTTTAGGGAAAATAATATCTGGGTTTTAAAATCTGAGGACTAATGTAACTCATTGTTATTGTGTTGGTCATTGTTTCTGTACCTTCCCAGTAGGCAAAGCTCAGAAATAAGAAATAATGCATTATGAGTTTATACAACATTTCCAAATAAAATTTAGGATAGGATGATAGTATTTATATTTAAATACTTGATAATACATTTTTATATCTTTACCCTTTTACCAAAAAGCCCGCTTCTTAGCAACATAAACATAATTACTTACATACTTAATCCTACTATCTATATAACAATTTCAAAATAAGAATATCAATATTATTACTGAAAATATGATTGTAGGAAACCAGTTGAGTTTTTTGTTTGTTTGTTTGTTTATTCAGTTCTTCTTGTCACTGGACCATTGGGAATATACACTAAAATTACAGCTCTTTTAAAGACACTTGAAATGAATTTCCTTCCTGTGATTAAGGTACAAACCACAAATAAGTCTATTTCTTTCAGTTTTCTTTTGATATTTAGGGATACTTTTAAAATTTTGTTTTATTTTATAACTATGTAAAACATGTAGACAGTTCCAAAAAATCAACATAAAAGATGGGTACAGAAATATCTTGATTCCTTTTTTTGGTCCACTCTAGCCTGTTCCTCCCCACCCCATAACCACGTTAATATTTTTGCTTATATTTATGGTTTTAAAAGAATAGACATATATACATATGTATTTTAACCCTCTGTTTTCTTTGATAAAAGTTACTATGCTCCACATGTGGTGCTGAACATTGGTTGCTTCACTTAGCAGTATATCTTGTCTATAAAATATGGAATTATATAAAACTATTCCTCATTTCTTGGAATCTATTGTTTGAATATATCTTAGTATTTTCAACCAGTCCTCTACTAATGGATGTTTGGATTGCTTCTAGATTTAAAGTCCTGCTGTACTAGATCATCACACTCTTGGCCAGTGTATCTTTGCATTGAATTTTATATTCAGTATCTCTGGGAAAAGAGGGGAAAAAAATGTACATATAACATTGCTAGACATTGTCAAACATCCATCCACAGGAATTTTATCACTTTGTATTCCCAATAGCAACTTATGAAAGGCCTATTTCCCCGTAGCTTCAGCAACATAATCTGTTATCAAAACTTTTGATTTTTGCTGAACTGTAGTGTTAGAAATAATATCCCAGTAAAATTTAAATATCATTTCTCATATTAATGGAAGAGATTCAATTTTTTTATAAGTCTGAAGGTTTTATATATCTTTTCTTTTTATACAGTAATGATACTTTTTCACATCTACATTTAAAGTTATTTATATAGGGATATTAAAAGTTTTGTCTGTAATATGAGTTATAATTATTTTCCCATTTTACCTTTTTTAGTTTATTTTTTGATGTGAATATTTTTATGGTTTTATGCAGTCAAATTTATAAATTTTCTTTGTTGATTTTGAATTTTTGGGAAAATTTGGGAAATATATTTGGGAAAATATCATACAGTAAACAGCCTTTATGTAGGAATTTAACAATTTTTTCTTCTGTACATAAAGTTTACTTTTTACATTTAACATTTTAATCCTTTTGAAATTTATCCTGCTGTTTGGTAAGACAAATTTCCAATTTTCTTATTTTCTCATTTCTATTCAGTTTTGTCAGTTATTAAAATTGTCCATTGTTTTCTGACATATTTGAGATACTGACTTTATCATATCCTTACATATTCAACTTGTCCCTTTTTGTCCTTTTCCTTCTTTTCCAATATCCTGTCTCTGTGTTTATGTACCAATTCCACAACGTTTTAATTATAAGACTTTGCAGTATGTCTAATTATGTTAGGGATAGCTGTGTCCCTTCAACTTTTCCTGAATATTCTTGCTTGACTATTGTTAAAAAATAACTTTATAATTTGGTGTTCAACAGTTTACTATTATGTACCAACATGTGTTTTTCCTTGTAATTATCCTGCTTCGATTCACTGAACTCCTTTAATGAGAAAATTTTGTCTTTCACCAAATTTAGAAATTGTTTAGTTAGTATTCTTTTGAATAGTTTTTCTGTGCCAGTCTGTGTCTCTTGTATATTGTGCATCTTTTTTGTTTTTTTTTTCTTTTTCAAAGCATATCATTTAGTTTGACTTATTTTCAGGTTCATAAGCCTTTTCTTCTGTTTTACTCAAACTTCTATTTAGCCTACTTATTAAATTTATTATAAATCCAGACATTCCATTCTTCTTTTCTTTAATATCTAACATATTCTTATTTATGTCTTCTACTTCTTAGCTAAAATTTCTCACTTGTTCATTAATTACAAGCATATTTTCTTTATATCTTTGAGCATAGTTAAAATACAATAGTCACAAACCCAATTCTTCGAAAACCTGTATCATTACTGAAAACATGTGAGACTTTTTGGTTTGATCATAATTGATTACCTTTTCTCTTGAGTATGGGTGATATTTTCCTGTTTCTTTATATGTCCTGTAATTTGGGATGGCATCCTTGACATTATGAATGGTATTTATACAGACTATGAAAAGAATAATTTTATATTTATTTTTTAAGCAGGCAGTTAATGTGGCTGAAGTTAAGCATCAAACTGTCTCCCTCATCATAGGTACCAATTAGAATCTCTGTTCAATTCTTTTAGCCAAAGATTTGGGCAGAGATCCTGCAGAGAAGTTGGGAATCCTTGCTCTCTGATTCTGTCCATTCAAGATGGACTCCTCATGTCCAGCTGCTATAGTTGTGCCAAATTCTGACTTTTAGCAACCTTGCTTTGTATGGACTTGGGTTTATGTTCCAAACAAAAGTGGTCAAAGTGGGAAATATATCTAGTACCATCCTTTCTTCGAAGTGCATACTTCTTCCAGTATCTGCTTGCTGTTGATATCCATCATGTTCTTATTTTATTAGATGAGTTAAATTACACAAATTTAAGTTAAATTTATATATCTTTTTCTTACTTCTAGGGAAGTGATCAAAGCTTTTCTCCTTGCCGCTATTAAAATGTTGGGTTATATTGTTGGATAGCCAAGACTAGCGCTCCCCTTTGATTCCTCATGGAAACAGTATTTGGTCATTGTTTTTTATTGAATTATTTCTCCCAAAAATATGTGTTGAAGTCTTAATCTCCAGTACCTCAGAATGTGACCTCATTTGGAACTAAGGTCATTACAGTTGGAATTAAACAAGTTAAAACAGGTCATACTTGATTAAGGTGGACCCATAATCCAAAATGGATGGTGTCCTTATAAGAAGAGAATATTTGGACACAAGGCAAGAGACGGAGAGGTGAACACCATGGATTACCTCCAAGTCCCTGCCAGAAGCAGAAAGAGGAAGCAGAAAGAGGAAGGAAAGAGAGTACACTCTACAGACATGGAGGGATGCAAAGCCCTGCCAACACCTTCATTTACATCTTCTGACCTTTAGAACTGTGGGAAAATTATTCTCTGTTGTTTTGAGTCACCCAGTCTGTAGTACTTTGTTATGGCAGCCCTCAAATTCTAAGACAATCTTGATATACATACTCGTGTGTAATTGGATTCTGCTTGCTAATATTTTAATATTCATGCATGGATATTTGATATTTAAAAGTGAGATTTATTTCTTTTTATTTTTGGTACATTTTGACACATTTTGGAATAAAACTTAACTCATGTCATGAAAAGAATTGGAAAATTTCCTTCTTTATCTATGCTTGGAATAATTTGAGTAGCCCTATATTATCTATAGAATAAAATTTCATAGAATTCCTCTATAAAACCATCTGCATCTAGTGTTTCCCTGTTGGCGTGCACTTTTATTGCTCTCTCTATAACTTCCTTATAAGTTTTGCTTTTCAGACTTTCTTTGCCTAAGAAGAAATACGGTTACTATTATTTATATTTATATAGTTTTCAGATTTATTTGGGTAAAGGTATACAAATTATTCTATTCCACTTATTTCTAATTTGTGTTTTTGTGCATTCTCCCTTTTTCTTAATTAGTTTAGTTATTAATTTGTCTGCTTTGCAATTTTTTTCAAGGAACTAACTTTGAATTTACTGCTTTGTTCTATTATTTTTCCTAAACTCATTAATTAATAGGTGCAAAAAAAGGTAGCCCATTGCTCCAAGCAGAACAATTTTAGTTCATTTTCAGGAGCAAAAAAATAAATAAAATGTTGAAGAACACAATCTTCTTTGTCTGTTTCTACCTAGCAATTTTCAGATTTGAATTATCAGAATTTAAGAAAAGAAAATCGACTAAAAGGAATTCAAAATTTATTTCTAATATGAATTAGAAATGACAGCTACAAAGTTGGCAGAAGTTTTCTGTTTTTCCACTCATTTAGTTGGGTCAACAATCAAGTTTATAGTTCACAGTTTATGGATTAAGATGTGTGCCAGCCAGAAAGATGCCAGTCAACTAAAGGTCTCAAGGCAGAGGGAGCACTTCCATGAAAAGAGCAAAAGAATGTTCTGAAGCAACAAATGTGCTTCCTCTACATTCTTTCCAAATACCTTTATACTTCAGCTTACCCAAAACAACTTCATTGGCTTAACCACTCTGAAAGGAAGCTGTAAAGGAATAACATTATGGTCATAAAACAAATACTAAAACCTGAAGGCACTCATTAATAAACAACAGTCAGGATTCAGATTTGATTTCCAGTTCTGTTAGTAAATAGGTCTGCTAGTTTTCCTTCCTTCCTTCCTTCCTTCCTTCCTTCCTTCCTTCCTTCCTTCCTTCCTTCCTTCCTTCCTCCCTCCCTCCCTCCCTCCCTCCCTTCCTTCCACCCTCAGTTTCTTATGTATAGCACAATTGATTCAAGGTTTTCTGAATTGTGTTCCACTCACACGTAAGTTTTTCTCTTAAGTTGCTCTGAGTGCTGCCCTGGGAGCAGGTAGAAATGGCTAGAAGGAAACGGAATGAGTGAGGATGCAATAAGACTCTCCATGTTTGTCTGTTTTTTAGTTTGGCTCCTGCTTCTTATTTCATTTAAAGGGGAAAATAAAGTCTGCTAAAAAATAAACTGCAAGGTTCATTTTACCTTTACAATTTGAATTTTTTATATCATTTTCTCCTTACGTGATATAGTGTTGGCAGAGAAAGGAATGGAATACATAGCTGGTGTTTAATCTCAATTTATATATCACCCATAATAAAAACTTTCACACCCTCCATGTTTTCCTGTTTCACTGGCCTTATATCCATTATTGTTCTTCAGTATGTGACTTCTCTGGTAATATCATAACTTAATGGATTTTCCACAATGGAGCAGCCCTATTAATGAGAAGCTCTTTCATGTTCAGCAAACGTCTGCATTTTATGGGCTCAATACATGTAACATAGTTGGTGGAAGACTCGAGATTAGTCAGTGAGTCAAGAAAGAAAATGAAGAATGGCCATGTCTGCTGTATATACACATCAATATGAAGCAAATAATAAGAATCACATTATATGCTTCTGAACTAAAAGTTGTGCTCAGAATTCTGTGGGAAAAAGCACCCCGTGAAAAAATATTGTGCTAACTACCTTGCCTCTCAAGGATTACTTATTTTTTCTACAATTAGTAGTGCGAACTAATTCCTCCTTTTGTTTACTAATGGATCAAAGAGATAAGAAATGGATTTTATTTCAAATTAAGAATATTAAAGCTGCTTTGTTTGCCAAAAATATTTGACAAGCTGATACTCCAGGAAAGCGTCAATAGCTGAAAATATTTATAATTCATTTTTCTGGAAACTCAAGATTACAGAAGAGCTTGTTCTTTACATTGTAGTTAATTGCAATGATGGTCCCAAGTTTACACCCTTCTTTGTCTATCTTTTTTGCCATGTGACTTCACGGTGCCTTAGATCAGGGTAGCCCCCACCCTCACCCCAAGCCACTGGACTCTACAGTGTGACTTCCTTTAATAGTTTTTGGCTTGTGCACTGGTATTGCTCTCTTGAACATCTGCATCACCATGAAGGTATGCCCAGAGTAATGTGCTTAGGATGAAAGGCATGTGCAGCATGGTCAAATCACCAAAGTGGCCCTAGGCAACACCAACCTAAATCAGCCAACATTTAGCTGTTGTGAGTCTACAAAATAATGTATATGTGAGCATGGCCAAGACCAGAAAAATGGATCACAACCTAAACTGCCCACATGCAAATTGTGGCCTAAGTAAACACTGAATGTACTAAGCCACTGTTTTTTTGGTAATAAATAATTGGTATTGAATTCTGATGTTTAATTACAAATCTTTGAATAAGTGAGATTTATTTATTTTCGTACTCCTTGCACCTATTTTTCTCAGGATGTGACTATAACATTTTTGTATTACTTAGAGCAATATTACAATTTTTAAAATGAGATCAATATTTCCTTGACTTAGAATGCATTCAAATTCAATACTTAAAGAATATTTCTTGTATTGATTTCTAAAGTGATTTAATATTTTAAGGCAAACTGATACTCTACAGTGAGAACTGGGCAAGAAGTCAAAAGCTGTGGCATTATATATGTGAGTTAAAAATGCATATATTATTAGTCTCTGGACCACAGTTCTTCCACTTATCAAATATGTGTAATAAAACCAATCCTTAATTAGAAATTTACTTAGATAATTATATGGCAGGAGGTAGGTGAATATCATATTTTTAAATGTATTATGTAAACAATTATTTCAAGTTACAAGTCCATTGGTACATTGTTTGATGTTCTAATTTTCTAAAATTTATTTATTTATTTTTGAGGTATCAGGACCAAGAATTGAACCCAGAACCACATATGTGGGAGGCTGGTGCTCAATCACTGAGCCACATTGGCTCATGTGTGTTGATTTTTTTTACTTGTTTGCTTATTGTTGTTGTTGTTTTTTTTGGAGGCACCAGGAACAGAACCTAGGACCTCCTATGTGGGAGGTGGGTGCTCAACTTCTTAAACCACATCCACTCCAGATGATGTTCTGATTTTTATTCAATAAAAATTGTAAATCTGAACTCAGGAAATAAAATTGGTAAAATTATGTATTTGTAATTTACTTACTTCTTCTTTAAAACTCAGAAGATAGTGTAAAATTTAAGGTGCCAAATCTATCCAAAATTTGATTATATGGAACCCTCTGCTGAATTATTCCTCTGGATGATTAGTGTGCTAATGTGATTAACTATTTTCTTTTTCTACCTATCAAATGGAAATATAAGCCGAAAAAAAATTATAGAGCAGAGTCATCAAAAAATGTTTGAAAATTTCAGATTATAGATTCAAAGGATTTTTGGTGCTTGAGGCTTATAGAATGTTTTTTAAAATCCTAATAATTTTTCTCATTTGGCTCAATTTGTTTTACTTTCTCAGTCTCAACCAGGCACACTACATGCCTAGTAGTTAGAAATAGTGACACATAAATACACACATACATGAAAATATTTAGGTATTGTTCAAATCAGTGCTAAATCTTAACTATGGGTGTATAAGAGGGTATATTTGTATGTGTATAGTTCTCAAAACATATTGTTACTTGTGTTAGAAATGAGGGCTAACAAATTGTGACTGAAGATAAAGGAAAATAATTTTCTTCCTAATATTCTAAATTTTTCTTTTATTTCTTTTAAAGGCAATATTAAATGGGTTCAAAAAGAAATCAACTTTCGCCAAAGGATAGGGAGAAATTAAGAGCAATAAAATGAACCCAGAATCATTGATTCAAATGTGAACTCCTGATGTCCTAATACAAGTCCTAGTTACCAGTTTCAATGAAGGAGTACTGTAAATTGAAAAATAGCTAATTGCAAGAACTAGTTCAGTTTAGTGAAAAAATGAAAATAACCTCCATTTGTCAGAGAGTTATGCAGTTTTCAATATTTTTTTTCTTCTTTTCATATTTGGCTCATACCTAGAGCACTTTATGAGTTCTAAACAACTATGCACACACAATATGTCCTAATAAATCTTTGCCTACCTTGAGGATAAAAACCATATAAGTTAAAATAGTCCTTTCTTCTCCATTTTTAGCAAATGAACTGGCTGGGAATTTTTAGGCTTTGATAGTTCTTCATGTAATGTTGCAGATTATCTCAGTGGTAGGTTTGCTTAAAAATTTAATAAAAATCTGTATTCCTTTAAACATCTTTTTTTTTTCCCCACAAAGTGCTATAAACTAGCATACATTTTACCTGGAGAATAGGGTGATGCATACTGAGAATGCATTTCTATTAAAAAAATATTTTCCTCTCAAAAATTGGAAAGACTAATATGGGAAAGCTACAAAAGGAAACAGGAACTTTTTCAGATAAGTGGAGCACTTCCTTTCTTTAAACATTTCTGGAACACTTAAGAATTTGAACAAAACAATGGATACACAGTATTTTCCCTCTCTCTTTCATGTAAGCCACTAAATAAGTCATGTGTTCATGTTCATGAGGCATTCAACTTCTTACAACCTAGTCAGGGACAGTAATCATATTCTTCTCTATCATAGTTATAGTTTTTCCCCCAAAATTATTGCCTTAGATGTCTACTGAGAACAAAAGCTTCCACAACTATATAATGAGCCAAACACTCCTTGTTGTATCTGCTTCCTTGGTTCAATTTGACTAGTTACTGCTTCAATGTGCTGAATGGGTCCTTTCCGCCCCAAAAGAACAGGAAGAGCAGCCAAAGCTATGTAGCCGAGTCTAACTAGCAGTTAGATAGGAGACTCTGAATTGAACACTCCTAAGAAGAAATAATTTTCTGTGTTATATAAAGATTAAAGTAGAATAAATGTGTTCAAATAACTTATTCCCTAAATGATTTAAGATATTTTAAAAATATATATATCTTACACCCAAATAATGTATTGGTATGCCATTGAACAAAAGTATGACAAAGAAAAACTAACTGTAATGAGAAATATGATAAAGGTAAGGTTAGAAGAATACACAAAATGTTTAAACTAAGGTCCTAAATAAACATTGCTAGGAATGACCCATACCTTTGTCTCTGAAATCCAAACAATTAATATGAGATAAGTATAGTTGGCTGAATAATTCTCAGTGTTAAAGACAAATGAAAATGAGATTTTTTTCAGGAGACATACAACTTTCCTTGTATGATATGAGAGTTTATTCATTTATTTGTTTTTGTCTGTCCTCATAATGGGGATAATTTTAATGTGGTAAATAGTAATTTTGAGCAATGTAAATATTGTTCTACCTTTCAAGATAAGTGCATTGAAGTACTTAAATAAGCTCTGAAATTGTCATTTTTGTTTCACTTCTTAGCTTGTAGCCTATTTTCATGTAAATGAACTTTTTCAAAACTGATGACTTTAAGTTTAGAAAAGTTAATCTGAAACCCTACAAGAAAACTATGGCATCTGCATATCATTAATGACTATTTTTCTGTGCAATGATAGAGAAATGGAAAATGGAGATTGCCCCAATTCATTCAATTGCCTAATCAAGTTATTGATGCAATAATTAAATAGAAGTATTATTGCTTGGTCACAAACTCTAAAAATATAATACCAGCATGTTGGAAAATAAAACATAGTTTCTGTTTTATATAGAATTATTGTAAGTTGAATGACTGATTTTGATAATATAGAGTATGATAAAATATGCACTGGTTTAATGATAACTCTATGAATTGTTAAAGAAAACAAATCAAGATGGCTCAACATTCCTAAATAAAAGCAGTCCTTTAACAGGAGATGAGTAGTTAAGAAGTCTTGAATGATTATGCTATTAATACAAAAACAACATTATTGTGACCCAGTCAGAAAACAAAATGACATCTACAAAATTTGGGACAGTTGAGTTTTACATGAGTTCTGGCATCTCTGATCTCAACCATGATCTGATCTCAACCTGACTCAACATATCTATAACTAACATATAAAAATCATCCCTTATGACCACTTAGTATTGGAGTTAAGATCTCAATTTTGTTTCTCCCAAATAGATTCATTTTGTCTGGCTGTGTGGTGGAGAGGACATTATATGTTTATACAAAGATTTATTTTGGTAAAATGTAGAGTGGCATTTACTGTCCCTAACTCCCAAAATGAACAAGGATAATATATGATGGCCCAAACCATTTCTAAACAAGTACCACAAGTACATGTAACACATTTCATGATAAACAGAATGCCTAAAATGAAATTAGATTTATCAGAAATTAATAGAATGTGATATTTAATCAACTCCTTTCTTAATAGTTATCAGTACTAGAGTTTTAAAAATCCAGGTAATTGAAGTTTACCATTTTACCAATTCTAGAATTGCTATCTTAAGGATAGAGGTAACCACTGTTGGCTGTGGTTCAGAAGAAGTCCTTTTTCACAAATGAAAGCACCAACATATTCCAAAAATGATTTAGAATCTAAAACTACAGAACCCATATATTGTAAGACTCCCAAAGGCAAGAAATAAAATTAAAATTGGTCTCATGTGGCTGCTGACACTTTAAAAAACAAGACTACATGAGATTTACAGCAACAAAAATCATCAATATATATGGATAAAAGTAACTGTCTTCAACAAACAAAGTAAACCAGATATTAAAAACTCAAGAACCTCAGAAGTAGATCTATATATGAAACAATTTTATGAGTATGTTAAAGTTATTTAAAAGATAAGAAAAAGAAGAGGAAATGAGATATGAATAAAATATTATGAAAAGGAACAAAGTACACCCTAAAAATAAAGTAAAAATTTCTGGAAATAAAAATACAATAAGTCTTAAAATGAAAGTTAAATGGATGAATTACGTATCAAACAAAATATGGCCAAACAAACAATAAGTGAAGAAGAAAACAGGTCTCTGGAACTACTAGAATATCACGAGAGATGAAGTTTGGGAAAGATTAAGAGAAAGTATAGAATGAAAAGTTGTAATAAGTGCTGAATAGGATATCCTGAAAGAAATAGATAGATGTTTGATATGTTCGCACACGAAATTAATTGTTACGGGAGATTGAGGCATGCCTCATTCGCCTAACTGTCATCCTGTATGTACTATTAGTACTAGTAGAAACACAAGTTGTTTGCCAAACCCTAACCCTAACCCTAAAATTGTCCAAATTTTCAGGAGAAATTATGGTTACAAAATGCAAGGGTAACTAGCCTACATTGTACCCCTGGCATTGATACTGATTTGATTCAGAACTAGATTTTGCTTATTCAGTCATGGAAGCAAATATTAATTATACAATTAAAGGATAGGAATAAAAGATACTGATGGGTAAAGGAAAAACACATGTATCTTCCAAATTAGTGGCTAGTACAAAATTAGAATGGTTAATTATACCTGCTAAAAAACGGGGAGGTTTACTGAGCTGCCCTTTGTCTATTACTTTATTTTTTTGAAATTGAAATAAAGTTTTTTTAAAAAGGTGTATAAGGAATGAAAGGCTGTTTTGCATGTTTATATCACTGTAACTATGTATTAAAATGAAACATGAGGAGAAACAAAGATTGGAAAACAGTTTGGCAATTTCCTAAAAGAAGTAAAATTACACACCAACCATATGAGATGGCCATTCCAAATTTAGTAATTTACCATGGAGAAATTCAAACCGTTGTTCACACTAAAACTATTACACAAATTTCTTAGGAGCTTTAATTATAATAGCAAAATAAGGATACAAACCATATAACCATCAACAAGTAAATGGATAAACACATTGTAGTATATTTATACCATGGAATTCTGTTCAATAAGAGTAATTAAAAAAGCATTGTAGCTACAATATGGCTAGATTTCAGTATAATTAAAGTGAGTAAAAGAAGCCAGCTCTCCCCACCCTCGAAAAAAGTACATATTTTATGATTCTGTTCACATAATCTTCTAGAAATTTGTCACAATAAGACCATCTTTGGAAAATGTCCCTTGCCTTTGAAATTATTAACATGCGGCATTTTGCCTATTGCCCCAAGGTCATTCATTCATTCAACAACTATCTATTGAGTGATATTGTGCCATAGACACTCTTCTAGGAGCTGGGTAAAGCAGTTAATAAAATAGACAAAGTTCTTGCCCCAACTGAAACTATATTCTACAAGAGGAGACCAAAAGTTATAAATAAGTAAATTGTATAATATATTAAATATGATTGAATATTAAGGAGAAAGTCCATGGAAGGGAGAGAGAGGTTTTAGGGTGTTGGTTGTAACTTTAAATAGGATATCAGAGAATATATTACTAAGATGTGTAAATAAAGACATTACAGAGCCCCATCTGAGATAAAGGGGTTCCAGACTGAAAGAACATTAGAAGTAAGCCTCATTCTCCTTTTTATCTTTCCTGTTTCTTCCTACTGTCCAGTTCCAAAGTTACTCCTCCGTATATTTTGTTTTTTATTACAGTAGCATCTGACTACCAGAGACAAAAATCTATATTATGTGTCTATTGGTATTGGACAAATTACTCCAAAATGTAGTGAGTTAAAGCAGCAATAAGCATTCATTATCTCATATAGTTTCTGTGGGTTAATGATTAAAGAGAAATTTTGCTGGACAGTTCTGTCTCAGGGGCTGTCATGGGGTTCCAGACAAGATGGTGACCAGGTTCCAGTCATCTGAAGGCTTCACTGGAACTGGAGGATCTGCTTCCAACATGTCTCCCTCACATGACTTAGAGGTAGGCCCTGGTTGTCATTACTAAGAAATCTCAGGTTTTCCTCCACACAGATTTCTCTACAGGATGGCTTGAGTATTTTCACGATGTGGTGACTAAGTTCCCCCAGAGCAAGTGCCCAAGAGAGAGAGAAGTGAGGAATTATCCATTTTTGACAGCTTCAGAAGACATATAGCAACACATATATTTGCCACATTTATTCTAGTTGTTTGAAGGAAATCACTAAATTTGGTCTACATTTAATAAGAGGGAATTTAGGCTCTTCCTTTTAAAGTGAGGAATGTCAAAGATTCCCAGGTATATTTTAAAATTACCACAATGAGGAAAATAGCAGATAAAAAGTCCCAGTAGTAGGCATATTAAAGCAAAGTCTCCTCACTGGCAAAATAAAAGTAACAATAATGAGGCTGGGTGGGCTGGATTAGATTATTTGTCAGATAGGACGATGCCACTATTAGAAAATGATCTCCAAATCCTGTTGTGGATACTTTACTACTTGGAGAAAATGCAGTGGTAAACTGCAGATGTTTATGCGGTTTTTATGCCCTAAGGTCCTATTTTCCCCATGGCTGCAGCTTGAAACTTGGCCCTAGAGCCCATGCCAGAGATTGTATACTTTGAGCACTATAAATCACATTAGTGTTGATGCAATTTCAAGTAGCATGTGTGTAGCTTTAGCAGCAATAGAAATTGCCTTATCATAAGTAAACACTAGCATATCTGTACATAGTACCTAGATTTGGGTCAGAAATGTATGAAGTCAAAGAAGAAGTATGTCAGAAAAGAAGCATTCAGGTGAACAATGCACAGGATGATGCCTGGAGAAAGGATGTTAGTAAAGTTTGACTAACTAGTATTAGGCATCTGTCACTATGTTGCCATTATGAATAATTTTTCATATATATATACTCAAGAAACAGAAGTAGTCTTTAACCCAATGTCATCTGTTAAAATGTAGACCAGAGCCTTTGGTCTTTTCCAATAAAAAAGTGATAATAATCAGTTGCTTAGAAGTCTGCTTTTGCTCTTGTCCTTAATTTATCAGGCCATGAGCAAATGCATGTCATATATTCTTGGTTCACATTAATAATCTCTGTATTAGAGGACTCTAATTTCATGGGAACATCTATTCACTTACGATGACTTGTTGAAGTCTCACAAAAGTTCTATTTCAGTAATATATGCAGTACACTAAAAAGAATAAATTTTACTGCCTGTAAATCATATGCCAATTTTACAAATGAAACAAAATAACAAAATCCAGAATTTTAGGATTTGTTAAACTGAATGTCCAATTTCCATATTCAAAACATGCATCATTGTATTTATGTTCATTTTTTCTTGTGTGTAAGTCATTGTTAAGTTTGAATATAACTCTTAGCCCTCCAGACAACCTGACAATATATAGATTTTACCCAGTCCCAATCTATATCCATATACTCTTCTTCTTACTGGCTCTAGTGGATTAGATGCTTGTTTACTTATCCGAGGTTTGTTATTTTAACTTTTGTTATTTCAAACAGCTATCTGTTTGAATCTATTCCCTTTTCTTCCAAGTATCTTTGCTTCTATCTGCTATTTCCTCTTTTTTTCAATTGTTATCCCCAAATTGCCATTTTATTAGATCTTTCATTTTAGCATATAAACAGTTAAATCCTCCTAGTCTTACACCCAGGAATGCACAATTAAACAATTGTTCTTATCAAGCTTTCATTTCCCTCCCCACTGTGAGCTACCTGAGGGAAAAAAACCTGTATTTCATGCCTGTTTTCCTAATATCTAACACAGCGCCTAAGACAACAGATGCTTTATAAGGTTTGATTAATGGATTTAAGCACAAATAAAAGAAAAGGGCATAAAATTGTAAACAATATTAGAAAGCTCATGATTTTTCCCCCTATTATATTGGCTTCAATTTGCACATAGAACCTTTTTTTAAAGGAAATAACCAATCTTATTTGATGGAAAGTATAGCATAGTGATTACAAGAAAGTGCTTTAGATTTAGACACAACTAAGTTTATATTCTACATCTGCCAGGGTATCTTCTGGAGACAAATTATTTAAAATCTCTAATCACGGTTTCCTTAACTGTAGAATGGAACTAACTGTTGTCACAAAAGTAATGTATTACTAAATAAGAAGCCATGACCACACTGCCAGGCCCTTAGAAAAGGCTTGGTTAATGGCAGCCATGATTATTTCTAATATTAAATCCACTGGTGCATTATGCACACATAATTTAAAAAGACAGTAGCATATTTTATTTTCACTCAACATTTTCTTCTATTGTGGCTTACATTTTCACTCAAAGTCTTAACTTGGAAGTTATTCTGCACGGAAAGAAGAGTTATCAGCAATTTGTTGTTTGGTATATGGATAATTGTGAATTCTGGCATTTATATCAATTGCTACATGTTTAAAATTAAATATATTTTGAATTACATTTTCAAGCATCAAGTAGGAATTAATTGCTAATCATTTCATTTACTTATTTAGATAGGATTAACTCTTGAAAAATATAATTGAAATCCAAGGAGCAGATAAATCCTTATCTATTAAAGAAAGGTGGACTATGGTTTTTCTTTATTACAGATTGCTTAGGAGTGCAAAATTCATAGCATGACGTCTGCCTTAAGATGGAACAAATGAGGAATGTCAGCACAAGAGTCTGATACAGGTTCAGAGGTTTTGACACTGTATTTGAATATGGAAATTAGACCTTTAGCTTTAAACCAAGCATTTAATGTTCTCATACAGCATATTTCATCCTGAAGAGGAAATTCAGAATCTAGAGCATTGGTTCTCAATTGGAATCACCTGGGAAATTTTGTAAATGACTGATTCTTAGGTCTGATAACCATAGACTATGATTTAAGTCATGTAAGCAGTGGCTTGAGCACTGGGATTTTTATAAGCAACCTAGGTGGTTCTTACATGTAGTAAAGTTTGAGAACCAACAACCTTAAGTAAAGGGAATGAAGTAGAGTTCAAGGGAATTCTTCAAGGCTTCTTCCCCAATATCTGATTAGGAATTTAAAAAAAGAAGTTTCAAAATATGGTGATCCCTCAGCTGATCTCTACCTGGTTACATATCCTTTTCTTCGAGCTAGTGTCTAAATACATGTACCATAACAATGACTTTCATACACAAATTTTAAGTTGGTTAAAAAGATCACCTCAGATTTTTCTTTTCCAAATTAACTATTTCCGATATCTGCTAGTCTCCAATGTTCCTGAGATATGGGCAATTTAAAGAACAATACTTCTCTGTCATAAATACTGGATATCAGAGAGAAAATTTTGATATCTGAATTTTAACTTCATCTCAAAAACAAAACCACATAGCCTTTTTTTAACTTTAAAATTTTTAATATTTTTAATAGCACACTAAATAATATTGAGTGAAATGTATCAGTTTATATTCCTTTTATTGTATCAGAAAGAAAACAATGTCTATTTTATATATGACGTTCATAGTTTGAAATTCTAAATATATGGGAAACCATTGTAATTCTTGTTCTGTTCACCATGACTCCTATGTTAAAGTCTATTAAAAAGCAATGAGGTGATCTATAGTGTGCCCTCATGGCTTTCACAGTGAAAAATATGCAGCTTTCCTGGGGCTCAGCACACTACCTACTGATAATGGTGATGATGAATTCCCAAGCAGACTCTCTCAAATATTAGGAAAATGCTTTCCTTTAGCTCATATTAGATACTCAAGTTTTACATTAGTTGGCTGTCTTTGAGAAATACTCCTTAAGAGCCAAAAATATTACTTCACTTAAGCAACTAGAGGTAGTTTGCAAACAACACACCATGTCCAGGAATTATAAATATAAAGCGAAATAAATAAATGTGCTCCTTGAAGGTTTGGGCTTTGTGTTCAGCAAGGAAATTCTAACTTGACTTAAGCTAGAACCATATCTCAATTTTATATGCACCTTATTTTGTAGCCACAGTAAATTCATTGAAAAATTAGTATCCACGCTGACAACAAAAATATTTCATACTGAGAGTTCCCAATGAAAGACAGCTTTTGTTCAGGAAAAATAGACTAAAGATATGATGAATAAAATAAATGGTTTTAGTGCAATGGCAATAAAAAATAAATAAGAGCAAAATAATTGCATGTGCTTGATATTCCTAACAACTATTAGTTCAGGTAAGCTGTTATCCTCAGTGAAGTACAGACCATACAGAGCTCCTTTATGCCTACACATTGTAATCTATTTATACGCTTTCCTTTCCATTCTTTCTGGTGTAACTCTGTGGTTAAGATCAAACCCAAAATATTCCCAATAAAAATCTAATTATTCTTCCTGACTTTCCATTCGCATTCATGTTACTGGCATATTTATATCATATCACATTATTCACCTCATTTATTTAGTTAAAATAATTTTACTGAATATTTGCCAAGCTCCAAGCACTATGCCAGACACACAGGAATATATAGAGAAAAAAAGAGAGTTTTGTTACCTTCATAATTCATATAGTCCCAACAGTGACACCTGATTTAAAAGAAAACACACAGTTGCAAAATTAATTTCAGAACTAAGTTCCTGATACATAGACTTGCTCAAAAATTAGCCCTTAAATTATCCTATATAATAGTCACATGCTCCTCTTTTCTACTAATTAGAGTCATATAAGACAGCCTCTCAGAGCCTCATCTTCACACACTATCTTATAACACTTGTGTTGCATTGAATTTGTACCCCCCAAAGGCGTGTTTTAATCCACATTCTTGTGGGTGGGAAGCCATTTGTAAGTAGGATCTTTTTTTTTTTTTGTTCTCTAAAATATATCCATTAAATTAAATTTATACATCAAAAATATTTTGCTCAGAATTCTAATCTTAAGTATAAACCATAACATATCAAAGCATAGACCAAATAGTGTACAATAATGTACCATTTAGATTTATATGCTTCATCTGAAAAACTTATCTTACAAACATGAGTTTTACCCTGCTTCTCCAGAAGAAATATCCCTGCGTCTAAGATTTTAAATGATAATCAAAAAAGACAGATTCAAATAATTCGCGCTATTCATTTTCCTTCATCGAGCTTTGATAAAAAGCAGCCATCTGGTATTGGAGCACCAACTTCCTTCTCAGTTACAGCCTCCACAGTCCCAAAAGCATAAACAATAACCATTATTTTATTTGTTGAAGCTGTCTTCTATTTCTCAGCAATAGCTGCAAGAACAGCAACAATATCATCATTTTCTTTTTTTTTGAAGATTGATTGATTGATTTCTCTCCCCTTCCCCCTATCCCGGTTGTCTGTTCTCTGTGTCTATTTGCTGCGTTGTCTTCTTTGTCTGCTTCTGTTGTTGTCAGTGGCATGGGAATCTGTGTTTATTTTTGTTGTGTCATCTTGTTGTGTCAGCTCTCTGTGTGGGCAGTGCCATTCTTGGGCAGGCTGCACTTTCTTTCACGCTGGGCAACTCTCCTTATTGGGCGCACTCCTTGCGCATGGGGCTCCCCTACGCAGGGGACACCCCTGTGTGGCACAGCACTCTTTGCGTATGTCAGCACTGCGCATGGACCAGCTCCACACGGGTCAAGGAGGCCCGGGGTTTGAACCACGGACCTCCCATGTGGTAGACAGACGCTCTAACCACTGGGCCAAGTCCGCTTCCCCACCATTGCTTGCAAAGTTATAGTCAGGTGAGAAATCTCACTTTGGTGAGAAATCTGTTACTTCTGGGCATGATTCACTCTTTTAATCCTCTGTGTCACTTTCTGCTGCTCCTGGAGTGTTCTCCCCCAAGAAAGGTCTTCTTCCCATATCTCAGTGTTCATTGGATAGATGTGAAGGGTTGCTTGATAATTTCTAATTGCTTCATCCATTTTATTCTTCTACTCTCTGTTTTCATATTGTTCTATTGTCTGTCTTCTTATTCTTTAGTTTGCCCTTCCTAATAATTTTCATTTCTAAACTCTTCTCCAAATCTCTCACACTTGTTTTTTGTTCCTTTCAGGCCTGTAGCACCCACTTTATTACCTCTTACAAATCTGGTCTTTTGGTAGCATGCTCTATCAGTTTTTGTTTGTCTGTGAAGACTTTGAACTCATCCCCATTTTTGAAGGATGGCTTTGCTGGATAAAGAACTCTAGGCTGGCAGTTATTCTCTTTTGTACATTAAATATATCATACTACTTTCTTCTCTCCTTTATAGTTTCTGATTAGAGGTACGCACTAAAACTTATTGAGCTTCTCTTGTACGGGATGATTTTCTTTTCTTTTGCTGCTTTCAGAATCTTCTCTTTATCTCTGGCATTTGGCATTTGAATAGTGGGTGTCTCAGGGTAGGTCTATTTGGATTTATTCTGTTTGGGGTGGGTTGTCCTTCTTGGATATTGATATTTATGTCCTTCATAAGGGTTGGGAAGTTCTTGGTCATTATTTCTTCAAATATTCTTTCTGCTACTTTCCATTCTTTTCTTTCACCAATGTTGCAAAAGTTTGTGCATTTTGTGTTGTTATCAATTCCCTGAGTTTTCATTCCATTTTTTTCAATTCTCTTCTCTTTCTGTTCTCTTATATTTTCCAGTTCAGATGTTCTGTCTTCAAAATCACTAGTTCTGTCTGTAAGCAATTCAAATCTGCTCATATGTGCCTCTAATGTATTTTTATTTTTTTTCTTCTTCTCTTTATTTTTATTTATTTTATTTATTTATTTATTGATTTTGTAAAAATATTACATTAAAAAAATATGAGGTCCCATTCAACCCCACCACCCCCATCCCACCACTCCCCCCCCCCAGCAACACTCACTCCCATCATCATGACACATCCATTGCATTTGGTAAGTACATCTCTGGGCATCTCTGCACCTCATGGTCAATGGTCCACATCATGGCCCATACTCTCCCACATTCCATCCAGTGGGCCCTGGGAGGATTTACAATGTCCGGTGATTGCCCCTGAAGCACCATCCAGGGCAACTCTAAGTCCCAAAGGCGCCTCCACATCTCATCTCTTCCTGCCATTCCCCATACCCATCAGTCACCATGTCCACTTTTCCCACTCCAATGCCACCTTTTCTCTGTGGATCTTGGATTGGTTGTGTCTGTTGCACCTCTATGTCAAGAGGAGGCTCAGATTCCACATGGATACTGGATGTAATCCTCCTGCTTTCAGTTGTAGGCACTCTATGCTCCATGGTGTGGTGGTTGTCCTTCTTCAACTCCATCTTAGCTGAGTGAGGTGAGTCCAATAAATCAGATTGTAGGAGCTGAAGTCTGTTGAGGCTCAGGGCCTGGCTATCATATTGTCAGTCCAGAGATTCAAATCCCCTAGATATATCTTAAACCCCAAAACCAACTATATTCCAGTAAAGTAGCATGAAAGTCTTGTGAAAACAGATCCCATCTGAGCCCAATTTCATTAAATCCTCTGTCTCTTCAGGATAGTTGATTCATTCTTTTGTCTGGGTCATCTTCCTGTTTCCTAGTACGGCTTGTAATTTTCTGCAGTTTCCAGACTGGCCAGCAGATGGTGCTAGTCAGAGCACCTTTCCATGGATGTGTTTGTCTTGGCTTTCCTGTATTCCTCTGTGAATTTCCAGATTGGAGATTCAAAGAAGCCTCTGCTGGCCAAATTCACTGAAGAAAAACACCCCAATCTCCCCTTCCTTTTCCTTTGAAACAGCTAAGAGGAAGGAAGACATCTGATCCCCTCTCAGTTGGCTACAGTAAGGCAGAGATTTCACCCCAGCTTAGTATTATACTTGGAGGTGAGGGAAGGTTGCCCTTCTTGGTTGCCAAGGGGGCTTGGTAACTCAAGTTTGTTGATTTGGCTTCTTCCTTTCCTTGCCTCTCACCCTCCTGGGAGTTGTGTAGCACTGTCCTGGTCTGCAGACCCCCAAAGCAGGTCCCTCAGACAGCTTTGGCTCTCTCTCCATAGTTTTTGAGAGAGTATCGAGTTGTTAGTACATTGCCATCTTCTAAATAGGACTTTTTCAGTTGAATCTTTGATTAAGGTATGGCCACTCAAATCAGCGTCTTAATCTATGTTACTGGAAGCCATATAAAGAGAAGAAACCAGAAGTCAGAAGTCAGAGAAGGCCACAGGAAAAGCTGGAAATCAATGGAAATTGGACAAGTGGACACAAGGAAGGTAGGTTCGCCTTGGGACAACAGTCAGAGAAGCAAGCCAGAAAACCCCAAAGATTGCAACAAGCCAGCATCAAAATGCTCCAGAAAGTGATTGTCAAATTTCACAATGGAATTAAGATTAAAATGATACAGCAAAACTGCCATATAACCTGAAGTTACATGGTATAATAGTGAAGCAGAAAAGTCCTTTGCTTTACAATAGCAAATACATTGAAATTAACATGAAATATTCTATGTCAGGAATCTGGCTATATTTTTAATTAAAAAAATTTTAAAAATTGGCAAACCCATTCACAATAGTAAATAAAAATATCAAATACCTAGGAATAAATTTAACTAAAGAGGTAAAAGACTTATACACAGAAAACTACACAACACTGTTCAAGGAAATCAAAGAAGACTTAAATAAATGGAAGAATATTCCCTGTTCATGGATAAGAAGACTAAATATTATTAAGATGTCTATCCTACCAAAACTGATCTACACATTCAATGCAATACCAATAAAAATCAACACATCATTCTTTAATGAACTAGAGAAACTAACTATGAATTTTATTTGGAAAGGAAAGAGACCCCAAATAGCCAAAGACATACTGAAAAAGAAAAATGAAATTGGAGGAATCACACTACCTGACTTCAAAACATACTACAAAGCTACAGTAGTGAAAACAGCATGGTATTGGCACAAGGACAGACACATTGACCAGTGGAACTGAATTGGGAGTTCTGACATAGATCGTCATATATACAGCCATATGGTATTTGACAAGGCCACCAAACCCTCTCAACTTGGAGAGAATGGCCTTTTCAACAAATGTGCCTGGATAACTAGATATCCATATGTAAAAGAATGAAAGAGGATTACCAACTTACACCTTATACAAAACTAAACTCAAGATGGATCAAAGACCTAATATAAGACCCAAGACCATAAAGACCTTGGAAAGCAAAGTAGGGAAGCATCTACTGGACCTTGTAATAAGAAACAGCTTCATGAACTTCACACCAAAAGCACGAGAGCAAAAGAACAAATAGATAAATGGGACTTCCTCAAAATAAAGCCTTCTGCACCTCAAAGGAGTTTGTCAGGAAAGTGAAAAGAAAGCCTACAAAATGGGAGAAAATATTTGGTAACCATATATCTGATAGGAGATTTATATCTTGCATATATAAAGAACTCCTATATCTTGAAGATAATAAGACAAACAGCCCATTTAAAAAATGGAAAAAAAGATTTAAACAGACACTTCTCCAAAGATAATATACAAATGGCTAAAAAGCACACGAAAAAAAGCTCAAAATCCCTGCTATTAGGGAAATGCAAATCAAAACTATAATGAGATACCATCTTACTCCCATAAGACTGGCAGCTATCAAAAAATCAGAAGACTACAGTTGTTGGAGAAGATGTGGATGAATGGGAACACTCATCCACTGCTGGTGGGGATCCAGCCATTCTGGAGGACAGTTTGGTGGTTTCTCAAAAAACCAGCTATAGATTTGCCATATGAACCAGCAATTCCACTGCTGGGTATATACCCAGAAGATCTGAAAACAAGGACACAAACTGATATATGTACACCAATGTTCATAGCAGCACTATTCACTATTGCCAAAATATGGAAATCGACCCAAATGCCCATCTACAGATGAATGGATAAATAAAATGTGGTATATACATACAATAGAATACTACTCAGCTATAAGAACAAATACAAACACATATGATAATATGGATGAATCTTGAGAACCTTATGTTGAGTGAAGCAACCCAGGTATTGAAGGACAACTACTACATGACCTCTCTGATATGAAATAAGTAAACCAAGCTGTCTCAGAGAGCTAGAGACTCGATAATAAACTTTAAGGTAGTTGGAGGGTAGAGGAAGGTTGTGAGCTGGCAGCTACTTGGGTGAAATCTATGATAAACTGGAGGTAAGTATTTGTACAGGGAAGGGATAAAATGGCATAGGAATAACTTTGGGTGGAGCTGCATGGGTTTTAGGGGTGCTAGGGATGGGAGGATGGGTCAGATTGCCCAAGAAATTGGGGAGAGGGTGAGGGGAATGTTTGATCATGGAAGATTGTCAGGTATGTGGTTGAAATTATGATGCAGAGAAACCTCTTTAGAGAATGTAATATGGAAGGCTGCCGGTTTGGGATGCTTAAAGGGGGGCGGGGAGCATCTGACACAGGGCAAGCTTCTGGGGAGTGTGTGGGTGCTCATTTTGTCATAGTGGATTATATGATTGGGTGGAGACCCATACAATGAGAGTGAAGGTATACCCACATCCTGGGGAGGACTGATGTTCTCAAACAGAGGGAATTCTATCTCTTGAGAGAATTGGTGGCTCCCAATGGGTTAGGGCAGTCAAATGTGTCAAGCCCTCAACATTTTTGCAAGTATCTCTGAATATGGTCCCTCAAGTAATGAAGATTGATTGTCATGGTGGGCCCTGGGGAAGGGGGAAAGAGGTGTTCAATACATGAAATCAGTGTAACTGTGGGGCAATGGAAGTGTTCCACAAGATGATGCCATGATGGATATAGGTCATGTTAAATTACACCAAAAATGTATAAAAGCCTATAAGCTAAAATGTAAACCATAATGTAAGACATAAGATAACTAAAAATTTAGAAAATTTTATAGTCTAAAATATAAACCATAATGTAAACCCAAATAGAACCATATTTGAAAGCTGTCATTTCAATATCTGTACATAAGCTACAGCAAATATAGTATGAACATGTAAAAAGATCACTTTTGGGGAAGGGACAAAGAGTTTGATGTTGGATATGTGGGAGTACCGTATATTGTATATGTGAATTACTGTGACCTAAAACTTATGTCAAGAGAAACTTAATAATCAGGAAAAAAAAAGAAAGAAAAGAAAGGAGGTAGACACTGAGGAAGAAATGGAAGAAATTGCCTTGCCAGTGTACATACAGGGCAACACCTGTAACAGTGATGAAAGGCAAAATGTCAAAAACAAAGCTTTTCCATTTTTTCATTGCTTTGATACCCCAATTTATTTTTCCTTTATTTAATTTTTCTAAATTTCTATATATTCTATATCTAACCTTTAAACCCCATCACTATATTCCATTTTTCTATCAATGGAAACTGGCAATATATTGGGCTTTCTTTTTAAAGAAGTTTTGGACTACAGGGAGGTTCAACTAAGGCAGGGGAGGAGCACTTGTGTGGGGTGGCATTAATGGGGGGGGGCACACGGTTGGGAGGGAGTTCTGTAGGGCATGTATACAGGGTACATAGAAAGGTTTGGTTATTTTTATAGTGGTTTCCATTGGAAACAACAGATGAGAGAGTGCTGAATTCCTGACCAGGGGAGCTCTGTCACATTCCCCAATGGAAAAACAACAATCCCCCAAGTGCAATGGCAAAGACGAATAAAGATGGATGGTCCAACGATGAGCCCTTGATACTAATGACTCTGATTATGAGCCTGGATACATGAAATATGAACTAGTCCTATAGCTGTAGGGTGCCTAAGAGTTACCTCCTGAGAGCCTCCATGTTGCTCAAATGTGGTGACTCTCTAAACCAAACTCAGCATGTAGATGCATTGCCTTCCCCTCAGCATGGGGCATGACTCCAAGGGATGAGCCTCCCTGGCACCGAGGGATTACTACCAAGCACCAACTGATGATGTAACTGCAAAAAGACAATGAACAAAGAGGTCAACTCAAACCGGCAGAATATCTCAGCCTACATATAACATCAGGTGTTAAAAACTGCTTTTTGACTTTGGATAAAAAGGGAGAAATGGAAGGACAAGTGAGTTTATATGGCTAAGAGTTTCCAGAAAAGAGTCAGGAGGACATCAGGTGGTGATGCTTATGCATACCTTGGCAGGGTACCAGAGACAGCCAAGGTAGATGGAAACCCAAGTACCAATTCTCCTGAGGGCTGCAGTGATCCACAGGTTCTATGGTCAAGGCAAATGGCTCTGGAGTTCAGAGCCATGTCAGCTGGCCTGACTTGGATTTTGTGTTCCTGGGTGTGATGGAGTTGGACTCAGATGTAACCTTTCTACACATGCCTCTTCTGTTACTTTTACCAAACCTGTGGTTGGCATTTGGGTTGGTGTCTACTCGGGAGACCTGGGTCTCTGAACTGTCCATGTGATGGCCAGGCTCTGGGCCTCAGCAGACTTGTGGCTCCTACCATCTGGTTTCTTGGACTTAACCTGGACAGCTGACAGGGAGTTGAAGAGGGTCAATCACCAAACCAGGGAGCCAAGAGTGCCTACAGCTGCCAGCAGGAGAATTGGATCCATCATCCTTGTGGAATCTAAACCCCTCTTGATGTAGAGGTGGACTGGACATAGCCATCCCAGGTCCACAAGATAGAGGAATAGAGTATGGATTAGAGTGGACTTACTGGTGTTCTGCTGGGGAACTATTGTGATTAGTAAGAGAAGAAAAAGTAGTAGTGATGTGGGGAGGGTGGCCATGGTGGCTGCTGATGGTTGGGAGAGATAAGAAGAGATATGGTATGGGGGTATTTTCAGGAGTTGGAGTTGTCCTAGATTGTGCTTCAGGGACAGATGCTGGATGTTGTGTGTCCTGTCGTGGCCCACTGGGTGGACTGGGGGAGAGTGTGGACTACAATGTGGACCACTGTCCATGTGGTGCAGCAGTGCTCCAGAATGTATTCGCCAGGTGCAGTGGATGTGCTGCAATGATGGAGGAGGTTGTTGATGTGGGAGGGGTGGGATGGGGGATGGAGGGGTATATGGGGACCTCATATTTTTTTAATGTAACATTTAAAAGAAAATAAACAAGAAGAAAAAAAATTGGCAGTGAAGCAAAGGTGATGAGCAGGTATCACTTATGATACTTTGCAGGAAAGTAACCATGTACTTTATCCCATCCCTTGAGTTCCTCTATATCTGCCAATGTACAATGAGAGGAATACTCTTAATATGAACACACCAAGATTCTTGATGTGACAGGACAATTCTTCTATTTCCTTTTTATCTTTATTTAGCTTCCTCTCCCCCTACCCATGCTTTTTCTCTATTTTGCTCCACCTATTACACAGGAAAGTGCCAGGTGTTCGGCAGATGCTCAGTCACTCCAAGGATTAAGTAACTAATTAATGAAGTGAATACATGAAGATTCAGAATCTTCCTATGTTAAGTCATCAAAAGTCAACCACAGTAATCTGATTTTTCTTAACAAAATGTGGTTCAAGTCGAGATATCAGACTGGAAATCAGGTGCAGGGATTAATATCGGTAGAGAAAATGACCTTCTGTTTTTTCCTAAAGAGAATCTAGAGGAACTATACCTAGATCTCTCTAACTTGCTTTTTATCTCTTGTTATCAAGTATTTGTAGGAAGTCACTATACCAGTAGATATTTTAGAATATCTTACTTTCACTTGCCTCATCTGTTGTCACATTTGGAAGAACTCCTAAAGATACACAAAATTAATGTCTGTGCTGTATAAAATGAGCCAGGAAAAATGTCATTCATATTCCATGCGGTATCTATGACCACAACAGCGCTTCACACACTAAATAAATACATGTTAAGCATTTATATGCTAAGCAGTCTGTTAAGAATTGAAGGGAAGTTCTTTGTTATCAATTTTTAAATTAGATGATTATTGTACATGTTTATGCGTATATATTTATGTTTTATGGTTCTTTTAGTCATCACCTTATATAATTATGTCTTTTAATGAATTTGAGAGAAATAAGGAGAGCAAGAGCATATTTATAGTAAAAAGAGCAAAAACATATTTATAATTTCTGTTTTTCTTCATTTGTTCCTGTAGATTCATTGTCATCTGGGGTCATTTTCTTAGCCCAATACAACTTTGCTTCCATCTACCTTCTTAGGCTGATAATGGCAAATATATTACATTTTTATATGATATAGTTCCAATAAAACATTATCTACATATTGTTTTCTAAAGTAGATTTTTAAAAAAAATCAGTTAATAGATGATATGAGAAAAATATACATTTATATTCCCTTCTATAGTTACACAATACATTTCCCAGCTCTTTGTTGTTTGTTTGTGTAGATTTGAATTACCATTTTTGTTTACTTGCTTTTAGCCAAAGAACTTCTTTTAAAATTTCTTATAAGGAAGGTCTACTAGCAACAAATTTTCTCACTTTTGGTTTATCTTATAATGTCTTTCAACCTTCTTTTCGATAGAGATATTTATTGGTTATGGGATTCTTGATTGACTTTTTTATTTCCTTGAAGACATTGAACATGTCATCCCATTTCCTTTTTAGTTCCATTATTTCCAATGAGAAGTCAGCCATTAATCTTCTTGGATTCTCATTTACGTGAGGAGTCATTTTTCTTTTGTTGATTTCAATAATTTCTCCTTGCATTTGACTTTTACCTTTTTACTATATTTGTCTGTTAGTGGAACTGTTTGTTTTTACCTTCATGGAGTTTGCTGAGCTTCCTGGCTGTATAGATTGATGTTTTTCAATAATTCTAGGAAGTTTTTAGACATTATTTCTCCAAACACTTTTCTGCTCCTTCCTCTCATTCTTGCCTTCTGGTACTCCCATAACACATACGTTGGTTTGTTTAATGGTGTCCCACATTCTCTGAGGCTCTGTTCTTTTTTTTTTTCATTGTTTTCTCTTTTTTCTTTGGTTTCCATAATCTATAATGGTCTATAATCTAGTTTGTTAATTCTTTATTCTGCCAGGTCAAATCTACTATTGTCTCCCTCTACTAATTTTTCATTTCAGTTTCTGTCCTTTTTGACTCCAGAATTTCCATTTGACCCCTTTTTATTTATCATTTTTATCTCTTTATTGATATTCTCTATTTGAGGTGACATTGCTATCATATTTTCCTATGCCTCTTTGATCATGGTTCCCTTTAGTACATTGAACATATTAATAGTGGCTCTCTTGATGTCTTTGTCAGTTAAATCTGATACCTGGTTGTTTTTTTGTTTTTGTTTTTATTGTTTACCTCTTTGGTATAAGGGCCATACTTTTCTGGTGTTTGTAGGAAACTGGATGTTCTAGATGAAATTTTGTAGCAACTCTGGCTATCGGTCCTCCTCCTCTGGTGCTTGTTATATTTATATGCTTATTTGTTAGGGACTGGGTGCATGAATTTAGTGAAGTCTACCTTCCTCTCTCCTTAATCCCTGCAGTATTAAGCCTATGATCCTGTTCCTCGGGGAGCATGATCTTGTATAACTCTACAGTCATTCTGGCATGACAGTGGTTTCGTCAAGCCTTTCTTTGACTATCACTCTCCGTGGTAACACTCAGATGTTAAACTTCACTAATTGCCTGCTGATTGCTCTATTGTTTTCCACAGTGTCATGGTGCATAAATTGGTCTGCTGACTATTTCTATCAAAAAGGCTTGCTCTCCTCCAAACTGAGTTGCAAATGAAGTCAGTTCTTTTGTAATGATATTACAAAATCTCTGAACTAAGGCTCTGGTTTTGTGGTCAGGGACAATGACATACCTCTTTTTGTGAACGAAACCCTCTCTTTAGGGGCTGTGCACTCATGGGGGTGAATGGGGTTGGGGGAGGGAAACTCTAGGTCTTCAAGACTTACCTCTTTTGGCATGGAAACATTATCTTATGAGGTGAGAAAGAAGCTGGATGGAAGAAAGGAGCTCCTACCTCCCAACCACAGTTGCCTAGAACTTTGCCTCAACAATGGACAGATGTGATCAGAATGAGAATTTCTGATATCCTGCCCCTACTGGGAATATAACCCACCAACTCAGAGCTGAGAGAAGAGGAAGAACTGTTATTGGCTACACCAATCTGGAGTAGAGGCATTGTCTTATTGAGTTGGGAGGGGTGAGAGGATGTGAATCTTGGTTCAAATACCACAGACTTACTGTTCTTACCAAATTTTAGTAGATTTTCTTGAAAAAATGTTTCTTTATTTGCTACATGTCCATAGGACAACTTCCAGAGAGTTTTAAAGATTTTTTTTTCATAATTTTCACATGTTTCACTGTGGAGCAGGACTGTAAAACTCCTTATGCTGTCATGCTAAAAGTGGAACACTCAACTTATATGTATGGAGTTACAAAAGCTATGTATTTTTATGTATGCTTACTGAAAAATATAGACTCCCTATGATAATTATTGAAATCATAGGGCAATAAAATGGATTATATCTCAGAATGATACTTCCTATCAAAATGAGATTCATCCCTGCCATAAAAAATGAGAAGATGCTGGGATTTAAAATTCCTGAGGTTCTTTTAAAAATTTATTATTCCAAATTAACTTCTTGTCCTGCTTATAAAAACAGAATGAAAACTTTTCACTTTACTAAAAATATGATACCACATTCTTCCCAAAGTTTCTTTGATAAAGGCAAAATAAAAAATTTTGCTCTTGCTATGCCATTTGCAAGTCACTTCTTTTTTTTTTTCTGACTCTTTTGCCAAGAAGCGGTAAGTAAGGAGATTCCCTGAAAAATAGGAGAAAAGAGCACTCTACATATTCCATGGTCTGGAGAAACCTAACCACATTGGGTAAGCCTTGCACACTTTGAGAATCATAAATTCATAAAAATGATGATATTGTAGGTGATACAATTTCCACCTTTCTTTTTAGATGAGAGTACAGAATCTAAAAAAGGTGAATTAGATTCCCATATAACTGACAGTTATCAAGCCCAAACCCTCTATTCTAAAAGAGTAATCTTTCTACCATATATTCTTCCCTTCGTTCTTCTTTCATATGAGCATTAAACAATCTGTCCCATTAAACCCAGTTGTGCATGTACCACAGACAAAGCAGATCATAAATGGTAAAACTTTTTTAAAAAGAGTTGTCTTTAGCTTCTGTTTCCATATCTTCACATTTTCTATTGGATGTCTAAAACTACCACCCCTATTAAGGTTACCAGATGCAGGACTCACTTCTCTACTCTTTCCTAAAATGGTTTCTTAGAAATATTTGCTCAGAAAATCATGTTATAGCTTTAAACACTTGAAGAACACATTTACCTAAGTTTCTTCCTGAGCTACTAGTTGCTCCTTCTTAGCCTCCTATGCTGGATTCATATTTTCTACTCAACTTCTAAATATTCCAGTTACCTAAAATGCTGTTGATGTGGGCTATGGCTCTTTGTCTCTTCAGAGATAACCTTAACCTAAACTGTCTGTCCTGACTTGTGGGTGTGGAATGTAAGAGGCTGTAGTCCTGCTCTTGGTGACCATGGCAACGACTCCCGTCCCAGGCGGCAATTTAGCAATGCAAACTCTATATACATACCAGTCAGTCCAGGGAAACTCTGATGGTGGTGATGCCAAAACTTAAGGGAACTTGGACTTGGCCTCAAATGGGAAATATAATATAGCCTGTGCATAAATTCAAAATCATCTAATTCTGTATCCAAGTGTGCCTAGTCTCTAGAAATCCAGTTTAGCTATATGGGCTTTGAATGTTCAGAAAGGATGTAAGACTGAATGTGTATTCAAGGTTGCATCCAGAAAGAATGTGGGCAAGATGCTAATTCAAGCTCACCTGAGGTATGGGCAATAGGTTAATTCAAAACCTACCTGGTACTCAGGCAAAGACTTAACTAACAAAGAAAGTAGTTTTCATTGATAAAAGCACCATTTGACTCCCCACCTTGTATAAAAGGAACTTGAAAATCTTGTTCCAGGCTTGGGTTTGAAACAGAAAGCTCCTGAGTCTGGCGGGCCATCAATAAACCATTTTTCCTTCTCAAAATCATTCCTGAGTCCTGGCCTTTCTATACACAAATAATTGAACCTCTCTCAAATTCTACAACATTTTGGGGGGCTCTCCTGGGATTGCAAATGAAGGCCAGAGAAGGTAGCCTTTTGCTGCCCCTTCCAAAATCCCCGAGGAAGCTGGGAGGACTCAGGTGAACCCCAAATCTGGGTGTTCCTGGATTAAATTTAATCCAGAAAAGATGTGGGCTCCACCAGAATCTTCCTGACAAAAATTGAGGGCAATGGAAGGTCTGAAGAGAAAGATTCTGGGAACAAAAAAGAACTCCAAACATGGAAGAAGGTAAGACTCCTCAGGTGAGTACAATCTGGAGAACCCTAGCTTTAAGTGCTAGGAAGGGAGCCTGATCACCTCCCAAGAGAGCCCTAGTAGCCCCAGAAAATTAGGGGGAAGCCATTCTCTCTAGGTCTGGAAAAAGGAGAAAAACTGGGAAAAAGCCTGGTGTTTTGAGTTTGTCTAACTGCATGTTAGAATCTGGTACTGGTCTTATGTCCACCGGAAGATTGGAGGTTTGATTTTAATAGGAAGGGTTGTTTATAGGTTCAAGTCCTAACATCCTGGAAATTGGTCTGGATTTTAAAAAAAACTTGGTTACAGGAAAATGGATCCGCTTTTCTAGTGAAGCTTGGTCTGGGTGTAAAGTTGAACAGTGAAAAAGGTCTAGCGGAAATCTTTTGTTATGGTGCTGAATTGCTAATTAATTGTCTTTATTCAAGATGCTAATGTTAAGTGTTCTCTCTAAGGTTTGTGATGGCTGTGGGGGCAGCCATGCTGAAATATATATATATATAAAGAACTTGTGGGTCAGATTAGTGACCTTTGTGCTTCTGTCTGTGTCAGCTCAATGCGGGTGTTGGAGTTGTGTGGTTACATAAAGTGGTGGAATTTAATTGAGCTGGAACCCTTCCTTGCTATTGGCAAGGGGGTGAATCGATTATGGAGCAAAACTGCGGAGTCTGGATGTTTGCGCATGCTCTACTGTCTCATCTCTGGTCCACCCCTTTGCTGGGGCTTGGAGGCCATCTGTGTCCGTGCCATGCACCTGGGTTTGTTGGTGCTGCCCAGTCAGAGTGGCTTGGTCCCCAGGAGGGGTGCCAAATTTGAGTAGGTTCTGTCTGCCCATTTTGGCAGAAAGCTGGAAAGGAGGGAGTGGCTTGCCCCTTTCCAGTGAGTCCACACCTTCTATTCATAAGCCACATTCCTATTTGATTGTTGTGCACCCAACTGCCTGGAAGGGGGAAGGGAAGGGGATGAAAAGCAGAATCAAAATAAATACAGTCAAGTTCCCTCCCTAGGGTGTCAAAGGTCAACTACATTTGCATTCTGCCCAAGTTCTTTACTTTTCCAAATCACTCTCTCTCTCTGTAAGACTGAAGTTTTTTGGAATGTTTTAGAAATGTAAACTCGTCTGAAAAAAGGCGGCTATCACTTGAAACAATAGACCTCTAATCACTTGATAGCCTTTTCAATGGTCTGAATGGGAACTTCAGGGTTGTGAGATTACAGAGGAAAAAGAAAAAAAAGAATGAAATGCCACTTTGAAATCTATGTTTGGCTTTCGTCAGTTGCTGGCACCTAAGAATTCACGGTAAAAAAGCAAAAATGTATTTTAAAATGAATCTTTAAATGCCAATACTCTCTTACTAGTGAATTAAATGCATAACTTGCAGATGAGAATTTGTTCCATTACTAAGAAAAGGCAGGACTTCACAGAATTGTTACTAATAAAATTCTTGTAGCTTAGTTAATAAAGGTATCAAATTCACCTTAAGGTTAAAAAAATTAATAAAAACTGTAACTAAGAGTTAAGATTCTTTATAGATGCATTTATATTATAAAACAGAGGAAAGATAATAACTGAAATAACTGGGTAAATTTACCCTGAAACTTATTGTAAGTGTAAATTCTAAACTAACCTTATCTTCATTTATGGTTACTTCAAGCCTAGCCTCACCTTTGCCAATGGTTATTTCATAACAGCTTCTGCCCCTATAGCCCAGGGAAAGGCAGACTTGGGGACATCCCTGCCTCCTGCCCTACTGCTTTCTCTCATGAATCCAGGTGCAAACTAAATTGCTGTCTGGTGGAATTCTTAGCCCTTGAAGTTAAACAGCCATTTTTCATTCTCAAAATCATTCCTGAGTCCTTCCCTTTCTATATGCAAATAATTGAACCTCTCTCAAATTCTACAACACTGTGACTAGGCCCTTACTTGTTCACACTTCTTTTAGGTGCTTTCTGCTAGTCCCATTGTTTTCAAAACTCTCTCTGTTCCTTTGGATTTAAAATTCCCATCTCCACTAGCCTTAATTTCTCCACAGAACCACAAGCTCATCATTCCAATCATCTACCAGATGTTCAAAGAAATAACACAGGTAAATACTTTCAAGGTAACAACTGTTACCTGATATTACTCTTATTGGAGCATTTTCATCTTAAAAATATTAAACAATTGTATGATAGCACACAAACACACATACACGCAAACTAATTATCAGCTGATCCCTTTCTTTCCTAGCTATGGTGTCAAAGAATACTGATTTTATTTTTCCATGGCATCACCTGAAGAAGCCAGCACCTTTTACAATATCCCTGAAATAGTCCTCTCCTGCAAAATAATGTTTTACTTTATGTGTTTAAATGGTAGAAGAGTTTTGCACATTCTATTACAAGCGACTTAAATTTTTTATTAGATATTTTGGTGGTACATCTTTGTTGTACAACCCAGGAACATATTGCTTTCTCACATTTTCTCACTTCACTGGTCTTACATTCACCTTCCTAGATCTTTCTTCTCCCTTACAAATTAAAATTATTTTCACTTCAATTACAATTCTATCATGCTACCTTTTAAAAAAATCTTTAATCTTGCACACATTATATATTATGGAACACAGTAAAGAACAAAGTACTGGGAAACGGACTTTGGCCCAGTGGTTAGGGCGTCCGTCTACCATATGGGAGGTCCGCGGTTCAAACCCCGGGCCTCCTTGACCCGTGTGGAGCTGGCCATGTGCAGCGCTGATGCGCGCAAGGAGTGCCGTGCCACGCAAGGGTGTCCCCCGCGTGGGGGAGCCCCACGCGCAAGGAGTGCGCCCGTGAGGAAAGCCGCCCAGCGTGAAAAGAAAGAGCAGCCTGCCCAGGAATGGCGCTGCCCACACTTCCCGTGCCGCTGACGACAACAGAAGCGGACAAAGAAACAAGACGCAGCAAATAGACACCAAGAACAGACAACCAGGGGAGGGGGGGGAATTAAATAAATAAATAAATCTTTAAAAAAAAAAAAAAAAAAAAATTTAAAAAAAAAAAAAAAGAACAAAGTACTCACTGGTAAATAGGGTCCATCTACCTTACACAGAGAGAAATATCTTTAGTGGTAGAATAAATACAAATAGTAGCAACTGTTATCCTGAACTTTGGGGAAATAGTTTATATTTTTTTAATAATTTTTATTTGTGTCATAAATTATTTGGAAGAATATATATTATAATTCATAATAAAGAATATCAAAACAAACTTATTTTAAACTGAATATATTCAGTATTAAAAGGATTTAAAGTTTCTTTAAACAGTGGCATGGTCTTGCCCCTTCTGTGACATTGCTCCTCTTTCCCAGCAAAGAAAAGAATTGAGAGATCCTTTCTAGTTATTTTTGCAAGTGAATTATATTGTTCAAGTATGTCAGGAAAATAAACTCATTTAAGTTGGCAACTACAATATAATAAATTATTATTTGATTAATATTCATTTTAATTATTATAATTCCTGCAATTCATGAATAAACGAAAACTATCTAGTATGACCTTTTCAATTCTTTGCTAAAATTACTATCAGAAAAATCTATGGGTTTTTGTTGTTTCTCTATTTGAGTTTCTTTTTCTGTGAGATGGCTATTCATATATATTGTCCAAATTTCTACTGGCCTCTTTTTTTGTTAATTGATTTGTATGATCACTTTATGTAATCTCAGTATTGATCCATTGTCATTCATAGTATTGAAAATATTCGTTCCTTGAGTCACAGCTGATATTTTCACATTTTTAATATGTCTTTCATGGAGAAAATTTTTTTATCATTATTAGTTTAATGTCACTTAGTACTGTGTTCAGAGCACAAAAAAACTTGGAAACAATCTTCTATTACTAGAATCATAATAAGTCTAAAGTAGAATAATAGTAAGTCTACTCTAGTCCATCATTTATTCTCCAATCCCGAGGATTCTGGGATGGTGATGCCCACTCTGCCTCTAACTGAGAGGGGGCTTAGATCCCATGGGGCAGATGGATGAGACTATCTTGCTTGCAGTTGCAGACTCTCTCTGTTCTTTGGAACGGTTGTTGTTCATCATCATCTCCTGAGTGAGTCCAATGAACTGGAGAGTAGGTATTGCAATGCTATTGAGATTCAGGGTCCATCTGGCACATGGTTGGACCCAAGATTTGAGCCTTCTTGGACACACACCTATCAATTCTAGTACTAATTATAGGTTCAAACAGAAGGGTCAGAAGGGCCACATGTAGGGAAACCACAACTGAGTCCAATTCTGTCACATGGGGAGCATAAATTCCAAAGTAGGGCCCACTGGAGGGCACCAAATTCCTGGACTGTCTGTCCTGCCTATAGTATCTTGGCGTCTCCAGAGCCCTCAGGAACCTTGGCTACTGGAGGTTCTGAAGGGAGGGAGAGGGAAAAATAGGTATAATATGGGGGCATTTTTAGGATTTGGGAATTGTCCTGAATGACATTGCAATGACAGATACAGGCCATTATACATCTTGTCATAACATACAAAATAATGCAGAAAAGAGTGTAAACTACAATGTAAACTATCATCCACACTTAGTGGCAATGCTCTAAAATGTGTTCATCAATGGTAACAGATGTACCACCCTAATGAAGAATGTTATTAATTTGGGAAAATGTGTGAGGGGTAGGGAGTGGGGCATATGAGAATTCTCCATATGTTTTTTTAACATTTATGTAATCTAAGTATCTTTAAAAATTAAATTAAAAAGTATATTTAAAAATGATTTAGAAAACTGTTCAAATTTTGCTAAATGAATTGCAAAGATTATTTAGGCTTCATTAATGTTTTATAATTTTCTCTATATTTTCTATTAAATTTTAAAGATATTTATATTTTGCTGTTTTGGCATAAATAACATCTTAAAACATTTTTTATCCCAATAATAATTAACAAACAAAAATGTTCTAGTAATGATTGAAGTGGTGAATCCACAACTATGTGATTATACCAAATACCATTGATTGCGTACTTTGAATGGATTTTATGCTTTGTTAATATGTATCAATAAAATTATTAAAAAACATTTGATAACTTTTGCTGTCATATAGGTATGTTCATTTTACTGTTTATTACTCCTGTAGCCAGCTAACCACCTTATGAAATTCTCTTCTCAATTCTAATACTGGGCCTAAAGAATATCTTATATCTTGAGTCTTGTATATAGAGGCCCTACACATATATGTGTATGTGTAAAATATATTGTAACGGACTATAAACTATCAAATTGAATGAATTCCATAAGTTTATTATTGAGAAAAAAACATCAAAAGAATACATATACTAAGGTGCAGCTTATGTAGTTTTCAAATTGGTAAAACAATGCCCATGGACAATCTATATTAACATCATTTAAAAATTCATATACTTTCCAATCCTTATATATTGTATGTTTCAATCTTGTTTTATTCAATGAATGCAGGCAATGATAATAGGCATCTTTTTCTCAACCTTTTATTTAAACAAAATGTTTCCATTAATTTACCATTGGTGTTATTGTTTCCTATTTGTATTGATACATACCTCTTATGAAAATAAGTGCATTTCAATTACTAGTTTGCTAAGTTTTTATAATTTGAAAGTCTGTTGAGTTTTCTCAAAGACTTTGTTTCTGTTAAGATGATAGTATAGCTTATTCTCTGTACTCTAATATTGTATGGATTTCATTAGTAGATTTTTAAAAATTAAGCTATTCTTGCATTTAAAGATAGAGTCAGCTTGATTCTTTTTTAATGCATGGATGCTTTTGGTTAATTAATTTTATATTTAAAATAATTATGTCCATATTTATAAGTATATTGGCATGAACTATTCATTTTTATATACTGCCCTTATTTGTTTTTTTATCAAAGTAGTATGAACCTTATAAAATAACTTTTGGAGGATCTTCTTCTATTCTCTAGAAAATTTAGAAAAGATTGCAATTATATTGTCCATAAAGGTTTGGCAGATATATCCAAAACTTTATAGAACTGATAAAATGATTTGTGATTGAATTTTTAAGTAGTACTAAGACCATTTTTAATGGTTGATAATGTATTTATATTTTTGTTCATCTTTTGAGTCAGTTTTGATAGGTTATAACTCTTTAAAATTTACCTCTTTCGTCATTTTTCCAAGTATGCCCATAATTACTTTTAATATCTGCACTAAATGTTATGTTTTCTACCTTAATATTATATATTATCTTAATATTATGTATTAATATTGTATAATATACTAATATTGTATATTTATGCCTCTTTTTATTAATCTCATCAGAGATTTTTCTCTTTTACTAATTTTTGATAAATATATAACTTTTGGCACCGTTATGTATTTTGTTCTTGAACTCTATTAATGTAATAATTGTGCTTTTCAACTTGTAGTGCAGTTAATAGATGGAAAGGACTATATCTGGTAATATTAAGAGCTCTATAAGTGATTTTATTATTCCTATTATTACGAATATTACCATTGCATTATTTTAGGCTTTTATCTATTTTATTCACCTTTTCTTATCTTTTTATTTTATTACTTGCTCTTCATTGCTCATTTTCTATCTTAATTTTCAGCCTTTTCTTCTCATAGAACTATTTAAGGCAAAAAGTTTATCATTAACTGCGAAATAAGCTTGATTTTAGTACCTTTGCTAAATGACATTTTCATTTTTATATAGTTATGAATATTTTATTTTCTAATATGATATTTTATTTGACCTTAGATATCTGTGAAATGTGTTGACATTTCAAAACATGTTTCTTTTAAAATTTACATAACTATTTCACACATTTTATTCAATATCTGATATCTGAGTCATCAGGGGTCAAATTCCTCTGTGGAATAGTTCCATCCTGGTCTGAGGATGCACTCCTTTAAAAAGGTTTTGTTTTACTTCTGCCAAGTGCCTCAAGTACTGACAATGTATAACCATCTTAGTTTCATTTCTTGGCTGAATTATCACAAAGTTTAAATTCATTCCCCCAGCCCCTTTTGAGGACTGGCCTATGGATACAACAATTAAAGGAAGTTAATGTTGCTATCTAAAGAAATATCTGTGGTAGAAAGGATTTTGGTTAGGTTCCCTTTGATAGGGAAAAACTAATTTTCATTCTTATTCTTCAGTTTAGTCTCACTGAGCATGCAGCCACCATTGCCTTGGCCTTGCAAGGAAGCTGTGAGGTAAGGCCTAAAATTAGGACTCTATTATATGTTCTGCCTTGCCTTTTGGTAAAATCAGGAGTGCCTCGAGTGGCCTAGCTGCAAGTTCCCCTCTCCACTCTTCTCAGGAGGCTGAGACCTTCTAGCTAAACAGACCTCCTTGTCATGGGGATCAGGCATGCTTCCTGCTTCTCACCCAGGAGCAGGCTTCAGCTGTAAACAAGGCAGTCACTCTCTCCAGCACAACCCAGGGGACACCCCAGCCTCTTAATACTACAAAGCCTGCCTCCCACAGCCCCTACTAATTTACTCTGTTCCCAAGGGTACCCCCTGTGTAGCCCCATATGGCATGCCATGTTCCTCTCCCCAACTATTATAAGACTAGGACACTGACTCATGAATTGTTCTAGGTGGCAGATGTCATGGGTTCAGCCCTCCCCATAACTGAAGGGTAAGAATCCCTCCCTCACCAAAAGTGTGAATACAAGGCAGTTTAAACACAGCTCTCTTCCCATTTCAGGCCTGAACTCTGGCTTCTGATTCCAAAAGGCCGTTAGATTCAGGACTCTAGGTTTCTGATTTATTGGAATACGTAAAAGCCCTTGGAGTAACTGCAACTTTGTTATTAGACCAGCATTCTGATTGTCATTTCTCTCCTCTGTTTTCGGTCCTTTATTTTCTTGTGAACATACATATATTCATAAAAAGGATGTTGTCTCTAGTCTACCCATTTCCCTAGGTTTATTTTTTCCCTGGAGGATATTTCATAATACATAAGATCTATTAGGAGAAATGGATAACATTGGTTATGACACAGCACCGTTTCCTGACCTTACATACACCTCATTTTAATTTCAGTTCTCAGGAAGACCTTAGGTCCAGCCCCACCCTCCTTTAATTGCTCGCCAGTCATATTGTCTTACATTTGGTATATTCCCTTCTCTGCAGCTTCCCAGGGGTCCCCCGTGACGTGTGCAGGCACTGTACCTTAAACAGCCCTTCTCTTCTTCCTCCAAAGAATCTACTTAGTATGATGTCTCAGCTAGAGTACAATTCTCAAAACATCTTGATTTGAAAAATTACAAACCATAGGTCCAGTTGACACAATACAATAGATAAGATCATTTGGTGACTTGCATAAGATTTCTTTTTTTATATTATTATTTAAGAGGCACCACAGACTGAACTCAGGACCTCCCATGTGGGAAGCAGGTTCTTAACTGTTTGAGCCACATCTGCTCCCCAAACTATTTTTAATATTACTAATCAACACTGCCAATAAAATCATGTCATAAGAACATCATTTTTTTCTATATGTTAATTCTCCATTTATGATATTCTTCTTATTCATATCCTAAACTCTTTTGCCTTCTTTTAAGTTGCAGGGCACTTTATTTAGCTTTCCGTTAATTTAAACTTATTCAGGGTTGTAATGTGACTGGAGGATATTGAATGGTTTAAAATAATCTATATATTTATAAATTCTGGCTCGGGGAAGGAGAGAGAATTTTGAGTTAAATGCAGAGGCATTGAAAATACCAAACAAATAACCCACTGTTATTTTTCACAAATGTGCTGGGCTGACAAGTTGTTTAATATAAACAGAATAATGTGTGTCCTGACATTTTCAAATTGTCTAGGAACTTTTAGAACTGAATACTTCATCATGTCTTTAGTTCTTCATTGTGTGCATTTTTTTTAACCTCAGAAAATTTTCCTTCCCTAGATAAGTGTTCAGCATTAGATTTTCTCCTAAGAAAACAATAACATGTCTACTTTTACAGTAGAAATTCCAATGTTCAAATCCGATAGAAATTTCAGATTGGCTTACAAATATACATTTATAAATGAACTGAGTTAACATTTATATGTATCAAATAATTGCTTGGATAAGATGGAAAAAAACACTACACTTTGGAGGTGATGGAAATAAATTTTACTTCCAACAACAACCTTGCTCGTTCATAACTTTCATTTTCACAAAGGAAAATGCATCAAATATTCTATATTAATGACCCCACTTTAAGAAACCAAATGAATCAGCTTTATTTAAATAAAAATAGAAGAAAATACAGAAAAAATTTTAAAAGAGAAAAAATGCAGAAATAAAAATTTAAAGGATGAATAGTGTTTGGTTTGTTTTACCAAATGATTCAACATACCACAGCATACAAGAATTGAGATTGAGTATAATTAACAAATTCTCTCGTTTTTTTTCTTTTTTAAGTTCTGGGGCTGGGGATTGAACCCAGGACCTCATATGTGGGAATCTAGCACTCAACCACTGAGCCACATCACCTCCCCTATGAGTAAAATTAAATCACCTCCAAATACACACACATAAAGTGATTGTTAAATAAACACTTTTTAAAATTCTGTATGATATTCTCTCATGGCTTTATCCATAGCATCAGCAACAATTATAATTTTAATTTCTCACTGAATCAGTTACATTACATTAGTTGACAAGCTACTTAAGGGTGATGAAAATATAAAAACATTCATGATATCACAATAGTGACAGATTTGTTTGCTTTTTATAATTTGTATGATTAACAAGTGTTTGCTGAAAACAGGTTTTGGACAGTGACATTAAAATTCTTAACCATTTTGTGACATTGGTACTGAAGGAAATGCTGAGGTTGAAAAAGGCAAAACTGAATATTGAGCATCCATTCCTCTATTTCTGTCAAAAAAAAAAAAAGCCCAGTCTTCATGGATTTTTTAACAAAGAAGATGTGGCATGATCATAAGATCAAACAACACACAGTGGCCTACTTTTAAAATGTAAAAGATCTGACTAGACAAGTTTTCTAGCCCTTTCTTCTCTGCATTACTTATTTAGCACTGCACTCATACTGGTTTGGCTGTTAGCTCAAATTGCCTTTGCAAAGAAAAAGTTCCCAACTGAACTTTTTTTTCTTTGTATTCCTCAAAGTACATAAAATAATATATTTAACATATTATTTTTAGTAAATATTGGTTGACTGACATTTTGCTTATATACCCTGGAGAAATAGCTCATTGAACAGAACCTCTGAAACAAATAGGAATAAACATCTGTGGAGTAAAAAAAAGTAGTTTTTGTGATACTGGTCCCCAGTGAAATGTCTTCTATGTGTATTCATAAGGGCTGTTCTGAGAAATGAATTAAGACTATGAACTCAGTTGCCTAAAAGGGGTATAGGAGTGGGGAGAACAGTGTTCATTATGGTGTTTTTATGCTTATTGCACTCTTGGATTGGCTTTGCTGAAGACATGAAGAAATTTAGTGTGAATTTGATTTCACTGGACTTCCTGAAAGAAAACAGTTTCATTTTTGAGTTGGTAAGTGTGTCATTAATTAATAGTGTTTTTGGATTCTAAAAATAAAACAAATTTAAAAATTAGCAACACAGCAACAATAGTAATAACAAGTTTATTGCTGGGTTATACAAATGAAGACAAAAATGTGGACAAAAGACAGTATAGTTAATAAATTCATATTTGGGTAATTCATTAATTTCAGTGTTATTCCCATTGCCTCAAATGTCCAAATGTCCTTCTTTATTACCACAGATGGGCAAACATTTTCTGTAAAAAACCATGTACATTTCACCAGCCACATACACTCTCTTCACATATTCTTCTTTGTATTTTTGTTAACCCTTTATAACAATCTAAAAAAAAACCAAAAAAAACATTATTAGCTCAAAAGCTATAAAGGGACCAGCCTTAAGCTGGATTTGACCTTCCAGGGTATAGCTCAATAACTCTTGCTCATTACCATTGTAAAGTAGTAGATGCCTTTTACTCTTCTAAGTATATGCCAGCCATCAAGATGCCCCAGGTGACTACCTGCCTTCAGGTATGTACACAATTGTACAGTTCCCTCCAAGTATGGGCTGGGCTTAGTGACTGACATTTAATGAATAAATAAGGTGGTAATGATGGTGCAATTAAGAGACTAGATCATAAAAGACAATGTGGCTTTGCTTTCTATCTCTTCTATCACTTGCCCTGGGGTAAACAAGCTGCCAGGTCATAAGTAGCATTATGGAGAGCCCCTTGTGACAAGAAAAGAAGCTTCCAGCCCACATCCATGTGAGAGAACTTAGAATCAGATCCTCCATCCTTGTCAGACCTGACATGACTGACAACTTGATTATAGCTTTCTGTTGTTGTTGTTTTTTGAGAAACCCTGAGTCACAATTACCCAGTTAACCTGCTCCCAGTTCCCTCCTCTCAGAAACTGTGTGAGATAATAAGTTTTTGTGCTAAATTTGGGGGTAATTTGCTATGCAGCAATAGACAACTAAAATACAATATAATTCTAATACATTATTTTGTAACAGTTTAATCTGTTACCACAAAACTGCAAATAACTTTGATTTTAGCTAGGGAGCTTCTAAAATAATAGAGTTAAATTTGATCTTTCCTGTATTAATGAAAGATGGTGAGTGTAATTCAGTTTTCTTGTATTCAAAACTCAGTTATCTAGAAAAATATCAAGGTAAGTAACAGATAAATGGCACATTCACACAACTGGACAATGGCTTGCAAAAACTGAAAATCAATGTTGGAAGATATCAGTGATTTTTCTTATAATTCCATGTCAAAAACTATAAGCTCCATGGAGATGAACATGTAGACACAAAGAAGGATCAAGCAAATAGAAAAAAAAATTTTAACACTTTATTCCATCTTCCAGATTTTTCCAAATATTTTTAGGTTACATGATTTTTAAGAAAAATATTGATGGCTAGACTTTTCGTTAAGATATTGTGTTAATATAGAATAGAGCTATAGACATAAGTATATAGGTGAATGAGTCACCTTAATTTAAAAAAAAAAAAATTGTAGAAGGTAGACCAAATAGCCCCCGAAGATTTCCATATCCTAATTCTTGGAATCTGTGAATGTGGAATCTTATATACTAAAAAGTGGACTTGCAGATATGATTGGTTAAGGATTTTGAGATGCAGTGATTATCTAGGAGGGCCCAATGTAGTCACAAGGGTCCTTATAAGACAGAGGCAGGAAGGTAAAGTTCAGAGGAGATGTGATGATTGAAGCAGAGGTCAGAGAGACAGAGAAACAGAGTAAGATGAAGATGCTACACCACTCTCTCACTTTGAAGATGAATGAAGAAGGCCATGCACAAAGGAATACAGGTTGTCACTAGAAGCTGGAAAAGGTGAGCAAATAGAATCTCCCTTAGAGTCTCCAGAAGGAACACAGCATGCAGACACCTTGAGTGTAGGATTTTTGACCTCCAAAACTATAGAATGATAAATTTGGGTTGTTTTAAATCATAAAATGTGGGGGTAATTTGTTACAGCAGTGAAAGAAATCTAATGCAGAAATAAATCCTTGCAGATTTAGATATAAGCATAGTTCCAAAAATGACATACTTTGAATTTCCAAGTTCATTTAGCAACCATGGCAAACTATAAGATTGAATTCAAGTTCTAGGAGTGAGGACAGAAGCAGTATGTTTTGTTTATCATTGTATCACCCTGGACATAATCCAGTAAGTAACAAATATCAGGTTTAAAAGAAATATTTCTGAGAAACCTGACCAAATAGTAGATCTTAATGGTATTAAATTAACATATAAAATGTTATATGAATGAACCCTGACTTCAAAATAATTTTTCCACATTCCAAAAACTCCAACATAAACAAATACACCCTAAAGAAGCAAAAGACAGACTAAAAAAAAAAAAAAAAAAGTAACCAAATGTATTGCCAAATCAAGTTACAAATTCACCATTTTTTATAGATACACTTTGACTTTAAATATGCAACTCAGTCTCTAAGAAAAAATAGTCATATTTTTAGAGTTCTGCCCATGATATATTTGACATAGCCAATGTTTACCCTGGAACTACCTCACGATCCCGCCACAGTTTGCTAATGGCACACAATGGTTGCAGCAGCACTCTTTTGGTGGTCCAGAAAGTCTGCTCAGCTGGGCAAGTACTGCATCTGCATGCTTGATGTTAACACTTGGCCTTTTATAGCTCTAATAAAGTTGATGATTTATGCACAGACATGCCAAAATCCAGAGCCAAGCAAAATGAAATAGCTGGAGTTGAGGGACACAAATGCATATTCCCTGCCAGAAACATTCAGCTGTGTTAGAAGCAGGAGGCAGTTTCCAAGAACACACCTGCTACAAATGCCTGGTTTGCAAAACCTCTGCTTCTTTTCTTCAGTAGAGATATGCAGTTCCTAGGTCATTTTTGTTTACAAATTCAAAGAGTGAGAATCAGAGTCAAGAATGTGTTATTTTTTCAAGAAGAGAAGAAGCCCTTTCAAATTAAGTTACCTTGCCCCAGTTAAAATGCAGGAAGGCGTAATGAATGTATAGTGTACAATCTTTCTTTTCTCAATTATATTTCTTCAGTAAAAATGAACTTCGCTTTTGGGCAATCAATCCAAAAGTCCTCATAGCCACTCCTACCAGCAACTGGATCTGTTGTTGCTACTTTTGAGCTTTTTGCCTCCTTGCTGCTTTGTGAGAAGTTAGTCTGCACTGTTGCATCATCATGTGGTAGGAGACGAGCCCAGGCCTTCAGTGTGAGAAATGCTTGAGTGCCTGAATTGAAGCCATCAAATTAGATCCAATTCATTCAGTCCAATCTCAATATTCACAATATGTTGCTACAGAGAGTGAGGAAACTTCTTTCCTACCACCGATGTTTCTGTCATGTTGATGTAAAGAGAGATCATTGGAGTAATTAACCTGGCCTTTCTCAAGCATTTGGAATAAAGTACTGACCATGCATCGCTCCATTTCTTTCTCTTCTTTTCCTCTTACAATAAGGTCTTCCAAAAGGAACATATTATGATTTGTTGAATAAATCTAATTCCAGGCCTTGATATAGGGAAACCCATGAGCTCAGAAATATAAGGCACATTGTCCAATTTTAGCTTTATCAGGAAAATAGTTGCTATCTGCTATTTGCCTGTTAGTCCAAAATCAGGAAGGGGAAAGGAGGAATATTTCTGGGCTCCCACAAACCCACAGTTGTTAAGTGTCTGGAATAAGAATACACATATAATAGAAACAGAACTAAATGCTTTCTAAAATATTATTTGAACATTATAGTCTTGATCACATTTTAACTTCCTAGCACAAGCTTCCAATATGAGATAGCTATGCCAGGGAAGATTATAGAGAGTAACACAGAAAAATGATTTCCTATTGTATTGAGGTTAAAGTGGATCAATTCTAAATATCTTGTTTATTCCCTAATCAGCCTAGGTAAGGGAACCAGTCTATCCTTTCTGAAATGACATAGTAATTCAAATAAGAAAGTGGTCATAGAAAACAAGAATGGCAGGGCTTGAGGCAAGAAGAAAGCAAAGCTAAGTTTTCACAAGACAATTTGTGCCAAGAACAACATGGTACAGAGTAAGTAAAAGAGCTGGGTGAGACTCTCATTATGTCCAAGGTGCCGGAAAATATTTTCCAATAATGGACTCCTAAAGAGAAAATAAGTCTGAAAATCTGAGATACCTCTGAGACCTTCATTATAAGGCCTTCCAATTTATCTGGATGGACTTACTCTGTTGTCAAAATTACTACAGGTATTCATACTAATCCCTAAATTTGTCTTCAGTCTTTTCAGAAAATTTTTTTTCTCCATACGTGAGAAAACAGCCTCTTAGAATGTCATGTTTCTTGCATCACCATTACTAAATTACTTTATGTAAGTGAGGTAACATCTCTACAGCTTCTGAAAACTTAACAAGATTTGAATAAAATATGCTAATACCCTAAATATCCCAACATTATATAAAATATTAAGGGGAGAATATATGTCACACAATGAGCCAGCTGATGCCCTCAAGTGAAAGATTTTCTTTTTCAGTTAAAATGTAATTTAAAAAGTCTCTCTCATGACATTCCCAATACTTTCATCTCTTTTGTTTTGAGTCAATTCTATTTGTTATTTCCTTTTCTATCTTTAATGAACTTAGTCATGTATCCCCACAATAAAACCCAGTATTGTAGATGATTCAAAGATTGTATATTAGTGATTAAAAAATTGGCCTTTTGACGTGACTAAAGAATAATATTAAAGCTAACTAATAATGGTTTAACACCACAGTGGGGCTGGTGAGGCGTTCCTAATATTAACAACAATTTTTCAGGTTCCCAAAGAAAGTAAAATCTATATTCTGGTTTGCTCTCTCTGAATAAACATTGTAAATTTCTAATGTTCTTTTATGTTTCAATAACAGTAATGTAGTCAGGAAGACTTATGAGAAATGACTTTTATTCATTACAAATTTTATAATATAATTTTATTAGTAACATTAAAATTTGAATTAATATGCTTGCAATATAGATCCAATAATTAGGTAGATATAAAAATATGCTAAATTTTTCTCAAAATACAAATTGAACTTGGCTTTCATTATGACAATCAAGAAAACTTCCATTTCTGTCAGTTTTAATTTATAATGGGCATCAGTTGTTGACTTCTTCTCTTTTTCTATACATTGTCCCATAACCTCACCTTTTACTAAAAAAGCTGTTTTAAGTATTGTTTATTGTGAAATCAAACATAGATATATAAGAACACAATTTTTAAAAGATGTAAAAAGAAAATAAAATGTATGCAAAATATAATTAATTATATTAAAATATATTAATTTAAAAATTCCTTAGATGGTAACAATTTGCATTATTAGATAACTGAGAAAAACATGATCCCAAAATATATGGAAATGTTTCATTGTATAATAAAACTAATACATTAAATTCTATAAATGTAAAATATTTTACACAATTTACTTCCATATTTCACTTATAGCAGTTATATATATATATTTAATAAAATGTAATGAGTAAATCAATTTACCATCTATATTTTAGAAATAGATTGGAACATTCATTATTATTAAAAATCTTTTGATATAAACTTACTAAATAAAAATAGGCAAAATTATAACATGTATTGAAGAAAATATAGAGAAAACCTACGTGACCTTGACTCAGGTGATTTTTTTTTAATTGAAGTAAAATTCATATTAAAATAAAGTGAATCATTTTACAGAGGACAATTTATTAGCATTTAGCTTATTCACAAAGTTATGCAACTATCACTGCTACCTAGTTACAAATATTTTCATCACCCCAAAATGAAATCCTGTGCCCATTAAAATGTCACTCCCTATTCTACCCTCTCCCCATCTTCCAACAGACACTAATTTACTGTCTGTTTCTATGGATTTACCTATTCTGATTATTTTCTATAAATGGAGTTATAAAATATGTCTTAGTTTGCAAGGGTCGCTGAGACAAAAACCACATAATGGGGCAGCGTAGCCAACAACAGTTTATTTTCTTGGAGGGTAGAAGACCCACATCAAGGAATTGGCAGGGCTTGCTTTACCCTGGAGTCTTAGTGTTCTGGCAAGCCTCTGTCACATGGAGCTCTCTCTCTCTCTGCTTAGGTCTGCCCTTCTGATTGATTGTCCCTGAATCCTGGCTTCTACTGACTTCTGACTTTTAACTTCGGGGTCCAATTTCCTTTGCTTATAAGGACTTAAGCCATGTCAATTAAGAACCACCCTGATTTAATCCAGCTTCATCTAAATAGGATCTTCAAAGATTACATTCACAAATCAATCCACAGAATAACTAATAATAACATCTCCAAATGTCCTATTACAATTGGGTTCACATTCTCAGGACTGGGGATCAGAATCCGAACATGTCTTTATCTTTATGGGGCACATGATTCAATTTCCAATGCAACCTGAATTGCCTGGCTTCTTTCACTTAGTGAAATGCTGTATAGCATGTATTAGTACTCCTTTTTAAAAAAATTTCTAGATAGTATTAGATTGCATGAATATATTATGTTTTATTTACCCATTCATCCATTGATACAATTAGGATTTACATGTTTGGGCTATTGTGAATAGTGCTGCTATGAATACTTGGGTAAAAGCAATTAAGTATTTGTTTTCAGTTCCTTGGGGTCTATACCTAGGAGTGAAATTGCTAGTTCATGTGGCAATTCCATGTTTAAATTTGAGAGGAGCCACCACATTATTCCCACAGCAACTATACCATTTTACATTCTCACCAGCAATATAGGAGGGCTCCAATTCTTCCACATCCTCACCACTTGTTATTTTCTTTGTTCATCATTATCAATATAGCCATACCTGTGAGTGTGAAATGATATCTTATTGTGTGGTAAGAATTTTTTAAGTAAAACATCAAAAGCATGATTCATGAAAGAAAAGATTGCTGAGTTGGACTACAATAAAATTAAAACAATTTCTGCTCTGCATAAAACATCATTAAGAGAATAAAAAGACAAGCCATAAGCTAAGAGAAAATATTTCCAAAACATATATCTGATAAAAGACTGTTATTCAAGATATACAAAGAACTCTTAATGTTTGACAATAATTAAATAAGCAACAATTACAAAATAAGCAAATGATCTGGACACCTCACCAAAGAATGTATGCAGATAGCAAGTAAGCATAAGAAAAGATGCTCAATATCATTTGTCATTAGGGAATTGCAAATTAAAATAAAATGAGATGCTACTATATACTTAGAATAGCTAAAATCCAAAAGGCTAATAATACCATTTTTGCTGGTGAGGAGCTCATTCATTTCTGTTGGGAATGCAAATTAGTACAGACAATTTGGAAGAAAGTTTGAAACTTTCTTACAAACCCAAATAGTCCTTTATAGCACAATCCAGCAATCATGCTACTAGGTATTTAGCTAAGCGATTTGAAAACTTACATGTACACAAAATCCTGAAATGAATGTTTACAGTAACTTTATACATAATCACCAAAAAATTCGAAGCAACCAAGATGCTCTTCAAAAGGTGAATGGAGGGCGCGGTGCTGATATGCAGGGAGTGCCGTGCCACGCAGGGGTGTCCCCCGCGTGGGGGAGCCCCACGCGCAGGGAGTGCACCCGTGAGGAGAGCCGCCCAGCGTGAAGAGAGGGAGCAGCCTGCCCAGGAATGGCGCTGCACACACTTCCCGTGCCGCTGACGACAGCGGAGGCGGACAAAGAAACAAGACGCAGCAAATGGACGCCAAGAGCAGACAACCGGGGGAGGGGGGGGAATTAAATAAATAAATAAATCTTTAAAAAAAAAAAAAAAAGGTGAATGGAGGAATAAACTATGGTACATCCATACATTGTAAACTTATTTGGCCAAAAAGAGAAATCACCTTGCAAGTCACAGAAATCCATAGATGAATATTAAATGCACATTTCTAAATGGTACTAGTCTCAAAGGAGGCACACTATATGTTTATAATTATATGACATTCTTGAAAAGTCAAAAGTATAGACAGAGGTTTTGGAGAGAGGGGTTGAGAGTTGAATAGGTGAAGCACAGTGGATTTTCTTAAGCATTGTGAAACAATTGTGTATGATACTGTTATGGTGGATACATGACATAATGCATTTGTGAAAATCCGTAAAATTTTTAGTTTATTTTTAAAGAAGCTTTAGATTCCATATATCATACATCAAAAATACAGGGGGATTCCTGTATATCCCACCTTCTTCCCCTCCCCCACTTTTCCTCATTAACAATCATTCATTAGTGTGGTATGTTTGTTACAATTGGTGACCACATATGAAACATTGCTACTAACTGCAGTCTAAAGTACACATCATAGTTTATGGTTTGTACGGCACATTTTTATAGGTTTTCATAAAATGTATAATGACCTGTAGTCACCATTGCAATGTCAATCAGAACAATTCCAATGTCCCCAAAATGCACCATGTTATACCTATTCTTCCCTCTCCCTTCCCTCAGAAATGCTGATGACCCTGTCTTTCTATCAATTTTACAAGATTTCTGTTGCTAGAATAATAATAAATCTACGTTAGTCCATATTTGCATTTGCCCCTTATGTTTCTTTGTTCCTCAGTTTTGAGGATTTTGGGAAGGTGATGCCTACTCTTTCTGACGAGAGGAGTCTTAGAGCTCATGGGGCAGATGGATGGAACTGTCTTGTTTGTACTTATAGATATGCTCTGCTTTTTGGCATGGATGTTGTCCATCATCATCCTTTTGGTAGTTGCCTGGGTGAGTCTGATGAACTGGAGAGATTCGGGACTTAACTAGCATATCAACAGACCAAAGATTTAAACTTCTGATACATACATTTAACAAGTATAGTACTAACTGTAGATTCAAATAGAAGGGGCAGAAGAGCCTTGTATAGGGAAATTAAAATGAGTCCAATTCTGCAACACTGAGGAACATATATTTCAAGATAAGGACCACTGACAGGTTGCTGAATTCCTGAGATTGTCTCTAGAAAATCCATATAATTTAAAAGCACAGAGAGCAAACTTCAATATATGCGAATTTTAAAACAATCATTTGAGAGGTTGGATGAATCACAGGTAGACTTCAGAATATGACAAAACAACCTAACTCTATTAAAATGTATGAAACAATCTCATTGAAGAGTATAAGGAAATAAAGGGGATGATCTATGTTACTTTGAAAATGAATGGAAGAAAAGAAAAAAGGAGTTGTACATACATGAATATTGCCCTCTCTAAGTCATTTTCCAATGGGGACACATATTAACAATTCTGATACTGCTATGTATATATTCTGGAATTAAACAATTAAGTAAATGGATGTCAGATGGTGGTTGCCAGGTTTTCTCATTGTTGGAGTATGAATTTATAGATAACATGGGGTTGAGGCAAGAATTATCCATATGCTAATGAATTTTTTGGAGACATCAATATGAACTCATATTTGGCTTAATGGTGGCATATAGAAATATTTCTCAATATGTGTACAGACATGGGTTAAAGCACACACATCTACATATGTCTTTGTTCTCTCAGCTGAGAGGGCCTAAAAGCAATGGCATCTAATAGCAACAAACAGCCTAATACCCAGATCTTGGTTTCTACTATCTTTCTGTAATAAAATAAAATGACTGCTTGGATAAATTGATGAGTCGTGGACTAGGTCCTAGGTATACAAGATAACCCTCAAACATATTGCTGTGATAGAAATTAAGGAAGTACTCCAAAACAAGCAAGCAACATTGTAACATATTAATATGGGTAAAACTGTACATAATCCACTCATAGGAGTTCCCAATGGCCAAACATGGAAAAATTGGAACACAAGTCATAAAGCAGTATAGGATTAATTGAGTATACCCCAAAATATAAAACAAATACCCATGAGCCCATACTGCTATAAATAAATGATTGAATAAATAAATGTGAAAGAAGAGAAAAATATACAGTACAGAAGAACTCCAGATAATTTATGCACTTGTTTCTAATGTAAGAAGAGCATAACTCTCCCCTTCTTAAGTGTGACTGCTGTAACTATTTTCTTCCATAAAGTACAGTGTGAAAAGGGATAAAAATAGTAACTGTACAATGGCAAAAGCTGAAAAACAGGTGATCATGGTCAACATTAACAGCGAAATATCATGTTAAAAGGACATTATATATCCTGCCTTAACCCATTGAATGAACTGGGGAAGAGTGTAAACTACAATGTAAACTATTATCCTTGTGGCGCAGCAGTGCTCCAAAATGTATTCACCAAATCCAATGAATGTGTCACAATGATGAAAGAGGTTGTGTGATGTGGGAGGAGAGGGTTGAGGAGGGTTGGGGGTTTTATGGGAACCTCATGTTTTTTTGAATGTAACATTTTTGTGATCTATGTATCTTCAAAAAAATACAATTAAAAAAATTGATGGGGGTGGGGGGGTGGGGAGTGGAATATATGGGAACCTCTTATGTTTTTTAATGTAAAGTTTTGTGTGATCTATTAACTTTTTAAAAAAAGATAATAATATTTTAAAAAGGTATAAACCCTTGAAATGATGTGATGAAAATGAAACTACCTCTGTGATATTGTAGCAGATTGGCATTGTTCATGAATTCCAAAAATAGTTATTACATTATGTTTATAAACTGTTCTGCCAGAGGTATCATTTTAATTGATTAAATTATAATTAGGACTTTGATTTAGCTACATCAGAAGGGCATTGAGTCCCCACCCACCACAGAGAAAAGACATGGCAAAGGACAGAGTTGGGAGTTTTTTGAGCTGGAGCATGGGAAGTGAACATACAGAAGAAGGACACACAGGAATAGAGATGGCTCCTTAGACAGGGCAGAAGCCCTGGGAAGAGAGACAGAGCTGTTTGCCTGACAGTCTATAGCTGGCCTTATGGAGAGAGCACAGCCCCTGAGCCAGAGAGAAACAGAGCCCAGGGAAGAGAGGAACCCAGGAAGCCTGAACTCTTGGCAGACATCAGCAGCCATCTTGCTCCAACATAAGAAATAGACTTTGGTGAGGGAAGTAACTTAAGCTTTAAGGCCTGGTAAACTGTAAGCTCCTACCCTAAATAAATATTCTTTATAAAAGGCAACAGATTTCTGATACTTTGCATCAGCACCCCTTTGGCTGACTAATACAGATGTTTTTCTCAAAAATCCACAAACCCAGTCCAATCATAAGGAAAAAAAAATCAGATAAATTCCACTACACAGCCATCCTACAAATATCTGAGCAATACTCCTCAAAACTGTCAAAGTCATTAAAAAGGAGGAAAGTGTGAGAAACCGTCACGGTCAAGAGGAGCCTAAGAAAACATGATAACTAAATACAATGTGGTATCCAGGATGGGATCCTGGAACAGAAAAAGGACATTTGGGTAAAAACAAAGGAAAGCTGAATAAATGTGGATATTAATTAGTAATAATTTATCAATATTGGTTCATTAATTCTTACAAATGTATCATACTAAGTAAAATGTAATAGTAGGGAAAAACTGTATGTAGGGTATGTGAAAACTGAACTATTTCTCAATTTTCTGTCAATCTAAAACTGTCCTAAAGTAAAAACATATTAAAAAGATATTATTATAAAAAGAATAAAGATGAAAACTAAAAGCATAATGAAAAAATTACACTAAATTAAATGTTTATTCTGAAAACTGAAAGACAGCAAATAAAAGAAAAAAGAAAAGAAAAGAAAGAAAATTCTCTTGATTCATTCTGATGATTAGACACATAGTGGATTAATGTCCTCTGACACAGATATATACATAAAGGAATTAACTTCTATCATTACCCAAAATTTAACAGGAGCTTGAATTGAAATTGCCTAATTTCCATACTTGGATTTCTTTTTAAATAGCATTCCTTTGATCAACTAAAAATAATTTTATAGGAAATATTTACTATTATATAAAAATGTATAAATTATTTAAAATTAATTCATACTACATTACACAAATAGTAATTATATATATATTTTTAAAATAAACTCATTTAAATTGATAAATTGTGGGAAGCAGACTTGGCCCAGTGGTTAGGGTGTCCACCTACCACATGGGAGGTCCGCGGTTCAAACCCCGGGGCTCCTGACCAGTGTGGAGCTGGCCCATGCGCAGTGCTGATGCGCACAAGGAGTGCCCTGCCACGCAGGGGTGTCCCCGAGTAGGGGAGCCCCACACGCAAGGAGTGCACCCCGTAAGGAGAGCCGCCCAGCGCGAAAGAAAAGTGCAGCCTGCCCAGGAATGGCGCCGCCCACCCGGAGAACTGACACAGCAAGATGACTCAACAAAAAAACCCCCACAGATTCCCGTGCTGCTGACAACAGAAGTGGACAAAGAAGAACACTCAGTGAATAGACACAGAGAACAGACAACCAGGGTGGGGGGGGTGGGGGGGTGGGGGGGTGGGAGAGAAATAAATAAATAAATAAATAAATCTTTAAAATAAATAAATAAATAAATAAATTGATAAATTGGAGGTGGTATTCTACACTGGATTATATAATTGAATATATCAGTATCTCCCACTCAGGTAATATAGCAATTTTACTTCTAATTGCTGCAGATATTTTTAATAAAGTACTGAACCTTTTACCTTTAGGTTCTACTGATCCTTTTCCTTCCAGAACATGGACACCCACAAAAGAAACCTCATGGACACCAGGTATAGCTTAATGGTTTGAGTGCCTGCTTCCCACGTACGACGTCTTGGGTTCAATTCCTGATACCTCTTTAAAAAAAAAGAAAAAAGAAAAATCTTAAAAATATATACAGTAAACCAGACATTGCCTTTTATTTTGGGAAGATGTATACTCATTTTAATTGTTGCTTTTGAGTAATAGTTTTTTTCTATACCATTCTGTCTATAACCTATAAGTCTTTGTATGTATGAAATGGATTCAAATGGGTTTATTTTCAAAATCCAAAGGTACAGAGTAACTGATGTTTTAGCATTTCTTATGCTCTCTTTATTCCTTTATATAAATTCTAAAGCTGATTCACATGGGAAGTCAGTGAATTGAAAGCATATTTTTCAAAAGAAATAATGTTCATCACAACAACAAATATTAGTGAGCTCTATTTTATAATTCATTCTTCTATAGTCTTCCAATTTGCCTTTGTATTTTCAAAGTTAGATGTTTGTTAATCTATCCTGTATCAAAGCATAAACAAATCTGGAGAAGAATAATTTTTCTCTGTATATATTTAGTGGCAGGAAATTATTCAATAGAGCGATATTATAAAACAATGTGGCTTCAAACTTGTACTGACCTCAGAATTGCATAAAATTAAATGGCAGGTAAGTGGAAATAGAGATAACTAACATCTCATTCAGGAAACAAAAATTCATTTTTGTTAGGATACTGGCAATAGATTTTTTTTTTCCAGTTTCAATCTATCAAACAGAACTATGTAACACACACACACACACACCATAACCTCTCTTTTCATGATATATTATGTCAGACCAAAAAGAGGGGAAATTATTCTGTAAAGAATTGAAGTTAGTGTAATGTTTATTTGTCTAGTCTCTTCTAAGAATTCAAAGTAAAGGACTACTCATATCTAAAAATTTTAAGGTTTAAAGTAATGAAAATATGAATATGTCAGAATAAATGTTTGATGCTTTAAATATGTTGAGAAAATAATTGAATTTTTCTTGTGATGTAGTATTAGGATAAATTAAATAGTTTAAGTGCACCTACAAGATTAATGTGGTCCATATTTCAATACAGAAAAACCCAGATAGAGCAACTGAGTATTGAAATTGGTTTCCAGGATAACTTATTATATATTCATTATATGTACTTAATATCTAATATTCAACATAGAGAAATATCTGTGTTGCTCACATCCTAAATGTTTGAGTGTTGTTAGTCTATGTTTGTCTCTACAGTTTAACTTTTCACCATATTTTACAATATATGTTTTGGACACAGCCTTATCTGGGGGTCTTTTGTAAGTCCTTTAAGTCTCCTCTATCTGTGCTATTCAAAGTGCCAGGATAGAAGACTTAACAAGATGGATCAGGCTAATACTGATGCCATCAGTATTAGCCATGGCAAAGTAAAATGCTCATCTTCAGTAAAGAAAATAAATAGAATTGCATTAAAATCAAACTTTGCAAATACTTATCAATCCTGCAGATTGGAAGAATATAGAAGAACCAATTATAAAATAGAACTCGCTAATATTTGTTGTTGTGATGAATATTATTTCTTTTGAAAAATATGCTTTCAATACACTGACTTCCCATGTGAATAAGTTTTATAAAACAAGTTGAGTTGTGAAGGCACAACTCATCCTGCAGTACACCCATGGTCCATGCCTTGAACCATGTACTTTTCTTATTTTCTTGTTTCTTAGTAAACTCTTTATTTCCTTGGGGAAAAAAATGAAAGTGAAAGTAAAAGTATAACAAAATGGACTCCACATACCATATTTATGTATATATTTCTTTATTAATATCTGTATATAATACTATACTAATAGGTCATTTGTGTTCTAAAATATACAGAAAAGTAAAAATTTTAAAGGATGAGTTAAAAAATTTTAAAAGTAGATATCTTAATAGTTTCTCTCCATTCCCCAATCTATCTTTTTTTCTCATCCCCTTATGTTAACGGTTTAAAATCCTAGTCTGTTTATTCCTAGCTGTGTGTTCTTGCTCCACTTCTTTTAAAAAAAAACTCTACTTCTTTTTAAAAAAACTCATATAAAATAGATATAACAATGGTACCTATGTTACAGAATAGTTGAAAGATTACATGGGATATCCCACAAAAAGTGCTGAGCACATATCTGGTCCAAAGTAAGAACTCAGGAGAGGCTAACTACCTGTTATTATTGCTATTGGTCAGCACTATTCCTGAATGCTTCAGCTCTGCCACATTGGTGTGACTGATATGTGCATAAAAGTATATTAAGGAAACAGAGTTGTCCTTCACCTTTCTAGATATTAAACTGTTAAGAACAGATGCTATACTGGATCTTCACTGAAAGGCTGAAAAGTGATGCTGTTTGTCACCTTTCCAAAGTGAAACACACAAACTGCATCATCATCACCACCCCCACCACCCCATCACCAATACCAGCCTCTGAGATCCTAACAGATGAGAGTAAAAAGTACAATGCCCATTAGATTCCCTGTTCTATTTTTCTGACTCATAATTATTAGAGATGAAACGCATGTAATTTTTTGCACTTTTTTACTGCTTGACCTTATGTTAAGTTCCTTTTTCTCTTAATTTATTATTTGCTACTGGTTCCTCTGGTTCCCTTAAGACATACTTTAAAATGAAATATTTTTCATCTCTCTTAAAATATTTTAACGTATTCAAATCCTGAAAGTGCTTGATGATGACCAGCAGCACTGTCTTAGACAATAAAAAGAGAATTTCTTAGAGGGAATAACACTATGATAAAGCAGTAGCAGAAATGACACTTGGGATCCCATTTTTTAAAGGAGATGATGGTCACATAGGACAATATGACAAAGAGTAAATGCTCATTACTCAGAAAACTATCTTTCTTATCTCCTGCCTTTACATTCCCACCCACATAAAACTATCATTTTTTATGTGTTCTTTTATTTTGTATTAAGGGAGGATGTTGCATTTTCAGTATCTCTCTCCAGAGACTGTTGTTCATTAACACCAAATATTATGCTTTCTAAATTTATATTATGAACACAAACTTGTATTCCATTTACTCTAATATAAAGCCCCATAAAATATAAAGATTTTATAAAGGGCTTATAATATTGTCTTATGGTTATTACCCCAAGTGAAATATAAAAGACCTCAATAACTATCCTAGGCATTGTCCAAACATGGCCAAAATATAGGACTCCATTTTCCCCATACACACATGCAACCTCCCTCTCCCCAAGCATTGGGAAGTACTCATAATCAGGAAACAGCCATTGCCATTTGAGTAGTCACGTAAAGGGAACGTCTATTCCCAAATTCTAGTTTCTCTGAGGAGGGACTTTTTCCCTCAGTCACACGTCTAACCTCTCTCCACACCTTTACTCATTTATCCTATTGACAAATTTGGGAAAACCAACTGGGCATGATGGGCTCAGCTACTCACTATTCCTCTCTTCAAGATGGTTCCTGCTAGAGACAGCACTAGTCCCATCCCATCTAGCCTAATTCTAAGGTTCAGTGCTAGAATGCTCATCTATTTTTCACCCCAAACTACACACTCCTATTTCAACTTCATCCATATTAAAGATGGTAGTCTGATTTCTCTTCTCTTGTTTCCAAAATTGTTCAGAACTTAGGCAAGAAATGTCATTTATTAGCAGTCCTGTTGGAGACACCATTACAAGGTGGTCAGGCATCAGTGCCAGAAATGCTACACAGGAGGTGGCAGAGGGAGGAGCAAAGCACCAGGTTATATATTCAAGAAAAGTGACTTCCATGTGATCACCTGTATCAGAAAGATCAGAGCAAGCATGAGGAATCCAACTACACTCAACACACCTGAGCAATCTGGCACAGCTCTTCTTCTCCCAGAAGGATTGAGAAGGCAAGCTCATGACCGTAGCACAAGAAATAAGCCAGGAACAAGAGAGAAACAAAGATAATAGAATTACAATGCACAATGGGAATGTGGTCCCAGGAAACTTAGGACATTTATTATTGGCATGAGATAATTAAGGTTTTATGTTGAAGTGGATATTGTCCATTAGGACAATACCAATTTCAAGACAAACATCACTACATCAACCCACACTAATACCTACTGAGCAGCTGTTCTATGTCAAACACCATATTAAGAAATTTAATGCATTAATACATTTGATGCTCATAGCCACCCTGATAGATATTTAATGCTTAGCTATCCCTGACCAAGGGTTTCTCAACTTATCCCCAAACCAGAACAGAACTAGCTAAGACTCTAAAATGGTGTTAAACATGCAGATTGGAGAGAAGCAGCCACAATTGTAAAGGTTAAAGAATTACAAGGCCATCTCATTATAGTTAATGGTCTTTGTAAATCACAAAGATAGAGGTCTTTTTGAATCAGAGAATCATAAATCCTAAAGTGGGAAGAGACTTTGTTAATCTTCTGATTTACTCTCTGATCTTTAGACATCATCTCCATCTTGCAGAGAAAGAATCTCAGACCCAGAGAGGTTAAGTGACTTGTTGAAGATCAGACAGTGACAGTGTTAGAGGACTGTAAAATCACTCCTTATGAAGTCCTGGAAACCTATTGATAACCTTTTGAGTAACAGCTCTTTGAAGAACCAAATTAATCTTTCCTAGAATGCCCACTCTTTATGGGTTATCCCTCTCCCCCACTGGAGTTCAGACACTTGGAGCTTGCTATTTAAACTAACTACCTCCTTCTTTATAATTTACACCCACCCCCTTCAGCATGATGACTGCTGGGCTCCATTTGTAGGCCATGTTGCCCTGTGAGGTGCTAACTCCTGCAGCTTTCCTCTACAAGCCTCTCTGCATGCTGAAACCTCCATCCACACGATTTCACTGCTCATAAAGACAAGCAGCAAGGAGAGCACAAAAGAAGCCAATTTATCCATTTTTCGCCATGTGTAATACATGTGGAGTCAAAATTGGTGGTTTGCCTCAGCTCTCCCTGCTAGGATAATTTGGGGTGATATTGCAACTAAACGTTATGTTTAAACCATGCCAGTCACACTGTGCATTTTAAAGACCACATTACAGAGTGCATTACCTTTCTAACATATCTGAGTGTATGAATAAATTTCAAAGCAGAATAGCTTCCATTAATAGGAAATTACCTCGCCCCTAATTTCGTATTGCTATTCAAAGGCAGAGAGAAAGAAACCCCATTTTATCTTACTTTATTTCTACTTTGATATGATTTTCACTGTTGGTGAAGTTGTTCAAATGCTTTGATTTGTTTTAAAAATGGTTTGTCTTGTTTTATCTTTCTTATGCTTATGTATAAGCATAAAAACATTCTTTCCTACTTCCTAAAATACATAGCCGTGGGACAATGCTTTAAAATTAAATATTATCCTTTCCTAGAGAATTTCCTCTGCATAGATGTCTGCATTTCCTTTTTTTCATTTATTGTATCCTTTTATTTGACTCCCCCCCCCCCCCCCGCTTTTTTTTAAAGAATCTGTTCTCTGTTATTCATTGTGCCAAATCCAAATCTATTAACCTAATAATAGAGGCTTTTCAGGCTATCAAATTTCACATGGTCTTGCTTGACCAAATGGCCAGAGATCTTTTTTATTTCTCCCTGTTTCCAATAAATTCTCTCTCTCAGCCTTTGGGTGTGCCATACCATTCCTTTATCACTCCTGATCTAGAATATTCCCAATTGTGGCAGACATTGCCACTATCTTCTTATATCTAGTTCCCCTCTCTTTCTGACACACAACTATGTGTGGTTTCCTGATCCTTAAAGGTAGATGGGGCTACCTAACTAGTTTTGAATGATGCCATGGACCAAATTTTAACTGAAACAACATTTAACAGCAGGTGGTAAATCTACATTTCTGTTCTTCCCCTTCTGTAGTGATCATGGAAACACATGATTAAGATGAAGTTTTCATCAGCCTGAAACTGTAAGTGTCCAATAGGCACATGCTAAGCGCATAGTATAAGCAAAAAAATACAGCTTCTTTTTTTTTTTAAGTCATTAAATTTAAATATATTTTATTTCAAATTATCTATGCTCTTCTGAATTATATGTTTGCTAATATATTTTCAACTCAATTATATAAAATGTCAGAAAACTCAAAACCTGGAAGTGTTTTCTTGTTATTTACTAATCCCTCCTCTCCCTTTTTGGTACTGCACATTGATCTTTTTCCTCATAAATTTGCATTTATTCTTTTACTCAATTAATTTTTCATTGAATGTTTGTTATATGACCACTAAATCTGATATTATGCCCTTTATGCACAAAAGAAAATTCCTTGATTTATATACAAACAATACTCATGACTATGAGAAATAAATTCCAAATAAATTTAAGAATTTACATATTTACCCTAATTTTTACCTATCTTTGTATGCTTAGGTGATATTTCTTTAGAGAATGCTCTTGGATCTGTTTATCACAATACTTATTTTCTCCTATATTTCCAACTCTATGAAAAAGAATGATAAATAGAAATTTGATATTTTTTTTCTTTTCAAATATTGGACACATGAAGACACCACCATTTTTTACAGAAATCAGAGACACATAATTTATTTCAATCTACTCAAAAATTTTATTATATGTTGTTTTTTAAAATCTCAATGCCAGTGAGCTGTTTTGCTTTAATAACAGTTTAATTGCAAGTCAATACAATGGAAGTGGCAAATTATGAGGAATAATCAATGTTTTTCCAACTAATTTTAGCCATGCTGATTTATGCTAACCTCTAGAATAAATGAATATGAACATGAAAGCCAAAGAATGTTTGGCTAAGCCTGAAAACTCATCATTAAATAATGCATATTTGTTAAAGATTATTAAATTCAGTAGAAATGAGAACATTAACTATATAAATATTTTCTAATTATGTCCAGCTCTGAATTCTGCCATTATGCAATAAATTATAACAACAGAAAATGTAGACCTGGTATATTTAATTTCAAAGGATTTCATGAAAAACCTGGAAATTGTTTGAATTTCTAAATATAAATGCATTACTAAATATGTTAGTAATTATAGTCCAATACTCTTGCCCTAGAAATAAAATACTTCTAAAATAAATTCAACTTAATAATTTCATTAATATTTTTAATACCAATTAGAAATTTGGATATAAAATACATTTGGTTCTTTTCTGTCATAGTCTGATTTATTGGTCAGTTTCAACAATAACAGTTTTATTTATTTTAATGCTTCCGGTGTATTCTATATGGGATATGCCAATCTATTCTGGTAGATAAACTATACAAAGCAGTTACAAGTATAAACATCAATGATTTGATATTAAAGGATGGGCTTTGCTTAAAATTATAAAAAACTAAGAAAAAATTCTTTAAATTTTTCTTTGACAAGCTAAATGTAAATTTGTACTTAACTGGTACCTTGAATAAGAACTAGTTTGTGGCAACACTAGCACTATGAAACTGTCAGGAGTTTTCTTATCAACCTTAATTTTTAAATGATGCAGTATACTTGTACTTCAAAAAAATACATATAATAACTTTAGATAAACTTAAGCTGACCTAAAACTATCCTCAGTGATTTCATTTTACCAAATGAGACAGGACTATAATATTCCCTCTTCAGAAGAACATGGGCCAAGGAGTTTGAAAAATATCTTTCAATAATTTTGAATATCTGTACATTGCCAAATTGTGTCAGTAACACAAATACACACAGTCTTGGAGGGCAGACACACACACTCATCCATACAACACATACACACACACAGCCTGTCACAACGAACTAAAGTTATATAACATATATGTGCATGTGTACATAAGTTTACACATGTGAAGGTCAGAAGGCAGCTGAAGGTTAGAGGGCAGCTGAAAAAAGTCTACTAGGTCTAGAAGCTCAAGACCCAAGCCCTGACTACCAAAATCTAAAACTGGATCTTGAAAAGTCTTTTCTTCTCTAAAGCCATGAGTCATTAATTTGTAAACTCAGGGACTAAATTGGGGGGAAAAATGGTTCCCTTCCAACCTGAAATTCTTTGATGATGTAAATATCTCAGACTTTACTTTTTTTTTTCAGGATACCTCCTGGAGAAAACAAAATGAAATACATCAGTAACATAATTCTTAACATTATGGTTTTCTTCCACTTGTAATAGAAGAGTTGTTTCTGGTAGATGGCTGCTCCTGTGAAGAAAAATTAGATAAAACAGAAAAAGATAGCTAAAATAAAATTTTTAAAGTCTGCTTAAAGAAATCAGAGGTTTTTTGTAGAAAAGAGCCTTTAAGGGCTAAGGTTTTAGAATGAGATATCAGAGAGTGATAAATTGACAATCTGGAGCCATAGTTTTTCCTTTAGGCATGCACTGAGAATCCGGGCTTTGTCTGGATAGATACAGCTGCTGAGAGATACAGAAACTAGCAGAACTTTTTGCTGATTTTATAGGCTAGAACAAGGATAGAAAGAAAAGTTTCTATAAAGAACTAGATTGTAAATCTTTTTGGCTTTGCAGCTATGGAAATTTGATAGCAAGCTCTCCCATTTTAGCTAAAGCAACCCTACACAATACATAAATGAATGTGTGTGACTGTGTTTCAACAAAACTTTATGGACCTTGAAATTTAATTTTATATAATTTTACATTTCAAGCAATATTAGTCTTCTTTTGATTTTCTTTTCCAACTATTTAAAAGTTTAAAAACTATGCTTGGCCCATGGGCTGTATAGTAAAACACAGTGGATCAGATTTGGACCTTAGGTTATAGCTTGCTGAACCCTAGGCTAAAAGAGAAAACTGTAAAGACTTGAAGAGCTTTATCCCTACAGACAATTTCTCTTTCTTTACATTATGTAAATTCTGAAGGGCTGTGGAGGAGGAAGTACAATATAAGCCAAAACATTCTGAAGAACAAAGAGTTTCCTCAAGTTTGGATGGGACAGGGGAGCAGCTGTGGTGAATTTACCAAATTCTAAGCATAAAATCTTGGAATCTTTGCCTTTAAGGACTAGATTGAGAAGTAGACTGACTGAGCTTTCCTAATAAGGCATCCCTACCTCCACCAAACTCAGTGGCAGATCAGATTAAGTTGATTGGCTTGCACTCTGCCTAGAAAAGGATTGGGAAACCAGCATAACCTGGAGCCTCTCTATATTTTATACAATGTGGCCAGAAAAAAAAAAATTAGTAGTAATACCGAAAATTACGTAATTAAGATGAAAATCATGAGATTTATCAGATGATATCAAATTATATACCTGCCCACAGATCCAGGTAATAGGCTTAAATGACACAAATTTTGAAATATTTATTATTAAAATATTCAAACAGAGACATTGAAAAATGAAAAACCACATGAGAAAAAAAACCAACACATTAAATGTAATGTTCCAGATAAGTTTTGTTCTCAAAGTTATAAAAATCTCATAAAAATACTATACACACATACACGCACACATGAACGTACACACATATATCAAATTTGGAAGCATATTATAACTTTGTTTTGTTTTTTTTTTTAAACCATTATTATTATTATTTTTTTTTTAAAGATTTATTTTTATTTATTTAATTCCCCTCCCCTCCCTGGTTGTCTGTTTTCTGTGTCTTTTTGCTGCATCTTGTTTCTTTATTCTTTGTCCGCTTCTGTTTTTGTCAGCGGCACGGGAAGTGTGGGCAGCGCCATTCCTGGGCAGGCTGCTCTTTCTTTTCACGCTGGGCGGCTCTCCTCACGGGCGCACTCCTTGTGCGTGGGGCTGCCCCACGCGGGGGACACCCCTGCGTGGTGCGGCACTCCTTGCGCGCATCAGCACTGCGCATGGGCCAGCTCCACACGGGTCAAGGAGGCCCGGGGCTTGAACCGCGGACCTCCCATGTGGTAGACGGACGCCCTAACCACTGGGCCAAAGTCCGTTTCCCTAACTTTGGTTTGATTTATGAATTAAATGAGAGAATTTGCTGGTGAAGTAATCTTTCTGGGAAGGATTTAATAATAGATTGCATTTTTTAAAAAGACATAGGGCTATTCAGATTTTCTTTTTTTATTGAGACTATCTCCTCAAAAATTGCCAAATTTATTGGTGTGAATTGTTAATATCTGTTTATTTTCATGTCTGTAGAATCTGGAGAGATATTCCTTTATGGTTCTGATGTTGGTAACTTGTAAATTCTCCATTTTTAACCTGATCAATCTTGCTCACATTTTACTAAGATAACTAATCTTTTCAAAGAACTGACTCCTGCTTGTGCTAATATACTCTTCTATGCAAATTTTATCTCTTATTAAGTTCTCATATCAATTATTTTATTTAATTTAATTTCTTTGGTTTGATATGCTCTATACTTCCTTAGCATCTTCAGATGGAAGTTTAGATTATTGATTTTCAGTCTTTGTTCCTTTCTAACGTATGTATTTAACAATATAAATTCCTCTCCAGGCCTTGTTTGTGCCTTTTCCCACAAGTGTTCTTAAGCTGTCTTCATTATCTTTCAGTTTAGAATATCTTCTTTTATTATGATTTCTTCTATGAAAAAGTTGTATGTGAATGTTACTTAATTTTTAACAATTGGAAAAATTTTAATTATCTGTTTTGTTATTTATTTCTGCCTTAATTTCTCCATGGTAAGAAAACATCCTAAATACAATTTAATCCTCTGAATTTTACTCAGATGTACTTTATGATCCAAGATAAATGGAAAACAAATATCCCATGCACTTACAAAATGAGAATGTCTTTGTTTGATAGGTGCTGTACATAATTATTAGGTACATATTTTCAAGTACCTGTTTTATTTTTTTTAATGTTTTCTCTATGATTACTTTATTTTTGTTGGCTTATACATGTTTTATGAGATATGAGTTAATATCGCCAACTATAAGTATAGGTTTTCCTATCATTTTCATTTTATTCATGCTAACTATTGTGTATCTGTACTAAAATAGCAGATGAATACATGTTTATTATTAGGATAACGATGTGATGTATTGACCTTTATTATTATGTATTGTCTATTTTTAACTCTAGTACTTCTTTTTCCCCCAATACCTAATTTTCTGATATTAATGTAGCTATATCAACTTTCTTTTTCATCCCCACAGTATATTTTAAAAATCCTTTTATTTTCAAGCATTCTGCATTGTCACATCTAAGGTGTGTACTGAGAAGGAGCCCATATTTTTTTATCCAGTCTCATAATTGTAGTGTTCTAGTGAGTGTTAATTAGTTTAGAATAAATATAATGAATTAATGTAAATATTAATTTATATCAATACAAGAGTTGTTTATATAATATAAATTAATTATGTAAATATGAATTAGGATTAATATAAGTAAATAATTTAAATATAATGGTAGATAAATATTGATTTATATTTACCATGTTTCTATTTTATGGCCCTTTTTTCTCTCCTATCTTGCTTTCTTTTAGATTAATTAAATATAGGCTATCACTCTAGCCTCTCTCAGACTGGACTAAACATTCTATCATCAGGACCGACCAGGAATGAATGCTTCCCCACCCAGCCTCACCCTAGTCCCTCAACCCTGGGAAAGAAGGGAGAGGTCATTTCCACCCAGCCAAAGATTCAATGAGTGAGGGAGGAAGGGCCCAGCAAGGCCCATGTATGTCAGATCTCAAGCCCCACACAATGCACATGCCACTACTTCCTAGGGTTTATGCGACTGAAGAGGCTAGTAGATAGGGAATCAGTAGATGGATCTGGAACCTGGCAAGAAGTCCATGTGGACTTCTCAAGCCCCCAAGATGGCTGCTGGAAGACCCCCCCCCACACACACAAAAGATTTGGCCATTTCCTCTGAAAGCCAGGAGAAACCCTGGATATTTCTCAAGTACTTTATCATTGGGCCCTCCTAGGGGACTGATGAGTGGGATAATCAATCAAACAGCAAACAGCTGGAACTCCTCCCCTGCCATTAGCAAAGGGGCGGCATAATTAACAGTTCAAAAAGCAGGTGCAAGGCCTGAACACGCTTTCTTGCCTTTGGACCCCTGGTTCTGCCTTCTGTGCCCTGCTCTTGCCATTTTTCCTCTGTCATAATGACCACACAAGTAAAACCTGGGCCTTTATAATCTATAATTGGGAATTGTAGTCTATAAATCAGCCTGCTTTATCACTTTTCAGCCCCTTCCTCTTCACCTGGGACTCACGGTCTGTTATTTTCTCCCATTTCTCGTCCCTCCCTGCCTGAATAAATTACTGGCTTAACTCACCAGGCATGCTCTTGAAATTCATTTCTGTAGCAGAATCAAGAACCTAGACAAAATCTGGTAACATATTTGGCAAGTCAGTCAGGAGCTTATTGATGAGTGACGCTATGGCCTAACGCCTGTTTAACGCCTTCCTTTGGTTCTCCATTTTAAATGGGTTTGCCTATGAGCTCCCACAGGATGTAATCCTGGAAGGGAAGCATCGGTGCCGCACATCCAGCTTATTAGATCTGACCCCAGCCAGAACAGCTGGGGCATAGAGCAGGGGCTCAAATCGTGGCCCTGCCAAGACAGGTTCCCAGGCAGAGTGCAGGCCTTGCGAATCTTCTTTTACAAGGCCTTCTAGCAGCCAGAAGCTTTGCCCTCGGGCCTGCCTGCTGTTGCCTTCTCCAGCCCTCTCCACTTAGAGGCACCACAGCAACAGCAGGGTCAGCTGGCTTGCCCTCCCAGTGGGTCCAGTCCTTTGCAAGCGGCTTTCCTATCTGACCACACCCAGCTACCTGGGGGATGAAGTGGGAAGGCAGCAGGTATAGCCAAAGATTGATGCAGTGGGAGTTCCCTTCCCCAGGGGGTCACAGGGCAGGATTCCTTTGCATAATTAAGATTTTCCCATGTTTTACCTTCCTACTTCTTGCTACTAAATCTCTCATTACAGGTTTGTGTTTAAATGCTTTGGAAAATCTTAGAAACTGTAAAATGGGAAATGCTTTTCCTAGTCAGGGATTGATTGCCTCTGGGCCCCAAGGCCTGTTAGCTAGAACAATTGATTTCTAATCACTTAATGGCCTTTTGATGGCTAGTCTAACTGGGAAACTATCAGACAGTTCTGTCATAAAACTAAGACTGTGTCTCAGACTTCTGGAAGAAAAGGAGGAAGAAGCTTTCTGCCCCTTCCCTGAGGAGGAAGCAATATTGGACTTGAAAGCCAGTTGATCTATTTGGTCTGTCTTCCAAGTCCAGAATGGTCCCAGAAACACCTGGTGGCAGGGTCTCTGTGATTCTTGGGGTGGCAGGAACCAGAGAAGTAACTCTGAATGTCCCTCAAGACTTGAAGGCTTGGGTGCTTCAATTCAGATATCAGCGAAATGTTTCCTGAAATTTAACTCAGAAACTTCTGTTTGGATAACCACGAAGTCAATCTTGGACCCTGAAATGTCAGGGGTGCTGAGAACTGGAGCAGTGACCTCTGAATGGCCCCCATTCCTTGGGCTCTTCTATTCGGAGGGCAGTCAAATGTCCCCTGAGACTTCTCAGGCACTTTGATTTGGGGTAACTGCTCAAAACATCCCCCACCAACTCAGCTTGGATGCCTTGATCTGATCTCTGGAATCAGATAACCCCCAAGACCTAGGTCACCCACAGGGATGCCTATAGGCCAGGCAGGCTCTGAAAATTAAAATTCTCAGGATGCTGGGAACAGAGCATCAGGTCTAAGTGTGGAGTGGTGAATGTTTTAGTCAGACTAGGACTCTGGGATGCCAGATCAGTTGACTAAAAGGCTCTTCTTCATTCTTCCTAAAATAATGGGCATGGTCTTTAGCCCACCAGCAAACTCCCAATAGGAGTCTCTTCTCAAGAATCAGGAATCAGGAACTTCTGCCTACTACTGGTCCACATGGCCACAGTATGGCCAAGAGCAGCCTCTGTATGAAACCCTGACTTCCAGCTAAACCAGTGTAAAAAAAGAGGACAGATAGATCTGAGGCCCAGAAACCTCATGTCATGTCTCCTTAAAGAGATGAGGAAATAAACCTCAAACTTAGACTAACTCCCTTTTAGAAACAGCCTTCTCAGTTTAAACTTGGTTGTGCCTATAAAAAGTGTGAATAGAGATTAAGATCTAGACCAATTAAACCTCTCCTGGAAAATAAGAAACCTCAGGTGCCATCAATTAAAATCAAAGAGTTCCTAGAAATGCTAAGGATATAAAATTCTTCTCTTTTAATCTGTGTTTAACTTTGTCAGTTTACTTGTGCCTAGGAAATCAGATTTTGGGTTCACCTGTTACAAATTGGAAAATGGTGAAAGGTAAACTAAAAATGAGCCTTTAAACATCAATATTGTCTTGGGAAATGGATTTAATGCATAAATCACAAGAGGAATTAATTCAACTGCTAGAAAAGCAGAGAAACTTTACCAAGTTGTTACTAATAAAATTCTTGTAGCTTAGTCAATAAAGGTACACAACTCACCTTAAAGAAAAACTTAATAAAAACTGTAACTAAGAGTTAAGATCATTTATACATGCCTTTATATTATAAAACAACAGAGGGATAATAACTGAAAATATAACTGGGTAGATTTAGACTACACCAACTATTGTAAGTATAAATTCTAAACTGATCTTACCTTCATTTATGGGCACTTCAAGCCTAGCCTCACTCCTTGCCTTTGCTTATGGTTATTTCATAATAGTTTCTGTCCCTATGGCTCAGGGGAAAGCAAACTTGAGACATCCCTGTCTTCTATCCTTCTACTGGTATTAGTGACCCTGCTTTCTCTTGGGACTCCAAGTGTGGACTACATTGTTGCCTGGTGGAATTCTCAACCCTCGGGGTTGTATGTCCACTCTTCCAGCCCAGTGGTTGCCAGAGTCCTGTTAGGACTGGGAAGTGAAGGAGGCCTCCTGTCTTGACTGCTTGGGTTTCTTGAAAGAAACCAATTTCCTTGAGGCTTCAATAGCCTCAGTGAATATACATAGAATTACTCTTGTTCATTCAAGATCTGCTAAAGTCAAAGTGAAAAAATAAATTTCTGAGGCAAAGGAAAATTGTATTAAAGCATTGGGGACATTTTGGTTCAAAGCCTTAATTAAGGAATAAAATTCTTGTGTAAAGCTGCATAATCACAGTGCAAATTAGAGTAATTAAAAGAAGCCTGCAAAGAACTGTTTTAAACGTTATCTTACAGGTAAACTTATTTTGTAAGAGAATGAAAATTATAACAGTTAGTCCTATGTTTCTGTGTCAAACTCTATTCATATCTGGCCAGTTGTTCAATACATAACTTCATACATCAAGATGATATCAAATTAACAAATGAAAACTCTATAAATTCATATCTTATGAAATTAAGTTAAAGAAATATAGATCTGTCCTCTTTTAAATGCATAAAGGAAATTCTATTGGTTGCTAATTATAATCTAAGGTAAATTAACCAGTCTATGTGGTTGTGGTCAATTATAAAGAGTTGGTAAAAACATCTTCTAAACTGAAGCATTTAAATGGCTAGTTCTAAAAAGTCATTATAAACTAGAAATCTAAACTGATATTAATGGCAAAAAGTAACTTCATAGCAATGAAACCTGTCTGGAAGTCACCTCAGTGTGCATATTCAAGTGGTGGTAATGAAAAATTACCTTGATTCCATTGGGAATCTTCAGTTTTCATTATTTAAAAAATGGAAGAAGTAGTTTTTCCTTTACTGCTAAAGTAAAATGCCTACTAATTAATGTCTTCATGGCAAAAGTGTAAAAGTAAGAAGCATGCTACTAAAAAGTTCATTTGATATGTTACACATTGCATTGGAAGTGTTTACAAAGTGTATAAACATCAAGAAATAGATTTCAGCATTGTCAAACTCTTGTGCACTCAAACCAGGCCTTCAATACTCTGCACGTTGCCTCTGCATTTAAGTTATTGGCCAGGTTGGTCACTGACCCCTATAACAATAAAGTATCTACTACAACTTTGGTTGTGCACCTGAAGTCGATGGAGAATACATTACAGTTTCAAACTCCTGCAGCAGCTAATGATGGTTTGATATAGCCAAATGAACAATGGATATTGCCTCCAGACTGGCACTGTTCCATAGTACCAAAAGGCACTATGCACCAGGCCAGTGGAATACTAGAACCTACCTTCCTAGCTTCTCTCTAGGGTCAATGGTACTGCAGCCTGCTGGCTGTTTGAAGGACGTATCAAGTGGAGCAACGATCAGCAGAGTACTGTAGTACTGTGAGTAGAACTTAAACACAATTGGCATTAAGCCCTGCTCCCGGGGACTTCCGGCAAGATGGTGGCTGAGTGAGCTTGCCTTGCCGTCTCTCCTGGGAAGAGGCAGCTGGGCACCGCTGGAGGTTCTCCGGGACCAGGCTTTTTCAGGATTTTTTAAGGGCAGGAAGTGTCTGGACATCGATTTGGTGGGAAGGTAACGGAAAGGACTGGTCTATAAGATATAAATTGGGACTTTTCAGGAGGGGGAGGCAAGATGGCGGCTGAGTGAACTTCCCGGTTACTAGCTCCTGGGGGGAATTGGCTGGGAGGCGTCGGAGACTCTTTGGGACCGGCTGTTTCGGGATTTTTCCTGGTCCGGAGGTGTCTGGACATCGATTTGGAGGGAAGGTAACAGAGAGGATCCATCTGTGAAATATACACGGAGATCCCAGCTACGTGTGGAGGACTCCCTCCTTGGGTAGGCGGAGCCGAGGCAGCTAGCACCGCGCGGAGCCCCGGCGGGCGGCGGCCAGGGTAGCCGAGTCCGGCCGAGCCCGGCTGAGCCGCGGCGGGCGGGGGGGCGGAGCCCGGCTGAGCTCGGCCGAGCCCAGCCGCACCGCGCCGGGCGGCGAGTGGGAGAGCCGAACCGCGCTGCGCCGCGCCGGGTGGCGGGCGGGAAAGCCGAGCCCAGCCAAGCCCAGCCGAGCTGCGGCGGGCGGCGGGCGGGGGACCGGAGCCCAGCTGAGCCCAGCCGAGCCTGGCGGCGGGGTTTCTGTTCTTTGTTTTTTTGTTGTTGTTGTTGTTGTTGTTGTTCTTTTTTTTTTTTTTTCAATCCTCTCTTTCTTGTCCCCAATATTCTTCTTATACTATTTTACCTTAACAATACAATAGGTCGTCCTACAGGAAATACCTCACATTTGCTGGGTTTCCTCACCCTCCACTGCCTCATTTCTCTGTGAATAGATTTAGCCTATCTACACTATCCCCTTTCCCCTACAACTTGATATCCTCCACCATCTGCTATCTCTCCTATATTCCATCTCCCTTTCTTTGATCCATAAAGTGTCTAACTCTTAATTTCTAATACCTTTGTTTAGTTTTCCATCTGGTATTCGTCCCTGAAACTATTATCTTTCTTTTCTCTTTCCCTCTCTCACGAAAACAATAGCCTCTTAGTACGTACCACATTCCTCCCATATTCAGTCGTCTACCTCATTATAGGTACTTTCCTACTACTATAACTCTACACAATTTACATGATCTAACCTCCATCCTCCCAGAACTCATATTGTTGCTTTGTAAACATATATCACCAATACTACTTCACACTTTTTCCTTCCTTACACAATTGACTTTCCCCAGCACTAATACTTTCCTTTAAAGTGAGCTTAACTAGCAATAAGAAATTGGAATAAGAAGAACAAAGTGACAAAGAGAAGATATAACACTTACGCAAAAACAACAGCTAATTAATCTCCAAGACTAGACAAAGAAGCTAAGGAACTGATTAAACCCGTCAAGAAAAAATGTTGACAAGACAGCAACAAAAATCTACAAACCAAACCAGTAATCAGGAAAACATGGCTGAATCCAATCAACAAACTGAAAATCAGGAAGGGGGGCAGGACTTTGCACAAGCAATGAAAGATCTCAGAACATTTATCACCGACAAATTTGATGAAGTAATGAAAGAGGTTAACAGCGTGAAGACAACACTTGGAGGGGAAATTGCAGACATGCGCAAAAAAATAACAGATATGATGGAAATGAACACCACAATTCAAGAAAACAAAAATACACTTGCAGCAAATATCAGCAAACTAGAAGAGGCAGAGCAGAGAATTAGTGATGTGGAAGACAGTGCATTGGAAATCAAACAGATAGTAGAAGTGGTCAATAAAAAGGTAGAAAAAATCCAGATAGGACTTAGGGACCTGAATGATAACGCAAAACGCTCAAACATACGTATTATAGGCATTCCAGAAGGAGAAGAGAAGGGAAAGGGGTCAGAAGGAGTGTTTCAGGAAATAATGAATGAAAACTTCCCAAATCTACTGAAAGAGACAGATGTACATATCCAAGAAGCACAGCGCACTCCACTGGTCATAAACCCCAACAGGCCCACCCCAAGACATATACTTGTCAAATTATCCAATGCTCAAGACAAAGAAAAAATTCTAAAAGCAGCAAGAGAAAAGAAAACCATCACATACAAGGGAAATTTCATAAGATTAAGTGCTGATTTCTCATCTGAAACGATGGAGGCAAGAAGGCAGTGGTATGATATAGTCAAGGTACTAAAGGAAAAAAATTTCCAACCAAGAATACTCTATCCAGCTAAACTAGCATTCAAAAATGATGGAGAGTTCAAAATATTCACAGATAAACAGAAACTGAAAGAGTATATCAACAAGAAACATCCCCTTCAAGAAATTCTTAAGGGAATTCTGCAGGAAGAAAGGAAAAAACAGGACAGTCAGAGATGGAGGAGAGTGTAAAAGCAACAAGAAAGACAAAAATAGAAGGGGAAAATAAAATAATACAAACAAAATATAACAAACACAAATCCAACCAAAATATGGCTACCATAAATAACTCTCTAAACGTAATAACACTGAATGTCAACGGATTAAACTCACCTATCAAAAGATTCAGACTGGGACACTGGATAAGGAAATACGACCCATCTATATGCTGCCTACAAGAGACACATCTTAGACCCAGAGACTCATGGAGGTTGAAAGTGAATGGCTGGAAAACAATCATACAAGCAAACAACAACCAAAAAAAGGCAGGAGTAGCTATATTAATATCAGACAAAATAGACTTTAAATGCGAAACAATTGTGAGAGACAAAGAAGGATACTATATTTTAGTGAAAGGGACAATTTGTCAAGAAGATCGAACAATCATAAATATTTATGCTCCTAACAAGGGCGCCTCTAAATATGTGAGGCAAACGCTGGAAAAACTAAGTGAAAGAATAGATGCATCTACAATTATAGTGGGGGATTTTAATACACCACTATCAACTCTGGACAGAACATCTCAAAAGAGAATCACTAAAGAAGCAAAACATTTGAACAGTATATTAGAAGAGCTGTATCTAATAGACATATATAGATCATTACACCCAAACACAGCAGGATATACATTTTTCTCAAACGCACATGGAACATTCTCCAAGATTGACCATATGCTAGGCCACAAAGAAAGGCTTAATGAATTCAGAAAGATCAAAATCATACAAAACAATATCTCTGACCACAGTGGAGTCAAGCTGGAAATTTGCAAGGGACAGAGACCCAGACTTCACACGACAATTTGGAAATTAAACAGCACACTCTTAGAAAAACAGTGGGTCAAAGAGGAAATCTCAAAAGAAATCAATGACTACCTTGAAACAAATGATAATGATAACACAACATACCAAAATTTATGGGATGCAGCAAAAGCGGTACTGAGAGGGAAATTTATAGCCATAAATTCATATATCAAAAAAGAAGAAAGAGAAGAAATTGAAGAATTAACTGCACATTTGAAGGAATTAGAAAAACAACAACAAAGTAACCCAACAGGAAGAAGAAGGAAGGAAATAACAAAGATAAGAGCAGAACTAAATGAAATAGAAAATAAGAAAGCACTTGAAAAAATAAACAAGACCAAGAGCTGGTTTTTTGAGAAGATCAACAAAATTGACAAACCTTTAGCAAGACTAACAAAGAAAAAAAGAGAAAAGATGCAAATACACAAAATAAGAAATGAGAAAGGTGATATCACCACTGACCCCACAGAAATAAAGACTATCATAAGAGGATACTTTGAAAAACTATATTCCAACAAAAATGACAATTTAGAGGAAATGGACAAATTCCTAGAAATACATAAGCAGCCCATACTGACGAAAGAAGAAATTGATGATCTTAACAAACCAATCACAAGCAAAGAGATAGAATCAGTCATTAAAAATCTCCCAACTAAGAAGAGCCCAGGGCCAGACGGCTTCACAGGTGAATTCTACAAAATATTCCGGAAAGAACTAACACCAATCCTGTTGAAACTATTCCAAAAAATCGAAACAGAAGGAACACTGCCTAATTCCTTCTATGATGCCAACATTACCCTAGTACCAAAGCCAAACAAAGACACCACAAGAAAGGAAAATTACAGACCAATTTCTCTAATGAACCTAGACGCAAAAATACTTAACAAAATACTTGCTAATCGTATTCAACAACACATTAAATGAATTATACACCATGACCAAGTGGGATTTATTCCAGGTATGCAAGGATGGTTCAACATAAGAAAATCAATCAATGTAATACACCATATAAACAGATTGAGAGAAAAAAACCACATGATTATATCTATAGATGCAGAAAAGGCATTTGACAAAATACAGCACCCCTTCCTGATAAAAACACTCCAAAAGATTGGAATACAAGGAAACTTTTTGAACATGATAAAGAGTATATATGAAAAACCGAAAGCCAACATTGTTTACAATGGCGAAATCCTGAAATCCTTCCCTCTAAAATCAGGAACAAGACAAGGATGCCCATTGTCTCCACTCCTATTTAACATTGTCTTGGAAGTACTGGCTCGAGCACTGAGACAAGAACCAGATATAAAAGGCATTCAAATTGGAAGGGAAGAAGTCAAAATTTCATTATTTGCAGATGACATGATCCTATATATAGAAAACCCTGAGAGATCTACAACAAAGCTCCTAGAGCTCATAAATGAGTTTAGCAAAGTCGCAGGTTATAAGATCAATGCGCAAAAATCAGTAGCATTTCTATACACCAATAATGAGCAAGATCAGGAGGAAATCAAGAAACAAATAGCATTCACAATAGTAAATAAAAAAATCAAATACTTAGGAATAAATTTAACTAAAGAGGTAAAAAACTTATACATCGAGAACTATACAAGATTGTTCAAGGAAATCAAAGAAGACCTAAATAAATGGAAGAATATTCCCTGTTCATGGATAGGAAGACTGAATATTATTAAGATGTCTATCCTACCAAAACTGATCTACACATTCAACGCAATCCCAATAAAAATCAACACAGCCTTCTTTAAGGAACTAGAAAAACTAACTATGAAATTTATTTGGAATAAAAAGAGGCCCCGAATAGCCAAAGACATATTGAAAAAGAAAAATGAAATAGGAGGAATCACACTTCCTGACTTCAAAACATACTACAAAGCTACAGTAGTGAAAACAGCATGGTACTGGCATAAGGAGAAACACACAGACCAATGGAATCGAATTGAAAGTTCAGATATAGAACCTCATGTATATAGCCATATAATATTCGATAAAGCCACCAAACCCTCACAACTGGGAGAGAATGGCCTATTCAACAAATGGTGCCTGGAGAACTGGATAGCTATATGTAGAAGAATGAAAGAGGATTACCATCTCACACCTTATACAAAGATCAACTCAAGATGGATCAAAGACCTAAATATAAGAGCCAAGACCATAAAGACCTTAGAAAGCAGTGTAGGGAAACATCTACAGGACCTTGTAATAGGAAATGGCTTCATGAATGTCACACCAAAAGCACGAGCAGCAAAAGAACTAATAGATAAATGGGACTTCCTCAAAATTAAAGCCTTCTGCACCTCAAAGGAGTTTGTCAAGAAAGTAAAAAGGGAACCCACACAATGGGAGAAAATATTTGGCAACCATATATCTGATAAGAGACTTATAACTTGCATATATAAAGAACTCATAGATCTCGAAAACAAAAAGATAAACAACCCATTTAAAAAATGGGAAAAAGATTTAAACAGACACTTCTCCAAAGAAGAAATACAAATGGCTAAAAAGCACATGAAAAAATGCTCCAAATCCCTAGCTATCAGGGAAATGCAAATCAAAACTACAATGAGATACCATCTTACTCCCATAAGATTGGCAGCCATGAAAAAAACAGTAGAATACAAATGCTGGAGAGGATGTGAAGAAAGGGGAACACTCATCCATTGCTGGTGGGAATGCAGAAGGATCCAACCATTCTGGAGGACAGTTTGGCAGTTTCTCAAAAAATTATCCATAGATTTGCCATATGACCCAGCAATACCACTGCTGGGTATATACCCATCAGATCTGAAAACAAGGACACAAACCGATATATGTACACCAATGTTCATAGCAGCATTGTTCACCATCGCCAAAAGTTGGAATCAATCCAAAAGTCCATCAACAGATGAGTGGATCAATAAAATGTGGTATATGCACACAATGGAATACTACTCAGCTGTAAGAACCAATACACTACAATCGCACGTGATAACATGGATGAACCTTGAGAATCTTATGTTGAGTGAAGCAACCCAGGCATTGAAGGACAAATACTATATGACCTCAATGATATGAAATAAGTTAACTGCCTCAGAGAGCTAGAGTCTGGAAAAGTGGCTTACTGGAAATCGGGGGGTGGAGGAAGGCTGTGAGTTAATGTCTGTAGGGGTGGAATCTGTGATGAGCTGGGGGTAAGTATGAGCACAAAGAAGGGACAAAATGGGGGCAAGGGGTTACCTTTGGGTGGGGTTTTCTGGGTTTGAGGGGGGCTAGGGATGGGAAGAGGGGTAATATGGTCCAAGAAATAGGTGGGAGGGAGGGGCAACATACAAACATGGGAGAGTGCCAGAAGTTCATTGAGAACTAAATGTTGAGTAAAACGTATCAAAGTATAAGTAGGAGGGTTACCTGGTTAGGACGCTCAGGGGGTATGGTCTGATGCGGGACGGACTCCAGAGGGAATAGCTGAAGGCTCATTTTGCCAAGGTGGGTTCTACCATTGGGTGGGGTGGACCCATATCCTGGGGAAGACTAATGCCGTCGAATAGAGAGAACTGTATCTCTCGTGAGAAAGGACGGCTCCCAGGGCATTAGATTGGCAGGCGTTGTGGGCCCTAAGGGGAGGGGAAAATGGACGTGCAATGGATGGAACAAAGGTAAATAAGGGGGCAAAAGAGGAGTTATGTGAGAGTACACGAGGATGAATATAAAACAGCTAATATTACACCAAAAACATATAGGGGACGACAGACTAATAATGAAAACCATAAGACAAAACATAGGATAACTAAAAAATTTAGAAAACTGTACAACCTAAAGTATGGATCACATAGTAAGCACAAATGTTACCTTGTTTGAAAACTATAGTTTCGGAATCTGTACATCAGTTTCAGGAAATATGATATGAATAAGTTAAAAGATTATTGCTGTGGAAGGGAAAAGGTTTTATGGTGGATCTGGGGAAATACTGTATATTGTATATATGAATTTTGGTGATCTAAGACTCTTCTGAAGCTGACATTATGTTGGGATTCACTTTACGGGAAGTTTTGGATCACAGAGTGGTTCAACAATGGCAGCGGAGGAATACTGATATGGGATGTTATTGACAGGATATATATGGTTGACAGGGAGTTATACAGGGCATATGCCCAGGGTATATGGTAATGTCTATATATACTCATAGTGGAAACAAGTAAAAACAACAGCTGGGGGGGTACTGGGCTCCTGGCCGGGGGGTCACTGTTGTGGGCCCTGGGAGAGCAGCGGCAGTCCTCCAGGTGCAACGGCAAGAACCAGGAAGGAAGGAGGGCCCAACAGTGGGCTCTTGATACTAATGGCTACACTTTTGAGCCTATGCACCTGCAATAAGAACAAGGCCTAGAGTAGCATTGTGCCTGGGGGTTTCCTCCTGACAGCCTTCATGTTACTCAAATGTGGCCACTCTCACAGCCAAACTCAGCGTGTAGATGTGATGCATTCCCCCCAGCGTGGGACACGACACCCGGGGATGAGCCTCCCTGGCACCGAGGGATCACTACCACATACCAGCTGAAGAAGCAACTAGAAAATGACCTTGAATTAAAGATTCAATGCGGAACAGCAGAATATACCTGTCTACATATAATAACATGACTTCGGGAAGCGGTTTGACCTAATGTAAGGGGGAAATGGAAAGGAGAAATGAGATTATAAGGCTGTGAGTCTCTAAAAAAGAGTCTGGAGGTTGTCAGAAGGAATACCCCTATGTACAACTGAACAGAGTCTAAGAGACAGATAAGGTAGATACAACCCCAGGTATTGGTTCTTTTGAGGGATAAAGAGACCCACGGGTTCTATGGTCATGGCAGAAGGGGTTCACCGCCATGACAGATGGCCCTTCTTTGGAGCTGGTGTTTCTGCGTGATGGAAATGGACTCAGAGGGGATCTCTTTTCACAAGACTTGCATGCTACTACATTGGAATTGTAGTTGGTGCTGGGTTTAAGATATATGTAGGGGATTTGAATCTCTGGACTGATAATATGACACCCAGGCCCAGAGCCTCAACAGACTTCAGCTCCTACACTTTGACTTATTGGACTTACTCCACTCAGCTAACATGGAGTTGAAGAAGGTCAACCACCACAACATGGAACCTAGAGTGTCTACAACTAGAAGCAGGAAGAGTGCATCCAGTACCCATGTGCAATCTAAGCCCTCACTTGACATAGGTGTGCAATGGACACAACCAATCCAATGTCCACAGAGAAAATGTGGAATGGGTGTGGGAACGGTAGCCATGGGGCTGCTGGGTGTGGGGAACGGGAGGAAGAGATGAGATGTGGAGGCGTTTTCGGGACGTGGAGTTGTCCTGGATAGTGCTTCACGGACAATTACGGGACACTGTAGATCCCCCCAGGGCCCACTGGATGGAACGTGAGAGAGTCTGGGCTATGATGTGGACCATTGACTATGGGGTGCAGTGATGCTCAGAGATGAACTTACCAGGTGCAATGGATGTATCACGATGATGGGAGAGAGTGTTGCTGTGGGGGGAGTGGGGGGCGGGGGTGGTGGGGTTGAATGGGACCTCATATTTTTTTTTTATTGTAATTAAAAATAATAATAATAAATAAATATTAAAAAAAAAAAAAAAAAAAAAAGCCCTGCTCCCATGGAGAGATAACATGTCTGGTATTGCAAACTGGAACTTGAATCTATTAATTGCAGTTCAAAGAGAAACTTATGCATTGGGTAGTACATTAATTAGCATTAAGTACTGTACATATATCCTACTCTAGATATATGCCTGATGATTATGGTGATATCTTTTCTATTCTAGACCACATGCAGAGACATTGAATGTTAAAAGTCCTGGTAAACTTCATTTTCTAAGTAGCTAATGAACACACTTTGCCCAGGTCTCCCTCCTAGCCCTTATTCCAGAACCTGTTCCACTCATACCCAGGGGAGGACTGGCAAATCCACATGCCATCCTACTAGGGCTAAGCATTTTCCCACCAGAAGGGAAACAGCAAACCACATAGCTAGGACCCACTTCAACTCAGCCCCTTTGAGATGGTCCATAAAAAACCTTTCCTCACCAAGGACCTGCAAACCAGGTTCTGATCAAAACTTGACAAGAAAACAAGCCTCACTCTCAATTAGAGCCAAAATGTAAAGAACTTTATTCTGTAGTTCTGATCACACCCACAGTTATTAAAGTTAGTGGTATTTCCAGCTTGGTGCATTAATCCCGAGGGAAGTCAGCTGCCACCAAAGTGCCAGCTCTCCAGAAGCACCTGATGGGATTTACAAATGCCAGACAATGGATAGCCTGAAATACCTCTTCAAGACAAAAAGCTAAGTAATGTCTGTGTCAAGGTTAGGTGTTCCCTCTAACTTTAGCCCAGATGCCTATTGCTAGGGGCAGGGCAAACCAGACATACCTTTAAAAAAAAAACCTTGTCTGTTTTCATCTCCTTTAACTTAACTAAAAAGGGCAATGCCTCTTTCCATTCAACTGAAAGAATACTGTTTCCCATCAACTTTGGGAAAATGCAACTTTTGCAGGCCCCTGTCCTTGTCTACTTTTATGGTCCAGTATCCTCTTAATGGATATTCTCAAGATTCTAATCAAGTTTATTTCTCCCAGAAAACAACATCTTGTTAGCCAGATGCAGACTTCATCCAGCTTCACCCAAGATGTCAGATCCATCTTCCTCCAACCAAAATAGAATAGAAGAAGGGTTTTACACCTTGTCAGATAGGGCCTACTGCCCCTAACCAGCTGGAAGTAGCTATAGAAGAAAAACCATCTCTCCTCAGCACCCCTTTAAGAATAAAAGTGTTAACTCTCTGAGGGGGGAATGAAGTCGGTTAGTAAATAGAGAATTGATAGATGAATCTGGAACCTGGCAAGATGTTCACGTGGATGTCAATACCCCCAAGATGGTTGCTGAAAGACTTCCCCCCCCCACACACACACACAAGATTCTGCCTTTCCTCCGGAAGCCAGGAGAGCCCAGATATACCTCAAAGACTTAATCATTGGGCCCTCATGGGGCATTGATGAGTGGGGTGATAAATCAAAACAGCAAACAGCTGGAACTCTTCCCTTGCCTTTAGCAAAGGGGAAGAATAATTAACAGCTCAAAAAGCAGCACAAGGTCCGAACATGCTCTCTCACCTTTGGACCCCTATTTCTGCCTTCTATGCCCTGCTCTTGCCATTTGTCCTCTGTCATGATGACCACACAAATAAACCAGGGCCTTTATAATCTATAATGGGGAATTGTAGTCTGTAAATCAGCCTGCTTTATCACTTTTCAGCCCCTTCCTCTTCACCTGGGACTCACAGTCTGTTATTTTCTCCTCTTTCCTGTCCCTCCCTGCCTGAATAAATTACTGGCCTAACTCACACAACGTGCTCTTGAAATTCATTTCTGCAGCATAATCAAGAACCTAGACAAAATCTGGTAACAGGCACACATGAGAGGGGATTTGTGGGAGAGTATATTTGAGGGGATGAGAAAATTATTGAATTTTTTGTATTAAAAATTACTTTTGTGTAGGGGTAATATTTTTGTAAATAGCACATTCTATACTTGAATATCTTATTAAATCCTGTTTCTACTTCAAAAATATATATATATACTTGTTTTCCATTTTTCTATTAACTTATTAGCTTTACATTAATTTAATATTAATTCAGAGGCTAAATGGCTTAAAATATTAGAGGTTAAAACTTACATCTTTGACTTATCATATAAATTTGATAAATCTTATATATTCCATGAAAATACTAAAGACTTGTATATTAGTCAGGGTTCTTTAGGGACACAGAACTAACAAGAGAGATCTTAAATATTACAAGATCTTTAATATTAACAAGAGAGATTAAATAATATTAAAATATTATTATGATTTATAAAATCATCTTATGTGACTGTGGGGATGCATGGGTCCAGGTTCTGTAGGGCATGCTGCAAGATGGGAATTCTGGCAAAGGTTTTCATTAAATTCCCTAGGAGAAGCTGCTGGCTGAAGGCTGAAACAGAGAAGGAAATTCTTCTGACTGCTGAAATAATCACTTCTCCTTTTACAGCCTTCAACTGATTGAATGAACCATCTTTCACTGCTGAGGACAATCTCAGTTGATTGTAGATTTAACCAGGCATAGATGCAATCAACTTACTAGTGATTTAAGGTCAAGAAATGTCTCACTGTAAACAGTTACACCAGTGCATGTATGTTGAAAACACTGGGCACCATTACCTAACCAAGTTGACACATGAGCCTAAACATCACAACTTGGAACACTTTTACTCCAATTAGTTGCTACATACATTTCATTATTAATGTTTTTATCTCACACGTATATTTAAACCCATAAAACATTATATACATTGCTTTGTAAGACAATAATTATTTGCATTTACCCTCATATTTAGTTTCTATTGACTTTCATTCTTCCTTTTGTTTCTTTGATCATTTCCCTTCTATCTGAGGAAATTCCTTCTGTATATCTATTATGGAAGGTCTTCTGCTGATGCATTCTCTCAGTTTTGTTTGAACATGGGAAAGGGATCTGATAAATTTTTATTTCACATTCATTTTATAAGGAATGTTTTCTCTGTGCATAGACTTCTAAGTGGGAAATTATTTTCTTTTAGTTTATCAATGGTATTACTCCATTGTTTTGGTTTTCATAATTTTCAGTTGTCACTCTTTTCATTGGTTATAGAAGGTAATGTGTCTTTGTAGTGGTTTGATACGGTTATGAATTCCAAATATAGATATTGGATTATGTTTGTGATCTGATCTGTACCTGGGCATGACTGAGTTATGATTAGGGCATTGAGTCCCCACAGATAAAAGGCATGGAAAGTAACAGAATTAAGGGTTTCTAATGTTGGAGTTTTGATGTTGGAACTTGATGCTGAAGTCTTAAGCTGGAGCCCTGGGTAAACAGAAAGAGCCATTTGCCTGATAGTCTACTGCTGACCTTGTGGAGAGAAGCAAAGCCTAGAGAGCCTCATAGTCTACAGCTGACATTGTAGAGGAAACAGAGGAGCTAAGCCCAGAGGCACCCAGACAGTTTGAACCCTCACAGATATCAGCAGCCATCTTGCTCCAACATATGGAAATAGACTTTGGTGAGGGAAGTAACTTATGCTTTATGGCCTGGTAACTGTAAGCTCCTACCCCAGATAAATACCCTTTATAACACCCAGCAGATTTCTGGTATTTTGTATCAGCACACTTTTGGCTGACTAATACAGTCTTTTTTAAAAAAACTGACCTATGAATATACCTTTGTATTATTGTATTTCATTTTCTTTTTATAGTTTTATTGTGTTGTACTTATCTGTAGTGCCATTCATTTGCTCATGCTTGGATCTTTATATTAATAGTTTTTTGAATTTGTGAATTGATGTCTTTATTTTGTTTTGAAAATTCTTCAAATATTATTGATATAAAATTATCTCTCTCCTCTTCTTTCTTGAACTACAATTACATCTACATTAAAGTCTTTTATAGTGGCCCACATATCTCTAGTAGTCTTTTATATATTTCTTGTTCTATTTCCTTGTTTTCCTTCAATTTATAAATTATCCATTTTTCTACCAAAATAATCATTCTGTCTTTTGTCTAACCTGCTATTAAGCTTATACAACTTTTTAATTTTTAAATTAGGTTTTTCCATGTCCTAGTTTACATCTGATTGTTTTATAAAGATTCAAAGTTTCCAGTATAATTTTCTATATTTTCATCTGTTTTTCTATACCCTTCTCATTTTAATTCTTGGTCAGCTAGCTCCACTATCCACTACTATTGTTACTTTTTCATCTTTATTTTTGGTCTTGTGATATTCTTTTAGTGCTTTAGTCATTTTTATTGTATACTAGATATTGTACATAAACAAAAAGAGGCTTTAGGTGATGATATTTGTTAAGTTCTCAGTGTTCAAAAAGGATCAATATTTCTATCTTTAAAATGTAACTTTGCTTAGTGGAGGCACCACAGAGATTGGGGCAGTTATTGTAAAATTTGAATTCCATTAAAGTTTTAATTAATTTCTACTTGATATCTCATAAATAAGTTAGCAAGTTAAACCTCAGTGTTAATAACGAGGAAAACTTTTTCAAGAGTTTCAGGAGTATATGCTTTCAGAGTATGGGACTCTCAGTCCAAGAACAGAATATATATTCTTCTCAATTTCTCATGGAACATTCTTGAGGATAGACTGTATGCTAGCCATAAAATAAACCTCACTAAATTTAAAAGGAGAGAAATAATAAAAAGCATGTTCTCTGACAATAAAAGAATGAAAATCGAAAACAATACTAAAGAAAAATTTGAGAAATTAGAAAATATGTGAATTTTAAACAACATACTCATAAACAGTATATGGGCCAAAGAATAAATTAAAAGAAAAACAAAAAAAATACTGTGAAAAGATTGAAAATAAAGACACAGTATACCAAAACTATAGTACCGAGCTAGCCATTTTAGAGTAAAATTACTAGTTGTAAATACCTATACTAAGAAAGAAAAAGATCTTAAAACAATAACATAAACTTTCACAATAAGACATAATATTAATAGGGGAAAAAACACAAAAATCCCATGATCATCTCAGTAGGCTCAGGAAAAAGCATTTGACAAATCCAGCATTCTTTGATGAAAAAAACAAAATACCCTCAAAACCTAGGAACACAAGGTAACTTCATCTTGATAAAGGGTATCTAAGTGATGCTCACAGCTAGCATAATTCTTAATTGTGAAAGACTGGATGCCTTCCCCTTAAGATTAGGAATAAGACAAGAATTTCCACTCCTCCCTGGATATTCTAGCCAGGGTAATTAGGAAAGAAAAGGACCAAAAAAAGCATCCATATTGGAAAAGAAGAGGTAAAACTTTGTATTTCAGATGTCATGATCCTATAAATAGAAAAACGTAAGCAATCCATTGAAAAACTATTAGACCTAATAAATGAATTCAGCAAGGTTTCAGGACACAAGATCAATATACAAATATCAATTGTATTCCTCTACAAGTGCAAAGATTAACTTGAAAATGACAGGAAGAAACAATTCCATTTTCACTGGCATCAAAAAGACAAAGCTACTTTGGAATAAATTTAGCAAAAAGTACAAAACTTATATACTGAATTACAGAATATTGTTGAAAGAAATTAAAGAAGACCTAAATAATGGAAAAACACCTCATGACTCATGCTCTTGGAGTAGGAGATTTAACATTGTTAAGTTGGTAATCCTATCCTAACTGAACTACAGATTCAAAAAACTATCAGAATATCAGTTGCCTTCTATGTAAAGTTCATGAGGTGATTCTAAAATTCATATGGAATTACAGTAAACTCAGAATAGTAAAAATAATTCCAAAAAAGTAGGATAAAGTAGGAAGATGCACTACACAGTAACAGGAATCAAGGCAATCTGGTACTGGCACAAGGAAAGAAAAATAGATCATTGGAATAGAACTGAGTGCTTGAAAATAAGCCCATACATTTATTGCCAACTAATATTCAACAAGAGTGCCAACATCACTGAATGGGAATAGAACAGTCCTTCCAACAAATAGTGCTAGGAAAATTGGCAAGCCACTTGCAAATGAATGAAGTTCAACCTTTATCTCACAGCACATGAAAAATTAACTCGAAATGGATTGAAGACTTAAATATAAGAGCAGATTTATATAACTCTTAAAAGAATGCTTAGGCATAAATCTTCATGATCTAGAATTTGGCAAAACATTTCTAGATATGACACCAAAAGCACAAGCAACAATTAAAAAAATTGTTTAAGATAGACTTCATCAAAATTAAAAACTTTTGTACTTAAAAAGACAACATCAAAAACATGAAAAGACAACCAAGGAATGGGAGAAAATCATATATATCTGACAAAGGACTTGCATCTAGAATATATGAAGAACAATTGCAATTCTATAATGAAAAGACAAACAACCCAAATAAAAAGTGGGCAGGATATCTGAATAAAATTTTTACAAAGAAAATTTATAAATGGCCAATAAGACAAGAAAAGATGGTCAAAATCATTTGTCATCAGGGAAACACAAATCAAAACCACAATGAAATAGCACTTCAGATTCACTACAATGGCTAGAGTCAAAAGTCAAATAATATAAAATGTTGGTAGGTGTGGGGGAAAATCGGAATTGTCGTACACTGCTGGTAGTAAAACAGAATGCTATAGGCACTTTGCAAAACATGTCTGACAACTCTTCAAATGATTAAACATAGAGTTACTATATGATCCAGCAATTCTACTACTAGATACATCCCCAAGAGAAATGAAAACACACATCCATTCAGGAACTTGCAAATGGATGTTTATAGCAGCATTATTCATAATAGTGTTGTGCTGAAAATAAAATAAACAGACTTAAAAAGTGGGTGTAGAGCAAGTTTGTTGAGATAAAATTGTATTAATGCAGGAGCAGCACTAAAAGAGGTTTCTGCTCGAAGGGGTGAGCTGGAGGAGCAGCTTATATGGCTGCTTGAAACAAAGGGAAGGTGTGGGGGAATGGAGAGCGATAAAGGGGGCATGAATTATGGTTAGTATCGTGCACTCCATGAGATGTGTGGACCACAGGGGCTGTGAACTGTTTGGGCAGGGAGTCCTTGAGGCCCAGATCATTAATTAGCAAGCAAGATATTGGTGTAAGATTGTGGCCATCTGGTGAAGACCAGCAGGCTTTACTGGTATCAACTTGAACTCTTTGTTACAGTTCTTTCTTCCAGGCTGGGGCAAAGGTTTTTTATCAGCACCACAAAGGATTATTGGTATGTCAGCCTTCTTCAATAACCTCCCTTTTTCTTTATAATTTCCTGGATAAAATGGAAACTTAAGCAAATCAAGATAGTTAGTAAAATCATTTCTCATTCCTATTTCACCATAACCAACAGGTGCAAACAATCCAAATGTCCATCAAAGGATAAATAGATAAACAGAATGTGATATCTCTATACAGTGGAATATTATTCAGCCATAAAATGGAATGAAGTACTGACACATGCTACAAATATGGATGAAACTTCAAAGCATTAGGATAAATGAAAGAACCCAGTCACAAAGGAACACATATTGTATGATTCCAATCATAGGAAAGCCAAAATAGGGATATCTGTGGAGACAGAATGTGAACTAATGATTGTTTAAGGGTGGGAAGGGGAGAAGTGATAGAAGTGTGATATACAAAGGTTATATGGTTTCTTTTTTGAGGTAGTCAAAATGTTTTATAATTGACTACGGTGACAGATATATATATTCATGAATATACTAAAAACCTTTGAATTGTACACTTTAAATGGGTGAATTGTATTTAAGTTATATTTCAAGAAAGCTTTTTAAAAACAAAACAAAAGAGAAGTGACCAGAAGTTAGATATTACTCTTGTCATAAGATTATACCCACTAGAAAGGCAATGAGTCATTACCATATCCTAAAGCTTGACCTGGGTTTGAACATATAAAAGGGAGATGTAGTAAACAGGCTGTTTGGTAGTATAGCGCCTTATCTTTTAATATATCTTAGTACATGGTGGGCATCACTGTTTCAGTTCTGAAGATCCATTCTATTTGATATCAATATAATCAAGATGGAAGTTTTTTAACTCTTGATTAAATTTTTAGTTTTAATTATCCATTTAATGATGGGATTGCAATTATAATAATTATGTTTACAGAAGATATTTATTTCTAACAAAAGATTGGAATTATATAAGGAGTTTCAATAACATCATTGCCCAACTCTGAGATTATAATTTAATTTTTTGGAAGAGGAGTCAAGGCATTAATGTTTTAATAGTTCCCTAAGTAATTCTAATATCTAGTCAAAACAGCTACCATTAGTAACAAGATCATAATGAAATGTGATCAAATAAAGGTAATCTTTTACTGGAGTCTCCAAGTCTTTTCCAGAATACTTCCTGTACAAGGGTGAGCCATTTAAGGGATTTAATTACAATTCCACATACAAGTTTGATTAGGTAAGATCTAGCCCATGGTGGAATAGAATAATAAAGTACAAAACTGTTGAAGAAACCAAGAACACTAAGATTGACGCAAAGAGTTGTTTAAGACCCTTTCCTTAATATACAACTTTATGCCTATCTGACTTCAACTTCACTTTGATTAATCAAACATTTCCTGAAGGCTTTATATACTCAATTCTGTGCTTGATGTTGATAGTATAAAAACATCTAAGACCAAATTTTAACTCTTAAGGAAAAGAGAGCCTGGTTAAAAAAAAAAAAAAAAGGAAAACAAAACAAAACAATATCAACATTTTATACTGGGTTCACATTAAACTTAAGATGTTTTTCTGGGGATGCATATAGCCTCAACCACCACAAGTGTCAAACTATTCTTTCAGTTTCATTTATTTTTCTGTAACATAGTGAGGTGTTAGTTATCGGCCACAAACATATGTCAACATTACTCCATTTAAACTAGATTTTTTGAAGACCGAATAACTATTTGCCCATCTTACTTAGTCTAACAAACTCCGACTCTTAATTGGAATGTTTATTGAATTTCATTTGATGTGATCATTAATATATTCAGGTTTAAGCCTACCATCTTTCTCCATATTTTCATTTATTTATTGCCTTTTCTTTATTTTGTTTTTCCTAACTCTTTGATTAATTTTATTATTGAGTATATTTTAAGATTTAGTTTTATGTCACTTATTGACTTTTGAAAACTACCTCTTTTAATAGTTTTGATGCTCCATGCTCTATAATATTCTTCAATTCATCCCAATCTGTTTTCCAGTAATATTACACTTCAAGTATATTAATAGATTACAATTTGCTGCTTTTTAGTGTATGTAAGATGCATAAAATATAACTTTGTTGCCCACCTCCAGCACCTCCAGGTCTCTATGCTATTGTTTTCATATATTTTACTTCTACTTATAGTTTACATGATATGACATATTATTATTTTGCATTAAGCTGACAATTTAGCTCTTAAAATTATTTAAAAATGAGAATAACATTTCGATATATTCTTAGATATTTAACTTTTTTTTGTTCTTAGTTCTTTTGTTAGGATCCATATTTCTGTCTGGTATCATTTTCATTTGCTTGAAGAATATCCATAGCATTTTTTGTAATATAGGTCTGATAATGATGAATTCTCTCAGCCTTTTCTTTATTTGAAAAATATTTATTTCATCTTCATTTACTTAAATATTTTTACTAGAGAAGATATGAACTTCTAAACAATCATGCATATGTGTGGAATTCCCATACGATAACTTTCCACCAACACACTACATTGTTGTGGAACATTTGATACAAATTATGTGATAATATCATCAAACTTTTACTGCTAACTCTGGTCTATAGCATACATTTGGTATATTTTTCCATACCCCCCCCATTATTAACAAAGTACATTGTTGGCATTGATGCAAGAATATTACAGTATTGCTGTTGATTATAGCCCATAGGTTACAGTAATTGTATTTTTTTCATGCTTCTCCACATTCTTACCACCTTGCAATAGTGATGTACATTTGCTCTAGTTCATAGAAGGACATTCTTATATTTGTAGTATAAAACAAAATTCTCATCCATTTCTAGGATCACTATGTTATTCAGTCCCTAAATTATAATCTAGCTTTCTTTCAATTGACATTTACATCTCTAGACTAACTTTTTCAGTCACAGTCCCATTAATTCCTTTTTAAATTAAGTGATTTTAATTTTTTTTCAATACCAGTGCTAGAGATTGAAACCGGGACCTCTTGTGTGGGAAGCTGGCACTCAACCTTTGAGCCACATTGGTTCTCCTGAGTTGGTTGTTCTATTTGTTCGCTTGTTGTTTGCTTTTGATCTTAAGAGGCACTAGTGATCGAAACTGGGACCTCCCATGTGGAAAGCAGGCACTAGATCATTTGAGTCACATCTGCTCCCCAGTCACAATCTCATTTATAAACCAGCTGCTTTAGTTCTACTCACTATACTGTGTTAACATCAACTCTATCCATGTGCACATTTTTACAGTCAAGTTAATTAAAACTTCTACATACATTAATCATCAGTATCCCTTCTCAGCCCTCTTCTTATCTCCTAATAACCTATACCCTAAGTTTTAATACCATTCATTTATTCTTCATATTTAGTTCATATTAGTGAGACCGTGCAATATTTGTCCTTTTAAGTTTGACTTATTTCACTTAGCATAAGGTCTTCAAGATTCATCCATGTTAACATATATTTCACAATTTCATTTCTTCTTAAAACAGCATAGTATTCCATCATATGTATACACCACATTTTGTTTATCCATTCATCAGTTAATGGACACTTGGGTTGTTACCATCTTTTAATACTGTGAATAATGCCTCTATTAACATCATCAGTGTCCAAATGTCTGTTTGCAACACAGTTTTCAGATCTTCTGGATATACTCCTAGTAGAGGAATTGCTGGATTATATGGCAGTTCTTTTTTTTTTTTTTTAAGATTTATTTATTTCTCTCCCCTCCCCTCAGTTGTCTGCTCTCTGTGTCCATTCACTGTATGTTCTTCTGTGACTGCTTCTATCCTTATCAGCAGCACCGAGAATCTGTGTTTCTTTATGTTGTGTCATCTTGTTGTGTCAGCTCTCTGTGTGCGTGGCGCCATTTCTGGGCAGGCTGCACTTTCTTTCGCGCTGGGCAGCTCTCCCTGCGGGGTGCACACCATGCACGTGGGGCTTCACTATGCGGGAGACACCCCTGCATGGCAGGGCACTCCTCATGTGCATCAGCACTGCGCATGGGCCAGTTCCACACGGGTCAAGGAGGCCTGGGATTTGAACCGCGGACCTCCCATGTGGTAGGCGGATGCCCTATCCATTGGGCCAAGTCTGCTTCCCTATATGGCAGTTCTATATTTAGCTTCCTAAGGAACTGTCAAACTGTCTTCCACAGAGACTGTACCATCTTACATTTCCACCAACAGCGAAAGTGTTCCTATTTCTCCATACCCTTTCCAGCACTTACTGTTTGCTATTTTTCAAATAATGTCCAATCTATGTAATGTGAGATCATATTTCATTTTCATTTTGATTTGCATTTCTGTAATGGCTAATGATATGGAATGGTTTTTCATGTGCTTTTTGGACATTTGCATTTCCTATTTGGAGATATGCCAATTTAAGTCTTTTGCCCATTTTGTATTTGGATTGCTTCCTCTTTTATCATTCAGCTGTATGATCTCTTTGTATAGAATGGAAATCGAATCTTTATTGGATATGTGATTTCCAAAAATTTTCTCCCATTGAGTGAGCTGCCTTTTCACCTTCTTGACAAAGGCCTTAGATTCACAAAACTGTTTAAATTTGAGGAGATTCCATTTATCCATTTTTTTTTCTTTCATTGCTCTTGCTTTCAGTGTAAAGAATCCACCACATATCACCAAGTTGTGAAGAAGTTTCACTACATTTTCTTCTAGAAGATTGATGGTTCTAACTTTTATATTTAGGCCTTTGATCCATTTTGTAAAGTTTGAGATAGGGGTCCTCTTTTTTCTTTTGGATATGAATATCCAGTTCTCTGAGCACCATTTGTTGAATAGAGTGTTGTGCCCCATGTTGGTGGGTTTAATAGGCTTGTCAAAAATCATTTGACCATAAATGTGAGGAACTGTTTTTAAACCATCAATTCAGTTCCATTGGACTATATGTCTATCTTTATGCCAGTACTATTCAGTTTTTACCACTTCAGCTAGGTAATATGTTTTAAAGTCCAGGACAAAGTCCTCCAACTTTGCTTTTCCTTTTTAAAATGCTTCTGGCTATTCAGGGTCACTTACCCTTCCAAATAATTTGATGATTCTGTTTTACATTTCTTTAAAAATTGCTGTTGGAATTTTTATCAGGATTACATTCATTCTGTATATCAATTTGGGTAGAATTGACACCTTAACAATATTTAGACTTCTAAGCCATTGCACAGAATGTTCATCTATTTATCGAGGTCTTTTTTATTTATTTTTACAATGCATTGTAGTTTTCTGAATACAAGTGCTTTACAGCCTTTGTTAAATTTGTTCCTAAATATTTGATTCTTTTATTCACTATTATAAATGAAATTTTTTCTTGACATCTTCCTTGAATGTGCATTATTACTGTATAGAAACACTACTGATTTTTGCTTATTAATCTTGTATCCTGCCACTGCTGAAATTATTTATTAGCTCTAGCAACTTTATTGTAGATTTTTTTGGACTTTCTAGGTATAAGTTCACATCATCTTCAAATAGCAAAAATTTTACACTTTCCTTTCAATTTGGATTACTTTTATTTCTTTTTCTTGCCTGATTGCCCTAGCTAGAATCTCTAGCACTATATTGAATGACAGTGGTGACAGTGGGCATCCTTTTCTTGTTCCTAATCTCAACAGCAAAGCTTGCATTCTTTCACCATTGAGTAGAATGTTAACCATGGATTTTCATATGAGGCTTTTATCATGTTGAAAAAAATTCCCTCAATTCCTATCTTTTGTAGTATTTTTATCAAGAAAGGATGCTGTATTTTGTCAAATGCCTTTTCTGTATCAATCAAGATGATCAGGTGATTTTTCTTCTTTAATTTATTAATGTGGTATACTATACTGATTGATTTTCTTATGTTGAACCACCCTTGAATGCCTGGCATAAAATCTACTTGATCATGATGAAAATTCTTTTACTCTGCTATTGGATTCAATTAGCAAGTACTTTGTTGAGGATTTTTATTTCCATTTTCATTAGGAAAATGGGTGTGTAATTTCTTTTTACTTAATATCTTTATCTGGTTTTCGTATCAGGGTGATGTTGGCCTCATAGAATGAGTCTGGTAGTGTTTGTTCTTGTTCAATTTTTTGGAAGAATTTGAATAAGATGAGTTTTAAATCTTCCTTGGATGCTTAGTAGTACTCACAAATGAAACCATCTGGTCCTGGGCATTTCATCTTGGGAAGTTGAGTGATTACTGTTTTTCTTTACTTGTGAATGGTTTGTTGGAGCCTTCTATTTCTTCTACGGTCAGTGTAGGTTGTTCATATATTCCTAGTGATTTTTCCATTTCATCTACATTTTCTATATAGTTTGCTGGCATATACTTGTTCATAGTAAACTCTTAAGATCCTTTTTATTTCTGTAAGGTCAGTAGTAACGTCCTCATTTTCATTTTTTATTTATTTGAATCCTCTCCCTTTTTTCTTTTTCAATCTAGCTAAGGGTTTCTCAATTTTGTAAATCCTCTTGAAGGACCAACTTTTGGTTTTGCTAATTCTCTACTCTGTTTTGTTCTCAGTTTCATTTATTTCTGCTCTGATCTCTGTTATTTCATTCATTCTTCTTGCTTTGGGAATAGTTTGGTGATTTTTTTACTAGTTCTTGCAGCTATGTACTATGTCATTGATTTTAGCTCTTTCATCTTTGTAGGCATTGAGAGATATAAATTTCCCTCTCAGCACTGCCTTCACTGCCTCCCATTTGTTCTGATATGTTGTGTTCTCATTTTCATTTGTTTTCAGATATTTATTGCTTTCTCTTACAATTTCTGGTTTGATCCACTCATTATTTAAGAGTGTATTGTTTAATCTCCATATATTTCTGAATTTTCCCTTTTTCTTCCTCTTGTTAGTTTCCAACATTATTCCATTATGATCATGTATAAGTTTGATATTGTTGAATTTATTGAGATCTGCTTTGTGACCCAACATTTGGTCTATCTTGGAGACAGACCCATGAGAATATGAAAAGAATGTATATCCTACTGTTTTGGAGTGCAGTATTCTGTACATGTCTATTAGGTTTAGCCCATTTATCATATTATTCAATCTCTCTGTTTCTCTATTGATCTACTGCCTAGATGTTCTAGCCAATGCCAGAAGTAGTGTATTGAAGTCCTCAAAAATTATTGTAAAGACATCTATTTCTCCCTTCAGTTTTGCCAGTGTTTGCCTCATATAATTTTGGGCATCCTGGGTAGGTACATATACATTTTGATTGTTAATTCTTTCTGGTGAATTGCATTTCATCCTATGTAAATAAAGATACTTCAACTTTTTAATTTTTTATCTTTTTATTTTTTGTTGTATTTTATTATTTATTTTATTACTGCATGTGCAGGATATATTTTTCCAGGTTTTCATTTTCAATCTATTGGTATCCTTAGGTCTAAGGAAAGCTCATAGATGGCTCATAATTTCTTATCCATTCTACCAGTCTATGTCTTTTGATTGGGGAGTTTAATCAATTAACATTCAGTGTTTATTACTGTAAAGGCATTTCTTACTTTACCCATTGAGACCTTTGGGTTTTATCAGTCATATTTTATTTTAACACTATTTTTATTCTTTTAGTTATTTTTACTGATATAATCTTCATTTCTAGATTCACTTCCATGCCTCTCTCTTCAGTCTTTTCAGGTTGCAGCACTCCCTTTAGTATTTCCAGCAAAGCTGATCTCTTAATTACAAATTCTCTCAGTTTCTGTTTATCTTTGAATATTCTAAATTCACCCTCATTTTTTGAAAGACAACCTTGCCAGATATAAGATTCTTGGCTGACAGTTTTTCTCTTAAATATATATATTAAATATATATTACCTATATGTATATATATATATATAAAATATATATCTTAAATATATCATACCGCGTCTTCTTGCCTCCATGGTTTTTGATGAGAAATCAGCACATAATCTTTTTTTTTTTTGAAGATTTATTTATTTATTTATTTCTCTCTCTCCCCTCCTCCCCACCCTCCCACCCTGGCTGTCTGTTCTCTGTGTTTATTTGCTGCGTCTTCTTTGTCCGCTTCTGTTGTTGTCAGCAGCACGGGAATCTGTGTTTCTTTTGGTTGTGTCATCTTGTTGTGTCAGTTCTCTGTGTGTGCGGCACCATTCCTGGGCAGGCTGCAATTTCTTTCGCGTTGGGCGGCTCTTCTTATGGGGCACACACCTTGCACATGGGGCTCCCCTACGTGGGGGACACTCCTGCATGGCAGGGCACTCCTTGCGTGCATCAGCACTGTGCATGGGCCAGCTGCACACGGGTCAAGGAGGCCTGGGGTTTGAACCACAGGCCTCCCATATGGTAGACGGACGCCCTAACCACTGGGCCAAGTTCGCCGCCCAGCATATAATCTTACTGGGTGTCATTTTTATGTGGTTCATTGCTTTCCTTTGCTGCTTTCAGAATTCTCTGTCATTGGCATTTGACATTCTGATTAGTATGTGTCTTGGAGTAGGTCTATTCAGATTTGTTTGGATGGGAGTCTGTTGTGCTTCTTGGACACAGATACCTATGTCCTTCAGTAGGGTTGGGAAATTTTCTACCATTATTTCCTAAATATTCCTTTGCCTCTTTTCCCTTCTCTTCTTCTGGGACACCCATAACACATATGTTTGCATGTTTCTTGCCATCATTTAGTTTCCAGAGTCCTTGTTCAATTTTTTCCATTCTTTTCTTTATCTATTCATTTGTGTTTGTTTTCTTAGGTCATGTCTTCAAGCTCACTGATTCTTCTGTTTCCTCAAATCTGCTGTTCTTGATAGTGTAGTTTTAATTTCAATTTTTGTGTCTTTTATTCCCATAAGATCTTCTATTTTTCTTTGTATACTTTCAAATTCTTCTTTGTGCTCACCCAGTCTTATTAACATCCTTAGTCTCTTTAGCCATCTCTTTGGTTTTTTTAAGGGGATTTGTTTGAACATCTATGATTAGTTGTCTCAATTCCTTTATGTAATCTAAGGTCTTATCTTGTTCCTTTAACTGGGCCTTATCTTCCAGTTTCTTGGTATGGATTTTAATTTTTTATTGGTGTCTTCACATCTGACCTACTAGACATATTTATTCTGGGCACAGTTTCTCTCTTTAGCTTAGGGCTTTCTTGTCCCCCTTTTCCTTGCATATTGTGTAGTAGGAGCCAAGGATGTAGTTGGTACTGTAAGCTGTGGCATCTGTGCCCATGTTTCCCCAGGAACCAGCGAAACCACTCCCACCTTTCTCCTCTGCAAGGGGTAGGGACAGAGCAGCCACTGTTGTAGTAATCCAAGCTGTGCAGGCCAGGATTGTCAGTAGTTGCCTAGAGAGACTGATAAAGCTTCATGCTCCTTCCTTTCCTGCCTAGGTGGGGATGGAGCTGCAAGTCTGGGCAACAAACTAAGCTGTGTAGGTCAAAACTGACCACATTTGCCAAGTAGACTAACATAGCTCTGGACCTCTACTTCCTCTGACAGGGTTGGAGATGGACCCTCTGGAGTGCCCAGCCACCTAATTGGTGTGAACCAAAAGTGCCTTCAGTTGTCCCAAGAAGCTGAAGGAGTACTGTCCCTTCTGCCCTTTAAGAAGTGAGGAGGGAACTATAAGTGCCCTTCAAAGTATTTTGTGTGGGCTGAAAGCACCTGCAGTTGCCCAGAGAGGCTGAGGAAGCAGCTCCTTTCCTACCCTATGGGGAGGGGGGCAGGGATGGAGCTAGAGGTTTCTGTGTATCCAATCTGTGTAGGATGAAAGCATCTGCAGTTGCCAGAGAGGCTGAAGAAACACCAGCCCCCTCTAACCCTATGGGGGTTGGAAGCCAGTCCTTATGGCCTGAAAGCACCTGCACTTGTCCAGAGAAGCTGGAGAATCACTGCTCCCCTCTTGTCCTATCAGACATAGCGGGGGAACCCCAGGTGATCAACAAACCAGTCCATGTAGGCCAAAATCACCTGCATTTGCCCAAAGAGGTTGAGGAAACACAGCTTCCCTCATATCCTATTGGGAAGCAGGGATGGAGCTACAGGTGTCTGAGTGTCCAATCTGTGCAGGCTGAAAGTGCCTGCAGTTGCTTAGAGAGGCTGAAGAAACCCTTGCCCCCCTACTATCCTACATTTGTGGGGGTGTGGAGTCAAGGGTGCTCAGCAAAATCATTCTATGCAGGCCAAAATCACCTGCAGTTTCCAAGAGTAGCCAAGAAAATGGTTTACTTTCTATCTGTTGGGCTAGGATGGAGCCCCAGATGTCTGACTATTCAGTCTGTGTGGCCAAAAGCACCTACAGTTGCCTGGAGAGGCTGGTGCTGGTTCTACCAGCTTCTTCCCTGCTGGAGGTAGGACTGGGGACTAGGCTAGGGCTGCAATCTGATTTGAGTGGAAAGAAACTGGTCCCTATAGTCACTGTGATTTTCAAACAGTCTCACTTCCCCTCAAGTCACAAGTAGAGTTAAAATGGCAGCTACTCTCCTTTTCTGACGTGGACAGGTTCAAACTTCTGTTGTTCTTAGGATTATACTTTAATCAGCTGAATTTATTAATTAGCAGCTGAAGTTGGTGCCTGATCATCTCTTCTTCCCCTGTTTTGGGGAATGGAGCTCCAACTCTACCCATGGAATAGTTCCCAAGACACTCTGCATTGCCACTTGAGGATAAGCACCAGCTTCTGGGACATGGAATGCTCTGTTCATTCAATTTCACTGCACATGTGCAATCTCCTCCTTCCATTCTTTCAAGGATGTTGCAGAATGCTCTTCTGGTCTCCCAGACCCGCAAACATGTGCTTTGGATAGCTCTGCATGATTACTAATTGCCCTATAGGAAGTGCCAACTCTTGGAGCTCCTACTCTGCTGCCATCTTGCCCCTCCCCTTATTTCATCTTCATTTTTGAATGACATTTTAACTAAGTATGGAAGCATATCTTGACTTTTTTTCTGCCTTATATAGGAACAGTAATGGTGGTTTTAAATGACTGCTGGATTGAAAACTTGCATCTTCATTCTTCTATATATAATTTCTTAAAAGATATTCTTTTTTCCTTCCACTGCTGTCAGGTATTCAATTATATGTGTATTTCTTGTGGTTTATATATGTTTATTCTGTGTTTGGTTCATTGAGGTTCTTTGATCTCTGGGTTTATAATTCTCACAAAAATTTGGAAAATATCAGGCAATTACATCTTCAAATGTTTTTCTACCCTTCTTCTGATCCTGGGACTATATCGGCACACATGTCAGAATGCTTGGCATTGTAATATTCTTTTAGTTCCTAATCAGCTCCTAATTCCATATAGTTATTTTTTATTTAATTTCAGATATTTTGGTTTTCATCTCTAGAACTTCCTTAACTAGTTTATGCCTCTTTATGACTTTCCTTTCCCTCCTAATGTTCACATTTTCTTTTAAACATTGGAAGATATATTTGTTTAATTACTGTTTTAACATCTTTGTCTGCTAATCCAATCATCTCTGTGATTGGAAAGTGTGGTTGATTGACTAATTTTTAAATTTACATGGATTACATTTTCTGGCTTTTTGAATCTCTAATAATACTTACGGATGCTGAGCAGTACCTGTATTTTATTGACTTCATTTAAGAATGAAGAAGGTTGTTCTAGCAGATAAATTATTTTTGGTTCAGTTTGATCTTTTGAGGCTTGTTACCTAACTCTGTTAAGGCGGATCTAGGGAAATATTTGCTCTAGAAATAGTTGAGCTCCACTTCTTACGTGTTGCCCTTATGAGGTTTCCATTACATGTCCTTGTGTTCAAGAAGGAATCTGTAGTCTGGCTGATTGGAAATCAAATGCCTCCCAACTCTGCATGAAATTTAGGACCATTCAGCATAAAATTCCCTGGTCTCTTTGCCCAACTTAGTTGGGCTTCTTTTGGCACAGCTTAGTACTTAGCAAGTACACAAGGGGAACCTTATGCAGATTTCTGGAACTTTTTGTCAGCCCAGCTCTTTCTTCTCCTTACATTGTTCATCTTTCAGTTTCCTCAACTTCCCTAAACTCTGATTACTGTCTCTACAACTCAGTGAGACAACCACTCTCTGCCTGGGAATCACTTTCCTCATTAGAGATCTGTAATGTATCTCCAGATTGAAAGCCAGGGAAATAAAAAGGCTCGCTTTGTTTGTTTCCTTTCTCTCAAAAGGATGACACATTGAAATTCAGGTTTGTATTCTGAATGTTCCTTTCCTATTAAAAATCTCTGTTTTAAAAAATAAATATGTAAGACAAAAATAAAAATCACAGAACTGCACTAGGGTCGTCTAATATTTGAAATTAGTTGTTACCTAAATATATTTGACATATATATCCACTTTTATAGAATACTATGCAGGAAGATCCTTATACCACATCTCTACAATTTGATTTTAGAAGATGAACTTGCTTTTTGATACATCAAAAATGACAGTTATTAGGTTTTTATTCCCTAAATTTCTTCCAATTTGATCCAAAATATTACCTCTGATGACACTCATAATTTTGACATTTCTAAGAGAATGTTTTGCTCTTTCACTTCACAGTTCCATCACCTGTTCTATACCATGCTTTTAAAAAAACCTCATTGATCATCTCTTTTCAATATTCATTTTTTTATGTGCCCTCTGGATCTTTCTTCTAGTCCTACAAATACAATCCTTCAAGAAATAGCATTCAGTGATCATATTTCCTTTTAAACATTTTCATCTTTAGAATGCAATAAATGCTTGAAGAAAGAAAAATAAAAGAGGGTAAGTAATGGGATAGGGAATGATGTTTGGAGGAAGGGTGCTATTTCATACCAGGTAGTTAGAAGACTTCTGACAAGATGGTACTTGAGAAGGGAGCTGACTAACATTAGGGAGCAGGTCTTTTGATTCCCAAAGGAAAGAATGTGTCTGGACTGAGCAAACTGAGGCAAATGATATATATATTAAGTAGGTCCTTATTGGCCTCAGGTACTGGCTTTGATTTTATTTAGAGTGACACAACAGAATGAACATTTAAAAAGGACCATTTAATTAATCAATTGGTGTCCCTGAAAAGAGGTTTTCATTGCCCAGGAGTCTTAACCAGCATCCTTCATAAATTCAGTATAATGTTCCTCAGGATAACTGTCTCCCCCTCTCTCAAACCTCTAGTACCACTTTCACTCCTTGTTCCCACCAGGTCTCAGTGAAGGATCTCTACACTCCTACAATCCCAAATCTGCCAGCCAATCTGCATCTGAATTCACATATTTTACCACCTGTCCTGTTAAAGTGAATAAACTGTTCTATGCTCCTATCTATGAACAAATCTATCACTTTTGCTCTGGATCTCATTCACTCTTCCCTTCTCTGGGATATAATTCCTCCCCAGTTCTCCTTTCCTGTAAATATTTCCCCTTCTACTGTATTATTCTCATCAATACTAAACAAATGCAAATCCCAACTTAAAAAAAAAAAGCCATTATTTTATAACCTAAATTCTAGTTAGATTTTATTTGATCACCTTTATAGGATAAATTCTTAAAAGAATTATCAATATGTATCCCTTACTTATACCCTCACAGTATAATGAATTATATTTTATTTTGTTAATACAATAGATATTCCAAAAAAGCAAACAAAATTTTGATTATTATTAATATAAAATGATAACATATTTAGGAATTTTTAGTATAAAACTTAAGGATAAAAGCCTTTTTAAAGAAAAAGAACAGACACTTCATTTTGTGGAAAACACCCTAATATAAACAAGGAAAAACCACTTTTTTCCCAAAGTATCTGCTTTATACAGAGAAGATTTTCCTATTATTACCATTTATCTATCGTACATTATTTTTGAAAACAGATTTTCAAAATGGTGATGGTCTCATTTTTAATGGGAAAGGAGCATTCAGAATGCAAAGCTGAATGTTCAAGGTGTCTTCCTTTCACATTCCAATGCTTCTTTTTTTATCATCCTCAAATTACTGAACAATAGGGTAGACTAAACTGAAAGGTAAGCTCTAATGATTTAAAATTTATGAGTTTGCATAATGACTATAATTGCTGAATGAATGTATTCACCTCTTTGTTCATTATTGTTTTTCTTAAATGAAATTGAAAATTCGACATGTAAAGAATCTTTCAGAGAAGGAGGTAGAGAAATAATTTTTTTATCTATTTCAGACCTGCCCATCAAGTGACTTCTACCACAGAGGTTCTATTTGAACTGCCTCCTTTCCAGTAGGTCAAAACACATTCTAAAGGCCACTTTTGACAGCCCAACTGCTAATGCCAAGCCAAGACATGAAAATCAGCAGGTCTTTCTTGCCTTCTTGTTGCTGATGACCTTTTTGAAACGTAATACAAAATATGATGTATCGATGAAAGCATTTGGGGATTGCTCAGTGTAACATACGTTTTGAAGCACTAACTTTGCTTCATACAATAAGGAAAAATATTTTACAGATTTTGCAGACATGCTTTGTTCAATTTATAGAAATTTTATAATACAATCTGAAAAAAAGTATTGTATCAGTTTGTTATTGTTGATTTGTTTACTCTCTAAACAAACAGGTTCAAAAATTTATTATTTAACTTCAGCTTACCTAAGAAAAGTTCCATTAGCTGGATAGAATCAGGGATTGGTTTGCAGATATATGGTGTTTACAAAGCATCTTTTTTTGAAATGCTATTTTATTTATACAATTTTATTTTCTTTATAGAAATAAGTAAGGAATGGGTACAGCAAGATATTAGTGAAAAATTGTTGGCTGAAGGCAAACTTTAGAAAATATTTCACCTTCATTTTGAATAACGTGAATCCAATATTTTGAATAATTTAAATGCACATAAAGAAGCAAAACACCTAATACTTCTCCAGTGTCATGTGTTATAAGCTTCAGTGTGTATGTGTAATGTTTGTGTAATTCTTGTTATTGTTTCATGTGTCCTAGGTGTCAAATCCATTCTAAACTAGTATATGAATCATGATGATTCATATATGCTCATATGATCTTGGTGATTGAACGAAAGCTGTATGAACCATTTTTTTTTTAAAAAAAGAAATCTGGAATAATAAGGAAGAAGGAATAATAGACTCTATTTTTTTGTATAGTTCCTATTTTTAATTTTCTCTCATTTCTTTTCATCTTGAAGAATGTCCTTTAGCATTTCTTGGATAGAGAACTTTTGGGAATTAAGTCTTTTAGCTTTTATTTATCTCAATTTTTAAAAATTGCCCTCATTTTTAATGATATGATTTTTAGATAGAGAATTCAACCTTTTTTCCTTTCTTAGGCTTTTTAAAAATGCTGTTCTCTTGTATTTTGGCCTCCATTTTTTCTGAAAAAAGTCAGCTATCATTTGCATCACAGTCTCCCTCTATATAATGTGTTATTCTTCTCTGGTTCAATTTAAGAATTTCTCTCTATCTCTGTTTTTCATCAGTTTTACTATTATGTCCTAGGCATGTTTTTCTTTGTATTTATCCTTCTTGGAGTTACGGGTACTGAGTTTATTAGATTTCCAGGTTGATATTTTTCATCAAATTTGAAAACTTTTTTATCCATAAGTTTCTCTGCTATGTTTTCTACTCAGTGGTCTGTTCCTCTTTATCTGACATTCTAATTATATATAATCCTATACCTGATAATAACCCACATATCAGTGTGGCTTCACTTGTTTACTATTCAATATTTTTATCTGTTATTCACATTATATAATTTTTTTCTGTGCACTTAAGTCATCAACACTTTAATCTGGTATCTCTAATAAGATGTTAAGCTCACCTAGTGAATTTTTCATTTTCCTTATTTTATATTTCAGCTCTCAAACTTCCATTTGTTTCTCTTTTTATAGTATTCATTTCTTTTCTGAGAAAACCTATATTCATATGGAGGTAAAGGCAGACAATAACAAGTACACTAAGAAGTAAAAAAGTGATATCAGTTTCTGACTCCTGATTGCAGATAATATTAATAAGGTATAATAGATTAACACTGAGTATGAGGAGGTCCAAACCTGGTGGAGTTATTGGGGAAGGCCTCTCTGAGAAGTTCATATTTGAGCTGAGATATGAAAAATACAAGCCACATGAGTCTGAGAGAAAACGAAACATATTTTAGGTAGAGGAAGGAGTAAGAAAAACGTCTTTCATGTGAGAATGAATTGATGTTTCATGTAATAGACATGCTAATATGGCTAAATGCAGTGAGCCTAGGAGAGTGGGATAGAAGAGGGTGTCTTAGGTTCCAGGGTTGCTATAACAGACACCACAGTAGAGTCAGCTTAAAAAAATCGGAATTTATTGGCTTATAGCTTTAGGAACTAGAAGCCCAAATCAAGGTATCAGCAGACTATGACTTTTCTGAAGTCTTTAGTGTTCTGGTGTTGGTTTGCTAACAATGAATCTCGGCTTTTGTCACTTAGCAATCAGTCTCTTTCTGTCTCCTCTTGTGGCTTGAATTTCAATGCCCAAGTTTCCTTTGCCTATAGGGACTCCAGTCATAAAAGATTAAGGCCCACCCTGTTTCAAATTGTCCTCATCTTAATAGGCTCTTTGAAGATCTTATTTGCAAATCAGCCGGGGTTTAGGACTTGAACATGTCCTTGGAGGAACATGATGCAATCTACCACAATAAGCTAATATTTTTATAATGCTTACTCTCTACCAGGAAAACACCTACAACCATGTTTACATGTAACAACTTATTTATCTCTCACAAATACTCTATAAAGGTAGTATAGATATTTCCTTTATTTTAAATATGAAAAAAACATGAGACAGAAAGAGATTAAAAACAGGGGACCTGGATCTATGGACTGACCATGTGATAGCCAGGCCCTGAGCCTCAACGGACTTGCAACTCCTATGCTCTGGTTTATTGGACTTACCCCACTCAGCTAACATGGAGGTGAAGAAGGTCAACCACCACACCAGGGAGCCAAGAGTGCCTACAACTGAAAGCAGGAGAATTGTATCCAGCATCCATGTGGAATCTAAGCCCCCTCTTGATATAGATGTGGAATAGACACAACCATTCTTAGGTCCACAGGATGGAGGAATAGAGTATGGATTAGAGTGGACTTACTGATATTCTATTCATGAACTATTGTGATAAGTAATCGAAGAAAATGTGGCATTGATGTGGAGAAAGTGGCCATGGTGGCTGCTGGGGGTAGGGAGTGGGAGGAAGAGATATGATGTGGAGGCATTTTCGGGACTTGGAGTTGCCCTGGATGGTGCTGCAGGGACAATTACCGGACATCGTATGTCCTCCCATGGCCCACTGGTTGGACTGTGGGAGAATGTGGGCTATGGTGTGGACCATTGATTTTGAGGTGCAGTGGTGCTCAGATATGTATTCACCAAGTGCAATGAATGTCTCATGATGATGGAGGAGGTTGTTGTTATGGGGGGAGGAGTGAGGTGAGGGGGTGGGGGGTATATGGGGACCTCATATTTTTTTAATGTAACATTAAAAAAATAAAGACAAAAAAAAAAAGAAAGAGGTTAAAAAGCTTATAAAGTTCATGTTGTTGACAAATGACAAACTTGGGATTAAATTCCAGGCACATAAGATATTTGCTTAATGAATGGATCTCTCTCTATATATGCAATTGCCACTTTTACATAAAAATAAAAATAGAGGATGATGCTTTCATTTTCCTTTGTTGTTCTTTTGCAATGAATCCCCAAAAATGTCAACACTGGTAAACTTTGGGGAGAGGGACTGGTGATAGGAGAAAGTAAGATGTGATAGACAAGATTAACATTAATTTTGTATTACATACTTTGAGAATTTCCTAACTTTATGTAAGTATTATTGTTTTCAGATATCATGGAATAATATTTTCCTATTTTAAAATTTACCTGCAATCATCAGAAACTTATGAATGGATTTCTTATATTTCTATTGCCTTCTCTCAAAATTATCTGCTTATTTCCCTTCTAAAAGGAAGGGGATATAACTGGCAAATAAGAAAGTTGATGAAAAGGAAGAGAAGTGCCAGGATAGTAGGATGAAGCAATAAGTAATCTAAACAAATTAGTGGGCCACTTGAAAAATAAGCCTTCTATATATTTTTGTAGTTACACTATAATACTTTGAAAATGGCAGGTAACCCATAAATGCTGCTGCTTTTAAAATTAATGACATGGTATTAAATATATAATCATTCATTCAGGAATGACACCAGAAAATTTGCATCAGATATGATTTTTAAAATATATTACAAATGTTACTGGTGCTTCTGCTTCTGGGAGGGATGGAATAAGTAGTGACCAATGTTCCCATCTGATCAATAAGAAAAGTTAAAAAAAACCCACAAAAACCAGAAATATTACTTTGAAATTTCAAAGAGATACTGAGACAGCAGAACAGGAGGTTTGAGACTTTGGAGAGGGGATAAACCAGAAGAAATGAAATGACACCTACAGCTGCTTTTTTCCAAGAGTATTTGAAGGAAGAAAGCTGCATCCCAGGAGGTCAGTGGTTAGGGCACAGAGAAATCAACAGACTTGGCAAGAATTTGGGGGCCTCAAATACTTACTACTCCTTTCAGAATATTTGCCAAATTCTGAAGCAGGAAAAGAAGAGAGAGACAAATAGATGGGAAATCGAAATGGAATATTTTTGAAAGGCTGAACCTGACTTTCTATAGAATATGTATGCAAGTAGGAATCAAAAGAGAGCTGCAGTAGGCTATACTAATATAAAATAAACTTCAAATCAAAAACAATCACGAGGGAAAAAGATGGTCATTATGTACTGATTTAGGAAACAGTTCAACAGGAAGACATAACAATTATAAATATATATATGCACCTAAAATCAGAGCCCCAAAATATAGGAAGCAAATACTGACAGATTTGAAGGGAGAAATTGACAGTTCTACATTAATAGTAAAAGACATTAATAGAATAGCTAGTCAGGTCAATAAGGAAATACAGGACTTGAGTGATACACTAAACCACCTGGAAGTAACAGAAATATATAGAAAACTGCACCCAACAAAAACAGAATATACATTTATCTAACATGCACCTGAATCATGAAACATGACTTATATCAAGTCATGGAACATGACTCAAAAAATTCAAAAATTTTGAAGTCATACAATGTTTATTCTCTGGTCACCACAAAATGAAACAGAAATGAAAAACAGAGGAAGAGATGGGAAAATTCACAAATATATGGAAATTAAGCAACATACTATTAAACCTCCAGTGTATTAAAGAGAAAATCAGAACTGAAATTAGGAAATTGTTTGAGATGAATGAAAATACAACATACCAAAATTTATGGGATGTTGAAGTTTCATAGTTCTAAATGCTTACATTAAAAGAGAAGAAAGATTTCAAATCAGAGACCTAACCTCAACATTGGAAGAACTAGAAAAGAAGAGCAAATGAAACTCAAAGAAAACAGAAGAAAAAAAAATAACAGTTTTACAGTGGAGATAAATGAAATAGGAAAAAAAATAGAATCAACAAAATTTAAAGTAGACTCTTTGAAAAGATCAAATAAATTGACAAACATTTAGCTAGACTGACAAAGAAAAAAAGAGAGAGGATACAAAATAACAAAAATCAGAAATGAAAAGAGTGACATTGTTACTAACCCTGCTGAAATAAAAAGGACTATAAAAGAATACTATGACCAACTATATGCCAATAAATTAGAAAACCTAGACAAAAGGGGCAAATTTGTAGAAACACACAAACTACTGACTCAATATGAAATAGAAATCAACAAACTAATTACTAGTAAAGAGACTGAATTAGTAATTAAAAACCTCCCAACCAAGAAAAACCCAGGACCAGATGGCTTCACAAGGGAATTTTACCAAACATTCCAAGAAGACATAACTCCAATTATGCTCAAACTCTTCCAAACAATTGAAGAAGTAACACTGCCTAACTCATTCTACTAGGCCAAAACCATCCTCACACCAAAGCCAGATAAAAATGCCACATGAAAAACTATAGACCAATATCTATTATGAATAGGTGCAAAAATCCTCAACAAAATACCAGCAAACTGAATCCCACAGGACATTAAAAGAATTATACAACATGATCAAGGGGGATTTATCTCTGGTATGCAAGGCTGATTCAACATAAGAAAATCAAGTACTGCAATACACCACATTAACATAATGAAAGAAAAATCCACATGGTCATCTCAATTGATGCAGAAATGGCATTCCACAAAATAAAGCACCCTTTCTTGACAAAAGCACTTCAAACACTAAGAACAAAAGGAAACTTCCTCAACATGATAAAGGGCATATATGAAAAACCCACAGCCAACATCCTATTTAAGGGTGGAAGACTGGAGGCTTTCCCTCTCAGATCAGGAACAAGACATGGATGCCCACTGTCACCACTGTTATTCGACATTGTACTGAAAGTTTTAGCCAGAGCAATTAGTCAAGAAAAAGAAATGAAAGGTGTCCAAATCAGAAAGGAAAAACTAAAATTTCCCCTCTTTGTAGATGATATGATCCTATATACAGAAACACTGAAAAATCCACTACAAAGTTCCTAGAAATAAAAAATGAATTCAGCAAAGTGGTGGTGGTACAAGGTCAACACTCCAAAATCAGTAGTGTTTCTCTACATAAGTAATGAAAAATCTGAAGAATAAATCAAGAATGAAAATTGCATTCTCAATAACAACTAAAAGAATCGAATCTCTAGGAACAAATCTTACCAAGGATGTCAAGGACTTGTATAGTGAAAACTACAAAACGATGCTTAAAGAAATTAAAGAAGGCCTAAAGAAATGGAAGGGCATTCTGTGTTAATGTATTGGAAGACTGAAAATCATTAAGATGTCAATTTATAGATTGATTGCAATCCAAATCAAAATTCTAACAACCTTCTTGCATGAATAGAAAAGTCAGCCACCATATTTATATGGAAGAGTAAGGGCCATGAATAGCAAACGACAACTTGAAAAAGAAGAATGAAATAGGAGAACTCACACTTACTGATCTTAAAACTTATTACAAAGCCATAATTATCAAAACAGCATGAGATTGGCACAAGGATAGATATATAGGCTAATAATAGAATTGAGAACTCAGAAACCACCGCTCACATTTATGAGCAACTGATTTTTGACAAGGTGGCAAAGACTACCCAATTGGGAAAGAATAGTCTCTTCAACAACAAATGGTGCTGCTAAACTGAACCTGCATTTGCTAAAAAAAAAAAAAAAAAAAGAAATAAAAAAGGAAGAAGGACACCTACTTCACACAATATACAAAAATCCACTCAAGGGTGTGTTGTATATGGGAATCTCTTACATTTTTTAATGTAACATTTTGTGTGATTTATGTATCTTTAAAAAAAAAGATAATATTTTCTAATATTATTAGTAATAATTTCTAAAAATCTACTCAAAATGGATCAGAGACCTTATAGAAGAGCTACAACTATCAAACTCCTAGAAGAAAATGTGGGGGTACAGGACCTTGTGTTAGGCAATAGCTTCTTAGACTTTACACCCAAAGCACAAGCAACAAAAGAAAAATAGATAAATGGGACCTAAATAACAAATGTTGGAGAGGATGTGGAGAAATAGGAAGAATCATTTATTGCTTGTGACAATGTAAAATGGTGCACCCACTGTGGAAGAGAGTTTTGCCATTCCTTAGAAATCTAAGTATAAAACTACATATGACCCAATACCCTTATACCAGGTATATACACAAAAGAAGGGACTTGAATAGATTTTTGCCCATCAATGTCCATAGCGGTATTATTTGCAATTATCAAAAGTGGAAGCAATCCAAGCATCCATCAACTGATGAAGGGATAAACTAAATTTGATATAGATATACAATGGGAATTATTCAACCATAAAAAGAAAAGAAGTCTTGATATATGAGACAACATGGATGAACCTGAATGACATGATGTTGACTGAAATAAACTGAACACAAAAGGGCCAATATTGCATGAGCTCACTGATTTGAAACAATTAGAATAAGCAAACTCATAAAGCCAGAATCTAGGATATAGATTACCATGGGATGAGGTAGGAATGAGAAATGGAAGTTAAAAGTTAAAAGATACAGGATTTCTATTTGGAAGGATTAGAAATGTTTTGTTAATGGTGGTTACAGTAGCACAACATTGTGATCTAATAACAGCACCAAAATATATATCTGAATGTGATTAAAGGGGGAAAATGTAGATTATAAGAGAAAAAAAATTAAAATCGATGGAACTACACCACACACAGTGAACCCTAAGTTAAATCATGTACTTTAATAGTACAATTATAAACATGTATTATCATTAATTTTAACAAATATTCTATACCAATGTAAGTTGTTGTTAATGGGGCGGTATATGGGAATCTGCCTTTTGTTCATAATTGTATTGTAAACCCATAACTTCTTCAATAAAGGAGGAAAAAAAGGATTTATTCATAGATCATACATAAAGGATAAGGGTGGGAAAGGATGATCCTCAAAGCTTTGGGATGATGAAAGCTTTGATGCTTTTCATGAAGCATGATGATGCTTTTCAGCAAGATAGGAAATAAATAAAGATAAGTAGGATTGGAGAAAATATGGTGGGACAGTTTGGACATGATGAATGTGGGGCATGTAAGTAATGACCAGCAAAAGATCTAGAGGTCATGAGGGGATTGGTGATGTACTCTTGAATTGAGAATTCATGACTAATTCGATGGTATTCGGATATCTGGGAGTCGATTAGATATAGGGGTTTAGGGGTTCAATAAAGGGATATTTTGTTTAAACTGAGTGTATCACTTATGGTCAGGGAAGAGCATCAAAGAGTCTGATCACTCTAAATTTATATAAGTAATTCTCTATGTATGTGCATTATTAAGGGAGAAAACATTTGACTTTCATGAGATGGTTGAAAGGATTCATGACCATGAAATGGCCAACTAGCTATATTACAGTAAGACAGGACCAAAGGACATACTAATATTTAAAAGGTAGGAAGTATTTGAAGGGTTTTATATTTATATATAAAATGCTATTTTAGAATTAAGAATAAATAATAAATAAAAGGCAGAAAGAAAATTAGAATGCTAAAAAAATAGATTTTTTCAGGATGTTTGGCAGGGGAGGGAAAAAGAAAATTGGAGAAACAGCTAGAGGAGATTTAATGTCTAAGGCAGAAGGACCTCAGTAGAATTATGAGTCTCTTCATGAGGGGAATGAAAAGAGAGAAGGACTGAAGATTCAGAAAGGGAATAAGATAAGAAAAGGCCATGAGAGGATCGAGGGACTAGAGAGGAGGACGAACAAAAATTGGTTTTTCGTACCGGAGGGTGAACTTCTTCAGGGACACAAGGAAATCTTGCAAGGCTGAGTGCAAATGAACACTTTTACAGTGAATGTTAGTGTTTGTATGCATACAGGAGTGAGAACTTTGATTCACAGGGACCAGGAAGGTGAGTTGTTCTATGTGTGAACTTTATAAAGTTGGAGGCAAGGGTTTTTGAGAATGAACGAGGCCAAAATTTAGAACTTCCATTAACTTAATGTAAAGTGAAGTCACTCGGGGCCCTGTAATGGAACTGCCAAGGGAAATTTCATTTATATTTTGAAGGAAGAAAGAAAAGAGTTAAGTATTGTTCTCATCAACTAACATCCTACATGTAAAAATATAATGTTTATTCTGTTTCCCAAGCATATCTTTTCAGTTTTTCATTCATAAGAGTAAAAACTCATGTAAGGTTTCTCTGCAAATTTGATGTTCACTGAGAAACAAACTTCAGACACAGGTACAGGGAATAAGATTGCTTTCACATTAAAAAAATCATGCTTCTGTTTTAATGAGAAATTTATGCAATACCTTCTGCATTAGCATCATCAGTTCGGCAGCCTAGCTGACAGTTAAATTTAATAGAGACTTCCCTAGAAATTTTCTTCTACCTAGATTCCCATTTTCCTAAGTGGTTCTTGACATTGTGTATAAAAACCTATATGTTACAGTTGTCTTATGGACAATTTAATGTATCTTCATGGGAAGCATATGTAAAAGTAGCTTTTATTCATTGAACTATTAATTCAGGTGTCAACCTGTTTGCTCACTTAGGGCTTTAGAAATACAATATGTGTTTGTCATTTTAATTGCTGAGATGGTTACCAAGTAATCGGAATCCCATAAGTAAACCATGCTGGCTGGAACGCAACTGTCTCAATATAAATATGGTATTATATACCATAATGGTGACATTATAAATAGGATTCAATATAACATGAATCTGAGGCTGCGTATCAGTGATGGAGCCTGTAAATATATAAGACTTACAACATCTCTGTCTCTATCATGTTTAAACCAATAAATTTATATAGGTCGAGAGTTGCTTAACTATTGCCTGAGGACCAAATCTGTCCTGCTGTCTGTTTCTATAAATAAAATTTTATTGAAACATAACCACATTCATTTATTTATGTGTTGTTTATGGCTGCTTACTTGTCACAGAGCTGAGTAGTTGTGATAGAAACCTATGGCCCCATAAAGCCTCAATTTTTACTATAGGGCCCTTTACAGAAAAATGTCTACTAATTCCTGATCTAAGCAATGGGATAAACACTCACATAAGCATACAGACATACCCATGGCTATGATACATATTGATATAGATTGTGATAAAATCTAAAGTAAATAGAATACTTAATTTTTTAAAAATATGACCAATAGCTTTTTTTTTTTGAGTTTCATTTATGGATTCCTTCCCTCTTTTTTTTTTTTTTTAACTATTTTTGTTTATTTATTTCTCCTTCCTCCCTCTATTGTCTGCTCTCTGTGTCCATTCTCTGTATGTTTTCCTGTGTCTGCTTGTATTCTCATTAGTTGACTCCAGGGACGGATCCTGGGACCTTCCGGAGTGGGAGAGAGGCGATCATTATCTTGCACCACCTCATCACCCTGTCTGCTGCATCTCTAATTATCTCTCCTCTCTGTCTCTTTTCGTTGTGTCATCTTGCTGTGCCAGCTCTCTGTGTGAGCCAGCACTCCTGCTCAAGGCAGCCTCTCTACACGGGCCAGCACTCCACGTGGGCCAGCTCACCACAGGCCAGCTTGCCTTCACCAGGAGATCCTGGATATTGAAACTTGGACCCACTATATGGTAGATGGGAGCCCAATTGCTTGAGCCACATCTGCTTCCCCCATTAGCATTATTGATTCTTATGATAACTCTATCAGGCCTATTACTGTTATAAACATTTTAAAGGCAAGCAAAAGTCTCACTGTTGGAGAGCAAGAGTCCTGCTGTTGATAGAGAACTGTGGAACAAAACTGGAACTAGTCAAACTATACTACCAGGGTTTGAACCCAGGGACCTGTACTTCCTCTTGGCATGATCCTGACCAAGTAACTCAATGTCTGCTACAGAGTTTTCCTATGTAAAATGGCAATAACAAGCCTCATAAGGTGATTTGGGCATTAAATGAATTAATTATGAGAAGCCCTTCTAAAGAAAACTGAAGCACAATAAATGATTAGCAAATAATAGCTATTATTATGTATTATTATTTTGGTAAATCATACCATTATCCCCGAACACTCTGATTTCTATGGACTCTTTCTACTCTACGAAGTCTGCTCTGAAGTTCTTCGTTTCAAGTTGTCTCCTCTTCTGAGGTTTTGTTTTCATACCAGATATAGTTTATGCATCTAGAGGAATATAACTTATCTATAAATGGACAGAACCAACATTTTGCTTTGCCCAAGCAGTAATTGTTCATTAAACAGCTATGGTTTTTAAGCAACTATAGCATTTTCTTCTTGATTCTTTTCCACTGTCACTTTAAAAACAAACACACTTGTATATAATAAAACGTTAATTTAAAAAAATATTTTTAAGTAAGCATTGAAAATAAATGCTTATTTTTCAGTGCTTGGCAGTGTTTAATCAAATAGGTCCCTTATTATTAACAAATAGCCATGGTGCAAGCCAAACCTAAGTCTCAAGTTGCATTTTAAGGAAAAAGAAAAATGTTATTTACCTATTTCACTGGTCTTGTGTTTAGATGTTTCTAAATGCCTCTAAAATGGGATGATGCCTGTGCCTTCCCAGCATGAAAATATTAGATAACATGCAAATTAAACTCCAGAGAGTCATAGCTTCATCGGCTTGCCAGGCAGACAAGGACTTCTCTTAGTAAAATGTCATGTCAAACTCTAAATTTAGTGGTTTCTTTTGACTACAGAACTTAAATTATATTGCAATGCATTCTTAAAAGTATTAACAAGCTCAATATTAATAAAGAGCAAGATTAGTCTGTGTGCTGGAAATTACTTCATTAGTGACCTTCAGTATCTTGAGCATTTTCCTCTGTCAAGACAACAGATGTTTTCTGTAATATTTGAAAAAGGAGACTGGATTACTTTCAGAAATCATTTAATGTTTATAAGAAGAGACAAATCCTATCAGGAAAGGAAAACGGTACCTTCCTTTCCTTGGTCTTTACCTCAGATAATTCTAGGTGAAGTATACAATTAAAATGATCTGTGATACAATTAAATATGTGATGAAAATTTAATTGAAAATTATAGTATATTAAACACAAAAACAATCCATCTAATTTATTAAGTAAAATGGATATTTCCTACAGTTTTCACATATATGAACTATACATTTAATTACAACAAAGACTCTATTATGAATTATTATTCATAAAATCATTTCACTTGATGGTTCCATACATTACGTAGGTAAAAATTATCTCTTTCTTATAAGAAAAATTATTTGGTTATTCAATTAATCTTTGTTGAACAGATGTATTTTTCTGGGTAGAAAATTTGGTGGAAAAATAGTATAGTCCTTTATCTTTATCCAATTGGGAAGTCAAGGCATCTATCTATATTTTGATAACTAAGAAAAAAATCCAGACCACACAATGCCCTCAGATTAGTGGCACAGCAGACTAGCTCAATGGGAAATAACTTATTAATACATTAATATTTATTGAACACCTAGGCATTTTAGGCACTCTCCTGGCACTTGGTTAAACTCATCATGATAAAAAAAAAGGGAGGTCCTGACCTTTGGAGGAATTATCTACATGTGCAACGTGTGCTGCTGAGAATCAGTCAACAACGCAGTGAAAACCTGACATAATGGAGTAAACTTAAGGCAATTATGTCGATGCAACAGTCTTACATTCTTACTTGTTCTAATTACCAAGTCTTAACTTTTATGAACGTTAATTTTCATGAACTTTTTTAAACTCTACTAGAGATGTGAATAACGATGGCATAGAATGAGTCTTTATGTACTTCTTAACGTAAGTAATAAAGTAGAAAAACTATGCTTTGTTTTATTAAGTTATTTCCCTCTCACCTATGAAAAGTTTCTCTGTCCTCTGGAATGTGCTATATAAATAATGTCAATTTGAAAACTTTTTCAAAACTGCAATTGTTGATGATTTAATTTTAAATCTCTTAACTTTAAGACAAAACAACTAAAATAACTGTTAAAAATACCTTTTCTCATGTATAAACTCTTGACAATTCCTTCAAATTACCAACTTAAATACTTAAAGGACTAGCAAGAGTTTATATACCTTTGTTTTTCTTATCCTAAAAGGCAATGTAAGAAAGAAAATAACACTGAAATTTGCACACCAAATAGTAAGGTATCTTATAACATTAAAATTTGCAAGAATGTTGTATTTCTGATTAGTAAGGTACTGACAAATGTTCCCTTTGGTTTCACAGTTAACATAAACATTACTCATCATAATATCAGTCATTTTCTCTCCTTTTTGTCATACAAAAAAGGAGGAAAAACAAACAATAAGAAAGAAATGATGAGTTTAAATGGTGGATTGAAAAGATACATTATTTGTGAAATACATATAAATTAGTCAAGGTCTGTACTGAGATGTGTAGGTTTTACAGGAACCAGGTAAGGCACATTAAAAATGGGAATATCGATGAATAGGAGAAACGTGAAATTTAAGACCAATATTGTAAAAGTATTGAAAATTTTACATTTTCCATACCATGCAGAAACTAACATGAAAAGATTACTAATAGTACATTCTGTATGAGAAATGAATATTTTTCCCAACTTGTTTTCATAAACTTTACTGGCCATTTCCCAACAATTACTTTGGATAAGATTAATAGGTTTTTACTAAATCAGAGAGTTTCCTTTCTATTCTTGGGCTTTAAACATGGCCTGGACAAGAAAGAAAGTTTGTCACGACACAGAGCGCACCAAATAATCTCCCTGTAGATTAGGCCATGTTACTATCTACTGCAACTCTATCTTGTTCTGTATTCTAAAAGTTCACTGACTTTCTAGACCATATCTTAATCTGCTTTATTCTGTGCTTCCTAAATTAAAACCTAGATACGGAAACTAACATAAGTATGAAGTATAATTCTATAGTAGAAAATCTATTAATAACAAAATATATCAATGTCAAGAAAAAAATTCCATATTAGTATCTTAATGGATGACAGTAAGTATTAGATAAAAGTCAGTACTCATTCCCAAAATATTAGAAATATTGAAACAAAATACCTAAAACAGTTCTTAATAAGAAGGGGATATATGGATAGTGCCTCTATGTATTGTGCATATACCTATATATATGCACATACACATACACGCAAATATATAAATATATACATTACACACATATATGCATAAATTCACACATAAATATGAATGCCAGTATTAATAGTTGGGTGTTATTTGTTTGTAGTAGTGGTTGAATGCAAAAGCATAATGTTTAAAATCAGAAATAATGAAATAACTATGGATGAAATAGTGAAATCTTCTCATCTCTGCCTAACAGAAGTTGGAGTTCTAAAAACTGTATGAGATTGCTTTAATGATTTCCAACCATGTAAGAAGAGGAACAGAAAAAGCATAAGGAATATGTTTTAGTTTGCTAAATGAGTCCCAAGCGATATACCAGAAATGTGCTTACTTTTACAATGGGAATTTATAAGGGTAAAAGCTTACAGTTCCAAGGCTATGAAAATGTCCAAATCAAGGTATCATCAGAGATGCTGTCTCACTGAATTGCAGCTGAGGGCTCTCAGGCACCTGGCAGTATCATCGAAATATGCTCTCTCTCAGACCTCATCTGTGGGCAGTCAAGAACATGGTAGGGAATAGCAGCCCACTCATCTCTCCCCTCTCCTCCAGGCCTTTGTCATTCAGCTTTGAGTCACTCCTTCAGCCCACCCTGCTGGGGGGCCTCTCTCTGTGCCTTTGTGCTCTGTTGATTCCAGCCTTTGGCTTCTCTTTCAGCCTCTTGGGATTTTTCTGTGTTTCTGCAACTGCAGATGCTTCTAGAATCTCTTTCACATGGCAAGGTAAAATGGCACTCTTCCTCTCCCCTCTCCTCCATTTATATAGGACTCCAGTAAAGGGTTAAGAATCACCTTGGGCCATGCAATCTAATCAAAGGCCTTTAACTGAAAGCAATCTAATTGAAAGTGATCTAATCAAAAGTTCCCTTAAATGAATGTAACCAAAAGGTCCCACATAAATAGGTTTACATGCACAGGAGTGGGTTAGCTTAAAAACATAAATTTTCTGGGATCCACAAAATACTCAGATTAGCATATATATATATAATTGTCTAGAAAATGTGGGGGGAATACAGTTAACTTCTAATATGGAGGTTCTTTGTGGCTGCTCTGTATACTGCTTGGTACATAATAGATGTATTAAAAAATTATTTGATTGAGAATGGAAGTATTGCAACCATCTAAAATTTACAAAGAAGCATAGTTCCATTGGTTTGCTTATTTTTAAAATATTTAAAAGAGCAGAGTGGATGTGGCTCAAGTGTTTGAACACCCACCTTCCACGTGGTAGGTCCCAGGTTCGGTTTCTGGTGCCTCCTGATAAAACAAAAACAAACACAAGGAAAACAAATGAAAAACCAACTCAGGGAAGCCAGTGTGGCTCAGTGGTTGAGCACAGACTTCCAACATATGCAGTCCTGGGTTCAATCCCCAGCCCCTGGCACTGCAAAAAAAAAAGTTTGAAAGAATTATATTAGATCCAAAACAGTTATGAGAGCCAGATTCACCAGAACTTAGTGCTTTTTAAAAAAAAATTGCTATTGCTTTGATATATTTATTAAAATATTTGCTATTAAAGCTATTATATTTAATTTAGCAGGAGTACATCTGTTTCAAATATACAAAATAGCTATATTAATAAGTGAAATATAATGTCCTGATAAAAATATATATATATTGGTATTGATAAAATATGTTCTCTCATTCTCTGGGGTGTATCTATTTCCATAAAATGAATATCTATATAACTGGGTCATATGAGGTAAGCACATTAATTTTAGCATAAATTATCTTTACAGGTAGCTATTGAATAACATTCAGTGATAATCCAGGAACTTCAGAAACATTGACTGTGTAAGGTGTTTCCTAGATTCTGATATAGGTACATTAATCAGCCAAGCAGACACAGTAGTGTTTCATTTTGAATAGAATTTTAAGTAAATGAATACACTCTCTCACACCCTATCCTATTCACAGAGTGTGTATTAGCTAAGGTAGTCACTGGATGTCAGCATTGTTTCACTAAAATCTGCTTGCCAGTATTATTTTTGACTAGCAAGTTTACAATTCTTAAAAATAACCAAGATTAAGTTTCTTCATTGTTGTGATGTTAGAAAGGAAAAAATACATACGTGACAAAAGACAGAAGTTATTTAGAGAATGTATGATAAGTTGTCTTTAATATAGTCAAATGTCTATTAGGTACTGATCACACAATTTGAGGAGAAATAAACCTAGTAATAAAGGGTTGGCACTTTCTGCCACCAATATGCTCGTATCTTGATCAAGACAGAAAGGTGGGGGCAAACACTCTCCTTTTTTCTTTTTTTGAAGAATGGGTAGATAGCTTTATTTTTGGATTATGCAGTGGTATTTCTATAATATTTTAATGGCAGGTTATAAGTAGATTTTATTTTTTATAAAAAACCTATTTTTACTGTTGCAGAGAATCACAGGTTTTAGTATATATGTATTATTTCTATAATATTTTTTGCAACTTATCATAGATTTTATTTTTTAATGGCAATGTATTTTTTAATATGTTGCCTAGAATCAGTAGCCCTGCACATGCAATACACATGGTCATTAGCATGAAGTGATACAACAGCAAACTGGTAGTTGCTCAGAGGTGACCATAGTGAGTGCATAAGAAGCACCAAGGCATCCATTTTTTATGCCATGAAGGGTTTGTCTTCAAATCATTGTAATATAGACAGAAATTGCTTCAACTAAAGCAAATAAACAACCTGATGCACCACATGTCCTAACCTCCCCTTTATTTGCTGACGTGGGCAGAAGTGTGTAGAGGTAAAAAATGGCCAAGAGCACTCAGAACACATTCAAGGCAGAGTTCTCACCTGAGGAGTGAGAAGCAGTGGTAGCTCATATCACAGTCACTGACAGGGTACAGAAATAGGCTCGTCAGCCTCCACCTCATTCCACAAATGTGAGGCTTAAGGATGATACCTTAATCAAACACTAACCACAATGCAAAGATCTAGTAATGAGCACCCTGACGGACAAAGATGTGAGTCAGGGCAATATGGCACTAAAGAAGAGGACTGGAATTGGATCCAGCTGTTCCTCATCTGCATTAAGGGCTAATCAATTTCTTAATGAAAAGGAACTAAGGGTGAATTTCAAAATACACTGTATTACCCTAACACAAACTACATGTGAAAAAATTTCAGTTTCTTACAAGTTTGTTTATTATTGTCTTAAATACCTGCTAATTGGAGTCAAAAGGTTCATGCTGAAGTGCCTATAACCAGAGAAGTAGAGAGCCACTTTAAGCAACAGTTCAGAAACCTTTTTTGGCAGGATATTTATTACCTAAAAAATATTGTTTATGTGGCCTTTATTTATCGGTGTTTACCAATTTACAAATGAAAACTAAGGAAATTTAAAGACTTCTATTTATTAATTCTTCTACAAAAATATAAAAGCATTACACATTATTATAAACAATATATCTTGTGAAAGTATTAATATCTTCCAAAACCAAAAAATTAGTAAGAGTGACATTTAAAAATGTTTGAAAGTCTTTTAAATGTCTGGCTTAATAGAGGACAGTGGAATTTTCATATCTGCTTCTTCATTCAATCAATTGTGATGTGTTATTTTGGTAGAATTATATGCAGAACATCTTGCCTCACACAGGCCTGGAAATAGAACTGTTTTAAAGGACATTTTGGACACTTGTTGACTGTTCTTCTTTGATACTACACCAAAACTCGACAAGTTGTAGTTCCTTAAAATTTAATTACAGTGGGAATTTAAAATCACATAAATGAATCTTTCCGACTCTGTTACATTAAAATTCAGTGGTCAGTTTTGCACATTGAATGAAACTTTTATCCATGCATGATTCTGTAACATCATTCTTTGGTCATTTAGAAAAGATTTGCTCACTGATGTATGCAGACTTTCTAAATTCTGCCATATGTCATACGTTATTAATAAATCATATTTGTTAATACAATCACAGCTCTCTTCAATAAATTCTTTATAAATTGGGAAGCTATCAAGCTTACAACCACAGACATAATTTTTATATAATTCTGCTTTTCACTTAAAATTTCAGATCTTTCATCAGCCACAAATACTGTGCTCACTTCATTCCTTTCTGTGAAAAAAAAATGCTTGCAGATACCCAAAAGTGAACCATAACTTGTTGTTCATTATTCTTTCAAATAAAAATTGTGTTCTAAATAGCAGCTACTTCAGCTTGCAACTCAAATAATTACACATTTCTATTTTATTTATTTTGCTTTTGTTTTTGCCTTGAGACAACCATCTCACATTGGTATGTAGAAGATGTTTGATATATACATCTTTGCTGGTTGGCTAAGGAAGGTACTTCCTTCCCAGGCTATGTCATTCAAATTACGCCTGGATACACAGTAGTAAAAAGTAGTGAACCAAAGGCCAAATGTGATTAAAATTAATAAAATAAATAATTTTTACTACTTCATCAAAGACTTCTAAGTAAAATTGGCAAATTTTTTTGGATTGAAAATGCATGGGAATGAAGAATAATGATGACTCCCAGTGCATTTTTATTTACCATTGATCAGCATGATCTGTGCAAATATCAACACAGCAATAAAAGCAAATGACATACTACATTATTATGACTATATGTTTGATCTCTCAGATGCTCTGTAAAGGTCTCAGAAATCTTCAGAATTCTACTGACCTAATTTCAGTCTGGTGAACTGTAGCCTACATAAATTATCTGACTGGCTTGAAATTTTGCTTTAATTCAACTCACAAATGTTCTCTGACCTATTCTTCTCAATCTCGGTTTTCAAGAAAAAGAACAAAAATGAATTCAAAACAAATATTTTGATTCTCTAACTGCAGGCAGATTTCTAGGATTTTTATTCAAAGGAAAATATTTTATAGAAGTGATATTTTTCATGTATTTATTGAGCATTTAATATGAAACTCCTACTTAAAATTAAATATTAGTATTCTGAGGAATTCTGAGGGTGATTTAGTTTGTACTTTTGTACATATCCCATGTACAAGAGCATACACTTACAGAGGAAGATTTGCAGAGCCTTGCCTACTTTGCATTTAGGGAATTGTCTGATGATTGGGGGAGCCAAGTGTAGTACTTGATCATTTTCTGTAACACAACATATATCTCTTTCCACCACCAGCCTTCCACAGTGTCTACAGACTAGAGCTCGCAGTTCAAATTTGGCATGGTTCCTGTTTCTGTAAATAAAGTTTTCTAGGAAGACAGTCAGGCTTAGTAATTTATGTATGGTCTATGGTTGCTTTTGGGCTACAAAGGCATAGGTGAACAGTTGTTACAGAGATATATGGCCCACAAAACCTAAAAATCATCACTGTTTGGTAAAATCATTACTATTTGGCACTTCATATAAAAAAGGTGTTAACTATGGACTCAGAATCATCAGACTCATTAAGTTCTTCAACAATATAACACACCTAGTTCACAATGCTCCAGGGAAGGAGATTTCAAGTCACATTATATTATGTCTTCATTTTTTTACCAGTAATGAACCTATAATTTAGTAGAAGAAAGGGCTTTAATCACCCAGCATGTACTTATTTGGTAAGGCCTGGTTTTATTCAGAGAGGATTAGATTTCCAGATTCTACTAATTGAGTATTATGAAAATAAATGTAGATTTGTACAATTTATTTATAATTATGTTTCCTCCCCTTTGAAAATAAGTTTCAAACTGCTGAAGAAACCTCATTCTAAATCCTAGGTATTAAAACAAAGTAACAACCCATCATGATGCATTTATTTTGGAAATCACTGGTTAGATTTTATTAATTGAGAAATAAAAACTGTTTCTTTATACCAGCTATTTGAATGAATTCAACCATTTTCCTTATTACTATCTTTTTGGCACCATTTGTGATCACACTTTTGCAAATACATTAAAAGTACTAGATTACTGAAGTTGAAGAAACCAGTAGACCCTTTTGCTTTTAACATTAGACTAAATTTCTGGGTACACGTATAGTGCCTAAACACACCTCCAGTGACCTTAATAAATGAAAATAGCTTCTAAGCCAATTTACCTCATGGCTGACAATAATTTAAAAATGAATAGAATCTATATAGAGAGTGACTTTTAAATATTAAGTAATCATGGTGATTTGACAAGGCAATGTCACTCAGCACATCTTGTTGACTACATATAAATTTGTCATTAATAGACTAGCAAAGTCCATGGATAATCACTGATGCAGTCATAGACTGAGACTTTGAAATGATTACTGGGAGCACAGAGAATGAAATAAATTACACTGATGCATTTTTGAAGTTAAGTTTAGATGCACCTTGCAAAAGAACAAAAATCAAAACAACAACAACAAACTTTTGACTATGAAGTCTAAAAGATGTAAAACATAAGTGTTAAGTAATTCCAGTCCTTGACAGATGAAATGTTTCAACCCCATATTATTGTATTTTTGTACACTATGGAATTAGAACAAATTCTATCTGAGACACAACAAAAATACCAGCTTTTGAGAATTCTGAGATTTTTTTCCCCATTATTGAGTTAAATTGCCTATTTTTCTGACAGTTTCTCTGGTCATGGCTTTCTTATATGATAGATTTTGAAACTGGTTTCTGTCAGTTCTGCAGACCAGCAATTTAAATATATCCATAGACACCAAAAAAATGCAGTTTTTACTTGCTTTGTCAAGACACTTTCATATGAATAGGAAAAAACATGATATAATAGTATTAACAATTTAGTATCTGTGGACAACTAGACTGTAATCTTTCACCCCTATATTAGCTAAACCTTGATAGAGTAGTAGATCAAATATATTAGAATTTAGGTACAGGCAAAAATTATTCCAAGGGATAATTAAATATCTTCATCTGTTTCATATCATTAAATCATTCATATTGCATATAAGACATATCAATATATTAAATTATTTTGTGCCTCTTTTTCATTTAGAAAACATATATTCCAGGAAACTTCTAATGGAATTTAAACATCAACTTCACAATTTCCTAAAATATGTAGAATGAAATGATCCTAAAATCTAGGATAGCTCATTCTTCTTTGGAACAAATTTTATTTCTTTAAGCACTTGAAGTTGGACTGGAAAATGGTTATTTTGGAGCAAATGCTGAAAAATGTTAGGAAAAAAACATTGTGTTCTATGTCATCTTGAACTTCAAATACACCACGTAAAGCAGTATCAATCTGTGTGACAGTTTGAAATTATTTTATTAATCCCCAAAAGAGAAAGCTTATGTTTGTGAACTAATCCATTCCTATGAGTATGAGACCCTTTCAACTGGACTAAGTCAATGAGGAATGACTCAGGTTGAGTCTCTGCCCTTTTACTGGGTCTGATAAAAATGGAGACATAGACACAGATACAGGAAAGAGGAGCTGTCATATTTGAGTCTGCCATATGAGAGAAAGGACACCAGTTTTACCCACAGCTGAGCTGCAAGGAGAAAAGTCCCTGAGAGGCTCAAAGAGCTGAGGCCTGAGGTGAGATGAGCCATATGCCTGATAGCTTGTAGCTGAACTCAGGAAGAAGCTGAGCAGCTAAGACTGATAGAAAAGACCTGGAAAGAGACAAGCCCTATGCCTGGTTGCCCTCAGCTGAGCTTCAGGAGATAGAATGTTCTGGAAGGAAAGGCAGAGATCGGTGGCCATCTTTCTTCAGCACATGACAGCTGACTTTGGTGAGAAGCATCCCTGATGATGCCTTAATTTGGACATTTCAGGCCTTGAAACTACAAGATTTTACCCCAAATAAATCCCCATTATAAAAGCCAACACATTTTCTGATACTGTGCATTGATAGCCCTGGGGCAAACTAAATCTGTGATTCGATAATGCATGCTTTCTGTCATTATATAAAATTTAAAATGCCCAACACATGAATGGGTAAACTAGAATGTGGAGCACATATTATATGCTCAAATATTGGATTAAATAATGGCATACTTGGCAATAAATTCTTCAGCTGTGAAGAAACAGTAACAGGATGTTATCAGAGCATAAATCATATCTATAATAAATCTAAGGCACTATTTAAAACATCTTCAACACAAGCATATATTAATTTTTAAATATCTTCAGAAATGAAGATTCCATATATTCCTTTCCAACTTCTAGATTACATATTCTTCATTTTAAGTAGCTTGATTGCATTAAATTTAACTCTATCCCTATGGTGTCAGATATGACTCCTTTTAACCATTTCTTAGGGAAATAGAGTAACTATCAGTTAAAAGTAAGTCAATATTCTATAGGAAATCATCATATATGTTACTTTCTAACATTTTAGTTTACAGTTCTAAGATCTTGACATAGCTTTCCTCCCAGGTGTAGCTCAAATCTCAATTCTTTTAAGATGTACTGTGAATATTTTGTCTTTGTCATACAGCTGAGGCAAGTTATTCAGGGAAACAAGAAGACAAGCCTCAGTATGGCTGGCAGACCAACATGGCCAGGAGACAACTTGGCCAGCAGACAACATGGCTGCAAGACTTCACTGGGACCTTGAGTGTAAACTTGAGGTCCAGTTTCTCTTTCTGGGACCTCCCTTTGGTCCCAGATATTCCAAACTGTCCTCACCATTGGCCCCACCATTGGTGGGGTAGCCAGTAATAGCTGGGGCCCCTCCCCTTAGCATTAATAATGGGAGGGGTGATCAATCATTTCATAAAGGTGACTGTTCAATCTAATTGCTTTCTCTGCCTGAAAGAGCCTGCACCAAATCTTAGTGGTATTTCCATCTTTCTCTACTATTTCTCAGCAAGTTCTGTTCTTTCCCCCCATTTCCCAATAAATTCTTTTACTGGCCTAACTAAATTGGCGTGTTCTTAAATTCGTTTATGCAACATAATGAAGAACCAAGAGGAATCCAACACTTCCTTGTCCTCACATTCAGTGTCAGATTTTTTTTAAATTAATTTCATGTCTGTCTGTCTTGTCATACTAACCAAACACTATGAGCTTTATTTTATTTTATTTTATTTGTGGTAGCATTTACATCCTTGCAAAAGGAAGAGAATGATACCACCAGAATGGCTATTTTTAATGGAAGGGCCCACCTGATACAGCACTACAAAGGAGAAATACATCTCTTAGTGAGAAGGTGATTTATTGTTGAGTGCACAAACTAGGAACTGAGGTAATCGTCCCCAAACAAACTCAAAGTGAGATGGGAGCTAGGGTTTTTATAGGTACAGTAAAAGGGGTAGGGGTCAAGGATTGAGTGATGACCACGTGATGCATTCTTGCCATGTGGGTGATGATGCTGAATTTTTTCAAAGGGTCTCCTAAGGAGAATGTAGGCAAATTTCTCAAGCTGGTGTTATCACAAGCATGCCAAACTCCTGCTTGTTGTCCTGGTTTCAGAGATTTATCGATTAAAGTTTATAGATGGATAAGTTGTGTAAGCAGTTGACCACTCAAAGATATCAAGCTTTTTGTTTCTGTAGAAAGTTACAGATTTACTGGGTTGTAAGGTGTTCTTGAAGCCATTTTGAGGTTTTGCTTTGAGATGTTATCTTAAGCAAAACTGGTGTGCATGGAAATAAGACTCCCCTCCTCCCCCCAGTAGGCTGCTTTTAAAACAATAACACAGGCTCAAGCAGTAAGGGGGGTGAATCTTAACTTACATTGTGAATTGGATGTAGCCAGTACTAATATTGGCTTTGGGTGGGGTTTGTGGTAGAGGCAATATTCTAAACAAATACGCCTTGGGTAATAGTCACAATTGTGAAAAGAGGCCAGTACAGTACAGCCCCTTAGGAAGTCAACTATATGCCACTCCTATTCAGGGGTGGATTGTGGATATTAAAAAAAAAACAAGACAGGAACAATAGACTGCTGTGGGCTGCCCTCTGTGAGCGAGAGATCTGTGGAAGAACATCTGGGACACTTGCCAGTGGTGACAGGTGACTCTATCATGTCCCTGCCTACTTCTCTAACATCTCTCTTGGGACTGTTGAGGTAGATGACCTTGAGAAGACCAGAGCCGCACCATTGAGACCCGGGAAGCCACAGAGTGGCTCCAGGAAAACAGACATCGTGGCTGCTTCCAGCTGCCTGTTACTCACCAAAAACTCATGAACATCACCCACAAGTGGACTTCATATTCACTCCAACACAACATCAGTCTCCTCCTGCTTTCAGAAGAGGCAAGGTATGCTTTCAGTGCTGCAGTCACTGCAAATGGACTCTTGTAACCAGATCCTTACAAAACTGGGCTAACTTTAAATTCAGCACTTTTGGCTGTAGCCACAGCACCAGTTAAGAAGCTAAAAGCAGGACAAATGCAGGAATTGAGATTACAAATTAAAGTGCCAGCCGCCCCATAGCTCCAAAAGGAAAGTAATAATAATTTATTGTTGTCTATGCCTCAAACTATACAAACTGGGGAAAAATCAGACTATTTTGATCATAGTATTAGTCTATGCAGGCTTACTGGTTAAGATACTTAAGTCCATGGAAAATAAAATATGCAATCATTGAATCTCTCAGCATCCACAACAATATTAATATCATTAGTTATTTATCTAAAGCAATAGTAGTCAAACTGAATGAGCATCAAAATTACCTGGATGGCTTATAAAAAAATATAATAATTTGCTAGGGCAACCCTGAGAGTTTCTGATTCAGATGGTCTGGGGTGGAATTCCAACATTTGTGATGCTGATGCTGATGGCCCAGGGACCACACTTTGAGAACCACTGACCTAAGGGAATGGTATTTTTAAAATTAATGCTAGATTGAAAATATAATTTTATACTCTCAGGAAGGAAATATTTCATGTTCCTGCATGGTTAGGGCTTTCTGAAAAAATAAACCTGGGGCCTTGGACAATGGAAGAGCCTTAGAAGTTTAAAGGATAACTAGCTAGATACCAGGAGGAAAGATTTACCTTTTCACAAGAATGTATTTACATTTCAAAGAAGGATAAAACCCTAGAGTCATGAAGATCTTTCAGAGGTTATTCATGCACAAATGCTTGACTTATCTTGCCCCTGGAAATATTTATTTATGTTCCAAAAGATAAGATCCTTGGATTCTTTCCCTTTTGTTCCTAAGGAGAATCTGCTTACCTTAGTCCCTAATTCCTAAAGCCTATGCCTTGAATTAACATGTTTTATTCACACCTAAAATCCTTCTTCCCTCAGTTTTTGGTTCCTAATGTCGTTTTAGATGACCCAATATGTAATGCTTTGCTCTTTTTGGTAAGTTTTCTAAATAAACGGGATTCAGATAGGGTTGGGGGCAAAGAAAAGACCAATAAAATCTAGATAAATCAACTTGTCTATTTTCCATATGAAACAGGAAAACAAGCTATTGGTGATCAGCCCCTCAAAGTGCTGATGGTAATCATGGGTCACTGGACTGAGTGTTCTACTGTAAAGGTTACTCTGTTTTGACTATAATTTTCATGCAGTATCTTATCTAATCTTTGACAATTAGAGATGGGAACAGAGATTCCAAAAAAAGTAGAATTTCAAACTTCCTATGTGGGGAAAATAATCTTAAAAGAGGGCTAAAGGTCTCAAATGATAGCATGGCATGTAATAGAATGACATGTCCTGGGAAAGTCTGGAGCCCTATGTCGAGATCATTGGCAAAATGACTCTCTGTGTGAAGCAACATTTCTTTGACTCCTAAATATTGGGGCTCTATTTGCACCATTAATATTACTTTGATGATCAAACAAACACTTCTAAGTATTTCTGGTGGAATAAGAAGATGCAGCGCTAAAAGGAAATAAAAGTAGTGAAAATAAAATATTGGGAACATGATCTCCATTTTGAGATATGTGGTGTTTATTCTAATACCTGCATTTATCAGTGCTGTGGATGAAACGAGTGAACAGGGAAACCAGCCACTGCTGCTCAAGTGGCTAGGGGTGCAGCAAATCTGTATTTAACCAAATTTTAATTTTACATGCTAATTGGGAACCTGTGGAGTTATTGAAGTGGAGAGCTGTGATAAAATTCAAATAGCTCTGACTCCTGGGAGACAAGAAGATATTGGATTCTTTCATTAAAGAAATTATGATAATAGGTGTGTTGATATTTTCAAACTCCTGATATAATAAGCCTGACTGGTCAGTAAAATCAAAAGCTGATAAGCTTGGTGGCCTAGATCAGACTTGCCATTCTGAGGGAAGTGAGAACCTCTATTTCATTGCAGTCATTATCACTGTGGGAGAGGAAATTCAGTGAGTCTGAGAAAAGCTGTACAAGCTACTTTATCTCACTAGTACTTTATTTTCCACTGCCTTTCAGGAAATATCCAGGAAGGGTTTATTTTAAATAAGAAGGAATGAAATATATTTACCATGCTGTCCCACAAGTATAGTAACACTCCTGCTTATTACCATAACTTAACAAAGAAAAAAAAAATGACTGCAAAACCACCACCAGAACTGAAATTAATTATACTGATGATTTAATATTACTAAAAAACAATTTCTAAGGAAGAGTGCTTTATCTGGAGAAGGTAGATGAAGCATGATGTCCCTAAGTTAGCTGATAAATCCAATGAAAGTATCAAGGAAAAGTTTAATTTTTATGATATTAAAATTGTTGACTGTAGAGGTCCATGCTGCCTGAGGTTTCTGGAAGATTTTAGCAGGATAGTAAACACAGTGGCAATTGAAATATGGTACCCATCAATTGACTGATATATCTGCTCACTACTCACCATATAAAAGACAATTATCCCATCTTCATGATTTCTTAGCTCTGTGACCATGGGCAAGTTACCCTCTTCTTTGTGCCTTAGTTTTTTTCATAGCTAAGAAAATAACAATAATAGTCCCAAGGTCGTTTTGACCAATAAACTAATTAACATGTAAAGAGATTTGAGCAGTGACATATCTAAGAAATACTCGGTTATCAAATATTGGTCTGCTTTTGGTCATTGGCTGATACTGCACCTACCAGATAGACTTCAAATAACTGAAAGCACAGATTCCAATATTGCCTGAGTGATGTCAAAAATAAAAACAACACAAAAAGTTTCCAAAAAAGGAGCAAGCAGATCAAAAAAGCAGAAACAAAAACAAGGGCAGGGATAGGGTGGATCTGGTGGGATATACAGAATTCTTAAGCAAGAGACAGCTCCAGCCCTTGCCTGATTGTATCTCCACTACACAATTACCTTCAGAAATGAGGTGTGAACACTACAATAAAAAAGATTCAGGGTGGGGGAGGCAGTCCATTTTATTGAAGTATATTTTACATACAATAAAATTTATCCTCTTTAAGTTTAGTTTTAGCAAATATTTACAGACTAACTATTATCACACAGAAGATACAGGATATTCCCATCATGACAAACAGTCTATTATTTGCAGTTAATCCTCTCCTTTCACTCCTAGCAACCACTTTTCTTTGGATTTATGTTACTATAGATTTGTCCTTTCGGAATTTCATATAATCTGAATTGTGTCGACTGTAGTCTTTGTTTCCAGCTTCTTTCACTTAGCACAATGCTTCTGAGTTTCATCCATGTTATTGTACGTATCAATAGTTTATTCCCTTTTCTTGCTGACTAGTATTCCATTGTATAGCTTTACTACAATTCTTCTATCTATTCACCTGTAAATGGTCATTTTGTTTGTTTCCAGTTTGGGGTGATATAAAAAGCTGCTTTGAAAATTTGTGTAAAATTATTTGTGTGAGCATATACTTTCATTTCTCTCAGGTAAATATCTAGGAGTTGGATTGCTGGTTGACAGGTGAGGGTATATTTAATTTTATCAAAAATTGCTAAACTGTTTTCCAATTGGCTGTACCATTTTGCATTCCTACCAGCAATGTATAAAAGTTCCAGTTGTTTCATAGCCTCCCAGCATTTAGTATTGTCAGTATTTTCAATTTCAGTCATTCTACTGGGTATCAAGTGCTATCTTGTGGTGGTTTTATATTATATTCCTCTAATGATTAATGGTATTGAGAACATATTCATTTGTTATCTATCTTCTTTTGAAAGATGTCTTCGCTGTACACATCTTTAAATTTATAAGAGTAGGAAAAATTTCTTGTTTATTGACCACAATGCCCTTTTAAGTAAGAAGGGTTTTATCTTTGGGATTGCAGACATCAGTCCAGCTAAGGTAAATATTCTCATAGAAAAAATATATGCTAGATAAAATCAATATCTTAAATTTAGTGTGGCTTTCAGTTAACTATAAAAAGTACTATTTAATTTATACACACATACATACGGCGAGTTGTAATAAGCAAGCTAATCACATTTGTGTGGATTCTAAAAAATACCATTGCTTAGGAAAGTTCTAATGAGAAAAATAACACGGGCCTTCAGTGTCTGCCTTTGATTAATGGACAAATCCCATAGAAGTTACAGAGAATTTCTCACCAAACTTGCCTAACTACTAATGTTTTATGTGTAAATCCTTACCTACTAATAAGTTGGGAATAAATTCTCAGCACTAGTTTTAGGTAGGTTTTAAATGACTTGGACATATTTCTTAGTTGTTTTTTTTGTTTTTGCTTACCAATCTACAGAGGTCTGGATAGAGACAAAGACTGAAGAATGGAGAATCTGAAACAGATATCTGATTAACCCATCAACAGATGAGTGAATAGACAATGCATAACATGAACATCACAGGAGCATACTAAAAATTTGTAAAACTGTTTCTTTTATGATCCATATTATCTGCAAAACAGTGTTATGATTAAGAATTGGAAAAGAGAATTCTTATATAAAAGGTGGGTGACAAGGAAATGATCTGGCTTTCCAGATACGGGGAGTGTGGTTGCATGACTGCACGGTAATGCAACAACATTGTCCTGAAAGATTTGGTCAGGAATGTCAGCATGAGGATGAACACACTGTGTTTTAACAAACCCTGCTATTCAGGGACCAAAACTTAGATTAATTGTCCTTGGGGTCAACCTCAGAAAATGTTATTAAAATGTGACTATTCGATTTCAAGAGATGGGTAGAAAATATGCGTAAGATAGGACTGTTGTGTACAAACATTCATTCTCCCTAGAGAAAGAGGATTTCTAGTTTAAATACTTATCTATTTTAAATACTTTGAGAATGATCTGGAAGCAGTTTTGAGAGATGGGCCTATAATAACGGCCCCTCCCCATGTACTCTTTGGAGTGTGAAGGCAGATGGGTGTGTCAAGCTTTCCTTGTCAGGGCAAGGATCTGTCTTAGAAAGCTACCAGTGGAGAACAATTTGAAGTGAAGCAAAAAAGGTCTGAGACCAATGAATGACTTACTGCACAAGGTGCCCATATTTTGAACTCTTACCCTAAGGAACAGTTGAGAGCAAGAAAATGATATTTCTGCAATCTTGAGATATTACTGCTCACATCAGCAGGTGTCAAAACAAGGCTCTGGCCTTAGTCCTATTAAACCAATCCACCTGTAAAGCAACTCAATTTATGGAATTTATGCAGAGTATGGTTGTACTCTGGATGTACAACGATGAATCCATATTACCAACACTACTAATTTCTAATGGGTTGTTTGCATATTTTGATATGGAATTAGAATGACTAATATGTGAAATAATAGTGCTTTGTTAGGTTTGTGCCCCTAATAGGACCCTGAGGGAAATGGTCCCAAAATATTTATTTTAATAACCCACATAGAAACAAAAGCAAAAGAAACAAAATGAAATAAAGCAAAAATATATATATATATATTATACAGAGGACTATGAAGCTGTGCTCTACATATGAACCAACCAGAATGATTGCAGTATCCTCTTATGTCCAGGTCCTACAGAAGGGAGCTGGCAATAGCACATGTGGATGTATTGTCATACATTATACACACACCATCACAATAGCATAGTGTGTGGAATCTGATAACAGTAGTACTAAAACATTAAAGAAATAATTGGAATTTTCAAAACATTATGATATACTGAAACTAAGTTGTTTTAAGGTGTTCAATATTTCTAAGTGTTTAATTTTCCTTCCTCCCTCCCTTCCTCCCTCCCTCTCTTCTTTTCTTCCTTCCTTCTCTTTCAGTACCAGGGCTGCAGATTGAACTTGGGACCTCATATGTGGGAAGCAGGTGCTCAACCGCTGAGCTACATCAGCTCCCCTGAGTTAGTCTTTTTGCTTAGTTTTGCTGGTTGTTTGTTTTATTTTTGTTTGTTTGTTTTTTGTTTTTTTAGCAGGCACCAGAAACTGAACCTAGGATCTTCCACATAGGAAGCAGGTGCTCAACCACTTGAGCCACATCTGCTCCTCTAATTTGTATTCTAATTAGACCGAATGGCATTGAAAAATGAGACAGTGGGAGAGATCTATATCAGTTGAGACAAAAAGGGTGTTCACTGAATGCAAATAATTTTAAATCAATAATAAGACTTAGTAAAATTTTGTCTTTTTTCAAAAAGGTGAGGGATAAAACTAAGCTTCCTCAAAAGTTTTAAACCATAGCTATGGTCGCTGAGTTTTTATTGTGTTTATATATATTCATATTCATGTGTATGCATACATACGTATCGGTATACACACATATATCTATATACATACACATATCATATTAACACATGTTATTAGTTACCCTTTAAAAATAAAATGAGATATATCATGTTAATCCAGAGAATTCCCTGTTATATGCTGCTTTGACACATGGAGTCTCAGCTATTCTCATTTGTTTGGAGAGTAAGTTTGCAGTGGTTTTTCCAGACCACGTTCTGCACAGGTCGTGATTCTGCCCCCTATCGTGTTACATACACTTACTTTGAAATAGCAGGTGTAAATAAATGGTGAAGTCAAAGTGATTGCAAGGAGGAAGTCAGAACTTTAGACCTACTGGAATTCTGTTTTGTGTTTAAATTTAAAAACATAACAGAATGCAAACTAATTTGAAATGTTTTGCTGGAGTTTGAAAATTTATTGCCTATATGAAATATTTACTAAGAATGAATAAATAATATTATAATATTTTTCTATTACTATGCTAGTTACTATTGGAAATAATATTGCCATATTGGGTTTGGCATTAAAAATATCCACTTCAAACTGTTCTAAAGGTGGTTACATAAGTGAATGTCTTTGTTCTTAAGAAATATACATGAGCATATTAAAGATTCAATATACATGACACAAACAACCTACACTTAAGCTTTTGTAAAATATAAAGATAGATATATTGATAGATAAAATGATATAAGTATGGCAAAATGTTAAAAGTCGGTGCATTTAGGTGTCTGAATAGGAGGTATGTTAGAATTCTCTGTATGGATTTGGATTATTTTTGCAACTCTTCTGTAAGTTTAAAAATTTTTTAATATAAAAAGTCTAAGAGATTATCCATTCTAGAAGTCGAATACTCTAGATATGCCACTGATAGCAACCTACCAATGGCTTGTTAACAAATGTGCATTTGTGCACTGGTCGGAAGATCTAATTATGACTTGGGTACATGTGGCCCTTCCTGTAGTTTCCTGCACCAGGCAGAACAGCTTTTATGACAGCGCTAGGGTACAGGAGCCTATGGACAGTTTTTTGTGTCAAGGTTCCACTCAGAAACTGATAGAACAACAACATCATAAGCAATCTTGAGTGACTGATTTTTTCCAAGTCATTTTTTTTTCTCTTTGGTTCATTTTTAATAATTTATATTCCTAAATCTTCACATTAATTCTCTTTTCTATAGTGTCTGACCTCTTGTTAATCCTACCTGGTCTATTTTTCACAGGTTATTTTATATTTTATTTCCCAAATTTTGCCTTTTTAAATGCTTTCATTTCTCCTTTCATTAAATTCCTTTTTTTTTTCTTTACCTCTTGAGTATACACCTAAGGTTTGCAAGAGCTGTATTAAATTCTTTGTTAGCTAACTCTTTCATTTATGACATTTCTGTGTCTCCTTTTATTGATTTTTACTGGGCTATGGGTCACGTTCTTCTATTTTTGTGTTTTCTTGGAAATTTTTTAGTAGATGCAGACACTGTGATTTTATATTGTTGCATACTGGATTTCATTGAATTACTTTGAAGAATGTTTCACTTGTTTTTGTATGCAGTTATTTTACTAGTGTATCAAGTTGATTGAAGTTTGAATTTAAGGTTTGTTAAGCCAATTCTGACAGCATTAGCTCAGGAATAATTTAACCCTGCTACTCAAAGTCTCAATTGCTCTGTAAAACTATTTCTTCTCTGTCTCTCCTCACAGGGTCTAGCCATCTTGACCTCCATAAGCCTTGATCTCTGCCTTCTCAACTCAATGCAACTGCAGAATTCTGTTTGCATTTTACCTCCTTGCTCTGTAGTAAACCAGATCAGATCAATCTTGTCATTTGTTTCTTTCCTGCAATGTCTAATTTCACTGTCTGAAAATATTTGTTTATTATATTTTGTCCAGTTTTTTGGTTGTATACAGGATCACAACAATTTCCATAGCAGTTAATCCTTGACTGGAAGAAATGTCAGAAAAAACATTTCTGAAAAGCTTAAACTTTTCTGGATTAATCACACAAAATATCTGTTTTCTAGCTACTAGGAATGCAATGGAAACTGCACATCCACAATATTTGAGTGTGATATCTTAATTTTTAGAATCAAAAAATTATAAATTTGTTGTAATTATGAAGACATAATTCTTATAAATATTACTCAATGGAAATATTCCCAAAATAATAATGATACATAACAAAATCTGTGTTAGAGAATTAAATTCTTGCAACTCCTTAAAGATGTTAGCATACAAACAAATTATTCAGAGGAAGACTTACTGGTAGAAAATTTTAAAAATAATTTATTATAATTAATCTTAAATTGTCCAATAAGTGAATAGGAAAGGTATAAATTAAAATAGTAAAGAAAAATGATGAATAAAATTAGAACCTATGATTAATTATGTAATGTTATATGCCCTGCATATATATTGGGCATTACATATTGGGCTTTATCCTACATGAAGAAGAGTTATATGTATGGAGGAGATGTAAGAAGATAGTTATATATACAGAACTTCAGATGTGATCCTCACTCTTCCAAACATTATCATCTATAGCTATGCATATGTCTGGGAAGTTTTGGGGCCAGGAAGCTGTGTCCACTGTCTTGAGAATTTTGCTAATTTCTTTGCCGTATAGCCTATGCGTTCTGGCTTCTTTCTATGTGTTGTACATTAGTCAAGCCTGTTTAATTAATTGCACACAGGCATTCTAGAGTTAGATGTTAGGTAACTGCACATAGGTATCTTTATCACTTATTATTTATGTGATATTAGGCAAGTAAATTGTCATTAGTTAACAATGTTACCACTTCTAATTTGGAAGGCCAGACTAGAGTTTTCAAAATTTTTAAATCTTGAAAAATCTCATAGTCATTTTTATTCTATTTTCTTTCTGTTTCGTGCATTCTAAAATATAAAATAATTCCCCTTTTATACTGGGACATATAACACATATATGGAAAAAATACATAAGAAAAATGAGCAGCTCAGTGAACTATCACGGAGCAAACACCATGTAGCTACTAAACCATCAAACAAATAGAACATTGCCAACAACCAAGATATCTCCCTATGCTTCCTGATCCTGTCTTATTTCCTTCCTCCCATCAAAAGCAAACCTTGACCCTGCTTTTTAATAGTGTATTTCATGGAATCATATAATATGCATATATTTGTGTGTAAAATATTTTGCTGACCATTTGTAAGATTTGTTAGATTTGTCCTTATTGACCTCTCCTTTAAATAATATTCCCCAACAAATATTATTTATCCAGAAGCTTAAAATTGCTTTGTCATTTTTAAAAAACATGTCTTGTTTTTTTATTTAATACAGTTTGGTCACAAAATATTCATCAAGTCATATATTCACATATTTTAACATTTATAAAGCACTCTTCATTGAGTGATACACCATTTTATATGTCATTAAGGAAAAAGCTGCCAATTAAACTATGAAATATTGCTTTAAGACCAATTAGACTATTAATTATACTCACTGAACGATCTCTCCAGGACACTGATGTTTTATCACATATAATTTTTGTGCATGCATGAAAAGGACATCATAAGTGTTCCACGTTGATAGATGTGTTCATAACATTCATGATTCTATGCTTCTTATTTATTTTTAACTTAGCATTAACAGTGTTCAAAGTTGTGATGGCAGTTCACATGCCAACTTTGCTAGGTTATAGTGTCCTGTGTTTGGTCAAGCAAACACTCACCTGATAGTTACTGTAAGAGTATTTCATTTGAATTATTAGTTAGTCGAGTCCATCTATGGCTGATTACATCTACAACTGACAAAGGAGAGTGCCTTCGGCAGTGAGAGCAGTTTCATCCAATTATTTGAAGGCCTTAAAGGGAGAACTGATGATTTCAGCAGACAGAAAGAAGAACTTCTGTATCACTACTGAAAGCCTGGCAGCTTCTTCTGGTGAAATCATTGAAACCTTCATTGGAGGTCCCAACCTGCAGTCTGCCCTATTGAATTAGGACTTGACAATCCCTGCAGTGGCATGAGCCAATTCCTATATAAATCTCATAATATTTTCATACATATATATCCTGTTGGTTCTGTTTTTCTGAAGAACTATGACTAATACAAAGGTTGCCATGCAGAACCAGAATCTGTACTTTCCAAAGTGTTATTTTTTTTTTAAGATTTATTTTTTATTTATTTCTCACCCCCCACCCCGTTCTCTGCTCTCTGTGTCTATTTACTGTGTGTTCTGTGTGTTCTTCTGTGTCTGCTTGGAGTCTCATCAGCGGGACTGGGAATCTGTATCTCTTTTTGCTGTGTCATCTTGCTGCGTCAGCTCCCCATGTGTGCAGCGCCACACCTGCGCAGGCTGGGCTTTCTTCACGCAGGGTGGCTCTCCTTACAGGTCACACTCCTTGCACTTAGGGCTCCCCTATGCAGGGGACACCTCTGCGTGGCAGGGCACTCTTTGCACACATCGGGACTGTGAGTGGGCCAGCTCTCCACACGTGTCAGGAAGCTCTGGGTTTGAACCCTGGACCTCTGGGCTGGTAGGCAGATGCTCTATCCATTGAGCCAAATCCACTTCCTCCAAAGTATTATTAATTTAGCATTTCTTTTGTCACCATGCTGCAAGGTAAGATGTTACTTTGTAGATCTTACAAGAAAGGTCAAGAAAAGTATTCAGAAAACAACCAAGATTCATATTTTCTCCACATATAGTCTTTAAATTGATTTTAAACTGACAAGAAAGAGGTGTTGCAGTCATCCAGCTACTTCATCTGCAACAATGATCAAGTTTGCACATTAGCCTGCAACAATAACTATTTAAAATGTATCTGGTAACCAGTAACAGTTATAAGATGCCATCAAATTTAAGAAAAGCCTAGATTTCAAAGATCCCAAGTGAGAAATTTCATCTAACATGCTATTAAATATAATTTAATAAATTTTATGTATATGGAAGGAGCTGGGTACTCATGGCATGAATTGATGGTCTCTGGGATGTCTCCAACCTAATATGTTGCATCCAAGTTTGTTAGTTGAATGCTTTGAATTTTCCAAATGTTCTTAAATTAAGGATAAAGTCACTGTGAAAAATAAAAATTAAACCATTATCATGTTTAACTAATTAGAGGATTAGTCTGGCACTAAAATATGATATAAAGCATGAGAACAAACTGGTAGACTTGATATCCAACTTCAAAGTGATCCATACTTGAAAAATGTCTTGTCCTCACCAAGACTGAATTACGCTTTGAATTAGTTAAATTGGATTTTAAACTTAGGTTCAGGTGGAAGTCAGTGGCAACACAATGGAAATCGAGTCCATTATACTTAAGAAAAGATAATTTGTTACTCACAGGGTCCAGAGAGTGAGAGATGGGTGTCATTTGGGGTTGATAGAAAGCATGATCAGCTCAGGTGGTTCAGCCAACAGGTGGGAATCACCAAAGCAGAGTGAGGAAGACCTGGGGGCTTGTGCATTCATTGTGGTCCAGGTGTACAGGTAGGTAAATTTCCTGAAGAAGTCAAGGATCTGTTTTAAAACAAATGTGCATGAAAAAAAAGGACTAAGATTCCAGGGTATGTGGTGTTGGCTAGCTTATCATTTGGAACCAGCTGTGGGATTTGAGTGAGCTATGTGAATGATGTGGATAGTGGCCTCAGACACAGCTTTGGGCTCCTAGGTTTGGAATGATGCTTATTAACTAGACCAGGGTTTAACTGAGTATCTTAGCCAAAGGAAGATGGATGATGAGGCAAAACAGAAAAATTTTTGGTATTTATAACAATGTACAAAAAGCAAAATAATAATATAAACCTAAAAACTTTGTTGAGAGGATGAAATGAAATAGATGGTCTGTGTAAATTGTTTAACTTACAGAAAGTACCTATTAAGTATTCATTGCCTACTGGCTATTATTAAATAGATGATATTTAGGAAATTACTTCCCTTTCCTGAAACTCAAATTCATCTTCTGAAAAGCAAAATTGATAACAAAGAAAGATTGTGGGAAGATGGAGATGGACAAAAAGGCAGAGCCAAATGCTCTCACAAAAACAAGAGAGAAAGAGCCAAAAGCTATCCAGGGTACTTGTTTTGGGGGTCAGCAGACAAGGACAGTGCTACACAACTTCCAGGAGACTGAGGAACAGACAGACAAAGAAGCTGAGACAAACATGACTTATACAGCCATGGTGGCAGCCAGGAAGGGCTCTACTGCCCCACCCCTGAGATATTAAGTTGGGGTAAAACCCATGTCTCATTACAGCTGACTGAGAGGGGAACAGAACCTTCCTCCCTGACAGCTGTTTCAAAAGAAAAGGGAGGGGAGATCAGGATGCTTTTCTTCAGTAAATTCAGCCAGCAGAGGCCCCTTTGAATCTCTGATCTGGAGATTCAACACAGGAACACAAGAAAGCCTACACTAAAACAACTCTGTGGAAAGGTGCACTGACAATTGCCATCTGCTGGCCATTCTGGCAAAAGCATGGACAAAAATTGATCTTTGCACTCTGTAGCTAACCCCTGGGAGAAAATTTGCACTTTATTAGTGAGTCCCTGGCCTGATTTTGAATACTGAAGCTGGGCAATTTTAAATACTTAGAATAAGTTGAACCAATATCAAAGAAGACCTAGGGGGAAAAAAAACAATAGGCAAGAGAGAGAAATTGGCTATCAGAGTAAATTCACCAATATATTCAGATACCTGGACATCAGCAAAAATTCACAAACCATCCTAAGAAACAGGAAGAGATGGCCCAGCCAAAGGAATAAACTAAATATTCTGAAAAGATACAGGATTTAAGAAAATTAATCAGTGATAATCACACAACTCTCCTAAATCATTTCAAATAATTTAATGAAAATATGGCTAAAGAAATAAAGGATATTAAGAAGACACTGGGAGAGCATAAAGAACAAAGAAAAGTAACAAACTTTATGGGAATGAAAGACATGATGAATAAGTATAAAGATATGTTAGAGGCACATAAGAGCAGATTGGAATGGCTTGAAGGCAGAATTCATGATTTTGAAGACAGAATATCTGAACTGGAAAAGACAACAGAAAGAGAAAAGAATGGGAGAAATGAAACAATGTCTCAGGGAAGTGAATGACAATGTGAAACACAAAAACTTTCACATTATTGGTATCCCAGTAGGAGAAGAGAATGGAAAAGGGGAGGAAGGACATTTGAGGAAATAATGAATGAAAACTTCCTAACCCTTATGAAAGACAGAAATATTAATATCCAAGAAGGACAATGCAACCCCCTCCCCCCAAAAAAATCCAAATAGACCTACCCCAAAACACCTACTATTCAGAATGACATTTTTCAGAGGTAAGAGAGGATTCTGAAAGCAACAAGAGAAAAGCACAGCATCACATACAAGGGAAACTTGATGAGTGCTGATCTCTCATTAGAAACAATGGAGGAGAGAATAAAGTGGTATGATATATGTAAGGTACTGAAAGAGAAAAACTGCTAGCCAAGAATTCTGTATCTGGAAAAATTGTCCTTCAAAAATGATGGTGAATTCAAAATCTTCACAAACAAACAAAAACTGATAGAATATGTTACCAAAAGACTAGACTTACAAGAGATATTAAAGGGAGTGCTACAGCCTGAAAGGAATAAACAAGGGCAAGAGATTTGGAGAAGAGTTTAGAAATGAAAATAATAGGAAGAGTAAATTAAAGGATAAGAAGAAAGGCAGTATAATGATATGATAATAGAGAGTTGAAGGACAAAATGAAGTAAGTAATGCCTTTACAGCAATAACATTGAATGTTAATGGTTTGAACTTCCCAATAAAAAGACATATTGATAAAATTGGGGGAAAAATGAGCCATCTATATGTTGCCTATGAAAGACCCACCTCAGACATAAGGACACAATGAGGTTAAAAGTGAAAGGTTGGAGAAAGGTATTCCATGCAAACATTAACCAAAAATGAACTAGAGTAGTGATACTAATATCGGACAAAATAGATTTCAATTGCATAACTCTTATAAGGGAGAAGAAAGTCATTATATATTAATAAAAGGGGTAATCATCAAGAAGAAATAACTGTACTAAATATTTATGAACCAAACCTGAATGCCCCAAGATGCATGAGATACACACTGGAAAAACCGAAGGGAGAAATAGATGTCTTTACAATAATAGTTGGAGACTTCAATACACTACTCTCAGTATTGGATAGAACATCTGGACAGGGGATAAATAAGGAAACAGAGAGCTTGAATAATATGATACATAAACTAGATATAATGGACATCTATAGAGCATTGCATCTCAAAACAACAAGATAAACATTCTTTTCAAGTGCTCATGGATCCTTCTCCAAGACAGGCCATATGTTGGGTCACAAGACAAGTATCAGTGAATTTTAAAAGATTTTTTTACAAAACAGTTTATGTGAACATAACAGAATGCAGCTGGAAATCAATAATGGATGGAAAAAGGGAAAATTCATAAATATTTGGAGATTAAACAGCACACTCTTAAATAATTGGTGGATCAAAGAAGAAATTACAAGAAAATTCAGCAAATATCTTGAGACAAATGAAAATAAGAACATAACATATCAAATCCTGTGGGACACTGCAAAGGTAGTGCTGAGAGGGAAATTTTTAGCCTTCAATGTTTGCATTAAAAAAGAAAAAAGAGCTAAATTTGAAAATCTAACTGCATACTTGGCGGAACCAGAAAAAGAACAGAAAACTAAACCCAAATCAAATTGAAGGAAAGTAATAGTAAATTATCAGAGCAGAAATAAATGAAATTGAGAATTAAAAAAAAAAAAGACAATAGAGAGAATCAACAAAACCAAAAGTTGGTTCTTCAAGAAGATCAACAAAATAGGCAAACCCTTAGCTAGACTGACAAAGAGAGAAGATGCAAATAAATAAAATCAGAAATAAGGAGACATTACCACTGACCCCACAGAAATAAGAGAAATCATAAGAGAATATTTTGAACAACTGTTTGCCAAAAAACTAGACAATGTAGAAGAAATGGACAAATTCCTAAGAAACTCCCAAACCACCTACAATGACCCTAGAAGAAATAGAAGACCTCAACCACGCAGTCACAAGGGAAGAGATTCAAACAGTCATCAAAAAGAGTTACCTCCTGAGAGCCTCCGTGTTGCTTAAATATGGCCACTCTCTAAGCCAAACTCAGTATGTAAATGCATTACCTTCCCCCCAGCATGGGACATACCTCCCGCGGATGAGCCTCCCTGGTGCCAAGGGGTTACTACGAAGCACCAGCTGGTGATGTAACTAGAAAAAGACCTTGAATAAAAGGGTCAACTCAGACCAGCAGACTATCTCAGCCTACATGTAGGCCAGATGTTAAAAACTGCTTTTTGACCTTGAATAAAAGGGGGAAATGGAAGGACAAATGTGTTTATATGGCTATGAATCTCCATAAAAGAGTTGGGAGGTCATCAGAGAGGTCATGCTTATGCATACCTCAGCAAGATCCCAGAGACAGCCAAAGTAGATACAATCCCAGGTACTGGTTCTCCTGGGGGCAACAGAGACCCATAGGTTCTATGGTCATGGCAGATGGCTCTGGAGTTCAGTGCTATGTCCATTGGTCCCACTTTGAAGTTTGTGTTCCTGAGTGTGATGGGGTTGGACTTAGAGGTGACCTTTCTACACATGCTTCTTCTGTCACTTTTACTGAACCTGTGGTTGGTGCTGGGGTTGTTGCATACTCAGAAAACCTGAATCTCTGGACTGTTCATGTGACAGCCAGGCTCTGAGCTTCAGCAGATTTGCAACTCCTACCCTCTGGTTCACTGGACTTACTCCAGCCAGCTAACAGGGAAGTGAACAAGGCCAACCACCACACCAGGGAGCTGAGAGTGCCAACAACTGCAAGCAGAATTGCATCTATCATCCATGTGGAATCTAAGCCCCCTCTCAATATAGAGGTGGAGTGGACATAATCATCCTAGGGTCCACAGGATGGAGGAATAGAGTATGAATTAGAGTGGACTTACTGATATTCTACTATTGAACTATTGTGATTAGTAATGGAAGAAATTGTAGCACTGATGTGGAGAATGTGGCCACTGTAGCTGCTGAGGGTAGGAAGAGGAAAGAAGAGATATGATGTGTGGGTATTTTCAGGACTTGGAGTTGTCCTGGGTAGAAGAGCAGGGACAGATGCTGGACATTGTATGTCCTGCCATCACCCACTGGGTGGACTGGGGGAGAGTGTAAACTACAATGTAAACCATTATCCATGTGGTGCAGCAGTACTCCAAAATATATTCACCAAATGCAATGAATGTGCCATGATGATGAAAGAGGTTGTTGATGTAGGAGGAGTGGGGTGAGGGGGGTGGGGGATATATGGGGGCCTCTTATATATTTTGAATGTGACATTTTTTTAAAAAATAGAGAAAAAAATGTAAAAAAACTACCAAAGATAAAAAAACCTGGGACCAGAAGGCTTCACAGGTGAATTTTACCAATCATTCAAAGACTATCAAATACCAATCTTGCTCTAGCTCTTCCAAAAACTTGGACAGAAAGAATGCTACCAAATGCATTTTATGAAGCCAACATCACCCAAATAATACCAAAATCAGATAAAGATGATATAAAAAAAGAAAATTACAGACTAATATCTCTAATAAATATAGATGCAAAATTCATCAACAAAATACCTGCCAACAGAAGCCAAAAGGACATTAAAAGAATTATACATGATGATCAAGTGGGCATTATGCCAGGTATGAAAGGGTGGTTCAACACAAGAAAAATCAATTAGTATAATAAGCCACTTTGATAAATTGAAGAGGAAAAAATCACATGATCTTCTCAATTGATGTAGAAATGGGATTTGTCAAAATACAACACCGTTTCTTGATAAAAACACTCCAAAAGATAGGAATAGAAGGAAGCTTTCTCAATATGTTGAAATTCATATACGAAAAACCTACAGCTAGCATAGTACTCAATGGGGAAAGACTGAAAACTTAGCTGCGGAGATGAGGAACGAGACAAGGATGCCCACGTCACCATAGTCATTCCATTTTGAGCTAGAGGTTCTAGCTAGAGCAATTAGGCTAGATAAGGAAATAAAAGATACCCACATAGGAAAGGAAAGACAAAAAGTTTCACTATGTGCTGATGATATGATCCTATATCTAGAATCTCTTGAAAAAATCCACAACAAAGTTACTAGAGCTAAGAGACGAGTTCAACAAAGTGGTGGGACATAAAATTAATACACAAAAATCACAGCGTTTCTATACACTACTGATGTGCAATCTGAGGAGGAAAACAGGAAAATAATTCCATTTATGATAGTAACTAAAACAATCAATTATTTAGGAATAAACTTAACCAAGGACATAAAGAATCTATATTCAGAAAACTACAAAACATTTCTAAAAGAAACTGAAGAAGACTTAAATAAATGAAAGGACACTCCATATTCATGGGTTGGAAGACTGATGATCATTAAGATGTGAATTCTACCTAAATTGACTTTTACATTCAATGCAATCCCAATATAAATCCCAAAAGCCTTTTTTGCAGAAGTGGAAAAAAACAATTATCAAGTTTATTTGGAAGGGTAAGTGTTCCCAAACAGCCAGAAAGATCGTAAAAAAAGAAAAATGAAGTTGGAAGACTCTCGTTCTGGAATTTAAAATGTATTATCTAGTTACAGTGGTAAAATCAGCATGGTACTGGGATGAAGACAGAAACATTATCAGTGGAACCAAATTAAGAAGTCAGAAACAGACTCTAGAGTCAAGTGATTTTTTACAAGTTATTCAAGCCCTGCCAGCTGGTCCAGAAGAGGGTATTCAACAAATGGTGCTGGGAGAACTGGAAAGCCATATCCAAAAGAAAGAACAAAGATCCCTATCTCTTACCTTATAAAAAATTAACTCAAAATGGATTAAGTACCTAAATATAAAAGTGACAACCATGAAACTCCTAGAAGAAAATGTGGGAAAACATTTTCAGTCATGGTAGGCAGTAGTTTCTCAACCCTTACACCTAAAGCACAAGCAACAAAAGAAATAATAGATAAATGGGACCTCCTCAAAATTAAACACTTTTGCACCTCAAAGGACTGTCAAAAGCATGAAAAGGCAGCCAATTCAAAGGGAGAAAATATTTGGCAATCACATATCTGATAAGGGTTTAATATCTACGATATACAAATATATCATAAAACTCAAAACAAAAAGACAAACTTCCCAATTTAAAAAATGAGCAAAAGACTTGACAAGACAATTGTGGAAGAAATACAAATGGCAAAAAAACACATTTAAAAAATGTTCAACATTACTAGCGATTAAGAAAATGCAAATCAAAACTACAATGAGATATCATTTCACCTATTAGACTGGCCGCTATTAAAAAGTTGGAGAGGATGTGGAGAGATAGGGATGTTTATTCCCTGTTGGTGGGAATGTAGAATGATACTGTGGAGGACTATTTGGCAGTTCCTAAGGAAGTTGAATATAGACTTGCTATGTGACCCAGCAATACTATTGCTATGTATATACCCAGAAGAACTGAGGGCAGAAACATGAAAAAACATCTGCACACCAATGTTCACAGTGGCATTATTCACGATTTCCAAAAGTTGGAAACAACCCAGGTGTCCATCAACTGATGAATGGATAAACAAATTATGGCATATACACACAATGGAATATTATGCAGCAATAAGAAGAAATGAAGTTGTGAAGCATATGATAACATGAATGAACCTGGAGGACATTATTCTGTGAGAAACAAGCTAGACACAGAATATCAAATATTGTATGATTGCACTATCATGAGCTAAATATACTGTATAAACTCATGGAGTTAATAATTAGATTTTAAGTCACCAGAAAATAGAAAGAGGGTAGAGAATGGAAAGCTGAGGGTTAATCTGTATAGAATTGTTAAAAACATTGTAAATCTTTGGAAATGAAGAGAAATGATTAAAGCATATCATGATATTTGTAACTAACAATATTATCGTATGGGTAGGACAGTAGTTGGAAATGGAAGGTCTAAGGTCATGTATATTACTAGAAGGAAAACTACAACTGTAACATGGAACTATATAAGACAGTAAAACCTCACATAAGACATTAATATGGATGATATTGCATATACAAGATTGTTTTTACAAAATATAAATACAAATACACTAGAGAGAAGGAAAAAGAATAGCAAGTAGATATGACAGGCAAGGCATAGAGAGATTGAAAGTGATGAGTTTTGTTTGTTTGTGTTTTATTTATTATTATTATTGGAATAATGAAAGTTCTCTGGGAGTGACTGGGGTGATAAATGCACAAATATGTGATTATACCAAAAACCACTGATTGTACTCTTTGGATGGATTTATGCTTTATTGATATGTTTCAAAAAAATTGAAAAAAATGATAACAAAGATCATTTGTAAATCCTTTTCAGTATTTCTAAGATCTTTTTTCCTTTACTTTAATCTTTGGGGAGTTTTGGGTTTTGTGATGGTAGTGATTATTGTAGTGGAGCCCCAAAATGGTATGGCAGAACTTACAGGTGACAAGAGAGTCAAATAAAACTTCAAATAAAATACTTGCTAATTTTATGTCCTGTTCCTCTCCTTAGGACATCCTGGAGGCATAATTGTCTGAGGGGCTGAAGGTACCATGATGAATATTTCACAAAACATGATAAAAGAGAGTATAATTATATATTTCTAAGTTATTCCCGAACTGGGTGGTTCTTTCTGGAATCATATAATCCAGCAGAGAAAAATAAAAATAGTAACCTGAAAGGTTAGGCTTGTAGAAGACAAATGTAAATCCCTGCCATTTATGTTGAAATCTCAAAGTTCTATTATGTTTTTGCTTTCAATAAATATGACAAAGATTTTAGGATTGTGAGACTTCGCTTAATAAATTCATACCACGTTCCACTATTTGTATGTAGGATTTGCCTACCTGTGCCCTTCCAACTAATTAATTGGGGAAGTATATTTTTTCTAAGTACCAACTACACCTCCTTTTTATGATCTTTTTATGCTAATCTACAATACAAATTCAGTGTCATACTATTTATCATTACAACACACTTCTGGAGTAAGAACTTATAGAGGCATTTTTTTTTTTTTTTTTTTTTTGGTATTGGAGAAGCTTCCAAGGCAAATAAAATAAAATTCCTGTTCTTATAAGAATTTGCCTTAGACTTTTTGAGTAAACTTCCTTCAAAAGTTTAAATGAATTTAGTATATCTTTGAATTAGCAAGGCAGTAAAATATTTGATCTAGCATTATAAGGGAATGAGTTGTTTCAAGAAATTAATTTCTATATAATTGAAGCATATTTGTTTTAGAATGAACATCTTTAAATATCACAGTTTTGGATTAAAATATTTATATTGCATTTAGTTGCCTGCTTTTAAATATATTCAAGCTTTCCTTAATGACCCAGTAAATATGACCTTTCTCTTTTTATTCTCTGCCATATCATAAGCATATTTTTTTCCTCGTGTTTATTTTTTCTCCTCAGCTACTTTTCCTTTTTTCAGTCTTGCTTGTGCCTAGCTCCTTGGTGTACTGCTTTTGATTAGGTGGGGCTTGGGAAAACAGCTAATCAAGCTTGTTAGAGGTGTGTACTAAATTAACTTGGACAATAATATGCAGATGATTGGGATCAATATTTGGTGGTGAATATAAATGAACAAAACATAGTACCAAGTGTGATCTCTGGATGAGGGTATGAAACTTCTTTTCTACATTGTAGTTAAAATATTGTTTCATTCTTCTGGGTGATATTAAATTGATGGAGGTGAAGAAAGAATATATCAGTGATTATAGCTAAATATGATAAGTGCTCTACGTATTATCACAGCAGTGTGTCATACCATTCAAAGGGCACAAATACAGAGAAAGGGGCTTGAAAACAGGAACTTTAAAACATATATAATCTGCATTAAATGCACATTTGTTGTGATTGCTATCAAGCAACTCACAGATTGCTATTTTCCAGTCAGAAGTTTCCCAAAAAGTGATTTTAGAGAGGCAAGGTGTTACTATTTGATTATAAACAACATTGTTTCTTGTTTTTTGGCAAAATTTAGTTTGATTTAATGTTGTCTCCCAACAATACTCCTGAGTAACATCTCTCTTAATTTCCAAAAGTAACCTAAAATATTTTAAAATGTTTTTACAAAATAAATGTAGAAGACAAAGTGTCAAAATCAAACCCCTCATGCATCAATGGAAAAATTTTAAAGCAAATCCAATATTTGATATGCAGAGCATAGTTACACACTTTGGGATTCTATCAATGTCTAAATTGTTTATATATCTAACCCCAGTATGTGCTATAATCACCATCATCTACTCTCAAAATAAAAACTGAGAAAAACCATGCCTTCTAATTAGCTATAAGTTTCAGGTCAGGCAGATGCTATTTCAAGGACATGAAAAATTCCCCTATTAAATAAAATAATGGAATTCTATATCTGGTTACAATCTATTATAAATATACATATTTGAAAAAAAATATAGATGATAATAATGTTAAACAATAGACTACAAATAACCTTGAAATATACCGAACCCCTTAAATCCAAAGTCCTCCTACGTAAAAGACTTCATGCAGAAAACTTATGTAAAGTACTAGCCCAATGTTTAGTGAAGTATAATAACTCAAGTAATGGGAGGTATAAATATGGATATGCAAAAATGAAATACAAAATTCAAAGAAAATGTTGATTAAATTAAAATTTTATTATGTCAAATACTTGGTTTTTAAACCCCCAATTTTCTCATTCTGTTAGCAAAATTTCACTTAATTTTTGCATAGCCCATCAATGAAATTCTGAATGACATGACTTTTTATCCTTAAAAGTAATCTGTAATAAGAATGCATAGAGTCACAATCTAGTATCTAGATTATAGGTTACCAGGGGTGGTAATATGGGGTGGGGAATAATATGGGGGTGGGGAATAATGAGTTAAGGCTTAGGATGTACAGAGATACTACTTGAAATGATGGAAACCTTAGGAATGGGTGGTGGTGATGGTAGCACAACCTTGGGAGCATTATAATATACCTGAATGTGGTTAAAAGGGAAATATTAGATTGCAGAAATGGTATTAAAGGAAAGTTTTTAGAGACATTCCAGGCATTTTTCATTGGAAAACTGTACCAAATTTTAAGAAAACTATAGCATCATTTCTATACAAATTCTTTCAGAAAACTGAAGGGATTAGAATAATTCTTAACTTACTCTGTGAGGCTAGCATTTCCCTGGAAGCAAAACCAAAGACATTACAAGTAAAGAAAAATACAGAACAATATGCCTTATGAACACATGAGATGAAATAATTCTACACATTTTTACCAAATCAAAATTGAAGTTTGTAAAAATAATAATACAACTAAATCAAGTATGGTTTATCCCAGGAAAACAAAAGTAATCTAAAAGATTAAGTGTCATAATATTAGCAACAGGAGTCAAGGTATCCCAAAGGGGCAAAATTGATTCTTCCATGGGTTGAGTAAAAAAAAATCAGTAGTTATAACGTAAATTGTAGACATTGGTTAGTAGCAATCTTTCAATATGGAGTCATCGATTGCAATAAATCTATCATACTAATGAAGGATGTTGTTAATGTGGGAAAATGGGAGAGAGGGAGGGAGGGGGGCATTTGGGAATCCTTATATTTTTTTAGGTAGCATTTATGTAATCTAAAGCTTGTTTAAAAATTTAAAAAATTAATAAAAAAATCAGTAATATAATTCTTTGTGGTCTTCGATAAGGCCACAGAATATAAACAGATATAAACTATATCCATAGTATTAAACATTCATGAGAGATACATGATAGGAAAAAGTCTATAAAAAAGTTTCCTTAATGGAAATAATAATGAGAAAAGGTGACAAACACTGATATAGAGGAAAGAGCTCTAAAATATGTCATCTGCTCAACTTGACCAAAATCCTATATAATGAGAAACCAAATTGTATTTTTTCATTAATTTTTAATTTAACGTGAATTTATTTAATTCCCATTGTGTGCTATGCACTATTCTAGATACTGGTAACATAGCTTTGGAATGAATAGTAAAGGTCTCTATTCTTTTGCAGCTTACAATTAAGGAGGATGACAGAAATATATTATACAAATACATAAATCATATAATATCAGCTACTTATTAGAGCTAAAAAGAAAAATGTGATAAGCTACTTTTAAGTAAATATTCTGAATTGTACTTACTAATTAAAATATTGTTATTAAGCATTTTCTTTGTGTCAGGAACTGAGCTAGATAATAAGTAAACAAAGAGTCAAGTTTCTGTTTTCATGGAACTTTACAGTCTAGTGGAGAAGCACATTAAACACATAAAAAATCACCTTAATTTTAGGGAAGCGGCTGTGGCTCAATCTGTTGGGCTCCCGTCTACCATATGAGAGGCCCTGGGTTCACATCCCGGGACCTCCTTGTGAAGGCAGGCTCACCCACATGCTGCAGAGCACCGCCCAGCCCACAGATGCTGCGGAGAGCCGACTCAGCAAGGTGATGCAACAAAAAAGGGAGTCAAGCAAAAACACAGAAGAGCACACAGTGAATGAACACAGAGAGCAGAAAGCAAGCAAGCCCAGAGGGAGGAGGAGGGGAAATAAAATAACTAAATACAGACACAGAAGAATGCACAGTGAATGGACACAGAGAGCAGACAGCACACAAAAAATAAAAACCACAAAGGGGAGGGGGATAAACTTTTAAAAATCGACTTAATTTTTAAAATTAATTTTTTAAAAATCCAGAGCCCTTACTTAAAACATTAAACACTCTGAAAAGTAGGAAGAGATGAAGTCTTACTGAACATGATGATGGTCAATTTAAGAAAAAAAACTATACTAATATTATACACAAAGGGAAGAACTCAAAGCTTTTTTTCCTAAGATCAGGAACAAGTTAAGAATACCTGCTGTCATGATAGATATTCAAAATTGTATCAGGAGTTCTAGCCAGAGCAATTAAACAAGAAAAAGAAATAAAAGGTATCCAAACTGGAAATGAGGAAATAAAACTATCTCTATTTGGAGGTGTATGATCTTACAATATTAAAAAGGAAAAGGAAACCTTAAAAAAACTATAAGAGCTAATAAATGAGTTTGGCAAAGTAGAAGGGTACAAGATCAACCTGCAAAATAAAATAAAATTGGGTTCCAATACCTTAACAATGAACAAGTCAAAGAAGAAATTAAGATAACAATTTCACTAAAAAAATAAAATAACTAGGAAAAAATTTAGCCATGGATACAAATTCTTGTAAACTGAACATAATAGAACAATTCTGAGAGAACAATATGAGAAAATGAATTAGTGTAATATACCACATTAATAGAATGAAGGCTAAAATCACATGATAAGCTCAACTGACACCAAAAATACATTAAACAAAATCCAGCACCCATTATTGATATATATATATCCATTACCCATTATTGATACATATATATATATTTAGAAAACTTCCTTAAGATGATAAAAGGACACAGGCAAAAAATGTATAGCTAACATCATATTTAATAGTGAAAGACTGAAAGCTTTCCTTCTAATATCAGAAATAAGACAAGGATGCCCACTGTCACCACCATTATTCAGCATTGTACTGCAAGTACTACCCAGAGCAATTAGGCTAGGAAAACAAAAGACATACAAATTGGAAAGGAAGAAGTAAAGCCTTGCCTGTTTACAGATGACATGATTATTAGAAAATCCCTTAAAAATCCACAACAGAGCTATTAGAGATAATAAATAAATTCAGTGAATTGGTGGAATATAAAATCAACATGCAAAAATGTATAGTGTACCTATACAATAGTAATGAATGGTCTAAGATATCAATAATTGGATGACACATCTTAATGATACTTGGTCTTGTAATCCATGAACAGGGAATGTCTTTCCAATTTATTTCAATGTAATCCCAATAAGAATTCCAACTGTCTTATTTGTAGAAATGGTAAACCAATCTTCAAATTTATATGGAAAGGTTAGGGCCCCAGAATAACCAAATCCATCTTGAAAAATAAGAATGAAATTGGAGGATTTACACTTCATGGTTACAAAACTACAGTGCACAAAACAGCATGGTACTGGGACAAGGAAAGATGCATAGACCAATGGGATTGAATTGAAAGTTTAGAAATTATCCCTCAACTCTACAGGATATTGATGTTTGACAAGAGTATTAAATCTGTTCAATGGAGAAAGAATAATCCTTTCAACAAATGGTGCTGGGAAAACTGGGTATCTATATGCAAAAGAATGAAAGTGGATCCTTGCCTTTCACAATATATAAAAATGAGGCATTTGATATATTTGAGATCAAAGGTATAAATATAAGTATGAAAATTATCAAATATCTAGAACAAAGCATAGGGAAGTACTTTTAGGGCCTTGTTGTAGACAATGGTTTTTCAGACTTTATCCCAAAAGCAAGAGCAACAAAAGAAAAAAAAATTAGATAAATGATACTTCATCAAAATTAAAACATTTGTGCACTAAAGGATTTTATCAAGAAAATAAAAAGACAATCTATAGAATGGGAGTAAATATTTGGAAACCACATGTGGCAGCTTGATATTATTTATGGATTTCAAAAAAGATATGTGTTTATGTTTGTGAACTGGTCCAGTTCTCTGGGAGTGATACCTTTGATTGCATTATATTCAGCTGAGATGTCTTTGATTAAATTATGTTAAGATTAGGGCTTTGATTCAACCATATCATTAGGGAGTACAGGGTTGAGTCCCCACCCCTTTGGGGGCTATATATTAATGGATACTCAATCAAGAACACAGAAATAGATACACAGAGAAGAACACAGAAGAATAGAGAGCATTCTATTGATATGGCAGAAGCCCCAGGAAGATAGATGAGCTTGATAGTTTGCAGCTGAAGAGAGTAGAACAACTTAGCTCACAAAGAAATGAGCCCCAGGAAGAGAGATGAGCCTTTTGCCTACAGCTGAAATCAGAAGAAGCTGGGATCATGGAGCCTTAAGAGGAAGAGGAGGAGACTTCAATCTCTGGACTGGCCACATGCCAGTTGAGCCCTGAGCCTCAGCAGAGTTATGCACAGGTCAGCTAACAGGGAGGTGAATATGGTCAACCACCACACCAGGGAACTTAGAGTGCCTACAACTCCAAGCAGGAGAATAGCATGTAGGGTCTAAGCCCCCTCTTGATGTAGAGGTGGAGTAGACATCATCAACCAAGGGTCCACAGGATGGAGGAATAAAATGTGGATTAGAGTGAACTCACAGGTATTCTACTATAGAACTATTGTGACTAGTAATGGAAGAAACTGTAACATTGATCTGGAAAAAGTGGCTATGGTAGTTGCTGAGGGCAGGCAGAGGGAAGAAGAGATGTGGGAACATTTTCGGGACTTGGAGTTGTCCAAAATGATATTGCAGGGACAGATGCTGGACATTGTATATCCTGCCATAACTCATTGAATGTACTGGTGGAGAGTGTAAGCTACAATGTAAACTATAATCTATGTGGTAGCAGTGCTCCAAAATGTATTCACCAAATGCATTGAATGTGCCACAGTGATGAAAGAGGTTGTCAATGTGGGAGGACTGGGGGGGTGGGGGGTGGGATATGTGGGAACCTCTTATATTTTTTAATCTAATATTTTTTGTGATCTATGTATCTTTTAAAAAAAAAAAGACAACTTATAAAAAGGAAAAAAAGAGGAAGAGGAGGGCTGAACCCTCACAGACACCAGTCACCATCTTACTCCCATACATGGCAACAGACTTTGGTGAGGGAAGTAACTTACTCTTTATAACCTTGTGACTGTAAGCTTCTACCCCAAATAAATACCCTTTATAAAAGAAAAGCCAACAGATTCCTGGAACTTTGTACCAGCATCCCTTTGGCTGACTAATATACACCACATATCTGATAACAGTTTTCTATCCAGAATATATAAAGATATCCCACAACTTGACAACAAAAACCGCAACTCAATTTAAAAATGGGCAAAAGTCTTGAATAGACATAGGACCGTACAAGGCAAGCAGTGAAAATAGAATAAACTATGGACTATAGTTAATAGTATAATTATAACATTGTTTCATCAACTATTTCAAAGTTATCATGTTTGTTAATAATAGGGAAAATTGCATGTGTGACTGGGGTTTATGGATGTATTTTCTGTGTGATTTTTCGGTTAACTTGCAACTTCTCTAATAAAAATATATAAATAGAAACATGTGAAGAATACTGCAGCCTCTGAATCATTGTCCTCTACACTGTTTGGTGAGAGAAATTAAATTCTATTTTAGTTGAGCTTTGCATCTTTGAATCCGATTTTTGTTGTTGCTGTTGTTTCTTTAAGAGCAGCTTAGCCTGTGTCTTAATAATAGAAACATACAGTTATAAATTGTGCTAAATGTTATGATGTACCAGACATGGTGTTATGACAGCAAATAGCAGGGGATAACTACTTAAAATTAAGTAGTTTATGATGGCCATTGTGAGAAAGTAAATTTAAGCTGGAAATTGAAGAATAGGAACTGGTCATGCTGAGATATTGCAGGCAGGTATGAGGGTAGATGTACAGAGTTCCTGCAGCAGAAAGTGCTGAGAGCAGGAGAGGAATCCCAGAAAGACCTGTATGACTGGATCTTGGAAATAGAGTGCCAGGCAGGTGAGCATCAAGGCTGGAGAATGATCATGCACAGGTCAGAAGTCATTTGCATTTTATTCCAAATGACAATGACAAGAAATGGAATGACATAACCTTGTTACCATTTTATAGATGTCTGTCTTTTCAACTGTGAATTCTGGATTGCTTAGAATGAACGTGGAAACAAGACCAGTTAAGACAGTTTGGCAGCAATATAATTCACAGCTGATGGCATCTTTTTTTTTTTTGAGTTTATACCATATTATGTGTGAAAGGTACTCATTTTGAAGACTTGAATTTTTTAAAATATTAAAGTAGTACTTCTAAAAATTTTGATTCTTCCTCTTTTGATCTCTGGTAAATGCTATACCTATCTCTACTTGCTCCCACAACTCTCCCCATATACTGTCCTGACTCTTCCGATATTATACTATAGCTTTACCATTCAAATTTTTCTTAAGTTTCTGTTTTTCCTATCTGCTCTTACAAATTAAATCACTTTTCAGGGCATCAAGCACAGCTTCTATTAATCCTCCACTGTATAAAACCAACATGTAAGAACGAAAGTGTCCCTCAAGGTTCAGTCTTATTTTAGAAACATAAACCCTCCATCTCCACTAAAAGAGAAAAAAATGTTCATTCACGCTGCAGTTAGGTTCACATTTTCTTTTAGTTTTTCAACCTAAACCATTTTAGTTCAATGTAGTAGAAAACGTACCTAAAATTTTTGGATTAAGTATTTCATTGTCTTTACACTTGACTTAAATGTCTTCTAGAAAAGGTAACTAGGCCCAAAAGAACTCAATGGGCTTGAATATTTTATTTTACACTCCATTCGTTTTTACATTAGGTCCTTTCATTTTGATTCCTAAGATGGACCATCTTTCCTCATAGTTATTTGACTGTCTAGAGGTCCCAAACTGTCAAATTCAAAATATTCACATAAAAGCTGAGGGTATTTTTTGTAGTTCACCTATGTAATTAACATGATCAGGCAGGTGAGCAAACCATCACATTAGTAAATCAATTGTCAGGGTCATTTCAGATATTTTTACATTAATGTCTTTAATAATTCAGCAAATGCAATGCTATTCTTTTAGGAAAATGTAATAAAAGAATTTTAACTGAAAAAGAATAATCCTGTTACTCGCCCCTTTGCAGTTTACATATGATAAATTTAATCTGGAGGGTGAGAAAATGAATTAATGAAACCTTGGCTTCTCTATACCCAGATTAAGCAAGATTTTTCCTGAAATGTATTCATATATGACTATTATAGCTTAATAATTACAAAACTATTTTTGAAAATATTCCTCTGATATTTAGCCCTCGTACATGTGAAACAAATTTAAGTGGATAGTAATTTGTACTGAATCCACAAAGATAATCTCAAAGTTTTAATTTCTTAGATCTGAACTATTATTTCATGATTTCCTATTAAGTTATTTTAAATATATAGAAGGTCACTATTTCTATACTGAATTAGTGGGTTAGGTCAACTAATGAAAGTTACTAGCCTAACAATTAATGGGTTAGAATGTAAATTTTGAGACACGCTAAGAGAAATAAGTTTGAATGCGCAGGTTTGGAAAAACATGAGAATCTAGAGGATCATGGCTGACTATTGTTGGAATTAGAAGTTTTTCACTGAACTTCAGTGAAACCTATTTTATCAAATTCTTTTAAACTATGAAAATTCATGATGCTATGAAACTTGGCTTTGTACACTCAAATTGAAAATTGAAGCACACTCTGCAAAATTCTCTTGAGCGGAACCAACATATATGGTCAGATTGATGAAGGGACTCAATTATGAGTGACACATAGATGCACTGAAAATTAATATAAGTAAAATGAAGAACATTGATCACTGTCAGAGGGAACAAAAGTAGGATAAAAAAGTTCAGCGTATGTGAAAAAATAATTGAAAAATGGAACACATATCTGCTTGGCTAGTTTCTCAAGTCAGCTATTAAGTCTACAGGGAAAGTCAGAGAGAGCCCATTAGCACTGAAACTAATGTAGAAATATAAATTTTAGTATAGAAAATATGCTTTTTTTCAGATGGATAAAAACACATTTATTAAATATAGAACCCCAGTATTTCCCAATGCAAACGTAAGATAGTGTTTTAAAAATATGTCTTCTATCAAAGAAAAATAAGCAGTCTAAAACAAGAGTGTCTTCTAAAAGGACAGTTTTAAACTTCTCAAAAGCAAAAAACTAGTTATTTAAATAAATAGGTAAGCCTCCAGCTTACTTCTTCTTAATACCATGGACATAAATCTTATTCTTTCTACATGGCTTCCAGCAGATGCAAACAGATCGATGAAGACACCAAATACTTCAAACTCTAGCCAAGACTTATAGCATAAGACAGATATAGAAACTACTATAAGCATGAATGTTTTGTGTAAGGAAAAAAATTAATATTCCAAAATGAGTAGCACCACTTTGGAAAACTGTCTAACAAAAATTTATTATGAAGTTGAGTATTCACTTATCATTATGCCTCAAAAAATGTTAATCCTAGGCATATTTATCCAAAAGAAATGAAAACTTATATATACACCCAAAACTTGCCCAAGTATGTATATAGTGCCTTGTAATCACTAATAACTGGGGAAACCCAAGTTTCAACTGGTGAACAGAAATAAATAAAGAAAACTCTGGTACATCCATACAATAAGTATTAATTATCAATAGAAAATAGAAATCCACTGAAACATACAATATGGGTTAATCTTAAATACATTATAGAGATAGAGGTTGAAAAAATATACCCATAGAGCAAATCTGGGGCCCAAGCATATACATCTATTCATTTATTATATATTGTCTATATCTGTTTTGAACTACAATGACAGAAATAAGTAGTTGCAGCAGAACCCAAATGACCCACGAAGCCAAAAATACTATCTAGTCCTTCATAGAAAATGTTCGCTGACCCCAGACTAAATGAAAGATGCCATACTCAGTAGATGGCATATCATATGATTTCACTTATATTCTAGGAAAGGCAAAACTATAGGGTCAGAAATCAAATCAAAGTTTGCCAAGGCATGGAAGTCATGGAACGGGTAAATTACAAAGGAAAAAGTTGGAACTTTTCAGGGACAATAAAACTAGTCTTCATCTTGTTTGTGTTGGTAGTTCCACAACAGTATGCTTTGTCAAAATTATCAGAACTCTACAATACACAGTGATTTTTACTCTTGGTAAATCAGAGCTTCAAAAAATGTGAAAAGTTAAGAAATGGGAAAAAAATGATCAATCCTTATACCATACAAGGAAGAATTAAGATAAAAAAATAAGATGAGGGAAGCGAACTTGGCCCAGTGGTTAGGGCATCCGTCTACCACATGGGAGGTCCACGTTTCAAACCCTGGGCCTCCTTGACCCGTATGGAGCTGGCCCACATGCAGTGCTGATGCACGCAAAGAGTGCCATGCCATGCAGGGGTGTCCCCTGCTTAGGGGAGCCCCACGTGCAAGGAGTGTGCCCCGTAAGGAGAGCTGCCTGGTGTGAAAGAAAGTGCAGCCTGCCCAGGAATGGCGCCACACACATGGAGAGCTGACACAACAAGATGACGCAACAAAAAGAAACACAGATTCCCGTGTCGCTGACAACAACAGAAGCGGACAAATAAGAACATGCAGCAAGTGGATACAGAGAACAGACAACTGGGGGCAGGGGAAGGGGAGAGAAATAAATAAAATAAATCTTTAAAAAAAAAAAGATGAATCCTTCATTATGTTAAAGACTATTATTCACAATGTGAGTACAAGAATTTTGAATATCTATGTTCAAATAACAGAAAAGCCACCTTCAAAAAGCAGAAACTGTAGAAAGTGAGAGAAGAAACAGACTAAGACATACTGACAAGAAATAAAATTTCTATACCACTTTCACTCAAAAATTATTCTATCGGCCGAAGAATAATTAAGGATACTGAAGTGCTAAATAGCAAAATCAATAAGTAGATCTAAGTATATATTAAAATTTAGAGCATATATATTCTCAAGCACACAGGATCTTCCTAAGAATTTGAAATATTAAAAAAGAAACAACAATGATTTATGCAAAGTAGAATTAAAGAAAGCAGTATTCTCTGATTATAATAAAACTCATATTTACTGTAAGATAAAAGAATAGAAAACCTCTCCATTAAATATTTTAAAACTTAGCTGAGGGCAAAAATAAAAACTGAAATTACAGAATTTTCTTTAACATAAAGATTTAAAAATACACTATTTTTGGTATTTAATTAAAATAGTTAACAGAGGATAAGCTATGTACATACATAAAATAAATAAAATAAATAAATCCTATTCTCAACCTGAAAACTGTAACCCCTCCCAAACAATTGGCAAACAAAAAGAAAGCTAAAGAAAGGAAGGAAAAACACAATAAAAGTTAAAGAAGAAATAATGATAAAAATCAAACAAATAGAAAATAGTAATTAAGATGTGAATAACTTAATTAACCAGAAAAAAGGGAAACAAAACTACATCAAATAAGAAATATCAAGGAAAATATGAAGACTGACATGGAGAAAGTCAATGTAAGGGATGTTTTTCAAACTTCCATGCAATCATATTTGAAAACTTAGATGAATTATTATAATTTCCTAGAAAAAATAATGATTTACCAAAATTGATGCCAGCAAAAAGATAAACTTTAAACAAAACAAATTCCATTGAAAAATTTTTTAAAAAATCAAAGAGATGCTCAAAAAAATATTAGATGCAGAATCTTTCATAGAAGATGGATACCAATCATTCAAAGCTCTGAAAACTGTATAAATCACAAGTGGAATTTATTTAACTGCTAGAAAAGGTGGAGAAATTTCACAAAGCTTTCCAAGAGACAGACTTCAACACTGTCAAACTCTCTTGTCCTCAAAGTCAGCTGTTCCCTCTAACGCTAGCCCAAATTCCTATTGCTAGGGAGAGGGCAAACCAGACATGCCTTTAAGAAACCTTGCCTCTTTTCATCTCCTGTACCTTAACTGAAAAGGGAAATGCCTCTTCCCATTCTTTTCTTCTACCATAAGAACTGAATTTGGAAATTTATACCTAAGCAAATTGTCTATTACAATTTCTCTCCAGAGTTAACCAATAGCATAAAATAACTCAAGTAAGAATATTGTTTCCCACCAACTTTGGGAAAATGCAGCCTTTGCAGGCACCTGGCCTTTTCTAATTCTGTGGTCCTGTGTCCACTTAGTAGGACCATATATTCTCAAAATTCTTATTACGCTTATTTCTTTCAGGATCAACATCTTATTAGCCACCTGGGGACTTCATCCAGCTTCATACAGGATGCAAGATCCATCTTCCTCCAATTGAGATAAAATAGCAAGAGAGGTCTACACCCTGTCAGGCAGAGCCTACAGCCCTTAACCAGGAGAAAGTAGCTACAGAAAAAGATCATCTCCCTTCAGCACCCCTTTACGATTAAAGGTGTAAATTATGAGTGGGAAATGAAACAGGCTAGTAAGATAGAGAATCAGTAGATGGATCTGGAACCTGGCAAGAAGTCCACATGGAACACCAAGATGGCTGCTGGAAGGTCCACCCCCAAGATTCTGCCACTCAGAAGAAGACTTCCTCCTGACCTACAAGTAGCCCCAGATATTCCCCCAAGGACTTTATCATTGGGCCCTCCTGGGAGATTGATGGGGGAAATAAGCAATCAAAACAGTAAACAGCTGGAACTCCTCCCCTGCCATTAGCAAAGGGGTGGGATAATTAACAGTTCGAAAGTCAGGTGCAAGGCCTGAATGAGCTCTCTTTATCTCTCATGCCCTCTTGCCTCTGGACCCGGGCTCCAGCTGCCTCTTTCCCATTTGGATCACTATGCAAGTAAACCTGGGCATTTATAACCTATAATGGCAAATTGTAGCCTGTAAATCAGCCCTCTTTATTACTTTTCAGTCTCTCTCTCTCTACTTGGGACCCCTGATCTGTTATTTTCTCCCAATTCTCTTCCCTCCCTACCTGAATAAATTACTGGCCTAACTCACCCTACATGCTCTTGAAATTCATTTCTTCAGCAGAGTCAAAAAACATAAATGAAATCCAGTAACAAAAGTATATCATGCATACATTTATCAGAGAAAGGAAACTATATTATTATCAGATAAAGTACTCTTCAAAGTAAAGAATATTATCAGAGACAGAGAGCACTATTATATAATGATAACCTACCTAGCAGACATAACAGTCCTAAATGTGTATATATTAAATAAAAGAGGTACAAAACATGTGAAGCAAAAGCTGACAACTGAAAGGGGAAAGAAAAATCCACAATTATATTTAGAGACTTCAACAGTTCTGTCTCTGCAATTGATAGGAAAACTAGATTGAAACTTAGCAAGAATATAGAACTCACCAACATTAAACACAAGATATAATCAACATTTATAAAACATTCCACCCAATAGAACAGAATGCATGTTATTTTCAAATCTCTCTGGATCATATACCTCATCCAGGATCATAAAGCATACCACAACAAATTTAAAAGTATTGAAATAAGAGCATAGGTTCTCCTACCACATGGAATCAAACAGAAAATAGAAAACAGAATGATAACAGGAAAATTTCAACTCTTGGAAATAAGTTTTTTTTTTAATTTCTAAAAAATCCATCGGTCAAAGAGGAAGTCTCAAGGGAAATTAAAACACACTTTAAACTGAATAAAAATGATGTGACAACATATTAAAGTTTGTGGAACACAGCTAAATTAGTGCTAATAGGAAAAAGTGTAGCAGTAAAAGCATGCGTTAGAAAAAAACAAAAGTTCTCAAAACAATCATCTAAGTTCTGACCTCAGGAATCTAGAAAAAGAAGAGCAACATAAACACAAAGGAAGCAGAAGAAAAGAAATACTAAACCTAGAGAAGGAATCAATAAAAATGAAAAAAGAACAAAAAGAAAGAAAATCAATGGAACAATGACCTGCTTCTTTGAAAATATTAATATAATGGTCAAACTTCAGGCAAGATGACCAAAGGGAGAGGGGAGAGGAAGAGGATAAAAACTAATAATATCAGGATGAAACAGGGTATTTCACTACAAACCCTACAATATCAAAATTCTAATAGGGAAATAAGATGAATAACTAATCTACAATTATAAATCAGATAACTTCATGAAATGAACAAATTCCACAAAAAAGCCTACCATAATTCAACCAGTATGGAATAGATTATTTTAAATACTGTAGTAGCCCAAAATCAATTATAGAAATTGAATTTTTAATTTAAAACTTCCCTAAAATAACTCTCTTTGTCCAGATGGTTTCACAGAAGAATTCTACCAAATATTTAAAGAAAAATCAATATTCTATACTCTATTGCAGAAAATAGCAGAGGAAGGCATATTTCCCAGTTATTTTATGAAGCTTCAATTATGCTTACACCAAAACTGGCCAAAAACAATAAAAAAAAAAAGCAGACTAATATCCCTCATGAATAGAGATGTAAAAACCCTTAGCAAAATATTTGAAAATAGAATTCAGCAATATATGAAAAGAATTATATACCATGGCCAGATGGAGTTTATTCTAGCAATGCAAATCTGGTTCAATATTCAAAATCAACCATTTAATCTACTTTATAAATAGCTTAAAGAAAAAAAAATCACATGATGATATAAATTGCCATGAAAATATGCATTTGACAAAAGTAAACACACATTCATGATTTTTTAAAAAACCTCTGAAAACTAGAAAAAGAGGGGATATTCCTCAACTTGATAAAGAGAGAGCATTTATGAAAAACATACAAATAAATTATACTTAATGATGAAAGAGTGAACGCTTTCTCCTGATGATTGGAAATAAGGCCAAGATGTCCACTCTCACTGCCCTTATTCAACATAATGCGGGAAGTTCCCACCAGGGTGAAAAGAAAGAAAATTATAGAAAATCATACAGAGAGAAATTAAAAACCTAAATCTGTTCCTATTTCAGTTGACAATGTGTATAGAGATAACCCCAAAGAACATACCAAAACAAAAAGCAAAAACAAAAACAAAAAAACATTGGTGAACTAATTAGTGAATTCAGCAATATTTTGTATTACAAGATAAACATGCAAAATCAATTGCATGAGGAGCAGGTATAACTCAGTGATTGAGTGCCTGCTTCTCATGTACAAGGTCCTGGGTTCAATCCCCAGTACCTCCTAAAAAACAAACAAACAAAAAACAAAACAAAAGAACAATTGTACTTTTATATATTAGCAATGAACACAGGGACACAAAAATGAAAAATATAGTATCTTTTAAAATCACTAGAAAACAAAAATAATACTTAGGGGTAACTACAACAAAATATGCACAGGACTTGTATTCTGAAAGTGATAAAGCAGTGATGAAGAAATAAAAAATGATCTAGATAAGTGGAGAAACATTGTGTCAATGGATTGGAAGACTCAGCATAGTCCATATATTCGGACTCCTCAAACTGATAAAAAAAAGTTTTAAAAGAATTTCTCTCAACAATTACAGTAAAAAATTTTGTAGATACAGAATTTTATTCTAAAATTTATATATAATGAAAAAGAACTAAAATAACCTAATCTTTAGCAAAGGAAGAATAAAATGGGAGTAATCAATCTATCTGAGGTCAAGATGTATCCTATGGCTGTGGTAATGAAGACAGTGGTATTGTGAAGTGATAGACACAGTTAAATGGAACAGAACAGAGAACCCAAAAGAGACCATCACAAATAGGCCCAATTTGATGAATGACAACATGCAAAAGCTTTTTGATGGGTGACAGCCTTTTCAACAAATGGTGCTGGAGAAATTGGACTTCTATAGGCAGAAATACGAACCATGACCTTATTAACAAATTAACTCAAAATGGTTCATGGACTTAAAGATAGAGAGCAAAACTTTACACTTAAGAAAAAACATAAGATGAAATATTCGAATACTAGAGCTACACAGAGAGATCATAGACTTGAAACTGAAAGCATGATCCATAAAAGGAAAACTTGATAAGTTAGACTTTTTCAAATTTAAAATCTTCTGCTCTGTGAATGACCTCATTAATAGGGTGAAGAAGCAAGCTATCTATAGACTGAAAGAAAGTACTTGCAAACCACATATCCAACAAAGGACTAGGATCTAGAATATATAAAGGACTTTCAAAAATCAACAATAATAATGTGTTTCAATTATAAAATGAGCAAAATATCATGACCATACAATTCATCAAAGAGCAAATAAGCACAAAAAAGATAATTAACATCATTAGCCAGTAGGGAAATCCAAATTAAAGCAACAGTGAGCTATCACTGTACACCTGTCAGAAAGGCTAAAATTTTTTTTAAAAAGTGACAACAAATTCTGATGAAGATATGGTGAAATTAGATCGCCCACCTAATGAATCTTCAGAGAATTATACTGAGTGAAAAAAGCCAATTCAAAAAGTTTATATACTGCCTGATTCTTGAAATGATAATATTATAGAAGTAGAGAACAGATTAGTGATTTCTAGGGTTAAGGCTGAGATAGGTGTGAGAATAAAAGGGGAACATGAGGTATCCTTGCTATGACGGAATTGGAATTGTTCTGCATCTTTTTTTTTTTCTCTCTTTAGTAAACCTTTATTTTGAAATAATTTTATACTTATAGAGTATTTGTGAAAATAATGCAGAGAAATGGAAAAAATAGAAGAATTGAGAGTTCCTATTCTTCCTTTACCCATCTCCTCCTTGTTCTGCATCTTGATTGTATTGATGCCTATTTGTATTTATGACATTTTCCTATAATTTTGGAAGATTTAAAAGTGGGGGAAAATGGTAAAGTGTACACAGGATCTCTCTGTATCATTTCTTACAATTTCATATGAGTCTACAATTACCTCAAAATAATAATTTTAATTAAAAGTAACTACAAATGTTTGCTGAGATAAATTAAAGAAAATTAAAGTAAATAGAAGTATGAGTTTATCGGGAGACTGAATAACAATAAGATACCAATCAAAACCTCAGCATGATGTTTTCATAGAAAATGACAGTACAATTCTACAATTTATCTGAAAATGCAAAGTATACAGAATATTTAAATCAATCTTAAAAAGCAAGAACAGAGGTTGAAGCCTTATGTTTCCTTACTTTAAGACTTGCTCTAAAGCTACAGAAATGAGGCTGTGTAATACTAGAATTAATATATACTATTAGATCAATGGAACAGATTATAGACCCGAACAATGTAAGAGGTCATTTGATTTTCAATAAAATGTCAAAGAATGCCAATGGGGGAAAAAAAGCTGATTATGCATATGCAAAAAAATAGCCTCAATTACTACCTCATATCATGCACAAAATTTAAGTTAAATAATAAAATTAAACTAAAAAACCTTATAGGAGAAAACATAGCAGAATATTTTTATAATCCATGTATAGACCAAAGTTTCTTAGAATACAGAAAGAAAAATTCTCAAAGGAAGCATGTGGTAAAATAGACATCATCAACATTGGAAACCTACATCACAGATTAGAGGAGAATATTCACAAAACTTGAATTTGAAAATTGTAAGAGTTTATAAGCTTTGAAAAAAATTCGTTAGACTTTGGTTAGTAGTAATACTTCAAATTGGTTAATAATTGCAACAAATATATCACACAAAAGCAAGATATTAAAGGGGAAACTGTGTTTGTGTGTGTGTGTGGGAAGGTGTTATATGAGATTTCCCTATACTTTGGTGAAATTTTTCTGTAAATCTAAATAAAACTTCTCAAAAAATAAAATTTATTATTACTAAAAAAATTATAAAAGGCCAAAACAAATCAACAAATTGAAAAAATGGGCAAAGTATTTGAATAGACACTGTAAGAAGGAAAATATGAATGATTAATAAACAAATGAAATAGTGCTCACATCATTAGATATTACAGAATGGCAAATTCAAGCCACAATATGCTGCTTCATGCCCAACAGAATGACTGAAATTAAGATAAATAGATCACGAAATGTGGGCAAATATATAGAACAAACTGAATTTTTATACATTATTGGAAACATCAAATTATCTGCAATTTATTATAAACCTAAACATACACCTACCTAATGATTTAATTTATTCCTGGGTAGCATTTACCCAAGAAAATTGAAAGCATATATTCACTCCCTCACACACACACCAAAAAAGAATCTTATGAAAGAATGTTTATAGTAGCTTTATTCATAAGAGTAGACTCTAGAAACAGTACAGTTACCTATCATTAAGAGAATGGTTTAAAAAAAAAAAGCAACCCTGATATATTCATGTAATGGATTACCACTAGGCAAGTAAAAGAAGAAACACTGATGGTAAAATAACATAAATGAATCTTAAAAACAGTATGATGAATAAAATAAGTCCTACAAAGAAGAGTATATACTGTATGATTTTATTTATGTGAAGTTCTTTAACTAGCAAAAATAACCTATGAAACAACAAATCAGAGCAGGCCAATGCCTCTAGACACTGGGTGTTAAGAACCAATGAATGAAAAGCATGATAGAACTTTCCTAGACAATGATAATGTTCTTTATCTTGATAGAGGTTTGAACTACACAGGTGTACTTATTTTCCTAAGATCATAAAATTGTTCACTTGAGATTATGCAACTGGCTACTTAAATTTTTCCTAGAAAATAACCATAAATTAATATTGGACTCCAGGTACCAGAAATGCTTATGGTAAAAATGTACAGATATATTCAATTTACTTCGCCACTCATCCAAAAAATAAGATAAACTGATGGATGGAGATATGGATAGGAATGTAATGAAAGAAATAGATTCAAAATATTAACAATTGTGGAATCTGGACAGTGGGCCTATCAGTGGTCACTATACAATTCTTTCCAATTTCCATGTGTTTCAAATTTTTTCCTAATAAATTGCTGGAAAAAGGAACACTTTTATTCTGCATAAGTAACAGGACTTATGAGAAAATTTGTATTGGGGTGGGTAAGTCTAACATTATGCAATTTAGGAACCAATAGATTAAAAACTTGAATATTGATATCTGGGGGGAAAAATTCCCATATATGCTATTTAAAGTAATTGGAGGTTGGATGGATATTAAAAACAAGTGCAAATATAGTTAATGAGACAATGCAGATGGAAGTGGAGCTCTGAGCCACTGCAGTGTGATGTTTAGTTGGTTATGGAAAGCAGTGCAACCTACCATTAGTCTAGTACATTCACTAGGCTGAGTATGCCTCCATGGGCAAATAGCTCTGGTCTATACTAAGCTTATTTCTAATTTTATTAAAGTACAGCAAAAAGACTTCTTTTGGTAGTGATGTATTTGCAGTTTTGAGGGTTTTTATCCCTTCTTTCTGATGTCATATTTAATACTTACTACATTTTCCCTATTCCAAAAGACCTTGAGTAAAAAGGGGAAATGGTAAAGACAAATAAGTTTGTATGGCTAAGAGACTTCAAAATGAGGTACATGGTCTTCAGAGGGGTTGCGCTTACGCTCATCTCAGCAGGATCTCAGAAACAGTCAAAGTAGATACAACCCCACGTAGTGGTTCTCCTGAGGGCAACATAGACACCCAGGTCCTACTGTCATGATAGATGGCTCTGGAGTTGAGTGCCTTGCCAGTGGGTCCTACTTTGAAATTTGTGCTCCTGAGTGTGATGGAGTTGGACTCAGATGTGACCTCTCTACACATGCCTCTTCAGTCACTTTTACTGAAACTGTGGGTTGGTGTATGCCCAGAAGACTTGGATCTCTGGACTGGCTATGTGCCAGATGGGCCCTGAGTCTCAGCAGAGTTGCAACACCTACTCCCCAGTTCATTGGACTTACCCAGGTCAGCTAAGAGGGAGGTGAGGATGTTCAACCACCACACCAGGGAACCGAAAGAATCTACTACTGTAAGCAGGAGAATTCCATCTATCAGCCATGTGGGATCTAAGCCCCCTCTTGATTTAGAGATGGAGTGGACATTGTCATCCCAGGATCCATAGGATAGAGGAATAAAATATGGATTAGAGTGGACTTACTGGTATTTTACTGTAGAATTATTGTGACTCTAGCAATGGAAGAAACTGTATCATTGATGTGGAGACAATGGTCATGGGAGTTGGTGAGGGCAGGGAGAGGGAAGAAAAGGTGGGATATGGGGCATTTTTGGGACTTGGAGTTGTCCTGAATGATATTGCAGGGACAAATGCTGGTACCTTATGATGATTCTGGACCACTGACCAATTGACTTAAGTTTGTATTATAGTATGCACAAATTAAACTTCATTAGATTTGCTAATCTACTCTCCAAATTGTTTGTATTAAGTTACACTGCAGCCATCAGTGCAAGAAAAATTCATTTTTCACCTGTCTCTGCCAACATGTAATATGAAGCAGACATTTTTAAATTTTTGCAATCTGATGAATTTTAAATAGACTATTAATGTTTAAATTTTCATCTCATTACTGCTGAGGATAAAAACCTTTTGAAAATTCCAGATGGCTTTCCTCCAGTGTGAAATTCTATTGTTATGTCCCCCAGTCAAAAAAATAAAAAAAGGCTTAAAAAGGTTAACCTCTAGCCACAGACCAGTTTAAGAAATTTGTCACATGTAAATATTCAGACTGTGTGGATAGTCAATATATTGATGGCAATTTATCTAGTCTATTCTTCCCTCAAAGTATTTAATGCCACGTCTATGATATATTTACTTCCATATACATGTGGATTTCTTTCTGCATTACCTTTTTAATTTGACTATTTTGCCCTATGACTTTAAGTCACTCTCTAAGTTAAAATAGCATTATAGAGGGGGGAGGGGGTGGTGGGTATATGGGGACCTCTTATATTTTTTGAATGTAACATTTAAAAAAATAAAGAGAAAAAATATATATATAATAAAAAAAAAAAAACCGAGTTGAGCACAGACACAAAAATAGCATTATAGGGGAATGGATGTAGCTCAAATTGTTGAGCACCTGCTTCCCATGTACCAGGTCTTGGTGTGATCCCCCATACCTCCTAAAAACAAGCAAACAAACAAACAAATGAATAAACTACTCTCATTGGGGAGCGGCTGTAGCTTAGGGGTTGAGTGCCTGCTTACCATTTACAAGGTCTTGAGTTCAATCACTGCTACCTCCTAAAAAAGAAAAATAGCGTTATAATTAGTCTACTTCTCTATAGGAAAGTCTCCTTCTTTAATCTTCTTCAAATATCTCTTGACTGTTCAATTTTCCTTATGAATTTTCATGAGCTTGTCAAATTCCACATAATAAGTCTTCCAATCTGTAGGATGGTTAACTAATTTTAGTTTGGCATTTTTGATCTAAATAATGTTTCATTTTTCTCCGAATAGATATTGCATTTATTTTTATTTGTACCTAAGAACTTTATATGCTGTTCCTATTATTAGTGAAATTTTTATTACAGATTTGTAATTAAGTATAAGTTATTATTATTACATAGTTTTTGTTTTCAGATGTGTAAGAAATCTATTGACTATTGCTTTATATTGAGGTGTAAGCAATGATTAAATTTAGTAGTCTAAGTTCTATTAGTTCTAACCATTTATCTTTATGTTCTATTGAGATTCAGTATAGACAATCCTAATTTCTATCAATCTTGACTTTTTTTTTCTTTCTGATCCATTTTATTGTTTTACTGCCCAAACATGGTCAAATATTTCCGTACAATGGCAGAGTTGATATGTATTTTCTGGTACTTGAAATATAATGTCATCTCTTTGACCAATATTATCTGTGTGACAGGTTTAGGAAATACCATTGTTATTTTAAAAAATACTACTAATTTTCTTTAACTTTAAAAGTGATGGGTACACAGTTCTGTCAATGATTTTCTACCCTTACTGAGATAATTTGTAGGATCTCTTTTTCTTAAAATGTATATTTTATTAATAGGTATCTCATTTATAGATATATTTGTATGCCTTTAACAGCTCCTTTTTTTTAAGATATATTTTAAACATTTATTGATTTTGTTTGCTATTATTTGATATAAATTTTGGCAAATAACTGCATTAAAGAAATTGACCTGAGACTTGCTTTCTCTTTCTATTCTTGCTAAATTTTGTTATTAAATTTATAATAAGACCATTAAAATATTTTAGGAAATTTCTTTTTCAATTGTCTGTAATAATTTACATAAATGAGAGATTAGTATTTCCTATAACTTTGGTCAAACTTCACTGAAAACACTCAGGTCTAATGTATTTATATTGCAGAGATTATTTTGTAATTTGATTTCTTGAGTGAATATAAATTTATTCAAGTTTCAAGTTCTTCTGGAGACAATTTTTGCACATTGCATTTTTGAGTAAAATTGTCTATTTCATCAAAGTTTTCAAATATTGTAGCAGTTTGAGATGGTTATGAATTCCAAAATTAGTTATTGGATTATTTTTATTATCTGGTCAATTACTGGGAGTGATTGAGTTACGATTACGGCTTTGATTGGGCCACTATATTAGGGCATCGATTTCCCACCTCTTCGTGAGTGGGGACTCACATAAAAGGCATGGCAAAAGACAGAGTTGAAGCTTTTGATGCAAGGGGTTCTTAATGTTGGAGTTTTAATGTTGTACTTTGATGCAGAAGTCTTAAGCTGGAGCCCCCAGGGAAAGAGACAGAGCCTTTCACCTGATAGTTTACAGCTGACCTTGTGAAGAGAGGCAAAGCCTACAAAGTCTCATAGACTACACCTGACCTTGTGGAGAAAACAGAGGAGTTGAGCCCAGAGGAACCCAGGAAACCTGAACCCTCAAAGACATCGGCAGTCATCTTGCTCCAACACATAAAAATAGACTTTGGTGAGGGAAGTCACTTATACTTTATGGCCTGGTAACTGTAAGCTCCTACCCCAAATAAATACCCTATAGAAAAAACAACCAATTTCTGGTATTTTGCATCAGCACCCCTTTGGCTGACTAATACAAATATATTCATTTACATATGATTATTGGCTGTTCTGATATTTTATTTTCTATTGCACAAGAATTTAGGCCCCTATTTTTCCAATTCTAATATTGAAATGCCTTGTCCATGGTTTACTTAATCAGTCATAGATGATTTATCTTATTATTCTTTCAGTTTTGGTAAGTCCTCACTGTTTTTCTTTGTGTTTCTCATTAATTACTTCATTTCTAACTTTTATTTCTTTACATTAGTATGCATGGCTTTTGTTTTCTAAATTTGTTTTTATTTGAATATATATTTCTTTAATGTTAAATTGTTATATTTTCTAATATATGCATTTAATGTCAGAATGTTGTCTAAATATTTCTTAGCCAAATCCAAAATGTTTATATAAAATTTTTGTTATCTTTCACTTCTAAATAATTTATAAATTCCATTGCAATTTCATTTTTGATACATAAATTATTCAGTAGTCTTTTTTTGTTTGTTTGTTTCCCCATTTGTAGGAATGCTTGTCTAAAAGGTATTCATTCATTAAGTGAATGATAATCTCCTTTTCATGCTGGTATAAGCTCATCTACATTGCATATAAGATATATTTTTTTAAAAGCAAAGCACCCCATGTTCAACGTGCAGCAATGATACATCCCATTTTTATCTATTATTTCTAAGATAAAATAGCTCTACCTTGAGGTACAAACAATGATTAAACTAAGAAATAAAGGAAGGATACTTGTGATGTGCTACAAATTCCTAAGCAATATGATAGAGTTATTCAATTTAAAGAGAATATTTATTTATCCAAACATTTAGAGATGGATGTCTTTTAAATATCTTCTATTTATTTGTAGATCTGAAAAGTAGAAAAGCTGTTAGTAAGGAAATTTCATACTATTTTATTCATGTATTTTCTTCATCTTTTTTTATCTTATGTATGTAGAATTTCCTATGGCGGATGGCTCTGGAGTTCAGTGCCTTGCCAGTGGGCCCTACTTTGGAATCTGTGCTCCTGAGTGTGGCGGAGTTGGACTCAGATGTGACCTCTCTACAAATGCCTCTTCTGTCACTTCTACTGAATCTGTGTTTGGTGCTGGGGTTGGTATATGCTCAGGAGACTTCAGTCTCTGGACTGTCCATGTGCCAGCTGGGCCCTAAGCCTCAGCAGAGTTGCAACCCCTACTCTCCAGTTCATTGGGCTTACCCAGGTCAGCTACCAGGGAGGTGAGGATGGTCAACCACCACACCAAGGAACTGAGAGAGTCTACTACTGCAAGTGGGAGAGTCACGTTCATCAGCCATGTGGGATCTAAGCTCCCTCTCGATTTAGAGGAGGAGTGGACTTCATCCTCTTTTAATCAGAGATTTTAAGTCAAGATCATAATTGCAAATAGTTTATATAAACAGGACCTTTATAACATTTATTTATTTAACTTTTTTCAGGTATAAAAGAGGGATAATAATATTTACCTCATTGAGTTATTGTGAGCATTAAATAAGCAAACATATGAAACAATTTAAAGCACATAGTAAGCAATAAATGACATTTGAATAAAAAGCACATATTTACATTTAAAATACTCTCCTAGAAAAAGCTTGTAGTAAAGCTGAGTTCTTTTCTTTTTTTAAATTAAACTAAACATACTACCAAAATATTTTTTATAAATATAAAAGTTTTAGATGAAAATAAGAGTTTTGATTTCATTTTCTAGTAAACAAGATTTAAAGTCAATCATGAACCTTTATGTTGAAGGTTTCAAAGTCTTACCTCTGAGCATAAGCAACAGAAATGAAATCAGGCATTCACAGGAGGAGGGAAGTGTTCTTTCTCCAGATCAGACCCATCTCTAGGTATGTCAACAGTCCTGGAATGCTTGCTCTCTTCTTTTCTCTCTTTCTGTGGACTCATTCATCTAGACTAGTTTGGTAAAAATTTATTTGAACCCCAAATCAGAAACTGACACCCATCAAGAGAAAAAGAATACTAACAGATAACTCAAACTAGAAAAGTCAAATGGTTTTAACGTTTAGAGTTTTCTAAACTTTTAAATATATATGGAATGCTCTTAGAAAACCCTTTTAAAAACCATGTTCTAAACAAAATTCAATAGCACAACTCTGAGGAAATTAATTGGTTAGTGTCATAAAGACATTAAAAGTTATCAGATGCAATTTAAGCTTTCTAGAAAGTAGAGTTCATGTACAATCAGCTTTTCACTTTAAAAATTACCTTCTTAGGTTTCTCAGAGATATAGTTGTCATCCTACAAGTTTTGATATATCTAATAAGGAAGCTAATTTGACAGTAGTTGTTTATGATATTCTTTGATTTAAATGAACAACAATTAGGCTAGGGATACAGCCATTTAGATATTTATGTTTTATTCACTCCTCCCTCTTATTCCTCATTCTCTTCTCAGTCCTCTTCTCTCCACTCTTTATGAAAGACATTTTATATTTCTAGATCACAATTTTCTATCTGTAAGTAAGGAGCTTAGACAAAGAAATCCCACCCCTTTTATAGAGTGAAGTGAGCTGTACCAAAAAAAGGACATGGAAACCAAAACTAGAGCATAGTATTATTTTAACCAGTTTATTCATTCTTTGGGGGAATTATTTGGTGTACTTCAACCTTAATTTACCAATTTGTTTTCTTGTATCATGAGAACCATTACAGTTCTCCCAAGCAGAGAATTGTCTTCCCTCTAAATATGCTGTAATTCCTGAGGCTTGTTCAAGGTTAGCCTGAATAGAGCTCAGTAGAGACATTAAAAAGGTATAATTATGTAACTGTGTTCATTTACTCAAAAGCTGCCTTAAAGAAACATACCCAACTGTTGAGACCATATCAAGTAATCTCTTAAACTCAGATTTTTTTTCCAGATTTTTGTTTATTGCTCATGTTATCCTTGAGTTGTTGCCTTCAAGTTTTATCCCTTTATGGTAAACTTCTTGTTTCAGCATATAAAAAGGTATGGTGGTTTGAAGCTGTATGAATCCCAGAAGAACATGTTCTTAAATCTAATCCATTCATCTGGGTGTGAACCCATTGTAAATAGGAATTTTTAATGAAGTTATTTCAATTAATGAAGACCTCATTCAGCATGGGTCTTAATCCTATTAGTAGATGTCTTAGTTTGCTGAAGTCGGCTAGTGCAATAAGCTAGAAATGGGTTGACTTTTATAATGAGATTTATTAAGGTAGAAGCTTATAGTTTCGAGTCTTTGAAACTGTCCAACCTAAGGCATCATCAATACTTGTTGACTCACCAGGTTGCAGCTGTATGTGATCAGGCACATAGCAGGGCATAACAGCAGTCTGCTCATCTTTCCTCTCACCTCAGGACCTGTAGCTAGTTCTGTTTTGGGCTGCTCCAGTCATCTGAGCCTCCACCAGCCTCTCAGAATTGCTCAGTTTATCTGTAACTGCAGGTGATCCTGGAGTCCTCTCTCTCATGGCAGGACAAAATGGCACCTTTCCCCCTCTCCTCTCCTCCACTTATATAGGACTCCAGTAAAAGATGAAGACTGTGTCCTGCAATCTAAACCAAAGGACCTTAACTGAAGAGATCTAATCAAAAGGTCCCTTAATTGAATCTAGTCAAAAGGGTCCACATACACCAGGTTTATAGGCACAGGAATGACTTAGCTTAAGAACATAATTCTTGGGAAGCAGACTTGGCCCAGTGGTTAGGGCATCCATCTACCACATGGGAGGTTCACGGTTCAAACCCCAGGCCTCCTTGACCCGTGTGGAGCTGGCCCATGCACAGTGCTGATGCACAAAAGGAGTGCCGTGCCACGCAGGGCTGCCTCCTGATAGAGGAGTCCCAAGCACAAGGAGTGCGCCCCATAAGGAGAGCCACCCAGCATGAAAGAAAGTGCAGCCTGCCTAAGAATGGCACTGCCAACACGGAGACCTGACACAACAAGATGATGCAATGAAAAGAAACACAGATTCCCATGCCGCTGACAACAGAAGTGGACAAAGAAGACACAGCAAATAGACACATAGAACACACAACCAGGGCAGGGAAGTGAGGGGGAAGGGGAAATAAATAAATAAATAAATAAATCTTTTAAAAAACCCATAATTCTTAATTAAATCTTTTGAGTCCAAAAGTCTCAAACCAGCACAATGGAATGAATACAGAGAGAGAAAAAAGCCATGAGGCATGAAGCTAAAATCAACAAAACCCAGAAGAATAGGGAGAGACAAGCAGACACTGCCATGTAGCAGAAGAGCCAAGGAGCACCAGCAGCTGGTCTTTGGGAAGAAAGATTAGCCTTGATGATGCTTTGATTTGGACATTTCCTTGACTTCAAAACATGTAGCTAATAAATTCCTGTTGTTCAAGTTGAACCATTTCATGGTATTTGCTTTACCACCATATAGCAGCTGAGGAAACTAAAATAATAGATTTTCAGAGCTACGTGAAACTTGGATTTCTGTGATGATGTCAATCTTCCTAAAAAGAAAAACTGAATTATTTTTCAATGATTTTGTATGTTTTAATCTATGATGATTGCTTCTGGTACAAAAGAAAGAGTTATCTTTTAATAACTCTAAACTTTGTGCAATAAACCAAACTCTTTTAACCAATGGAGCTATTTTATCCCATCACATTCAATTGGTATAGTTCATACTACTTTAAAAATGTACACTCTGTTAAATATATAGGATTATTGATCATTGTTTAAGTCCTCCTGTTCCCATCTATTCTGCCATCAATAGCCTAAAATTTGCCAACCGTTTTTGGTAATAGTGATGTGATAGATATGGGCCTATTATTTTTGAGAACTTCTGTCATTTGCACAATAAATTCTTGGACCTATTACTCAGCTGGTTCCAATTATTATTTAAAATTAAGAAGTAGAGTTATAGTTTCTTGTTGGGGGTAGACAGATCTGAAATTAGATTTGTTCCCTCCTGGAAAATGACACAGAAAGCTGGAAAAGTTGCAAGTTCATGAGAAGGAGAAGAACACCAAACATCAGGGCATTAATGAAAACCTATTGTAGCTGGAGAAAGGGAAGAGAAAAAGCCCTCTACCCATTGAGGAGGGGAGGGAATATGTGCCAGGCCAGAACTGAATAAATGAAAGGTATAGAAATGCTAAGAAAATAACACTCATGAACCTCAGGGACACATTACAGACCAGATGGAGGCTGAATCATATGTGCAGTGAGTACATGCTCTCCTCTCCCATCACCATGCTAATAAGCACTGAATAAAAAATAAATGTGGAGCATAACTGGGAGAGCTACAGGAGTATGAAGACAAGCCTTCTTAGAAATGGAGTACAAAAGAAAGACCTAAAGCTGACGGTAAAGTAAAAGTTGAGAAAAACCTGCTAACAAACCAGCGCCACCAGATGCAAGGTATCACTAGAGCAATTTGTAAACTATGGTGTCCTGAGGGTAACCATAGCAACAATCCTCAACTCCAACCCTTCTGACTAAATTAAAATAAGCATCTACATGAGAAGCTTAGCAGTAGGAAAGATGTTCTTATTTCAAAGCATAAAATCTATATGCTTCAGTCTTGACTGTCATATCTGACTTTCAATAGAAAATGAAGAACAAAAACACATTGCTAGGGATAAAGCAATCAATTAGACTCAGATGTGACAAAGGTGGAAATTTCTGGCAGAGTATTTAAATAGATGAGTATTTAAATAGATATTAAAGAAAAACTGGAAAATAGTCAAGAGCAGATGAGTTATTTTAGCAGAGAGAAGAAACTATAAGATAAACAAATGAAATGCTATAAATGAAAAACATAGTAATGAAGAATAAAAATAAAAAATAAGTACAGGTGTTAGATGAGGTAATCAGTGACAATACAAAAGGAGAAAGAAACTATAAATTTGAAGATAGTTCAATAAAAATTACCCTCCCTAAAATATAAGGATAAAAGGAAGAGAAAGAAAAGAAGAAGAAGTAAAAGAAGGAGGAGAAGGAGAAAACAAAACAGGACAGAGTACCCAAGAGCTATGGGAAAATGTCAAATGTCCTAACACATGCATAAGTGGAATCCAAGAAGGAGAAAAGAGGGAGAATGGGAAAAAAATAACATTGGAAGCCTTAATGGCCAATGATTTTCCAAATCAAGATTAGCCATCAAGCCACAGATCAAAGCCAAGAGGACACCAATATGAATAAATATCAAATTAATTAATTAATTAATTTTATGAGTATATCATACTTAAATTGCTAAAAACAAATACAAAGAGAAAACCTTGAGGGGGTTTAGAGAACAAATATTTACATACAGAAGAATGAAGAAAACAGTTACAGAAAGTTTCCCATTCAAAATTATGCAAACTAGAAGACAGTGAACTAGTCATAGAGCTGAAAGGAAAAATAAATCTGTTAACCTAAAGTTCTATACCCAACAAATACATCTTAAAAATGATGAAGAATAAACTCTCTCAGATAAATAAAAACTGAGAGGATTTTTTCACAATAGACAAATATTACCGGAGGAATTAAAGCTTTTCAGTCAGAAATTCTATGATACTATGTAGAAATTTGTATTTACAAAACAAAAATATACTGGGAATGGAATAGAAGAATATAAATAAAATGATATAAAATTAGTTTTCCCATTATGTATTGTTCTAAAAGAGAAGAAATTAGGTAAAGTAAAAAGTAAGTAATGCATCCCCCCCCTTGCAGCTTGCTTGCTCTCTGCTCTCTGTGTCCATTCACTGTACACTCGTCTGTGTGTCTGTGTTTTTTTCAATTTATCCCCCCTTTGTGGCTTGCTTTTTGTCTGCTCTCTGTGTCCATTCACTGTGCGCTCTTCTGTGTTTTTTTTACTTGTCTCCCTTTTTTGTTGTTGTTGCATCACCTTGCTGAGTTGGCTCTCCACAGCGCTTGCAGGCCAAGTTGTACTCTGTGGCACTCCGCAGTGCTTGTGGGCTAGGTGGCACTCCATGGCACGCAGCCCAGTCTGCCTTCACAAGGAGGCCCTGGGATGCAAACCCAGTCCCTCTCATATGGTAGATGGGAGCCCAACTGATTTAGCCACAGCTGCTTCCCCAGCAAATGTATTTTTAATACAGTATATGCAAAATTTTAAAGTATGACAATATTCAGGAAATGGGAAATAGATTTGGGAATATGCAGTTGTAAGACTCTTATAATAATGATGAAGTGGAATAATAATATCTGAAGGTATTAACTAAAGATGGATCTTGTAAACTTTAGGGCAACCATTAAAATTTTAGGCAGAGAATTGTGGGAACATGATGTCGGATTAGCCAGGTAAAGCTCAGTTCTCACAAAAACAATGAAGAAAGGACAAAATGATGCCCAAGAGACCTGCTTTGGGGTCAATAGACCAGGGCAGTGCTTCACAACTCCCAGGAGGGTGAGGGACAGAGAGATGAAGAAGCCAAAACAACAAACTGTGAGTTACTAAACCTCCCAATTTATGTGAAGGGATCTCCTGCACCACCACCAAGATATCCAGCAGGGGTAAATTCCCTGGTTTTTTTCAGCTGACTGAAAGGGAAGCAGACATATTCCTCCTTGCCAGCTGTTACAAGGGAAAAGGAAGGGAGAATTGGGGGGCTTTTCTTCAGTGGATTTGGCCAGAGGAGACTGCTTTGAATCTTGGCTCTGGCCACACAAAAACAAAAGAGAGATACAGCTCCAGGGAAAAGTGCACCAATGAGCAACATCTGCTAGCTGATCTGGAAATTACATGGACAGAAACTGCTTTTAGAGTTCTCTTTACCCTACTCCTGGGAGAAAGTCTGTGCCCCATTAGTGAGTCCTTGGCACAATATTGGTAACTTAATCTGGGCAATTTTAAAGATTCAGGATAAGTTGAACCAAATATCAAAGAAGTGTGAAAAAATAATAACAATAGGCAAGAGAGAGAAATTGACATTAGAGTAAATTCATCAAAGTATTCAGATGCCTAGATATCAGCAAAAAATTACAAGCCATATTAAGAAAGAGGAAGAGATGTCCCAGCCAAAGAACAAATCAAATATCCTGAAGAGATTCAGGATTTAAGAAAATTAACCAGTGACAATCACACAACTCTCCTAAATCATTTCAAAGAATTTAAAGAAAATAAGACTAATGAAATAAAGGATATTAAGAAGACATTGGGAGAGCATAAAGAACAATTTGAAAGACCTCAAAAAAAAAAGTAACAGACTTTATGAGAATGAAAGACATGATGGATGAGATTAAAAATACATTAGAAGCACATAAGAGCAGATACGAATTGCTTGAAGACAGAAGTTGTGATTTTGTAGACTGAATATCTGAACTGGCAAAGAGAGGAGAACAAAAAAAGAAGGGAATGGAAAAAAATGGAAGGGTCTTGGGGAACTGAATGCCAATGTGAAACACAGATTCTATCACATTATTGGCATCCCAGAAGAAGAGGAGAATGGAAAAGGATTAGAAAGAATAGTTGAGGAAATAATGAATGAAAAACTTCTCTACCCTTATGAAAGACATAAATCACAATACCCAAGAAGGATAACACACAACAAACAGAATAAACATGAACAGACCTACCTCAAGACACCTACTATTAAGAATGAAAAATATCAGAGATAAAGAGGAGATTTTAAAAGCAGCAAGAAAAAAGCAAAGCATCACTACAAGGGAAACTCAGTAATTTTAAGTGCTGAGCTCTCATCAGAAACCATGGAGGAGAGAAGAAAGTGGTATGATGTATTTAAGATATTGAAAAAGAAAAACTGCCAGCCAAGAATTCTGTATCTGGCAAAGCTGGCCTTCAGAAATGAAGAGAAGTTCAAAGACTTCACAGACAAAAACTGATAGAATATGTTACCAAAAGGATAGAATTACAAGAGATACAAAAGGAGTGCTGCAGCCTGAAAGGATAAAACAAGGGCAAGAGACTTGGGAAAGAGTGTAGAAATAAAGAATATTAGAAAAGTTAAAAAGATAGACTATAGTATGATATGACAACATAAAGCCAAAGGTCAAAAAGGATGAAATAAGTAATGGCTTTACAGTTATAACTTTGAATGTCAATGGCTTGAACTCCTCAGTCAAAAGACACAGACTGATAGAATGGATTAAAAAATATGAGCCATCTATAAACTGTTGACAGGAGACTCACATCAGATGTAAGGATACAACCAATTTAAAAGTGAAGGGTTGGAAAAAGATATTCCTTGCAAATAATAACCAAAAAAGAGATGGAGTAGTAATATTAATATCTGACAAAATAGATTTTAAATGCGAAACTGTTAGAAGAGATGAATAAGGTCATTATATATTGATAAAAGGGGAAATTCAACAAGAAGGAATAACTATTTTAAATATTTATGCACCTAACCTCAGTGCCTCAAGATATAGGAGGCACAGACTGGCAAAGCAGAAGGGAGAAACAGATGTCTCTACAATAATAAATGGAGACTTCAATGTATTACTCTCCGTGTTGGATAGAACATTTGGACAGAGAATAAATAAACAGAGAACTTGAATAATATGATAAATGAACTAAACCTACTAGACATCTATAGAGCATTGGATCCTAAACATCAGGATATATATTCTTTTCAAGTACTCCCGGATCCTTTTCAAAGATAGTCCATATGTTGTGTCACAAGACAAGTCAAATGAATTTTAAAATATTTAAATATACAAAATACTTTCTATGATCATAACAGAATGAAGCTGGAAATCAATAATGGATGGAAAAAGTAAAAATTCATAAATATATGGAGATTAAAAATGCACTCAAACAATCAGTGCATCAAAGAAGAAATTGCAAGAGAATTCAGCAAATATCTTGAGATGAATGAAAATGAGAACACAATCTATCAAAACCTATGGGACACTGCAAAGGCAGTGCTGAAAGGGAAATTTATGGCTCTCAATGCTTACATTGAAAAAAAAAAGAAAGAGCTAAAATTGATGATCTAACTGTACACCTGGAACAACCAGAGAAAGAACACGTACTAATCCAAACCAAGCCAAAGGAAAGAAATAGTAAAGATCAAAGCAGAAATAAATGAATTCAAGAAAAAAAATAAACAATAGAATTGACAAAGTCAAAAGTTGGTTCTTGGAGAAGATCAACAAAATTGGCAAGCCATTAACTGGACTGACAAAGAAAAAAGAGAGAAGACACAAATAAATAAAATCAGAAATGAGAGGGAGGACATTATTATTGACCCTCTAGAAATAAAAGAGATCATAAGAGGATACTATGAGCAACTGCATGCCAAAAACTAGAAAATGTAGATGAGATGGCAAATTCCTAGAAACACATGAACCATGTACACTGACTTGAGAAGAAATAGAAGACCTCAACAAACCAATCACAAATGAAAGATTGAAACAGTCATCAGAAACTTCCCAAAGATGAAAAGCCTGGGACCAGATGACTTCACAGTGAATTCTCCCAGTCATTCAAAGAAGAACTAATATCAATCTTGCTCAAATTCTTCCAAAAAATTAAACAGGAAAGAACTCTACCAAACTCATCCTATGGAGCCAACATCATCCTAATACCCAAACCATATTAAAAAAAAAAGAAAAGAAAAGACAAAAGAAAATTACAGATCAATATATCTAATGAATATAGATGCAAAAATCCTCAACAAAATACTTGTAAACAGAATCCAAAAGCACATGAAAAGAATTATACACCATGATCAAGTGGGTTTTATCCCAGGCATGAAGAGGTGGTTCAACAAAAGAAAATCAATTAATGTAAAAAACCACACTGATAAATTGAAGAAGAAAAAACATGATCCTCTCAATTGATGCAGAAAAGACATTTGACAAAATGTAGCACACTTTTTTTATTAAAAAAAAAACACTCCAAAAGATAGGAATAGAAGGAAGTTTTCTCAATATAGTAAAATGCATATATGAAAACCTACAGCTAGCATTGTTCTCAATGGTGAAAGACTGAATGCTTTCCCACTGAGATCAGGAACAAGACAAGGATGCCCACTGTCACTATTGTTATTCAATATTGTGCTAGAAGTTCTAGCTAGAGCAATTAGGAAAGAAAAATAAAGAAAAGGCACTCATATAAGAAAGGAAGAAGTAAAACATGATCCTATATCTAGAAAATCCTGAAAAATCCACAAAAAAGCTACTAGAATTAATAGATGAGTTCAGCAAAATGGCAGATACAAGGTTAATATGCAAAAATCAATAGCATTTCTATACACTACTGATGTGCAATCTGAGGAGGAAATCAGAAAAATATTCCATTTATAGTAGTGACTAAAACAATAAACTTAACTAAGGACATAAAAGACCTATATTCAAAAAACTACAAAACATTGCTAAAAGAAACTGAAGAAGATGTAAACAAATGGAATGACATTCTGTGTTAATGCATCGAAAGACTAAATATCATTAAGATGTCACTTCTACCCAAACTGATTTATAGTTTCAACACAATCTTCCAAAATATCCCAACAGCCTTTTCGGCAGTAATTGAAAAGGCAATGATTAAATTTATTTGGAAGGGTAAGGGGCCCCAAAGGGCAAAAAAAATCTTAAAAAAGAAAAAGGAAGTTGAAGGACTCTCATTTCCTGATTCTAAAGCATATTAATTAGCTACAGTGGTAAAAACACCATGATACTGGCTGTTATTAAAAAGGCGGAAAACTGTAAACGTTGCAAAGGATATATAGAGAGAGGAATGCATATTCACCCTTGGTGGGAATATAGAATGGTACAGCCACTTTGAAGGACTGGCATTTTCTAATGAAGTTGAATATAGACTTGCCATGGAATCCCACAATACCATTTCTAGGTATCTGTCCAGAAGAACTGAGAGCAGGGACATGAATAGATATCTGCACACCGATGTTCATAGCAGTGTTATTCACGATAGCCAAAAGTTGGAAACAACCCAGGTGTCCATCAGCTGATGAATAGATAAACAAACTGTGGAGTATACACATGATGGAATATTATGCAGCAGTAAGAAATGAAGTCGTGAAACATATGACAACATGGATGAACCTGGAGGACATTTATTGAATGGAGCAAACCAGACACAAAGGGAATAATACTATATGAGTGCCCTATTAGGAACTAAATATATTATGTGAAATATAAATATATTATGTGAAATATGAATATGGGTACAATTGCATATATATACCGTTTTTCTTTAAGCTGAACAAATGTAAGTTAATAGTACAAAATGTTAATATCAGGCAAAAAAACAACAACCAACCAAAAAATCATAACAAGTGAAGGATACCAGACCAAGAGTACTATATATTGCATGATTCCATTTATATAAAATATAAACATAAATCAATTTATAAAGATGAAAGGAGATTGTGGTTATATAGGTTTGTGGAAAGAAGGCTACGGGTTGTGGATTCTTTTTGTTTGGATTAATGAAATTGTTCTATATTTTTTGAGATGATGAATGTCCAACATATTGATTATACTGAAAGTCATTGATTATACACTTTGGATAGAATAGCCAGCAACAGCAGCTATGTACAGTTGGGGAAGCATAAAGAGATTGAGAGGTGGGAAATTTTCTTGTTTGTCTGTTTTTTGGTTATTATTAGTATTATTGAAATAATCAAAATGTTCTAATAATGATTAAAGTGATGGATGCACAACTATGCTATGATTATAGCAAATATCATTGATGGTACAGTTTGGAAGAATTGTATGTTTATTACTATGTATCAATAAAATTGATTTGTTAAAAATTTTTAAAGGAAAGTACAAATAATAGGTCAATAGAAGAAATAAAAACAAATCATAAAAATGTTCATTTAATGCAACAAAACTGGAAAAAGGACAAAGACACAAACAACAATGAACAAATAGAAAAAAACACAAGATGGAAGATTTGATCCAACCATATAAATCACCCTATTAAAATGTAAACGAAGTAAACACTCTAGTTAGACATAGAGATTATTAGATCTAAGTTAAAATGTCAATACTCTGCTGTCGTCAAGAAAGCCACATTAAATTATAAGGATGTGCAGGCTAAAAATAAAAGGTATAAAACAAAATATACCATGCAACTCATACAAAATAAAGCTATAATAGTATTATTAAATCAAACAATGCAGGCTACAGAGCAATAAATATTTTCAAAAATTAAAAGGAATATTCTACAATGATAAAATGGACAAATCTCATGAGATTTAACCATCCCAAATATATATGCACTTAAAAACAGGACATCAGAATTCATCAAACAAAAGCCAATAGAACTGAAACAGAAATGTAAGTGGGGACGTGATTTACCAATCTTACAGAAATAAAAAGGATTATAAGAGAATACTATGAACAATATTAAATCAACAAATTAGATCATATAACTGAAATGGATAAAGTTCTCGAAACTCACAACTTACCTAAACTGACTCAAGAAGAAACAGAAAATTTCAACAGAAATTAATGCATTTAAAGAGTCTGAATCAGTACCCAATAATCATCCAACAACAACAAAAAAAGTCCAGCACCAGATGTCTTCACTGGTGAATGCTACCAAAAATTCAAAGAATAAAAACCATTTTTTTCTCAAATTCTTCTAAGAAATTGAAGAGGCAGCATTAACCTTATACCCAAACCAGTTAAAGACACCACATAGAAAAAAAATCACAGACCAATGTCCCTTTTGAACACAGATGGAACTATCTTTAAGAAAATACTGGCAAACTGAATCCAACAGCATATTAACAGTGTTATTTATACACCATGACCAAGTGGAATTTATTCCAGGAATGCAAGCATGTTTCAACACAAGAAAAGCAATCAATGTAATTCAGCATATTAATAGAATGAAGGAAAAAAAGCACAAGATCTTCTCAACTGACACAAAAAAATCATTTGACAAAAATCAAACACCCTTTCATGATAAAAACACTCAGAAAACTAGGAATATAAGGGAACTTACATTTTTTTACACACAAAAAAGGTCTATCCTCCCATGCACTCATCCCACTTTTAATAGCTCTTATCTAAAGAAGGATACATAAATCATTGAATGGAACCAAATAGAGTTCAGATTTAGGCACTAAGATATAGTTGCCTGATTTGACACAGGTGAAAAGACAATTAAATGGAAAAAGAATAGTCTTATTAACAAGTATTTCTGTAACAAATATTCATGCATGTTTTAAAAAAGAACTTCAACCTGTTCCTTATATCTTATATGAAAAATAACTCGAAATGGATAATAAGCATAAATACAAAATATAGAACAGTAAAGTTTCTAGAAGAATCGTAAGAGAAAATTTTCATTAACTTGTGTTAGGCAAAGAAATTTTAGATAAAACATCAAAAGCAAAATCAATAGAAGAAACACTGATAAACTTTCTTTATTAAAAAATGAAAAAGTTTGCTTTGTGAAAGACAATGTTATGGAAATGAAAAGCCAAGCCTTGAAAATATTTGCAAATCATAATTCTGGCAACAAACTTGTATCCAAAATATATAAAGACCTTTCAAAATCCAACACTAAAATAACAAAACAAAAATCAAACAATAAATATTAGGGAAAAGGTCTGAAGAGACATGTCACTAAAGAAGATATATGGATATCAAATAAGCTCATATAAAAATGCTCAATATCATTATCCATGACAGAAATGTAAATTTAAATGGAAATGAGATGCTACCACAGGCATATAAAAAGTTAATAAACACCCTCACACATAAAATACCAATTGCTGACAACAGTGTGAAACAACTGAAAATCTCATACATTTCTAGTAGGAACACAAAATGGCAAGCCACTTTGGAAAACAATTTGACAGTTTTTTTATAAAGTTATGCATAACCTTGCCATATTACCCAACAATCATACTCCAGTGTGTTTACAAAAAAAAAAAAAAATTAAAATGTACTATAACACTTTAGATAAGTTTTTATAATAGTTTTATTCATAATCTCTAAAACCTAGAAACATCCCAGTTCAACTGGTAAATGCATAAACAGACACACAATAGAATACTACTTAGAAATCAGAAAAGGCATGAACTACTCAGTGATGCAACAAAATGGATGAAGTTTCAATCTATTTTACTAAGTGAAAAAAGCCAGATCCATAAGGATACATATTTAATAATTCAAATTATATGCCATTCTTGAAATGGCAAAACTATAGGAATGGAAAACAAACCACTCATTTCAGGTGCTGGGGGTTGAAAGAGGAATTGTCTGCAAAAGAGAGCAGGAGGGAATTTTTGAGAAGCTGGAGCTATTCTGTATTTTAACTGTGGTAATGGATGCAGGACTTTATGGATTTCTCAAAACCCATAGAACTGTACACTGCAAAGTGTGAATTTTATAGTCTATCAAATTTAAAAAGGGAATAAGCAAGATGAGAAGGGACTCCAAAATGGAATATAAAGTGTAGCCAAAGCAAAAGAATAACACAAGCACACTGAAAGGGATGAAGAAGAAATGAACTAACCAAAGTCAATGAGACAACTATACATAAATGCTATACTGTAGTTAGTATTTTTTTTTATTCCCCCCTAGATTCCTTCCTTATTTGTTGTCTGTTTTGCTTGTTGTTTTTGTTCATTGTGCTTGTTGTCAGCTCTTTGGTTTGTTCTGTTTTGTTTTTTTGTTCATTGTCTGCTTATTGTTTGTCTTCTGTGGAGGCACTGAGAACCAAACCCAAGACCTCCCATGTGGGAGGCGGGTGCTCAATTATTTCAGCCATATCTGCTCCCAGTATTTTATTTTTACTCACAGGCATATGGGTTAGGAAATTTTAAACTACTTTAAGTAATAGTATATTTGAAAAAAACAAATACATATATTGCATAAAATGGAAGTGTTTGTCACTATTGGAGAAGAGATTTACAGATTGAAAAGGGAGAAGGCCAAAATGAAGCGTGGTATTGAATAGAAATTGAGATATTAGTACTAACGAATGGTTTTCCAATATATATACAGTTAGATGCAGAAATAAATACAGATGCATCTGTATGCATGGATTGGTATACATAAACTTCCCTGTTCTGTCTGCTGAGAGAAGACAGAAGCAGTGGTGTTTCTGAAGCAATGGACATACCTATGATCCAAACATCACTTTCTAAATATCCAAATAAAGGAACTAGAGCTCATTGGGGGAGTGGTTGATGCAAAGGCTGGGCAGGAAAAATAAAAGATGTGCCTGGAACATTTTCTGATGCCAGATGTAAGGAGGTAGTAGCCAGGGGTGGTATAGGGGAGGAGGGAGATAGAGAGGGAGGGAGAGAGGGAGGGAAGGCAGGACAGAAAGGAAGGAGGGAGAGAGGAAAAAAGAAGAGTGAACTATAAAAGAAGCAAGGATTGAATTTGCAGGCACCAAGCCGAAAGAGCTCACATCGACCAAAGGTGTAATCATTTGAACAACTAAATAATTAACTTTATTATTGGATTAAAACCCAAAGAATAAATACTCCTTTCCTTTCATACTGATATAAATAATTAGCTGAATAAATAAATGAAAAGAGGAGTAGGGACAGCTCTTTCTTCAAGAATTTCAATCTATAACTATAAAAGGAATGAGGAAAATAGAAATTCAAATTAGAATATCACAGTAATAATTGTTCCATTCAAGATTCCCTGATGGTTGTGAAAGTTTGACATAAAACAGAGTATTTGCATAGTTTCAAAATATCTTCTCTAAAAATACACCTTACTTAAAAAGGGAAAAATAGTAACTGTAAAAATAAAAACCTGGTATGTTCCACCGTAGCCAAGTGAACAAGGTTAAACATTCCCAGTAATAAGACATACCGATATCATGTACCTACTGTTTCTTGACAAAAATACCTAACCTCAATCTAATCATGACAAAACACAAATTGAGGGACATTCTTGAAAGTGAATGATAAGTAGTCTTTAAAAGTGTCAAGGCTGTGAAAAGGAAGAAAAGACTGAGAAGATATAACAAATAAATGCAATGTGGGGGTCCCATATTGGATATTGTAACAGTAAAATAAGTGTAGTGGAAAATCTGGTAACAGCCAAATAAAATCTGAGGTTTAGTTTAATAAACTAAAGGTTTAGTTTAGTTAAGAAATCACTAATATTGATTTCTTGATTATGATAATTGAACTATGATAATGTAAGATATTACAATTAGGGAAAGTGGGATGAAGGCATACAGGGAATCTCTGTACTAAAATTATTTCAACATAAGAAGTTTTAAAAATGACAAGTGTTTTTTGAATCAGAGATCCTGTATTTCTATGTATAAATCTAGTATCAGAGTTCAACCTTTCCTCAATATAGGTTATTTAATTATACTCATCCTCAGGTCCTTTAATGCTCAGTTGTTTTTTCTAAAGGAATGCTCACTAAGTATTCTCAAGGAACCCATGAACCATATCTAAGAAATAGTAGGCCTTAGTTCAGTTTAATGCTTCCAAGCTCGAAGTCAGAGAACCTCACTGATTCCCATGTCCAATCTACTTTCCTCCAAGAATTCCTTCCAATTTTGTTTCTGGTCCCTGTACCTGGGTTACTAAGGTCCTTTTGTGAGTGCAAGGAGGAAGGTACACCCTTTGAGGGAGATATTTTCTATGAAGTAATGGAGAGTAAGAAATCTAAGAAATCCTAGGAAACCATCACACTAGACAAGCAGCTAGGCTGCTTTCCAGTATATCTAAGACCTAATTTCCCAAGAAGCATCACTGAAAACATGAACAAATAACTCATTATTGTTCAGAAAGTACAACACATACTTTATTGTCTTGAGAGCTCCTGTGACCAGTCATATTATAGTTCCCTAAAATCCATCCTCCATGCACTCACCCAACATTTAATACTTCTTATCTAAAGTACTACCACTGCCTCCTATCTGTTCAGCATTTCAAGTCTGAGGTCCTGCTCACCAGTTTACACACATTAGAGTTGGAGTGTTTCCAAACCCTTCAAAGTCTTTGCCTTGCTATTAAAATACATTTTTTTAAAATAGCCTAACTTGGAAAGTGGCTGTAGCCCAATCAGTTGGGCTCCCATCTACCATATGGGAGGCCCTGGGTTCATGTCCCAGGGCCTCTTTGTGAAGGTAGGCTCGCCCACACACCATGGAGAGCTGTTGGCCTGCAAGTGCCGCCAAGTGCCACCCAGCCCGCAAGCACCCTGGAGAGCCAGCTTATCAAGGTGAATCAAGGAAAAGAGAGACAAGTAAAAAAAAAAAAAAATACAGAAGAGCACACAGCAAATGGACACAGAGAGCAGACAGCAAGCAAGCTGCAGGAAGGGGGGGATTAAAAAAATAGCCTAACTTGGTCTATAAGCCACAGCATAGACTAGCTTCATCTCTGTCTCTACATCCTGTCTTACACCTTTTTAGCTGCAATGTCCATTTTTTCTTCACTTCTTCCTACTGAAGAGTCTTTGAACATATTCTTTCTGCCTAGAAGGCTCTTCCTTCCCATCTGAACACTTCAACTTTAGTAAGGAAACATTCTTAGCCTCTCTGATAAGATCAAATCCCTGTGTAATATGTTCTCTAAACACCATGCACTTATTAGTCAGTAGAGTTAAAACAACTTTAATTTTATATTTCTTCACCTAATAATTTGGATAATGTCTTCTCCTCCTACTATCTGTGAGATCTACAGGTATAGAGATCATGTCATGTGTACCCAGCCTCCGGCATATTACAAGTCATCGGTTCATATGGGCTGAGTGAATGAACTTCATGGAGGAGCAAGTGTCCATTTCTCCTTCCAATGTACATTTTCCATGCACTATGTATAAGAGAAAATAGAATGAAGTGAATTTGTCAGCCTCCAACATGATTTTCCATTACTGATAACAGTTTTAAAACATTAAAGCATAGAAACACTCAGCCAACCCAATTCTGAGTTTGTTTAATGGATCACTCCCCAGTGCGTTCTGCTATAGACAGAGTGGTAGAGTCCATGGTATTGACACTGTACTTCATGCACATCTCCTCTGTAGTTGCTGTCCTCAGACAGGAGGAGGTATGGCAGGCAGTTGGAGATTCATGGCCCATCCTTACATCTGAAGTGTAAGTTTTGGCCTTGATACCATCATTAGCCAACTATGAGACCTTGGAAGTCATGTCACTTCTCTGGGGTTTCATAGTCTCCACTGTTAGAAGTGGTTATTCTACATAATTTAGCAGATCCTCTTCACTGCAATATTCTGTGCCAGATGCTAACAAGCTAAAGAATTACTGGTAAGTTATTTGTTCCTCACAACAGTATAATTAGAATGCTATTTCATCCACTGTAAAGCACTAAGGGCTTTATAAAGAACCATTCCAGTAATGCAAAGTAGTTTTGTGGTTGTAAAAATTTTATTAACATTGTAAAATTGAAAGTGCTGGATTATGGAATATTGGTATATATCCTAATGTTAAAACAAAACTGAATTTTGAAATAAAATTATGTCAATGATATAAAAATATACTACTTCTTTAATTATTATGTTATCAAAAGTACCTCTCATTTGCACATGGTTACAGAGGTAATCTGTAGCCCACAAAGACAGAGCCTGGCATATATTGTACCCATATGCCAGGTACTATGAGAGATACAGGGGATTCAAAAATGAATGAGAATTTGCCCCTGTGCTCTAAGCTAACACATAAACTAGAAAACAAAAAAATATATAACAGATATGCTAATTCAGGTAAGCATAGCACAACCTAAGAAGAAGTTGTTAAAGTTCAAGGAAAGCTTCTAGTAAGAAGAGATGTCAAGCTGAATCCTGACTTCTTAAAAAAAATCTGATTTTGAACTGCAATTTTTCTCTTCCAAAATCTACTTTTCTACCTCATTTTTGTGGGGTAAAAAGAATATATGCATGAGAAAATTTTCCAGTTCAATTGACAATAATTATTGTGACAAAAACTAGAGTGCACTCAGTGTTATCTTTAAGTCAGAGCTAATGGGAAGGGAAGAATAAAACTTGAATAAGGAAAAATAGAAAAGCCATTAATAAAAGAGTAGATAGATCACTAATTTCAGGTATATATGAAAAATTGTGGTGGCTAGGAGATATCTATAAATATTGGAGATGTCTGAAGCCATGTTTGGTAAGGCAAGGTGGGTTTCCCTAAGGTAGTCCATCAGTGACTAATAAAGAGAAAGGGGAATGTGGTTGAGTAAATGCCCCTCCCATACTGAGATGATGTTGTATGTTGTATAAATGCCTATGAATTAATAACCCAGATTTTACTTTCACAAGAAATGGCTCCCTTCTCTATGGTCTATCAGAAGACATGGTATTATTATTCTCATGGATTGAACTGGCATCAATATTTAAAAGAAATATGTTATGACTTCCTATATCATTGGCATTTAATTCTAGTTGTGATATACAGTTTTGTTTGTTTGTTCATTTTATTTTCTTTTAGGTAATACCAGGGACCCGGGACCTTGCGCATGGTCATTGGGGAGGGCTTTCAAATTTGAGAAATTTGTGATTATGTTCAAGCAAAGCCATATTCCCAAAATACATAGCAACCCTGAGAAATTTTTCACTAAAGAAGTAGAAAAACGTGTTCAGAAGCTTTCCAAGCTTGCTACTTTCTGTTAACATCCAGGCACATTTACAGAACCAGAATGGAACTTACAAAAATGTGTGGGAGAGTGTAAACTACAATGTAAACTATAATCCATGCTTAGTGGCAAGGCTCCAAAATGTGTTCCTCAATTGTAACAAATGTACCACCCTAATGAAGGATGTTTTTAATGTGGGAAAATATGGGAAGGCTGTTAGAGATCTGGGCATATGGGAATTCCCTATATTTTTTATGTAACATTTATGTAATCTAAGTGTCTTTTAAAAAAATTTTTTTTAAAGCAAGTTAAAAAAAAAGATTGAGTGAGAAAGTAAGTCAAATAAAGATTCATATCTTTTAAATAGAGCCTCCCTCCAAGGCTGACTGATGTTTCCATAAAATGTAAAATTTCTATGTCTGTGAAAAGACCACCAGAATGTCATTTCTAAAAAGTGTTTGGAAGAATCTCAACATCAAATTAATCAGACAAGTCATTAAGAGAATTATTTGTAGTAAGAATTTCTTAAGAGAATTTATGCAATGACCTTATAATACAGAATATGGTAAAGCTTTGTTGTGGTTTTTGTTTGGAGAACAGAAAAGTAAACAAATCCAAAATAACTAACAATAGATAGGGCCAACAGCCTACTGAAAATTACAAATTTCCCTATTTAGCACTTGCAGTTTCCTATTCATGAACACACTTAAACCCCATAAAAGGCAGGTGTTAAATAAAAGGAAAGGGGGGAAAAAAACTACTTTGTGCCTCACATGTTGTGAAACACTTTAAATGTATTATCTTGTTTCATTCTAAAGTTTGCATATATTTTACAGTAAGCAAAACTGAAATTCTGCAAGCAATACTCTTCTGAAGTATGTAAAATTAGCTCTATTTTTTTTTTTGGTCAGATTCTAGATGAGGCATTTACAAATTTAAATTTAACTCCTCATACAGATTGGGTCAGAATAGGACTCACAGGCAAAGCAACAATCCAGCCATTAGCATAGTATAATTAATATTTTGGCTGCCAAATGCCAATGTACAGATAATACTTGGCAGAAAAGCTTCAAAGAGAGGCCAGAAAGAGGTCACACACCAGTGGCAGTTTAGGGAAGGGGAAACGTTTGCTAATAATGGACCAACTGGAAGGCTACATAATTTCCTTAAAAAGTAATGGTCTGTGGCATTAGCCACCTTTAATATTGCATGCTAGATTTGCCATATACTAGTTGTTTTCACTTGGGCAAGTTAATTAACCTCTCTGTATCTCAGTGCCCTTATTCATAAAACTAAATGAAAATAAAAATAATTACTAGCTACTTCAGAGGATTATTGTGAGAATTAAAGATATATTAAAAGAATATTAGTACAGTGTTTGACATGTAAGTGACCCTCTGAAAATGTTAGCTATTTATTTTTCACTCTCTAGCATATATTGGAAATTAAAGTAGTATGACAGAAATATTATTTTTTAAGGTAGGATGCCTTATGTTCAATCCATGTTTCATCACTGACTTACTGCATATTATATTTTATGCTGCATAAAGTAGGAATACTAGCACTCTCTTTATCCTAGGGGGTCATTGTGGGATTAAATTAAAACATCTACTAGCTAAGTTCCTTAGGAGTATACAGAGCTCCATCAATAAATAAAGCTATATAAACAAATATTTGATTTTTAAATTTTTACTATGTGATTTTTGGCAGATTAATGTTATCAAATACAAAATAAGTTGATCCCCATACACTCTTTCTGCCTACAACTTACAGAAGTATTTCCTCATGCCATTGTTGGAATAGCCTGTTCAATTTTGTGACCAGAGCAAACCTTTCAAATAAAAAAATCAAATAAAAGAATTGAATGATTTCAAAAGCATTGGGATTCCTTGTAACCTGTTAGACTAAGGGCCATTTCTATCAAACAGATCCCCAAGCTATGATTACATTCTGATCAAAATCAGGAGGACCATTGGTAATTTGCCTGTAATTAACTGTCTTGTGTCCCTCCTGCTCCTGTGGCAGACTTGAGTGTTTGATCATCCTACACTTGCAGTGTAGTCTAGAGATGCAGCCTTCGAAGCCTTCTCATGATTCACTATAGGCAGTTACTAACAGATGATTGCAATTTACACAGAAATTTTAACTACTTTTTAGATCATTACTAGATGCATTAGGAGGGCTTGATAGAATTTTAAGCAAGGTGTTTTCAAAGAGGGACTCTCAAAGGAAAAATATGAAATAACTGATCAACACAATGCTCCACCCCGTTCCTAAATAAATATTCCAGAGCCTTCTATATATTCTGTATCAACACACTTGGGATGAGTGTTCAGGAAGAACTATCTGATTTCCAATGTGAAAGAAGTTTTGCCTAAAATGATGTTGTTCCTAGACAGGAAATAAATTTCACTTGCTGTCATTAAAAATGAAATTGACAAGGAAATATTGTAAAGGCCTCACATCATCATCACTCTTCCCTTTTTAACACAAGAAATCTCAGAGATGTCCTTGCCATTTCAGTTCAGTTTGAAAATGATTACAGGATACTATCTTTTTCTATACATTACCTTCTTCAGCTCCTGAGTGATGACCAGGGAGTACAGAAAGCACAATGTGCCTTAAAATAGACTTTTGCTCAGCCAACACTTTTGTCAAAAGGGAAATCAATGGGCACAATTGCCATTGACTTCTATTAAATGCAAATATATATATGGGGGAGCAGGAGATCTGTGTCTATGAGAGCCCTGGAAGGGACCTAGAGTTTGATACAATTAGTGAATGGATGAAAGCAACATACCACTCGTTTTGATATTATGTCCACAGCTGGTATTGCTGAAATTTACATTAGCCCTGAAAGAAACTTTGCAAACAGTTAAGGTAGCTATTATAAAAACCAATAATAATGTCACAAATTTTAATCAGGGCCAGAGAAATTACACAAGATTTATTTGCATCTGCCACAGGTTAGTGTTGATTTTATAAGGCATTTGAGAAAAAGTGATATGATATGTACTCTATTAATCCTTCAGTGATCAATCAATGCTAGTATGAAATAAATACATACTACCAGTGTTAGTCTGTAAGGAATCTGCAATGGAGACTATTCAAAATCCCTAAATAGGAAATAATTATATTAATGGAGATAAAATTAAAAGTGTTTCACATAAATAAAATCACCATCAAATCGACCCTAATAATTGTTTTACTAATCATGCACATTTCATCCACAGAAGCCAGACTTGTTAAACCTTATAGATATCAGTGCAGTAAAAGCAGTCAGTAAGCAATAATATCCTATATTTAATTTTCTGCAAACTGACTAAATTTGGCAATATTAAATTTAGGAACACGTTCTGACCATCTATGTACCTAGAAAATAGTTCAGCAAGCCCATTTATATGTATGCCAGTGTATGTGTATGTGTGCAACTCGTGTATATTTTGTTGTTCATAAGCAGTTAAATGATTAATTCCTTCAGTTCCATCTTTCATCTCTAGTAGTTGAAGAACAAGGAAATGGTCAGACTTATATTCACAAATGCAAGAAGATAACCAAGCAGAGAAATAGTCGATGGAAAAACAACTCGGGAAACGTTCTAAGAAATGATGAGGCATGGGCAAGAAGACAGCAAATAAGATGGTTTCTTAAGAAGACTCAAATAACAATACCATTTATAATCTCAAGTTGTAGCAGAAATTATAAGGTAAAACAAACTCAGTGTCTCATTTTTTTTGAGATTTTATTTATAAGATCCTATAATGCAAAACCTAGTAATATAACTTAAAGTTTCTTTAATCCACATTCCCCATTAAGCTAATCCTCATCACTGACTTGCCTATAGAGACTGTGTAGCTGACATGCATCATAGCTAGCTCTGGTCCACTAAGTGATGAAATTGCAGTACAGAGCTTTACCCTAAAACCCATCTTTTTGCCTCATTGACTTGGAACCTAAATATTTAGAGGGAAGAGAATACGTATTTTTATTCTGTGACAGCAATGTACATCCTCATCTTCCATATTCCAGCTCTGAACGCTGAGGTGAAAAAAGATAAATACGGTTATGTTCCCAAAATGATAACCTCAGCTTGATGTCATATCCTTCTTAGTTATAAAAATTAATTTTCCTACAGAATTTTTATAGCCATGGCAGTGTCTCTCATACCTCTTAGCATCCACTCTCTTACACAAAAACTTAGGGATGTAAGGCTGGTTTAAAACTAGAAAATATATTAAAGTAATTCAGTATATTCATAGATTAAAATGAAGAATTATGGGATTACCAAAAGAAATGTAGGAAAAAAGTTTATGAAATTTTATATCCAGTAAAACAACACATTTTTTGTCGGGGGAGCACTTACTAAATGCCAATCAATAGTACTGAGTCAGTGGTATATTCTGCATCATCACCATTGGGTCAACCACTGGATATATACCAATGATCAGAATGGACAATTAAAAATTGCTGCCTTTCTGCAGATTACATTCTTATTTAAAAGAACTCTTAGAAAACTATGAAGAGGAAAGAACTCCCTCAAATCCTTGTAGGTAATTGTATTAGTTAGCCAAAGGGGTGCTAATGCAAAATACCAGAAGCCTGTTGGCTTTCATAAAAGGTATTTATTTGGGGTAGGAGCTTACAGATACCAGTCCATAAAGCATAGGCTGCTTTCCTCACCAAAGTCTATTTCCATGCATTAGAGCAAGATGGCTGCCAATGTTTGTCAGGGTTCAGGCTTCCTGGTTTCCTCTCTTCCCAGGTCTTGCTTCTCTCTGGGCTCAGGGTTCCTCTCTTCCCAGGGCTTACTTCTTTCTGGGCTCAGGTTTCCTGTCTTCCTGGGGCTTGCTTCCCTTTCCTCTGTGTGCTTATTTCCTGGGGATCCAGCTTAAGACTTCAGCATCAAACTCTGACATCAAAACTCCAACATTAAAAACTCTCCAACTCTGTCCTTTGCCTGTGTCTTTTATCTGTGTGTCCACACCCACCAAGGGGTGAGGACTCAACACCCTACTGACATGGCCCAATCTAAGCCCTAATCATAATTTAATCATGCCCAAGTACAGATCAGTTACAAACATAATCCAATATCCATTTTTGGAATTCATAACTATATCAAACTGCTTCAGTATTGATGAAAAATATTCCATAATCATAAAAAATAATTAGGAGAGTTGGAAGAATTCCCTTCAAAATCAGGAAAAAAGCCCACTATCACCAATTCTATTCTACACTGTACAGGATTTCCAAGCCAGTCCTATAAAGCAAGAATAAGAAACAAAGCTCCAAAAAGTAGAAAAGAAAAAACAAAGTTGTCATCATTCTCAGATATCATGTATGTACAGGTAAACAGCTAAAATGAATACTTGATAGATACAAAAGCAATACACAAAAAATTTTATTTTTATGCGTCAACAAAAACATTTAGGAAAATGAAATTTAAAAGATATAATTTTAATGGCATCAAAAATACAGAGTTACTAGGAAAATATATAACAAAACATATGCAAGATCTTATACAGACTATTGTAATTTTAATTAAAATATGCAAGAGATTATCTACATTGATGAAGATATATATTATTATCAAGTTTTTAAAGGTTTAAGATAATAAGATATTAATTCTTCCTAAATTAATGTCTCGATTCAATTATGTTATTGCAATAAAAATCTCAACAACGTTTTTTTTGTAAAGGATGGGAGCCTTGACAAGGTAGTTCTAAAATTTGTATGGAAGAGAAAAAGTCAGGAACTGCCAAATCATTCCTGAAGAATCAGAACCAGATGGGTAGATTTGCCTTTCTTAATGCAATTATTTTCATAATTTATTGTTATTAACTTTGTTAGTGGAACAAGAATATACAGTTAGATCAATGGAACCAAAAGGGAGTCTATGAAAGACCTACACATATATATGTGACAGACTTGTTATTGAAGATCCTTTGAGAAAAAATAGACTTGAGCAATTGGCTATCCACATGAATACATATACACGTACATATATACATAACATATAATTTTAAAATAAAACCATAACAGCATATTTTACTGAAACATCAATTATGAACCCTAAGTAAATATTAACACAAATTTGATTACTTTAAGGTAAAGAACTTTCAAGTATGAAAAGTCATCAAATGAATTGGAAGAAACTAAAATGAGAATAAAAAGGCTAGTCATGAATTAGAAACAATAGTTGCAACACATATTATCGCCCAAAAATTAGTATTCTGAAAATATGAGGAATTCTGATGACTAAATAGTAAAAGAAAAAAAAAACACAAAGAAATAAGCAGGAATACCAAGTATTGGCAAATTGGCAAGAATGCCAAACATCAGGGTCTATTTGTTCAGAGCATGAACGGTACCAAAATTTCAAACTCAACCTATTTGGAAAACAGTTATTGTATTGTGTATTGGTGTTCATTGCATGCCTAGACTTTGCCTCAGCAACCCTACTCTTATTAAAATGGTCTTGAGCAACTCTTGAACACATGTACTAGGAGACATGCAAAAGACTTTTATAGCAGCATTTTTTATAAAAACAAAAGAACTGAAAATAAGCCAAATGAACAAATATGATGGATGGATAAGTTCTAATAAATTCATACAATGGACTATTACACAGCACAGAAAATGGATAAACTATAGCTACATATATTGACAGAGATGAATCTCAAAAATTTAATGTGTGCTTAAAATATCATATCAAAAATAACATTGAATGATTCCACTAAAATTAAATTTCAAAAGCAAAACAATATATTGTTTTAGGTGTATCAATTAGTTTTAAAGAGTAGAAATAAAAAAAGGAAACTTTAATAAAAATTTAAGTAGCATTAAGAGACAACCACTATGGGCCTCAATTGTTTCTGCATTTATTCTGAGCAGTCATTGGTAGCTATTGTTCTGCACTATCTTCTCAAGGAAATTTGTATAGTAAACACCCTGTAAAGCTAGAGATCTTGTCCCCATCTGAGAAAGAAGGTAGACTTTCTTGCTATTAAGGGTACTAAAGATAATGTCTTACTCTGAGGCAAAGGTTAAGCATGCTTCCTAGCCATCCCCTTAAAAGATGAGGGTTTCCTAAATTCAGAGTTCCTCAACCAAGAGGCAAAATCATTGCAAAGATACTTCCATCCAACATTCATATCACCTCTATGGGACTCAGGGAACAAGGGAAACTAATGTGAACATGAAGCTCATGGTGCCAGCTTTGTAATAAGTAATAAAGTCCTTTGTTTCTGATATAGGAGCCTTTGCGTATTCTGCCAGAACCCACAGTACTGTGACAAGCTAACTTTTGGCTTGCAAACAAGTTAACATCTCAGACTTTCCACATTTTTTTGGCTAGTGATAATCTCAGGTAGGAAAGAGAAGGATGTAATTAAGAGGATCACCTATGGGACTTCTGCTTTGGGATAATGTTCCACTTCTTGTCCTAGGTGGTGGATACACACAAACGTAATACATATATTATTAAAAACTGCATGACATAAAAAAAGAAATTAAATGAAAATTAAAATCATCATTTACCTAGTTCCATTGTACTCATTACCATAAATGCTTAAGGGTAAAATAATTGCATGTTTTTTTCCCCCAAAAATTTCTATTTCCATATTTATTTATAGATATCTATAAATATTCTAAAGTTATACTTTCATATTGTTTCAAGCTTGCTTTTTTTCTTCCCTGATATTTCCCACTTTAAATATATTGTTTTCTTACATTGTATTTCTTAATGATTGTATATTGTTACATTTTATGAATTTACCATAATTTATTTAAACAATTTCCTATTTTTGGACATGTGGATTGCTTCTATCTTTCAACCACAGCTTCTAATTCATCTACTGAAGTCTGCTAACTTAACCGGCTCCATATGCAGCTACAGAGGCTTTGGAGACTTTGAGGACTGTATTAGTACCTGATTTCAAATATAGTTCATTGATGATTCATACTAAATAATGCAAATCGAGGATGGTTAAGTCTGGAGAGTTTAAAAATAACTCACAACCACAACAATCTCTCTGAGAACAAAATTTATCCGGGAAGAAATTCCTGATAGAATGAATATATATGTTTTATTCCTGAGAAGATGATGATAGATGCCTATGACAAGTGTGATGACTTGACAAAACATTCTTCATAGTTTCATCTATCAATTACTTTGGCACTTGGAATATCCCTGTTCCCAAAAAAGCAAGAGCAAGACAGGTCATCAGAGGAAGATGGAATATGGTTTCATATTTTTTGAGTAAGCAAGACCCTTGCACTCTATCTTGACATGTGACAGAAGAAAGGGGGACAATATGGTTTTATGGAAGGATTGGCAAGCTTCTAGGAGACATGCTAGATTCTATTGACTATGGAAAGTCAACTTTGTACTAGTGACCAGGAAATTCTGTGAATATAGACAGCTTTTATTCATTTTAATAAATTTAAAGAAATAAATGCTCCCCAAAGTAACAAAGTTAGACTCATTTAGTTTCTCTACACATTGCTCTTCTACCCCTTTTATTTGAACCTATAATTAGAACTATATTTGTTAAATGTATATCCCAGGAACTTGCATATTTGATCTGTTCATGTGCTGGTTGAGCCTCGAATCTCAGCAGAGTTGCAACACTTACACTCCAGTTCATGGATTTACCCAGGACAACTAACGAGGAGATGGTGATGGACAATGCTCATTCCAAGGAACAGAGAGTGTCTGCAACCGCAAGCCAAGATTGGTCCATCTATTTGCCCCATAAGAGCTAAGCCCCCTCTCAATTAGAAATAGTATGCATCAGCATCCCCAAATCCTCAAGATTGGGGAATGAACAGTTCACTAAAATAGACTTATTATTATTCTATTATGTACTTATTATTATTCTAGCAATGGAAGAACTTTTATCATTGATAAAAAGGCAGTGGCCACCAGAGGTTCTGAGGGGAGGGAGAGGGAAGAATAGGTGTAACGTGGGGGCATTTTGGGGACATTGGAACTTTCCTGCATGACATTGCAATGACAAACACAGGTCATTATACATTTTGTCATAACCTGTAAAATTGTGTGAGGGCAGAGTGTAAACTATAATGTAAACTATAGTACACAGTTAGTAGCACTGCTTCAGTGTGTGTTCATCAATTGTAACAAATGTACCACACTAATGAAAGATGTTGTTAATGTGTGAAAATGTGGAAAGGGGAGGGGGTGGGGCATATAGGAATGCCCTATATTTTTATGTAACATTTATGTAATCTAAAGCTTCTTTAAAATTAAAAAAAAATTAAAATGTAAAGAACGAGAGTCAAGCTTCTTGCTATTCAAGCAAGAACATGGTATATAAGGTAAGCAAAGAAATCAACACCTGAAATTCTTCTCACTATAATGTCCACGGATTTTCTTTCATTTAATCCTATCAAGATTAGATACAATAACAGGGTCGTTAATACAGGTCCAAAATGCTTTAGCCAAAATACTTAGTGGAAGAGACATTATAGAGATTCAGAATCCCTCAGATTTTAAAAAGTGATATGTTGCATAAACTTTGGATTATATAATATCCCTAATAGCATCTACTGGGGTATGACTATCCCATAATCAAACCCCTTTATATTGTAGAAGGAAAATAAACTCTACAAAGAATCTCACATTGTTTATTTCAGTTTTGCCAACAGATGCATTTGTTGCAAAATTTTATAGAAAAATTTAATTTCTAGAACTTTTTGGATTTTGGAATTATATATAAAGCATTATAGATCAGTGTTTTATGACACACAACATACTACATCATAGTAGAATGTAAGACAATTTCTACATACTGAACCATGAGTATTAGATATAAGAGTTACAGAAACTTCAAATATTATCAAATTGTCAAAAATATTTAGGAACCATTCTAAGTATTGTACAGGTTACGTTACATATTATCAGATATATGCATCTGCATGCTATTAAGTCAAAAGTGGCCATGCTTTTGATTTAATGGCAATATTTTTAAGATATCTTTCACTGTACAGAACATTTTAGTTCTGCCTTTTCAAAAATGAAGAAAAAATGTCAAGCTATCATGTATACTTTTACTTGTTTTCCATGCTCAATTTCTGGCAAGTCAGAACATATTCGTGGGTGCAAACAACACAGTAGTGAACCAATATGCAAAAAAGTATATTCCTTATCATCAAGATCAGCATCCTTAAATAGCGGTCTAGGGGAGTTGGTGCCCTGCATCCTATGCCAGGTGCTATCTTTTTCTACTAAAATTGTAACAGAAGACCCAAATAATTTACAAATTGAGCTTTCCTAGGATAACATTTGATACATAAAATATAGGAGCATCAGTTTTGGTCTCAAATTCCTTAAGTCATACCATAGAAAATTTTTTGGAAGGATACAACCACAATATTAATATAGTAAAAAGGATAGCTGCTAATTATTATTTTGCATTTCTTATGAAGTAAGCATTATTCTTGATGCTTAAATCATGCTTTTGATTTAATCCTTTCAATATCTTTATGTAGAAAATGATTAGTATCTGTATATTACATACAAAAAAGCTTGTCTAGAAAATCAAAGGTCCTTATCCAAGGTCATACAGATCAAAAGGATAGATGTGAATTTGAAATAGGTTGGGCTTTGGACTTTTACGCTCTTCTGACTCTTTCTTATGGTCTATTTAACCTTGGGTGTTCTTCAGTATCACCAACAGAGTATCACCAAAACACAGGCATGGTTGTTCTAATGCTCAATTTATCTCAATTACCAGCTTAACATGACACTTCATAACAAGGCTAAGAGAAAATCCAAATTTTTCCTATAGTCTCTTTTGAGTTTTATTTAAACCAACCAATGGAATAAACCTGAAGAGAGGTAACTACCAGATATATTCAAAGTGATCATTGAAACATAAACTTACTTTTTAAAAACAACAAAACAGCAGGGAGTTGAGAGAGTTGGCTATTCACTGAGTAAGTTAGGACTTCCAAATTATCAAAATAGTAAATAAAAAGTGAGAAATAAGTAGTCTTGGCAGAGATAAATTGAAACACACTCAAGATAGAAATAAACAAATGTAAGACAAGAGGTCAAGAAGTAGTAGACACTGTGGGTTTCTAAAATATGCTCTTCTTCTGTTAACTAATGTGTATGATATTTTAGGGAGCGAATAAACAGTAACTTCCCAAAATTGTAGTTAAGAAAACTGTGAGATTCTGTGAAATCATATCATTTGTTCAAGCCTCCAGCTTAAGTCTGTTGATATGCCAGAATCTTTAGGCAAATACCACATGTTTATGCAGTGACTAAGTTCATCCTCTGTATGAATAGATAAAATGGATTGAATTTTTACAGAGTTTGAAATAATTTCATATGGGAAAACATTCATTTTCAATGTATTAGATGGCTACTTCTGATAGAATTGAATATATCTTTAAAACATTTGTGTCACTGAACTCTCATTCACTGTGGAGGAAAAATGAATATTAGGTGGCAAAGAGTAAAGTGACTTGAATAGCAAGCTCCCAATTAGTGGTAGACCTAAGAACACACATCTTCTTACTCTCAGCCCAGACACCAGCCCAGTTATTTTTATTTGGAGGGTACGTCTTAATTCTTGTTAGCTGAGTTATCAGGTCTTCATCTTGTATCCTTCACAAATATAACTGAATCCCATTTTTAGTGGAAAAATGCAGAGTAATGTAACCTTTTACTTATTTTTTAATATTTAATATTGAATATTTAAATTTAAAATTAAAATATTTTCTAAAAATCTAAGTACAAATCTCAACAGTTTAATAAATTTTGTTAATTTCAAGGAAATTTTCCAATTATCTTTGGTGACATGGTGACATCATTAAAAATATCTCAAAAACATTATTTTTTAAATGTATCTGAAGCCAAAAAGCAAGCAAGCAAGGAAACTATCAGCACAGATCTTTGCTAATGATTTGATAATTCCTTAATTATATGAATATTCTACAGTAAGAATAAAAATTATTTAGGTTTATAAGGAGTGTGAAGTACATTGATAAATAAATAATAGATAATAGATAGCATAGAAAAGAACATGCCAAGAGTTTAAGGATGATTCAGTTGATTAAAAATATTCATATTTACAGTGATCACCCCATGTGCCACACATGGCACTGGATGTGAAGATGAGGCTGCTACCTTTCACCTGTCCTCTGGAGGTACTCCAAATCCAGTAGGGATATTTATCAAATGCCTACTGTGTGCTAGTGTACAGGGAAGATTCTTTATATTGCATTTCCCTAAAAAGACAAATGTGGAGACAGCTGTACTTTGATCACCGAGTTTGCCAAGACCTGAGACTACAGGAGTACAATAAATGGGAGTTCTCAGAAAGCCTCTGAGTATGCATCAAGCTGGTTGTCCCTTGTGGTAGGAGCAGAGAGTGTGTTGATAAGCAAATCCATGTCAGGAAGAGTTCTTCAGAGACAAAGAAATAGGCAGGATTTGAGGAATGAGTTGGTAATCAGTGGTGGTGCAGGCAAGAGGTCAGATTCAAAAGGAACAAATTGTTATCTTATTTCCAAAGAAACCAACAGGGTCCTAGGTGCAGGGATCCAGGAAAAAGAAAAGCAAGATTTTTTACTATTAAATAGAAAACTGTGTATATTTGATTCTTAGGCATTTTTTGTTGGCTGTTATCCACAATTTTCAATATTTCCATTGGGTGTGCACAGACCTGAGGACATAGGAACAGTCCAGAAGAAAGCAAAGGTGGAACATGAGCATGACTGCAATCTCAGTTTTGGGGAAATGAAAGCAAAGCTCAATTACCTCATGCTGTGTATACAGAAAGAATAAAATCTGAAGTCAGAAACGTACTGTTTTACTAATTTTTCTTTTGAGTGTTACCACAAATGGGAAACACTAAAGGGAATAGCTTGAGTTCTGTAGTAAATCAGGTCCAGTTCCAGACTGGACTGAGCCACTTAGGCGCATTAGGATTTATGAAATTATGTAACTTCTTTGAGGCCCAATTTCTTCTTTGGAAAGTTTAGGTAATAATAGTGCTTACTTATTAGATTGCGATGGAGGTGGATGGGGAGATACATATAAAATGCCGAATAACATGAAAATGGTAGTTAAGACTTAATATGATTTAGCTATTATTGAAATTACCATCCATCAGTTCTTCATACTGTTTACAAATCTGGGTTGGATTTTCTGGGATGACAAGACTCCAGAGCCACAGAATAAACCAACAAGCAATTGTTAATAAGTTGGTAAAGATAATGACATTTTCAAAACAGTGCTTTAGAATTATCCCCCTTGGAAACAACCTAAAATATAACTCATGGCCCTGTTTACATCTATACATTTATTAAGGAAGCTGCATAGCATAACAGAAAGAGCACTGGCCTTGGCAGCTGACATACCTGACTTGGAATCCTAATCTCCTACTACTTTATTGCCTTTGATTTGATTTCTTAGATCTTCAGTTTCTTCCTCTGCAAAATGACAATTATAATAATCTCTACTTTATAGAGTCATTGAGAGAATTATACTAGATTAATTAAATCAGTATTTTTTAAACACTTAGAAAATTGCCTGGCAAATAGTAAACATTATGTAGGTGGTTGCCAAGTAAATTATGCCTACCATTATGCTTACATAGTTTTTACTCAATAGAGATGCTAAGAATGGGAGTGAAAGCAAGAATCAGAGAGAACATACATGCTCAAATATGGAGAAACCTAAACAAAGTGGATCACAATTCAGGAATAGGACACCAAAGGACAATCAATAAAACCAAGACAGTGAGATGTCTATCCGTCTTGTTCAAGGTGATAGAGATGGCAGTTTTGGAATTGCCCTGTTAAAATTACCTAGTTTGAGGGAAAAAGGTTTTATGTTGGATATGTGGGAGTACTGTATATTGTATATATGAATTACTGTGATCTAAAACTTTTGTAAAGACAAGCTTAATAATTAGGAAAAAGAAAAAGAAAAAGAACGGACGTAGACACTGAGGAAAAGATAGAAGAAGTTGCCTTGCCAATTTGTATACAGGGCAACACTTATTGCAGTGATGGAAGGCAAAACATCAAAAACAAAGCTTTTGCATTTTTTAATTTTTTGATTCCTCAATATATTTTTACCTTAATTTTTCTAAATTAATATGTAATCTATATCTAACCTTTAAACTCATCACTATATTCCATTTTACTATTATTGGAACCTGGCAATATATTGGGCTTCATTTTTTAAGAAGTTTTAGATCACAGAGAGGTTCAACAATGGCAGGGGAGGAATACTGGTGTGGGATGTTATTGACAGGGGACACATGGTTGGCAGGGAATTCTCCAGGGCATATACCCAGGGTACATAAAAATGTTTGGATATTTTCATAGTGGTTACAATTAAAAAACAACAACTGAGGGAGTGCGGAGTTCCTAGCCAGGGGAGCTCTATCACATTCCCTAAAGGAGCAGCAACAATCCCCCAAGTGCAAGGGCAAAGACCAAAAAAGAAGGAAGGTCCAACAATGAGCCCTTGATGCTAATGATTATGCTTGTGAGCCTGTGCACCTGAAATAAGAACTAGGTACAGAGCTGCAGGGTGCCTAAGAGTTACCTCCTGAGAGCCTCCATGTTGCTTAAATGTGGCCAGTCTCAAAACCAAACTCAGCTTGTAAACGTGTTGCCTTCCCCGCAGAATGGGACATGACTCCTGGAGATGAGCCTTCCTGCCACTGAGGGATTACTACCAAGTACCAGCTGATGATGTAACTAGAAAATGACCTTGAATAAAAGGGTCAACTCAGACCAACAGAATATCTCAGTCTACATATAATACCAGAGTTAAAAGTGGTTTTTGACCTGAAAAAAAGAGGGAAATGGAAAGCACAAATGCATTTATATGGCTATGAGTCTCCAAAAAGAGCCGGGAAGTTATCAAATGGGTTGCCCTTATGCACACCTCAGCAGAGTCCCAGAGACAGATAAAGTAGATACAACCTCAGGTATTGGTTCTTCTGAGGGCTACAGAGACCCACAGGTTCTATGGTCGTGGCAGATGGAGTTCAGTGCCATGTCAGTTGGCCCTACTTTGGAGTTTGTGGTTCTGTGTGATGGAGCTGGACTCAGATGTGATCTTTGTTCACAAGCCTCTCCTGTTACTTTTACCAGATCTGTAGTTGGCACTGGGGTTTAGTGCATACCTAGGGGACCTGAATCTCTGGACTGACCATGTGATAGCCAGGCGCTGAGCCTCAACAGACTTGCAATTCCTACACTCTGGTTTATTGGACTTACCCCATTCAACTAACATGGAAATGAAGAAGGTCAACCACCACACCAGGGAGCCAAGAGTGCCTACAACTGAAAGCAGGAGAATTGCATCCAGCATCCATGTAAAATTTAAGCCCCCACTTGATATAGATGTGGAATGGACACAATCTTTGTAAGGTCCACAGGATGCAGGAATAGTGTATGGATTAGAGTGGACTTACTGATATTCTACTCATGAACTATTGTGATTAGTAATCAAAGAAAATGTGGCATTGGTGTGGAGAAAGTGGCCATGGTGTCTGCTGGGGGTAGGGAATGGAGGAAGAGATGTATGTGGGGGCATTTTCAGGACTTGGAGTTGTCGTGGAGGGTGCTGCGGAGACAGTTACTGGACATTGTATGTCCTCTCATGGCCTACTGGGTGGACTGTGGGAGAGTGTGGGCTATGGTGTGGACCATTGACCATGAGGCACAGCGGTGCTCAGAGATGTATTCACCAAGTGTGATGAATGTCTCATGATGATGGAGGAGGTTGTTGTTATGGGGGGAGAAGTAGGGTGAAAGGGGTGGGAGTTATATGGGGACCTCATATTTTTTTAATGTAACATTAAAAAAATAAATAAAGACCAAAAAAATTACCTAATTTGGAGATCATGCTATTACCTTCAACTTTGCTAGAGGGACAAAATTGGATAACAATAATTCACTTTATTAGACTCAGACAGGTGATATGAATACAATATCCAAAAACATCTGTGCAGGGTCACAGAATCCACCATATCCTCCACAGAGAAATGATTTGGAATACAGATACTAGAAGAATAACAAAAATTGGATTTGGACAAACAACTACTTCTAATAAAACTGTGTATCTAGCTTGCATAGGTAAAAATATTATTTTAGGGCTATGCTTACCTTTAATTTTAGTTAAGTTTATGATTCTACAAGTAATTTGAAAGTTCAGGTAATAAACATTGGAAAATGTTAGCATTTTTTCCTCCCTACTTACCTTCGTAGCTGTGTTAGTCAGTCAAAGGGGTGCTGATATAAAATACCAGAAATCAGGTGTATTTATAGAGGGCATTTATTTGGGGTAGAAGCTCACAGTTACCAAGCCATAAATCATAAGTTTACTCCCTCACCAAAGTCTATTGCATGTGTTGGAGTAAGATGGCTGCCAATGTCTACAAGGGTTCAGTCTTCCTGGGTTCCTCTCTTCCTGGTGCTTATTTCTCTCTAGGCTCAGCTGTTCTGCTATCTTCACAAGGCCAGCTGTCAGGTGAACAGCTCTTTCTGGGGCCTCTGCCAGGCTAATTGAGCCTTTTCTCTGTTCCTCTGTGTGCTTACTTCCCAGGTTCCAGCTCAAAAACTTCCAACTCTGTCCTTTGCCCTGTCTTCCTCTGTGACTCCCCACCCCATTGATGTCCCAATCAAAGTCTTATTCATAATTTAATCAATTAAAAGTGATACCTCTGACAGACCAGTATGCAAACATAATCCAAATATTATTTTTGGAATTCATAAACAATGCAAATCTGCTACAATGAACTAATTTAAATTCAAGATTTATTGAGGCATGCAAGAGGAGTCATTACTTTGCACACAGGACTAGAAAATGGAATGGCAGTATCCCTGTTATATGAGAAAATGAAATAGATTCAAGTTGCTTTGCATTTAAAAGTAGCAATGAACTAAATATCTCACAGACTCATACAGAGATGTTTCTGTGAAAAAGAAGACACTGTGGGGAATATTTTTATCTTTCCCATGTCTGTTTCAACCAAGTCAGTCTCTTTTTCTTTCCCTCCTCCTTCCTTCTCTTTTTTTTTTTTTTTTAATTCCTACAACAATTTCTAACAGGACCTGTTGACTTTGCAATCCTTTCCTGACAGCAGGTGTTTGGAGAGGTTCACTATCTTAGACTTAATAATTCATGGTGCTTTATACTTTTAAAGTGAATTTATGAGTAGCTATATGAGAGGAAATACATAATTATTGTCACTGGAATTTAACAGAGATATTATCTATTCAAAAGCCTTTCAATACTGAATATAAAATCAAATTTTAAAGTCAAACAACTTGTATCCATATCTACCAAGGTTTATTAGAGAAAAACAAAATAACTAGTTTACCAATCTGCTCCTTAGTCTATATTTCCAGCAAATTGAAAAAAGGAAAACCAAGACGAGAGGAAATAACAAATCGTGTTCTCTCTGATTTTCTGGGTCATGGGGGAGTATGTGCACACTCACAGGACACTGCATTTGTCAGCTTTGTAAACCAATGGAAGCCTTGTCCAGTATCAAAATATGTATTCAGCATATTTTATGCTCTCCATCAATATTTTGCCAAACCTCTTTTCATGCTGTTCACTGTCTTTGAGTGATTTAAGTAAGTATTCAGCAATATTCATCAATTAATATAGTTGCTTTTCTTTACAAAATTGCCACTGTTAAGCCAGCATAAGGGAGGTAAATGTCAATTTTAACTGTTGGACTTAATTGGTTTTGGACTATTCTTATTCTCTTGTTCAAATTTCCTTATAGTTAAAAGTATACATATTTGGGACAATGTATTGCAACAAACAATTTCATGATCTGCTCCTTGGAAACAGAATGGAACTCATATACAAATCTCACCCCAATCTTAAATTCATTTGCACAATATTGAAATCAGGAAAGGTAGGATAGGCAAACCAAGTTACAGGCCACTCTGTAATTTGTATTCTAATATTGCTCCCTTCTATGTAAAAATCCCTAAATTTTAACATATTTAATATCCATTTTTGAAAAATGTGGAAGGCAAAGTCATGTTCTCTAAAAACCCCTCCCAAAAACTGAATGAAAAATACACTAATTTTCTCACAGGAAGTACCCAGGATTGTGTCATATAAGAGGTCTGCTTATGGACTACCATACATAGTAACAATCTTCATCATTTTCTTACATTTGGTGCACATCACCACTTGAAAATTTTCTATTATTCATCAACAATTATATAAGGTATAATTTATTGTACTTCACCACAAAGATTCAATTACTCATTGAAACATGTCACCATATATATATAGACAGATAGATACACATATATAGACATACATACACATGTAAGCAGACACCCGTGTATATGTACACATACACACCTATGTGCCTTCTTTGCTTTCTCTGTGTTCCCACTCCTAATGCATTAGTTTTGGCTTTCAGTACCTTTCTTTTAGAATATAAATTCCCACATGACTGCTGGCCTCCAAGCTTTCTCTACCCAATCTATCTTGTATACTGCTACCAAAGGTAGCTTTGGTGGGTTGAAATACGTATCCCCACAAATCCATATTCTGAATCTCAATCCATATTACTGGAGACCTCATAAAGAGAAACCAGAAGTCAGTGGGTCCCAGAAGAGCAAGAAGAGAGGAGAGGACATCACTGCATGTTGGGCAGCAGAGATGCAAGCCAAGGAGCCCAAGGGACGGCAGCAAGCCAGCACCAGACCGCTAGTCTTCAGGGTGGAAGCCTGTGCGGCCGATACCTTGATTTGGACTTCTAGCCTCAAAACTGTGAGCCAATACATTCCCGTTATTTAAGACAAAATCACTTTGTGGTATGCGACAGAAGCTCAGGCAAACCAAGACAGAAACTTTCTAGAATTCTTTGGTTGTAAGATAAATCCCTAACTCCCTAACAGATAAGGCAAACAAGATCCTCCATAACCGGCCTCCTATCTCCCTGTTCAGCAACTCCTGCTTTCCCTTTCCTATCCATGCACAGTTTTGCCCCAACTGCAGCAAACTGCTGACCATTTCCCATAAAAGCCCTATTCTCCTAAACCTGCAAGGTTTACTTGAGATTGTCTTCCTCCTAGCAGGCTTTTTCCCATGAGAACTCTTACCTGGTCCTCCTTTCCCAGCTTATATATCTCCTTCTCAAGTGATATGTAAAATTACTAATATTCTAATATGTATATTAGAAATCTGGGTTTTCTTTATGACACCCCAGGTACAGTAAGTTGCCCCCTAAGAAGTCATATGTATGTTTCAGTTTTATAGCTTGTTTCATGTTTTATTGGGACTAAATATGTATTTGAGACTCCATGCATAAATATTGATTTTTGGCAGAGACAGATTAGATACTATAACTCTTGAATCTAATTCTCCTAAACATAAAGGCATTGACACTTAGCTTCCAGACTGGGTACACAATATCTATTGTACACAGAATTTTAAAAATGCCATTCTTTACCCACTTTCGCATTTATATATTCTAACATTGAAAAGAGCAACTTTACCTTTCTTTCCAATTTTGAATGCATTTGGTCTTCAGTGATTTCACTGGCAAGGATTTGGTAAAAGATCAGATTGAAAATGAAGCTTCACAAGGAATGCAGTTTCATAATCTTTCTAAATCCTTAATAAGACTATATGACCTTAGGGTCATAAACAAACATTATCAGGGTTTATTCTTGAATGTCCTTGGTGGGGGCTGGTTATCCCAAGTTTGTGGGGGGAGTTAAGTGGTTCTGTTAAATTTCCCTTTGCATAGTCCCTGACACTGCAAGGAAAACCTGTAGGTTCCTATTAAATTTTATTTCAAGATAATGAATATATAAGGAAGCACTGTGGCAAACAAGATTTGCAATCATCTCATGTTTTCATCCTAAGTAACAGAGCTTTCTGAGCAGCACAACTAAATTGCTGCTTGATTGGGACACTAGCAACAATGCTTTCCAGCTTTCTTTTAGGGGTCAATTTTCAAATCATAAAAATGAGGATAGATCAACTTGCACTGCAGCTTAATTTTTTAAAGTCCCGTTACTATAATAATTATTGTTTAGATGGCTATGGTTTGTGTAGCTCCTTGATCCTCAGAATTTGGTCCATGTTTTAGGAGCTTTATCAGCATCACCTGCAAACTCACTGGAAATGCAGCGTTCCAGACCTCGCTTATATCTATTCTGTCAGGGTCCGCATTTTAACAGGATTCCTAGTTGATACAAATGAACTGATCTAAGTCTTCCCATGCAATATTTTCTGGGGTTTCTACTAGTTTGAAACTACCTAAGACCACAAGACTTAAGATGTAAAGCAAAAAATATTAAAATATTCAGTCATATCACACTGGGAGGAAGAGTGCTTGCTGCCTAATTCTGGAGTATTCGTGACCACTAAATCAAAATTACCTTAGGAGCCCCCTCCTATGACTTGAGTAATTTTACCTCTCCTGTCTTTGGATCCTACTTTGCATTTTAGTATTGGCTTATAAGCCTCACTTGCTAAACAGAGCTTTGAAATACTTGAACTTATGAAAACTTCTCAGGGCTTGGAAAACAGGAGGCTGCCTAATGCTCAAAGTTTATAATTATTCAATATCATAGATCCCTAATTTATTTGAATACTAAGTATTAGTTTGTTATTCTAGGATATTTATTTAGTTATTGCATATCATATTTAGTACATTTTGTAATTTATATATAGTATGGTAAGTGCTCATAAATATTTACTAAAATTTATTATTAATATTTTCAGTTTTACTAATTTCATGCAGTCTTATATTAAGAAAATATTTATTAGTTTTCTACTCTATATATGCTTGGGAATCAACAGTGAATAAGTCACTCAATCCCCCTTTTTAATGGACCTTACATTTTAGTGGGGGAAAAAGAAAAACTAATTTTAAAAACTATATAGTTAATAACATGGAAATATTTTCTCTGGAGAAAAATAAAGCAGGAAGGGTGGTAGGGGGTGCTGGGATAGTGGAGAAGGGTAGAGGGTGAATGTTGTCCCATTGGACTCTATAGGGACTCAAATGGAGGCATGAGGATTGACCTTATATGCTTAGGCTTTTCCAATGATTGATAGAAATATGGATAAAGAACATAAAGTGATTAATCCTATTAATCTTAGGCAGATAATGGTGGTCAACCTGTAACTATGGGACATTACGAGAGAGGTTGGGGTCTTGCCAGGATGACAAAGTTCCCAGTGGCCTGGTTTCTCTCTTGGCGAGGGGAACTGAGAGACTTGAAATGGGTTGACTTACGTGGAGCATGCAGAGTTCATGGGTCCCTTCTGAAATCATATTTCTAAAAGTGCTTTCTTGCCAAAATTTCATTTGATCCTCACTTAAAAACACATAGGTTGAACAATATTTCCTATATTCATGTTGAAGGAACAAACCAAAGACCGGAGATTAGCTAACTTACCTCTAGTTGGTGATCTAGGTTTGCTAACACCAAGGCACACATTGGACCATACTGTGTACACTGAAATGAAATCTAGTTCACCCATAGAGAATGTGGTTCCAAACTTACCATTAGTTCACATCAATAAAGCACACTCAATGGGAGAAACAGAGAGACATCATTTCCACTGCTGTAGTCCATGAGCCAAAATTTTTCCAGGACTGCCCCCTAGGTTCTGAATGGCCATTGGTTAGAAAAGTATAATGATTCACCATTCCTGAGTTTATTGTATCTGAATCAAAACCCATTTGTGTAGGCAGGAATGTAAGGCAAAGGGGCAATGATGAATTAAATCAGAAATCATTTTCAGGAGGTAAGTTTGTTATCTTGAGTCTCCAGAGTGACACACTCCATATGCATTCATTCACATCCTCACTCCAGAAACAAGCATGCCTTCCTCCCAGCTGTTGACCTTCAAGGCAGTCAGGCCATTTGAGATGCTAAGCTGCAGTGACCAATAGGCTGCACAGTGTCGCAAAGGAGGCAGCTTGCCTCAATATGTCTAAATAAAGTCCTCGTCTCTGGGAACACCAGCTTCACTGTGTGAGCTAGGAGTCACTGTCTTCTTGCAGCTTTGTTCATATAGCAAACATTTAAAATGGCTCTGAATAATGAAAGAGTCAGAAAATTCCTGAAACTGGGCATATACCTGATAGCAAATCTTACCTTTTTATATTCTCCAAATAAAGTGTTCTAACTCTGCCCTCTTTAATTCGGCATTGTGATGACTCTTCTCACCATTATCTTGTGTTCTGGCTCTGATCCTACAGAAAGGATGGTTGCCTGCCTGCCTTGCCTGCAAATAGTTAGACTTCAAATATAATGAGGACTGTCAGTACCTGGCATTGCCAAAGAGCAGCCAATTAACTGGTGCTCCAGCTCCAGTCCTACTGAAATCATCCTCAGTCCACAAGCCATGTGGTTATCAGTCCCTTGAGTCCTTAAATAATATTCTGCGATTATTATGCAAGTTCCCAGTTAAATTTAAATGCAAGTTTAACCCCCTTAATTGTTCCCATTGCCTGCATTTATAGTCTGATCCATCAATAATCTCTTGTAGCAGAACTTTTGTTTCATTGGAAGATACTTGGGGGAGCCAGAGAGGGAAAAAAAAGTTGGCCTGTCTAAATTGTATTTTAAGAAATGTATAGTGGTATAATTGAAAGCAAACACTATTTTAAAAGAAATAAAAAATGAATGCAAGAAATAGTTTGATTTCTGCAAGGCCTTTCAGAATAAAAATATCATCTTTCTATGTCTATCTATCTATCTATCATCAATGTATATCAAGGGATTGGAAAAGAAAGAAAATAAACTAATATGTCTGAAGAATGCTAAACACCAGGCATTTTATTTGCAACCATATTACACATTAACTCAGAAATTCCATGTAGTGGGAATTACCCATCCTCATAGAGGCTTTTGGGAGGAAGTTGCCTATGGTTACTTGTCTGAAAAATGTCATACTCTTATTTGAATGTAAGACTTTCTGATTCAAACACCTGTTTCTTTTCCTCTCTATGATGCTCCTGCAGGTCCAGGAATTTAGTTTAATCTAAACTTCAGTAGGGACTTGTCTTATTTTTCACCAAACAGTCCCTCCAATCAGAGGTGACCATATCTTATAATTCATTGTTCAGGCTTTTATAGGACTAATGGATCAGAACAGCACAGGACTGACTGTGATCAAGATGGCATCCAGACCACATGACATCATTGGTCCCATATATTCCTTCCCCTTGGTTTCTAGGTTTCTGAGGCTATCTTGCTTCCCATGGTTTTAGAGAGCATAAGATGATTTATATTGCCGTGTCCTTTGTTCTACATCCTCACATCTTATACATAATAGAATGCATATAAAGATTAATTGGATTACCTCAATTATTTCAGAGATAAATTTCATTGTGGTGAATTACAAGCTGATTGGATCATATACCTGAAATTAAAAACAGGCCTCCAGATCTTGGAATTTCAATTCTTCTTATTCAACCTCTAGCATTGCAATGAATTCCACAACTTTTTTCAGAGTTAAAAATTTGAAGATTTATACTGCCCTATTCCACAAGGATGAAAATTAAACAAATGAACAAATTGTCTTGGTTAATTACAGTTATTATCAATAAAAATAAGGCTGAAATTAGAGTTTGAGAGACCATTTTCTATTTTGGAGAGTGATTGGGAAAGGATAGTAGCACAATCTAGCCATGAATACATTTTATTAAAGGCAAAATAATATCTCTACAAATTAAATCAGATGTTATAAGATTCATAATATGAAAGACACAGGACAGATTTATAACCCATTATTTACCTAAAAGATAAATGAGACCCAGGCTACTTATGTGACTGGAGAGAGTTTTAAAAAGAGGTAACTTCTAGCCCGTGGTTCCTGAATTCCTCTTCAACATCTCTTAAAACGTTGACTGTTTCCCTTTCCTCTTCCTCCATTTTTGAAACCCACCGATATAAGAAAAGGCAAATTTCACTTTTGCTTTTATTTCTTACCATAGCAGATCTAAAAATAGACTGAGGTGACAAGGTGACTTAGAGTTGATTTGCTCAACTAGGATATGTGCCTTGATTTTCAATGAATTGTGAAGATATCCTGCAGTTACACACCTGCAGGCAATCAGCTCCAGGCCTTCCCTGCTCCACTTGAGGGCACAGCTCTGGCACGCATGCTCATCCTTTGTGGTGAACAGTGGAGAGAGCGCCTCAGCAGGAAGAATGACCATCTCAAGAGGGGCTGGGAGAGCCTTGGCGCTCAACTTTGCCCCATCAAAAATAAGGCATTTTCATCAGGACAGACAAGCTACTGCGCACTTGTCCTCCTGATCCTTTGACATCTGGCTCAGAGTGCTACTATCTAGCTGAAACGACAAAGTTAATTCCCAAATTTTTAATCCTGCTTTAACACAAAGAGCTCTTCTGCTGAAACACTGCCTGATGTAACCTTTATATTGGAGGATGCTCTTTAAAATATTTTCACCCTTTGAAGTCATTAGGTTTTTCCACAAATGACTTCATTACTTCTGCTTAAGGTAGAGGGGAAAAAAGATGGGTTTCTGATATCTTAGCTGAATATATTAAATGAAGTGATTCCAAAAGACAATGGCTTATTTTTTTTTTTACCCCTGTGGTTCCCAATTTTGTCTGGTTATTTTTATCATACAATGCTGATCTATCAGGTTTTAAAAGGTAGGAAAATGTTAGAAAGCACAGTCTCTTCCATGATCTGAACCTAGTATTATCTTGTATTTTCCCTTTCCAAGATAAAAAAAAATCATAATTAAAGAATGGATATATGATCAACGCAGAAAACAAATAGAAAAATGTACAAAGAGGAAATAATTTATAAATACACCTAACAGATAATGGCTTTGAATATCTTTGTAACTTTGGTGCGTGTGTGTCTTTGTGCATTGATCATTTTTCTACAAAAAGAAATAATCATGTACAAAACTCACTTTTCCTCATTAAAGACTTTCTAGTGATCACTTTTTCACATCTAAAAATATTATTTTATAGCATTTTTTAAAGCTGCAGGGTATTTCATTAAAATGCAATAATTTGTTTCAGCATTTCCTTGCTGTTGGATATTCAGATAGTTTTTTGTATTTCTCTATTATACAAAATATATCTTGAATATTATAGTTGTCTTTGCACAGCTCAGGATAAATTATGATGATCAGTAGGTCAAAGGGTATGCCGATTTTTACTTCCGAAAGCTTTATACCATCTTATGCTTATACTGAAAATGAACTCTTGTTCATTTGTTCATTCAACAACTATTTAATGGGGTCAAACTCTATGCCAGGCTTTATGCAGGGAACTGGGCCAAATATGTAAAGAAAATAAACATAGCCTCAGCTCTTTACTTAGAAATACAGTCTAACAGAGGAGACAGGTAATTAAGTGTGTGGTCTTCCATATAGCCATCAAATTCAGTCTTGGTGGAAGAGTTGGGGGTAGACCTATTATATTGTGATGAAAAGATACTAAGCGCCCCGCCCCAGAGATGTTGGATTCTATCTCAATTCTGCCACCAACTTAGTGAAATTTGAGGTGTTGATTTTTCTGAGAACCTAATCAAAGAAAAATGAAAGTATTTATTATTTTTCTTATTGCAAAAAATTTATTACAATAAATAACTAAATCAACAGGAATTTAAAGATTTTGTTAGCATTTACTACTTTAGACTCCTTAGGATGCCGCACATTAAGAAAAAATTCATATACTTGAGGAACATGCAGCTAGTGGTGAAGGTTTCAAAGTAAACATTTGCATTAAAGTTTGATGATACTTATGCTCTGGAAGCTGAGGGAGCACAGATGAGGGGTAACTAGCCCATACAGTCAAAGTAGGAAACCCTTTCTAGAAGAGCTGACACCTTGGCTGCATTGACTGGAAATAGCCTATTGGAGAGTAGTGGTACATGATGTTTCTAATCAAGACCCTGTTATAAGAAAGGCCATGCTTTCCTAGAACTGCAAATAAATCTCTATGGTTAGAGAAGGGGTGCAGGGTGTTTAATGAGGTTGGATAGCCTGGGAAGTTTTTTTATGACAAGTGAAGCAGTTTGGATTCTGAAGTCTATGAAAAATCTTCAAGATTTTTAGCTGACAAGTCATATGATCAGAAGGACAGAGGCAAAGGGACTTTCGAAAATGAAAATGAGTCTTAGACAGAGAATTTGGAAATTATGCTGACAATCCAGGAAAATAAAAACATGACTATAAAAGAATAAGAAAATTCTTGATACAAAAATGTTTTAAGAATTAGATTTAAACATAAGGCTTGCTTCTAAAATTTATATGCAAGTTCTAAGTTCTTATGGAATAAATAAGCAAGAATGCTAAGAAAATTAAAAAATAAATCACAATAATTTAGAAAGTATGGCACGAATGAATGAATATCATACAGATAAAAGAAACAGAAGAGAAAAACTAGAAATAACCCAAGAACATATGGAAATTTAGTATACCACAAAAGAAGTCTCTCAAATTAATAGAGTTAAGATAGACTTGTGAATAAATGATTTTAGGTCAACTGAGTTAGAAAATTTATATCTATATCTCATAAAATATATAAACTCCAAATTAATAAAATATTTACTTATAAAAACAGAACCATACACATGCTTGAAGAAAATGCAGGTGAATATATAACTTTCTGGTAGGAAAGACCTTTCTAAATGATAGCCCAAAACCTAGAAACCATAAAATTATAAATTAACTTCAATCAACTGTAAGTACATAAAAATAAAACCAACTTTTGCATGGCAAAAACTATCACTGCAAAAACAAAAGAAGAATTAATTCTTTGAAAAAAAATTTATGTCACAGAAGACTAATATCCTTACATTTTATATGTATGTATATAGAAATCAATAAGAAAAAAAACCAATAACATTAGATAAATGAACAATGTATAAACATAGATAGATTGCAGTAAAAGAGATTCAAGTGAACTTTAAAGAGATAAAATGTTGTTCAACTTTACTCCAAGTAAAAGAAATGCAAAATTCCCAAAGTATAATCATACATTTTGTTGATAGGACAATGAAGAAAATTGCTGGCAAGAATGTAACTGTGAAATGACTCCTATAGAGGGAAATTTGGCAATATCTCTTAAAGGAAAAAGTGCATTACTCTCTGATTCTACAAACCCACTGTATTACTCAGTCAAAAGGGTGTTGATGCAAAGTACCAGGAATCTGTTGACTTTTATAAAGGGCATTCATTTGGGGTAGAAGCTTACAGTAACAAAGCCATAAAGAGTAAGTTACTTTCCATACCACATGTTGGAGCAAGATGGCTGCCTGTCTCTGTGAGGGTTCAGCCTTCCTCTTCCTCCTAAGGCTCCGTGGTCCTAGTTCCTTCTGATCTCAGCTGTAGGCTGGCATAAGACTCATCTCTCCTCCTGGGGCTCATTTCTTTCTGGGCTCAGCTGCTCTGCTCTCTCCACATGGTCAGCTGTAAACTATCAAGCAAATGGCTTGGTTATCTCCCTGGGACCCCAGCATCAAAACTAAGCTCTTTCCCCTACTGTGTGATTTTCTATGAGTGTCTGCCCACTAAGGGGGTGGGGACTCAATGTCCTACTGACATGGCCAAATCAAAGCCCTGTTCTTAATCTAATCAAGTAAAAGTGAAACTCTGAATTTAATACAATCAAAGGGTATCACACCCAGAAGAATAGACCAGTTTACAAACATAATCAAAATTTCTTGGCAAGTGGACTTGGTCAGTGGATAGGGCATCTGCCTACCACATGGGAGGTCCATGGTTCAAACCCCGGACCTCCTTGACCTGTGTGGAGCTGGCCCATGCGCAGTGCTGATGCGCTCAAGGAGTGCTGTGCCACCCAGTGGTGTCTCCCACATAGGGGAGCCCCACACACAGTGAGTACACCCTGTAAGGAGAGCCACCCAGTGCGAAAGAAAGTGCAGCCTGCCCAAGAATGGTGCTGTACACATGGAAAGCTGACGCGGCAAGATGATGCAACAAAAAGAAACAGATTCCTGGTGCCACTGATAAAGATAGAAGTGGTCACAGAAGAACATGCAGTGAATGGACACAGAGAATAGACAACAACTGTGGGTGGGGGGGGGAGGAGAAATTAATAAAAAATAAATCTTTAAAAAAATTTCTTTTTGGAATTCATCAATATCAAAATGCCATACCCACCTTTAGGAATCTATGATGGATTGAATTGTACCCCTCAAGAAAGATATGTTGAAGTATAAAATGCCAGTGTATCAATAATGTAAATTTATATGGAAATAATAATTATAAGGATTATTATAGATAGCATTAGGCAAGTTAAAATGAGGTTATACCTGATTAGGGGGACTCAATCCAATATGACTAGTGTCCTTATAAGAAGAAGAAATTTGGATGTAGACAGAGATACATCGGGGAGACCACCACGTGCAAACTGAAGCAGAGAATGCCATGGATTGTAAGTAAGCTGTGGCCAGAAGCCAGGAAGAGGAATGGAACAGACTCTTCCCTATGGACATCAGGTGAAGCATGGCCCTCACAACTTGACTTTGGATTTCTAGTCTCCAACATAGTAAAACAATAAATTTCTGTTGTTTTAATAAGTACCAGTTTGTGGTACTTTTGTTATTGCAGTCCAAGCAAACTAAGACAGCTGTCCCTTAGATATACTTGAAAACATGCAAAATAGAAAATGCATAAATGTGGCATCTTTGTATTTTCTAAAGTTTGGAAGCAAATTACAATTAAGGTATTGTGATGGTTAGGCTAATGTGTCAACTTGGCCAGGTAATTCTGCCCAGTTGTTTGGTCAAGCAAACACTGGGCTAATTGTAATACAAGGACATTTATGGATTTTAGTCACCGGTGAGCTTACTGCATAGATAACTGATTACATCTACATCAATCAGAGACATTGCCGTCAGCTATGAGTGATGCTTTAGCCAATCAGTTGAATGCCTTTAAAGGAGAAGTGTTTTCAGCATTTGGAGAGAATTTCCCAGCTTGTCTTTGGAAAGTCAACGTCTCCTAAAAACTCACCAAGGACTTTGATCAGAGCGCCTGGTTTGCAGCCTGCCTGTGGAACCTGGATTTGTGCTTCCCCACAGTCACATAAGAGACTCATAAAATTTCATATTATTGACAGATATCTTCTGTTGATTCTGTTTCCCTGGAGAACCCTGACTAATATAGGTGTAACTACACATCAGAATATTTTGCAGCATTAAAAAAAATGAGGAAATTCTCTCTCTTCTGAGATTAAATGATCTCTAGAATATATTCTTAAAGGAAAAAGAAAGTTTCAGGACAGTATATACCAAAGGTAGAAAGAGAATATATATTAATAATTCTTAGAATTTGCATAAAGAAATACTAAGGAAACACACCAGAAACTAACAGAAATGATTATATATAGGGTGTGTGTAGATAGAACAAAAGAAAATTAGAAGAAGATTTTATATTGCTTTAATTTTTATGTGAATTATCTCTTCAAATTATAAAATAAAATAAAAAATAATAAATATGGTCTAAATAAAATTAATATTGCAGATACATATATAATATTAAAGAATAGAGAGATGACTGAAATATGTAATCTGTATTAAAAAACAGGAGGAAAGCATTTTTCATTACTATGATACCTTTGTTACAATTGACAAACAATATAATTATATTTATACTATTAATTGTAGTCCATAGTTTACATTAGAGTTTACTCTTTGTGTTGAATAATACTATAATGCTGTTTTTAAATTTTTATTCTGGTAACATATATACCACCTAAAATTTCCCATTTTTATCACTTTCAAATATTCATTTACTGGTTCTAATTATATTCACAATGTTATGCTGCTATCACCATCATCCATTTCCAAAACTTTTCGATCACCCCAAACAGAAAGTCTATACCAAAAAAGCATGATTTATTCTTGTAAAATTATTTAATTACATGAGAAAACTTATGGCGTTAATGTGTGGAATATAGGTTACCAGGAGATAGAATGAAGGTAGAGAATGGGGAGCTGATGCTTAATCTGTGCAGAATTTTCAGTAAAGTTGATTGTAAATGTTTGGAAATGGCTAGAGGTAATGGTAGCACATTACTGTGAGTGTAATTAACAGCACTGAATTGTGTGTGTAATTGAAAAGGGAAGTTTAGGGTCATGTATCTCACTAGAAGGAAAACTTAGAGAATGAAGCATGGGACAGGATGACATAGTAAACCTTGTTTTGGATGATTAATGTGGTTTTTGGTTAATAGTACAAATAAAAGAATGTTCTTCCATGAACTAGAACAAATATAAACCACTATTAAAATGTGTTAATAATAGGGTAGTATATGGTAAAAAAATGCACCTAATGCAAACTATGAACTATATAGTTGTAGCAGTTTGATATAATTGATGAATTCCAAAAAGAAATACTGGATTATGCTTGTAATCTGATCTGTACCTGGGCATGATTGAGTTATGACTAGGGTTTTTACTTTTTTGGCACAATAATAATGATTGTAATGATGAATACACAACTCTGTAATTATTCTAGAGCCATTAACTGTAAACTTTGGATGAATTGTATGGTGTGTGAATAAAACTGCTTTTAAAAAATCCAATTGGAAAAAATAAAACCTGATAGAAAGTTAAAAAAAAAAAATGTGCTGTGTCCTGACCAAAGTGTGAAGGCAGCAGGAGACTCCACTTCAAGAAATGGATCTGATAATCTAAGGAGACTTAGAGAGTAAAAGAGACAATTGCAGATGTCAACAAATGCCAAAAACTTTTAAAGGGTTTAGCATTTACAGTTTATCTCCACTGTATCATTTTCCTGAGGTGGCTGTAATAAATTACCTAAAACTTGAAAAAAGTTTTTGCCTAAGTAAATGTCTCATAATGGGAGATCGTGCATCTTGCTACTTGTCCCTTGGGTACAGTTAAATGGTAACACTAACTATATATAAAACAATGATAAAAAGAAACTAATGAGGATGCAAAGGGTAGGAAATTGAAAATATCTGTGTATCTTCAGCCTATCAGGAAATTGAAACCCATTTGTATATTATCAATATAATATAAATGGAAAGTGTCAGTAGCTACAGGGTTTATTAAAATCATTGTTTAATTCTCATTGTTGCTCTTGGAAGTTCATTTTGGTTCCTTTTAAAGCACTTGATGAAAATGGCAAAGCACCATATAGAAAACCAACCGAGGTTAAAATCAATAGCACCATCAGTCACTTGATACTCCTCAAGCCCAGTGTATTTTGCTAGAGCATTCAAAGTCATGCCTATGAGAAATAGTGCTCTAACCTTGGAAGTTAAAGCTCTTGAATACTAAAATGGATCTGACTACTTTAGAAGTCTTTCAAAAGCCTTCAAGATTCTTCTAGTAACAAAACTATTTACTTTTACAAAGCTTCAAATCTCAACTGAATAAAAATGACACACTTGGATAGAACCTATCAGGGAAATGCACAATCAATATGTAACAACCTAAGGATCACAGACAACCACAAAGCATCAGCCAATAAATCAGCCATATCTGTGGTCTTCTTGAAGGATATGTGACAGGCAATTAATAGAGAGATCCATTCTGCTTACTGTGACCTCAGATATTTGGTGGTGAAAGCAATGAATACTCAAAACAAGAATGTAGAAGAGATTAAACTCTTCCAATGAGCAAAAGATATTAGAGTAAGGAAGTCAGAAGTGAGAACATATCATTTAATATGTATTAAAATTATTCATTGAGCTTTCAGCACAAAAAGAACTAATTGTAGGATGGGATGAAAGCTACAATCCAATAGCAAGTTTGTCTTTCATTTGGCCTTAACATTTCTGCTTTTTTAAGCAACTTTTTTAAAATGGGTAGGAAAATTATAATAAAGACCTTGGGAAAATAACAATAATAATAAATCAGTAATTTAGAGCTTGAATTATCAGCAAGTACCTGACTAGCTGAGCAATTCTATAGAATAGCTGCAAGTTGCTCTCTTCCACAGTGATAGGGGGCTCTGATTAGCAATTTTGTCACAAATTTGTCAGTATCAATTTCTTACCCTAAGTTTTATTGTTGCTTGGGCCAAACAGCAAAATTTCTTGGAAAAACATAAATAAATTAGTAGTTTCTAATCACTACTTTCAGCATTTTCCTTTTCCTTTTTAAATGTTATTAGGCAGCTGAAAGATTTTGGCATCCAGTAATTATTTGAGGGTTTTAAAATGGCACTTTATAGTGACAGATGAAACTTTAATCACTTACAGTAAGAAGACTGAGAGTTCTTGGTGCACTGGATTTTTCTGAAGTTTAGTGTTTATAAAAAAATAAGAATTTTAAAAATTGAATTGATTATGAGCTCATTTCTTTTTATGAAATGAATGATTATAAAACTACAAAGCTTGGGTACATTTTGAGAATTTAAGATATTTCTAATTCATACTGTATATAAAGAGAATAAATTGACCTCTCTTCACAGTAATTTTATTTTATTTTATTTTAAATTTATTTCTTCCCCTCCCTCCCCCCCAAGTTGTCTGCTCTCTGTGTCCATTCACTGTGTGTTCTCCTGTGTCTGCTTGTATTCTTTTCAGTGGCACCCGCAATCTGTGTCTCTTTTTGTTGCATCATCTTGTTGCACCAGCTCTCTGTGTGCGCAGTGCCATTCCTGGCAGGCTGTACTTATTTCGCACTGGGTGGCTCTCCTTATGTGGCGCACTCCTTTTATGGGAGGCTCCCCTACATGGGGGACACTCCTGCGTGGCACAGCACTCCTTGTGCGCATCAGCACTGTGCATGGGCCAGCTCATCACATGGGTCAGGAGGCCCTGGGTTTGAACCTTGGACCTCCCATGTGGTAGGTGAACACTCTATCCGTTGGGCCAAATTCACTTCCCCAGAGTAATTTTATATAAAATTATCTGTCTGTAAAAAAACAACACACCCCACCAGAGCTGTGATATTCTCTGCCATTGTGCCTTGAAATTACACTCATTTCATGAATTGCAGTTAGCTTTCATAGATTTATTTGTGGGTTTACTGGTTTATTATTTATTTCTACCTAATGACCAAAGACTGCATGATGGCAAGGATTGTCTCCTGTCCTTATAGTTGAGGATTTGGCATAGAGTAGGTGCTCCGTAAATGTGTTGAATTAATGAGTGAATTAACCAAGCAATCCAACAGACAGAACAGAAAGTCTTTATCTTCAATTTGAAATGAAGATATGCAATTATGTAGTTGATACTTTGAAGTTAGCTTCCAAAGAACTTTCTGTCCTTGAAATTGTTATTTCTTGATTGCTTGGCGATCTTAGTATTCATGTTCTCTGGAATTGTCACTTTTCAGGGCAATTTGTGTGTTTGACTGTCACAAGGAAGAACATATGTTATACCAAACCTTCCATTTTAAGGATCTTTGACATCCATACCAGACTCTAATTCTAAGCAATCGTGTAAGTTAACCTTCATATTGTATAGAATACATAGTGATTCTCCCAAGGAAAATAATCCTGCCAGATAATTTTTTAAAAAACACCGTTTTTTATTTTTAAATAATTTCAAATTTTAAGTTTAAAAAATAATACAAAACCCATACAGAGAACTGCAACATATCCCCAACCCATATACACATATACCCAGATCCACCGACTTCCAAGATTTTTTCACCTTTTCCTTCCTTCCTTCCTTCTTTCCTCCCTCCCTTCCCCCCTCCCTCCCTTCCTTCCTTCCTTCCTTCCTCCTTCCCTTCCTTCCACCCTCCCTTCCTTCCTCCCTCCTTCCATTCCTTCCTCCTTTCCTCTGTTCCTCCATCCTTCCCTTCCTCCCTCCTTTCTTTCTTTCTTTCTTTCTTTCTTTCTTTCTTTCTTTCTTTCTTTCTTTCTTTCTTTCTTTCTTTCTTTCTTTCTTTCTTTCTTTCTTTTTCTCATTTATCAGTCTATTGATCTATCTAATCATCCACTTGTCTATTTGTCTGTCTATCTATATCTATCTTATAAACATCAAAAAGTAGGTTTTGTACATTATGCTCCTTGAACATTTAGTACTTCCTTGAACAAGTAATACTTTCACGTACATTTCCTAAGAACTAAAATTTTCATTTATGTAGCCATCTTAAGTATAACTCTCAAGTTCAAGAACTTTTACCTTAGCATAAGGCTTACAGTCCATATTCCTATCCCAATAATGTCCTTTTGGATCTTTTTTCCTTATTATTAAATTCTATCCAGGATTATGTATTGCTGTTAAATGTCATTATCTCCTCAGTCACTTTTTTTTAATGGCAGAAATATATTACAATATAATCTTTCCCATCTAAACAACTCCCAAGCATATGATTCAGTAGAATTACCCATATTTACAATGCTTCCCTGGAGTTTTGATTGGGTGTGTTGAATATGTAAATAGCTCTGGGTAGTATTTACATCTTAATGATATTAAGCCTTCCAATCCATGAGCACAGACTATTTTTCTGCTTATTTAGATCTTCTTTAATTTCTTTCAGTAATGAATTGATGAGTCTAATGTACAAGCCCTTTACATCTTTGGCTAAATTTATTGATACACATGTTTCTCTGTAAGTTGCTTTTGTAACTGGAATTTTTCTTGTTTTTCTTTTTAAATTGTTCATTGTTGGTGTATAGAAAAACCACTGTTTTTTTAATATTGATACTGTACAACATCATTGAATTCATTTATTAGTTCTACAGCTTTCTTGTAGATTCTTCTGAATTTTCTATTTATAGGATCAAGTCATCTTTGAATAAGGATAGTTTTATTTCATTCTCCTCAAGTTGACTGCCTTTCATTTCCTTTTCTTGCCTAATTGCTCCGGTTGGCACTTAGCAATGGTGATAGCAGGTATCTTTGTTTTCGCTCTGGTCTTAAGGGAAAGCTTTCAGTCTTTCATTGTTATGTATGCTATTAGTTGTTGATTTTTTACATACACCCTTTATCAATTGAAGACTTTCCCTTTATATATATGTTTAGTGTTTTTATCAAGAAAGAGAGCTAGATCTTGTCAGGTGCCTTTTCTGAATCAATTGAGATGATAGAATGTGTTTTTTTCTTTCATTCTATTAATGTGGTATAGAATGTTATTTGATTTTCTTGTGTTGACCACCCTTGAATTTCTGGGATTAATCCCACTGATTATGGTGTATAATATTTAAGTGCAGTTGGATTATTTTGTTGTATTTTAAGGGATATTGATTTGTAATTTTCTTTTCTAGTAATATTTCTATCTGACTTTGGTATTAGGGTGATGTTGGCCTTATAGAACAAATTACGTGTCTTCCAATTTGTTTAATTTTTTTGAAGAATTTGAGAAAAATTGATATTAATTATCCTTAGAATGATTGGTTAACACTAGTCCTGCAGTTTCTTTGTTGGGAGGTTTGTAATAACAGATTTAGTATATTCATTTGTTATTGGTGTGTTAAATTCTACTTCTTCTTGAATCAGTTTAGTTAGTTTTTATATTTTCAGGATTTTGTCCATTTTGGCTTTCTAATTTGTTGGTGAGTAAATTTTTCACAATATCCTCTTATAATCTTTATTTTTTTTTTCTGTATGGTTGTTAGTAATGCATCCCCCCTTTGATTTCTGATTTTTGTTATTTCCTTTCTGTGGTGGCTTGAATTATGTACCCTTATTTAGACATGTTATTGGTATTGATCTGCAACCCTGAGATGTGAGTCCATTGTAAATAGGGTCTCTTGAGGATGTTATTTTAGTTAAGGTGTTGTATTAGTCAGCCAAAGGGGTGCTGATGCAAAATACCTTTTATTTGGGATAGGAGCTTACAGATACCAGGCCATAAAGCTTAAGTTACTTCCCTTACCAAAGTCTATTCCATGTGTTGGAGAAAGATGGCTGCTGATGTCTGTGAGGGTTCAGGTTTCCTGGGTTCCTTCCTTCCTTAGGCTTCTTTTTCCTAGGCTTAGGGTTTCTCTCTTCCTGGGGCTTACTTCTGTTTCCTCTATGAGCTTACTTCCTGGGGCTCCAGCTTAAGGCTTCAGCATCAAACTCCAACATCAAAACAACAATATCAAAAACCCTCCAACTCTGTCCTTTGCCATGTCTTTTATATGTGAGTCCCCAACCACCAAGGGGTTGGAACTCTATGTCCTACTGGCACATATACTGGCACAAGAGGTTCACCTGATTAAGTAAACCTCTGAATCCAATATAATCTAATATGCCCAAAGGAAAAGATCAGTTTACAAACATAATCCAATTTTTTTCCAGAATTCATCAATAATATCAAACTGCTAAAGGTGTGGTTCACCTGAATGAGGTTGAGACTTAACCTAGATTGCTGGAGTCCTTTATAAACAGAATGAGATTCAGACAAAAAAGAAGAAACTATGAGGAGAAGTTGAAGGCAGGAAGTCAACAAAACCCAGGACATCACCATTTGAGAGGAAGGCCAAGGAACCCAAGGATTGCTAGCCAGTCAGAAAGAGACAGACCCTGGGAGGAAGCAAGCCTTTCAGCATACAAAGCTGCACGATAATAAATTCCCTTTTTTTTCACCCTAACTATTTTGAGGTATATGTCACAGGGCCAGGAAAGTAAGGCACATCCTTTCTCTTTTCTTTGTCGGTCTAGCCAATGATTTGGGAGTTTTATTGATCTTATTAGAGAACTAACTTTTGGCTTCATTGAGTCTCTCTATTGTCTTTTTATTCTCTATTTCACATTTATCCACTAAATTCTTTATTATTTACTTCCTTTTCCCCACCTTTGATTTCTTTTGCTCTTCTTTTTCTAGTTCTTCCATGTATTATTTGAGGTGTTTCTTCTTTTTTGATACAAGCATTTAGTGGTTCATTTTTTTAATGCTGAAAATACACTTGCCAAAGAGAATCTATTCATATTTATTTTTTTACCCAAGATATTATGCTTACTTTTAAAGTCTGATTTGATTTTATATATAAGTACTATTATTGAGCTCTGTGCAGGTATTTTCTAAATACTGTATTTGTTACTACAGCTCTCTGGCATTATAATCCATATTTGTGGCAAATAATCCACAAATCTGGCAATATAATCCATATTTGTGGCATATAATCCACAAATGAATAGATTAAGTCTCAGTGAGATTAAACATCTTGCCTAAAGTTTCTCAGCTGTTAAATGATGAAGCTAAGATTTCAAACCAGGCCATTAAACTCTTATCAGGGCTATGCCCTTAATCACTAGCCTACTGCCATTTATAGCTCAGATAAGTATTTCATTTTTGTGTCTGAAATAGGTAAAGGCACTGGGTTAAGGAAATATATTGTAATCCAGGGTTTTAATAAGTCAGGGTGATAAATTGATCCTATTGTATGAGAAATATTGGGACAATTGGCTATGAATGTGTATTTGGCTATAAAAAAAGAGTTGAGGGGGAAAATTCATGACTTTTTCCTTCTTGTATGTCCTTCTACATTATGTTTCTGATATTGATGGAATTTCTCTCTCAAAAAAGGTAATCTTGATTTAAACTGAATGGAACTGTACCAGCCTTGGCGTCCTTTGACCAATAATATGACATTGTGGACTCCAGGCGGTAATAGCCTCATTAAGCTTAATTACAATGAAATTCACAGACTCATGCTCTCTAATAAGGACTTTGGTCACAAGTTCTTAAGGCATTTAATGTTGCTTAACTACTACTCAGTGAGAGGATGTTTTAGGCAGGAAAACATCACTCACTTCTTTATGTAATAAAGGTGACTCTGTCTCTCTGGTTGTATGTCTCATTTGGAATTCATATAAACATTAATTATTGATCATCCAATGCATACAAGGCCCTGAGTTACACGAGCTGAAACATACAAATAGCTTGTTCTTCAGTTGTTTAAAAATATTAATTAGCGGGAGAAACTAGCAAGATGGTAGCAGAATAAGGAGCTCCTAGAGTCAGCTCCTGCTACACGGCAGTTAACAAACACACAGAGGTCTTTGGAGCTAGCTGAAGCACCTGTTCGGGGGCTCCCGGAGGCCAGAAGAGCATCCTGCAATGTCCTTGGGGGAATGGAAGGAGGAGACTTCCCATCTGCAGAGAAAACTTGTAAGTAGAGCACTCCACACCAGGGAGGCCGGTGCCCATCCTCCACTGGAGGCACAAGCTGCCTCGGAAGCTGTTCTGCGGCTGGAATTCAAGCCTCCATTTCCCCGAAATGAGGGAGGAAGAGGTGGTTGGGCACCAATTTCAGCTATGATAAGGTAATTCAGTGGGCTACATTATGATCCTGAGAACAGCTAAAGATTGAGCCTGTCCAGGTCAGAAAGAGGCTGGGAGCTGCCATCTTAACTCCATGCCTGGCATGAGGGGAAGTGCGGCAGACTGGAAATCCCGGTTCTGGTGAGGACTGGCTTTTTCCCATCCAGATTATATTGCAAGTCTAGCATAGGATCCAGTGCCACCTCCAGCAGGGAGGAAGCTGTGGGAACCTGCGCCAGGCTCTCCAGGAAATAACCGGCGAAGCCACAAGGCTGGTGATTGTCCTACTCTGGCGGCACAAGCCACCCCAGGAGCTGTTCTGTGATGGGAATTGGAAGCTCCATTTCCCAGAAACAGGGGAGGAGGAGACAGTTAGCTGCTGATTTCAGCTACTGATTGGGAGACTTGGCTGGCTAAGATATAACCCTGGGAACAGCTGGGGTGAGAACCAGCTCAAGTCAGAAAGAGGCCAGTAGCCTCCATTCTGACTCTGCCTCCAGCCTGAGGGGAAGCCAGGCTGACAATTTCTTTCATGAAGATCAGCTTGGAGTCCACCTAGGCTTCAGACCCCCCTCTGGCAGGGAGGAGACTGAGGAGCCCTGCACCAGACTATAAGGTAACTGCAGGGAACTTCTGCAGGCATAGACTAAAAACCAGAAGCCTACCAGGGCAACTGAGGTCATCTTAGGACCTGCACTGCAGATTGCTGCCCACACCTACAGCTCCATCCCTGCCCCAGGTAGGGGAGAAAGAGATGTGAAGCTCCATTAGTCTCTACGGGCACCTACAGTCTAAGCCTGCATATGGATTATTTCACATGGCTGTGACTCTGTCCCTACTGGCAAAAGAGAAAGTTGGAAGAAGCTTCATTGGTCCTGGTGCAATGAGGGCAGCTTAAGCCTCCAGAGCTGACAGCACCAACTACATGCTTGGCTCCTACTGCATAACCAGCAAGGGAAAAACAATAGGAAGCCCTAAATTAGAGAGAAAAACTGCACCCAGAATAAATACTCTAGTAAGCCAGATGCGAAGACACCAACAAAATTACAATCCACACCAAGAAACAGTAAGCTATGATCCAGTTAAAGGAACAAGATAAGCCTTCAGATGACATAAAGGAGTTGAGACAACTAATCATAGATATTCAAACAAATCTCCTTAATAAATTCAATGAGATAACTAAAGAGATTAAGGATATTAAGAAGACATTGGATAAGCACAAAGAAGAATTTGCAAGCATACATAGAAAAACAGCAGATCTTACAGGAATGAAAGGTGCAATAAATGAAATTTAAAAACATTGGAATCATATAATAGCAAAATTTGAGGAGACAAAAGAAAGGATTGGTGAGCTTGAAGAAATGGCCTCTGAAAGCGAACATACAAAAGAACAGATGAAGAAAAGAATGGAGAAAATTGAACAAGGTCTCAGGGAACTAAATGACAGCAAAAGGCATGCAAACATACATGGCATGGGTGTCCCAGAAGGAGAAGAAAAGAGAAAAGGGGCAGAAGGAATATTTAAAGAAATCATGGTAGAAAATTTCCCAACCCTATTGAAGGACATAGATATCCATGTCTCAGAAGCACAACTTACTCCCATCCGAAAAAATCCAAATAGACCAACTCCAAGACACATACTCATCAGAATGTCAAAGGCCAAAGATATAATTCTGAGAGCAGCAAGAGAAAAGCAATGCATAACATATAAGGGATATCCAATAAGATTAAGTGCTGATTTCTCACCAGAAACCATGGAGGCAAGAAGACAGTGTTCTGATATATTTAAGATACTACAAGAGAAAAACTGCCAGCCAAGAATCTCACATCCAGCAAGACTGTCTTTAAAAATGAGGGTGAAATTAGAATAGTCACAGATAAGTAGAAACTGAGAAAATTTCTAAGCAAGAGACCAGATTTTCAGGAAATACTAAAGGGTGTGCTACAGCCTGAAAAGAAAAGACAGGAGAGAGGCCTGGACGAGAGTCTAGAAATGATGATTAGAGCAATAAAGTAACTAAAAGTGTCAAAAGAGTAGTGAAAATAAAATATGACAAATAAAACTCAAATAGTCAGGAATAAACTTAACCAATGATATAAAGCACTTGTATTTAGAAAACTGCAGCTCAGTGTTCAAACAAATCAAAAAAGTCCTAAATAACTGGAAGAACATTCCATGCTCATGGATTAGAAGACTAAATATCATTCAGATGTCAATTCTACTCATATTGATATACAGATTTAAAGCAATCCCAATAAAAATTCCACCAGCATTAAAGAAAAAATTGAAAACATGATCATTAAATTTATTTGGAAGGGTAAGGAGCCCTGAATAGCTGGAAATATCATAAAAAAGAAAACTGAACCCTCCTCTCCAGACTTTAAATCATTATACCTACCTATAGTTGTAAAAACAACATGGTACTAGCCTAAAGACAGACACAATAAATCATTGGAACCAAATTTATGGTTCAGAAATAGACCCTCACAGGTATGGTCAAGTGATTTTTGACTAGCCTGTCAAACTCACACAGCTTGGCAGAACAATCCATTCAACAAATGGTGCTGAAAGAATTGGACATCCATAGCTGAAAGAAGGAAAGAGGACCCCTACCTCACACTTATCCAATAACTAACTCAAAATGGATCAGAAAACTAAACATAAAATCAAGAACCATAAAACTTCTAGAAGAAATGATTGGAAAATATCTTCAACACCTGGTGGTAGGTAATAGATTCTTAAAGGAGATAAGAGGAGGACTTAGTGGACTTTATTGATGTTTAATGTATGTAGAAGTTTTAATTAGCTTTACTGTAAAAGTGTAGAAATATATAGAGTGGATGATAACACACAGTGAGTAACAGCTAGTTTATAAATGGAGATGTGATTGAAAATGGTAGTCTAGTTATGTAAATGCCAGTTGACAGAATGGTTGAGAATAATCTAGGAACTGGATAGCACAGTGAACCAAGAGGTGGGAGAGAATTGTGGTTGATAGTACAGATGCAAGGGTGTCCTTTGTTAGCTAGTACAAATATATATCACTACTGCAGGATGTTGGGAATGTGGACAAGCATGGGAAAAAGACAGCTGGAGTGACCTATGAACTGTGGTTCAGAGTAATAATATAATATTCTTGTGTCTATGCAAAAGATGTACTGTGTTGATACTGAGGCAGTATGGAAAATGTCAGCCAAATATACACCTTGAACATGGCAATAATCATATGATATTATTCTATCTGTAGCAAATGACATACTACATTGTGGTATGTTGATGGAGGGGTGTTGTTTGGGAATTCTGCACATATGCATGATTGTTTTAGAAGTTTACATCTTCTGTCATAAAAAAAATATATTTAAAAAATAATAATAGGTTGGGTTGAGGGAAAAATACACCAAATGTTGGTGGAGGGTTGGTATATGGCACTCTTGCATGATGTTATGCATGTTTGTTTTTTAATTTCACGACTTTTACTATACACTTAATTGTTTATGTATGTTCATATATAAATGATATAAAGATAATAATAATCAGATTGGTTAGGGGAAACATACTTTGTTTAGTAGGGATATTTTGACAATGCTCTTTAATAATTAGTTTAAAAGTTTTAAAAACAGTGCAAGTTATTGGTGGTAGGGTAAGATGTTATATATGTTTGTTTGATGTTATAAATATTTGTTTTGTAAGTTCACAACTATTTTACATTTATTGTTTATGTATGTTTATGTATGAGTGACATATTTCAATAAATTTTTAAAAATTTTAAAAATATTAGAAAATCATTAAAGTTCAGAGTTATTATTTGAACACTGCAGAAGAAAGTAAAGTTCAATAAAATTTCTATCTTTTTTATACCTTATCATGGTATTATTCACTAAGGTACAGTTAACAATTACTTTTCAGTTTTTTTTAAAAAAAGCTTTTGCCTTTTTATGTTGTGTATATATTATAGGCATATTCAAAATAAACCCATTTTACATACATTAGCTCTTACTATAATAAAGTTATGCATCTTTTCTCACTTAATGCAATAAAATATATCTTGGAAATACTCCAAAACAGCACATAGAAATTAAGTAAAACAATAATCTAATGCACAGATGTAGCAAAGTCATTTAACCAATTTGAATTAAAAGATAATTATATTCTCTACAGTGGTATTTTCAATATTTTTTCTTATATCTTTGTGTGCAAAAATATCTGTGTGCTGAATTTCTAATAGTGGACTTATTGGAACAGAGAGTATCTGTGTTTTAATTTGAATAATTATTATTTAACTGCCTACTAAAAGGGTTTTGCCATTTATCTACTTATGTATAAAAATGGCTGGCAAGCAACTATATGAATAGATTTTCTAAAATTGAAGTAAATCATATGCATCATTGAAAAATATAAAATATTACAGAAGGGTTCAGAAAGAAAACAAACTTTTTTTTCTATACTACATTTGTACTCCCAGTTCTGTGACAAAAATGGATCAGAGTTTAACTCTTGAATTTTACTTATCTTAAATTCTTCTGGTAATTGCTTCCACTTTTCTAAAATATGTTTCATTAATCAATTTTGCATATTACATCATCTATTTCTGCCATGATAAATGAATATTTGAATCTCTCACATCATTGCCAACTTCCTTCCTCTCAAAATGATTGCTCAACACACTTAATGACTATATCACATGCTTCTGTGGCTTAGTTTTCTACCAAAAAAATTATTTTTACAGTAGTACCTTGGTTCTCATCAGTAATTGATTCTGGGAGGCACAATGAGTACCAAAAATGAGGAGTAACAAGCAAATTTTTCCCATAAGGAATAATATAAGTAAATTTAATGCATTCCTAAACCAAAGACAATGCACAGTTCTAGGGCAATATATAAAAAGATAGGGTTGTATATCATTACTTTACATGAGATATAAACCTAAAAAATAATAAATACTTAGATTAAATAAAATAAAAACTTCACTTTACCTGTACTGAGAAGAGTCCGTGACCTAATGGGATAGTGGGAGGAGAGTTGTGAGGAGGGGAGTTACATGGAGTGTTGCTTAGAAGAGTCCCACTCTAATAGAACTTTGGGCACTTGCACTTCAGGTGTTCTTTCTCTTTTCTGCCTTTTTTCAACTTTACCACAGGCTCTGACACACTCTTTGTCACCTTTGCTGAAAACTTATCCAGTGAGGACTGCTTCTGTCTTCTTTTCAGAATTCCTTGAAAGTGTGAAATTGTTTGGTCATTCAATAAATTCACATTTCAGCTTGTCAGAGCTTTGTTTGGCTGGTACTTCTCCACAAAGTTTTGAAATTCTGCCCATTTTGCACACATTTCTTTTATCCAGGAGCCAGGGACATCCTCCCTTATCTGCTCCTCATCTGAAGAAATTTCTTCAGGCACCTTTTGTTGCTGCTCTGTCCATAGTTCCAGCAAAAACTCCGTGCTGAGTTCTTCACGATGTTCTTCCACTAACTCCTCAACACCAGCAGCATCAACCTTGACCCATTCATTGGCACAAAGATACAATATTCTGCACAAGTGGACCCTCTGTACCTGCAGGCTTGGGGACAGCCTCAAACTCTTCAAAGTCTCTCTAAGTCACAACTTCTGGTCACAAATTCTTCCATGCCAAATTCATGCTGGTCCTTTTTAAAAAATTATCATATTGGTTGTGGCTGGCATTAAAAATTTTAACACTCTCATCACTCAGTTCCAGTTTGTTTTTCAAAAGATCGACATGCAACACTTTTGCTTTTTCACATATCACGGCTTCCAATACACTGTCTCCTGCTAACTGCTTCTCATTTACCCAAATTAACAACAGTTTTGAACTTCCTCCAGTGTTTGGGAATGCTGCTTTTTTAGCTCCTTTCCCAACATCAGCCTTTTTTATCACTTCTTTATTCTTAATGATGGTGGAGACCATTGTTCTAGGCATACCGCATTCCCTAGCAAGATCAGTAATGTGAATACTGCTCTCATATTTACTTATTATTTCTTTTTTTTTTCTTCTCAATGGTGGAGCAAAGTAATTTTCTTCTCTGTTCAGTGCTATCAATGCTCATTTTCTTGGCGCCCACAATGAGGGAAAAAATGCAAAATTTCCCTAAATGACCACAGAAGGTAAGGTAAGACTGCAATGGGATGTGCACTGGGCAAGAGCTACCCCATACCTAACACATGGCCCTTTGTTTAGGCTGGAAAGGGTAGTGAGTCACGAGGCATCCAACACCAAAAAGTTCTAGCTTGCATGTTGAGTACTAAACAAACAATGAGTACTGGGGACAAAATTTTCATGTTAACATGCATCAAGTACCAAATTTGACAAGTTGCTAAGTGATTAAGTATGGTATGATGTTAAGTAACTTATGATGTTAGTTCCATCAAATAGCCAATTTCTCTTGGACTATCCCGTATTAGATTAAGGACACTAGTGTCCTTAAACTTTCCTATTCCTCTTCTTCTAACCTTCCTTTTGCTCATACACTGGCCTCTTTTCTGGAATATGTGACAGTTGGGGCTAAATATTCTGGAGAAAGAATAAAAATAGCATGTACAAGGATAAAACAGTCTAGATATATAGAGAAAGGGGAATAGATCAATACATTTTGTATGCAAATTATAAAATGCAATACAGAATAAAATTTATCAATTTTACACACACATTATCTGTACATTTATATGATACAACTTTGTAATCATCATCCATATGAACAATTAGGACATACAACACCCTCATATACCTACCTTCCCAGTCAATATCACTGAGGCAAAGGTAGCCTTTATCCTAAATTTTGTCACCTTGTATTAGTTTTCCTGATCTTGAACATCAAAAGAATGAAAATCCTCCCGATTGTACTCTTTTATACCTAGCTTCTTTCACTCAACATTTTATCTGTGAGATTCATTCATGTTGTTACATGTAACTCTAAATTGGTTTATTTTGTTTTACAAACAAATAGTGCCCACCTCACCACCCAGGCAACCACTAATTTACTTTCTATCTCTGTAAATTCATTATTTCTAGTCATCTCAAAATAAGTGATATAATACAATATTTGTGCTTAATATGCCTTGCTTATTTCAAGGTTCTCCCAGTTTTGCAGAATGTCACATACCTTCATTCTTTCTCATGGTTAAATAATATATAAACATAATAATGTATATTCCCACATTTTGTTTATTGGTTCATTTGTTGCTGGAAACTTGGATTATTTCTACCTGTTGGCTACTGTGAATAAACATTGCTGTACAAGCATCATTTTAAGACCTGTTTTTTACTTTCTTATTTGTATAAAATTAAAGGTATAATTGTATAAAATTAAAGGTATAATTGGTGGGTCATTTGGTAATTCTCTATTTAATGTTTTGAAAAATTGCCATGTTGCTTTCTGCAGTGGCTTCATCATTTTACGTTCCCACCAACAATGCACTAGAGTTCCACAGTCTCCACATTTTCGTCAACAATTTTTATTTTTTTCTAACAACCAACCTTGTGGGTGGGTATCTTATGTGGTTTTGATTTTCATTCCCTAATGGTTGAGTATTTTTCCATATGCTTATTAGTCACTTTATATCTTCTTTGGAGAAATGTGTATTCAAGTCATTTGCCTATATATATTTTTTTAGGATGTAGGTCTTTTTGTTGTCATTATAAAATTTCTTTATTCTGGATATTAAGCCCTTTCCAATACATAGTTTGCAACAATTTTCTCCTATTATATAGGTCTTTTTTTTTACATTCTTGATAATTTCTTTCAATGCACAAATAATTTTCCATTTTGAAGAGAAAACAAACGTATCTCCTTTTTCTTTTTTTGCCTATGATTTTGCTATCATATCTAAGGATCCATTGATAAATGCCAGATCATGAAGATTTCCACCTATGTTGTCTTCTAAGAGTTGATAGATTTAGTTCTTGTATTTAGGTGTTTGAACTATTTTCAAGTAATTTTGTTTATGGTAGGAGATAAGACCTAACTCCATTCTTTTACATGTGATATCCAATTTTCCTAGCACCATTTGTTGAAGAAACTATTATTTTCATACTACATGTACTTTACCATTCTTGTAAAAACTCAATTGGTCATAGATGTGTAGGTATATTCCTAGACTTTCAATTCTGTTCTATTGATCTAGTTCTTTATCTTTATGCCAGTACCACACTATTGTAATTACTGTAGCTTTGTAGTACAATTTGAAATTAGGAAGTGTGAGAACTCCAACTTTGTTCATATCTAATTTATTTAGATTATCTGCAGTGCCTTGCACTTCCACATGAATTTGAACATTGTTTTTTCCATTTCTGCAAAAAAAAAAAATCTGCTGGAATTTTGAGAAGGACTGCACTGAATTTGTATATTGCTTTGGGTAATGCTGACATCTTTACAATATTAGCTCTTCCCATCAATGAACATAGGATGTATTGCCATTTACTTAGTTATTCTAAAGTCTCTTTTAGTAGTGTTTTGTATCTTTTGTTTTACAAGTCTTTAGTGTCTGTGATTAAATTTATTTCTAGAAATTTTATATTTTAGATGTTATTTTAACTGGCATTGTTTTCTTAATTTCTTCTTTGGATTGTTCAATGCTAGTTTATAGAGAATCAATTGATTTTTATATGATGATCTTATACCCTACCACTTTGCTGAATTCTTATTAGTTCTAATAATTTTCTTGTGGATCCCTTTGGGTTTTCTATATATAAGATCATGTCATCTGCAAGGAAAGATGATTTTACTTTTTTCAATTCTCTTTTTTTTTGCCTAATTGCTAATGTCCTCATTGAGTGCATATTATAATGTATGTGTCGTTTATTCCATTGTGAACTCTCATTCCACATTTATCCAGTGTCCTAATTAAGACTTTTGACCCATTAAGTGTGACAAAACATTTGTAAAAAAAAAAAACAAAAAACAGTGAAGAATATAATTCTGTACTTGCAAATGTAAATTTTGCAGCAGGTTCAGGTGGAGAAAAAAGAAGGTAAAGAATAGTTGCTAAGCAAGATTGTGAGAAGATTTTTGACATTAAAAACGGAGCTATAAGCATCTCTGGAAATTGAAAATAGTGCCTATACTTTTGTGAGTCGCAGCTGCAATTAACATTGACTGGTACCCAAAAGGAATTTTTAAAATGGAAAAGTAATTGCCAATAGTGAGTTTAGAAACACAGTTCCATAGGATCAATATGTATCTTTGTTTCATTTAGTTCTCTTGCTACTTGTAATTCATCTTTAGCTAAACAGAGAGAATCCTGATACAAAAACAGAAATTTGAACCTTGAATTTATGTTAGCAAGATAATCTTCCTAAAAAATTTATCCCCCACTTTCATTTAACATTTAATGTTGATATATATATATGTATGAATTAACATGAACGTTTATACTTATGTGTGTGAGTACACACACACACACACACACACACGACTTTTTTTCTGTCTACAGATATTATTCTTCAAGCAATTTAGTATAGAACTACAGTATAATAGTTGTGATCTGGAGCATTTTATGCCTATAAGTAGAAGAATGAACTCCTAAATATTTAAATATTTAACTAGTAAAAAACTGGACATATATAGGGAATAAAAAAGCCTTTAAAATCTGGGCTAAGGGCAAAAAGAGTACTTATAATAATAGAATTCAAAGAAATACTGGAAAAGACAAATTCCAAAAGCAAAAAAGGAAAAAATGTACAGACATGAGAAGTTTATGTGAAGAGATGAGCAAATGAGCTAATTTTTTAAAGCCTACATTTCACGGGAAACAAAAAGAAAATAAAAACTAGAAACTGTAAACAATCCAAGAAAGCAAAGGATTGGACTGGAAAGAAATGAAAAAATAACTACTGACTAAAACTCACCAGGGAATACTTTTTAAAAATGTGAACATTCATAAAACAGCAGGACCAAATAAAATGGATCCTTGGGCGTTGAAGGAATTGACTAATGAACTTCCCAGACAATCACAATTGTAGCTGGAAAGTCATGGAGCACTAGAGAGAGCCAGAAAATTGGAAAACAACAAGAAATGTGGCATCATTTACTGAAAAAGGGGAAGTGTTGTTCTATCATGTACCTTCCAATAAGCTGAATACGAACACTTTACAAAACAAAATAGACTATTACAGCTGCCCTACTTGAGCTCCTCCAGGGCAAGCACTTTAGTGAGCATGGTATATGGCTCAATTTGCAGGGCATTGGGAAACTCTATAAGTAATATTTGCTGAACAATGGAATTGAGTCACAGGCAACATAACCTACTTAGCAAAGCTAGTTGTTTCTCAAGTAAAATCATATAAAAGATAACAGGAATTAAAAGTCCTATATTTAAATATTACTGATATTCACAGTAAGGAATAATTCACCAAGAATAATAATTTACAATGCAATAGGGTGGAGTTTTATTTTATTTTGGCATAGAACTCCTGTGCACTTAAATGTTAGACAGAGCTGGATATAAGTCCCTGCTCCCCTCGTTTATTTTTTTACTAGAGAAAATTATGTAATCTCTCTGAACCATAGATTCTTCATCTATAAAATGCCCAACAGTAAGAAATATTTATTTGTTTATATGTGATGTTTTCTGGTAAGGAGATAGGGAAGCTGTGGTGAAAATTAAAATAGCTCACATGAGAAAATAAACCTTAATTACACAGATCAGCACTTGGAAAAATAGCAGAGGTTCAATACAATTCAGTTTTTTTCTCTCTATCCTCCTTTCACACAACTGCCATCAATTCCCTTTAATATAATATTTAACATTATATTAGAAACTAGATACCTTGAAAGAAACTAGAAAATAGATACCTTATTTCCTATGTCCGTATTTGTTAGATTGAATTAGGAGATCTCAATAGTTACAGATAAATTCAGCTTCTTGGAAAAATATTGCATACACTTTGGATTAGAAATTCATTAATCATAGAACTAAATTTTTAATTGTGGCTGTTTTGCTTCTCATATACAGTTGGACTTTTGATGTCTTAATAGGAGAATAAGGCTTAGAATGAAAGATGAAAAATATAATGATGGGTTACTCATTACTACTAATATGATTAAAATAAATATGTGTATAAATATTCTTTGTAAATTTCTTTGTAAATAGGCAGTTACTTAAATTGGCCTTCTTTATTTAATTTAAAGTTAATACAGTTAACTCAGGGCATGGATAAACTGTATAAATTGAAACTTGACTGTTTACTTGATTCCTGCACAGGAGTTTTACTAACCATCTTCATGTCTGTTATAATTGACCTGCATTTTTCCCCTCTGTTACCATTTAGTGCATCAAATGATGGATATGGGAAATTTTTCATTTCTAATTATTCAAACATGTCTTCTTTTTCTGTTGGATTTGGGAATAAAAAACTTATATTTCTATAGAGAAATTCTGATTATTCTTTAATAACTTCCAAAACTGACTTCAAAACCTTCCCAGGCAAACGATGTGAACATAGACAGCCATTCAGTGACCAACCTATTCTTTAGAAAGTCAACCAATCCGTGGCAGCCACAGTCCTTACCTGAGGGCAAAGGTCATCCAATCCTAAACACTCCTGATTCTAAAATCCCACCAATTACTTAAATACATACTTTTCAAAACTCATAGAATATGAGCAGTGTTCTTTGTTCAAAGATGCTGTATCTTGCAAGCACAGCTCTCTGTTGCTGAGAAACATTTTTTTTCTTTCAAATGCTGAGTGGCAATCTCTTCCTATGACATAATTCAGCAATCTGAAAAACAAATTTCATTTCTAGTTGTTTGTAAACAATTTCAATATTTTTGAGTCTTAATTACTGTATTCTATTTCACATTAACAATTCAGAGACTGAATCAAAGAAGACTAACTTTCCTGAGGCATATAAGCATTTTCATAATGTATATCTCACTTAAACCCTGAATAAAGGATATTTTATGTACTATCTGTGAATCAGCATTTACTTAAATTTATAGGTTTGCATAATTTGAAAGTTATACTTTTACTATGTTTAAGTTTATTTTAAATGAAATATTCCAGCAAAAATTTGGAAACAGATTTGTTCAGAAAAGAGTTATATGTGATGCTGGTGCCTTCTGGATTTCATATCCTAACTTTACACTGACACAAATGTCAGTGTCTAATCTCATCTTCTTAAGATTTTATATGTTCAATAACATTAATCCTTGGATAATTATGAAATAATTATTCCTCATTCAAACTACTGGGGAGAGCCACTTTGCAATATTGATTTCTTATTCAACTAATTATATAGACACTTTTAGGTTGATGGCCAATCCATAGGATATAAAAACACAGACATCACAAAAAAAGTTCTTTCATGATATGCCTAAGACTGTATTCCATTAAATTTTCTCATTGCCTCTCTGAATCCTGGAGAACAACTTCCCAGTCCTTGAAATCTTTGCAAACCCTACTCACGCAACTTCTTTTCATCACATTTTGAAATTCTCCAGGATTTCTTACATTAATGTAATAGGGAAAATTGAGACATCTTATCTTTCTATGAAAGGAGAGATTCTAGAACTGAACAGAACTACTTGAGGCTAGTACCACTTATTCCAGATAAATCAAACAGATCCAGGCTCACAAAGATATTATACCTGGAGCATGGGGCTGGCACATGGGCTCGAATGCTCCTTATCTCAAAATTCAAAAGGCTATTTTTTACAAAATACAGTGAGACTCTGGTTAATAGAAGATTACGATTCATATGTTTGGGAAGGTCGTGTTAATCTGGGAAAAAATGAAATTCTCATTATGGTCAGTAACTCATAAGAAAAGAGGCCATACTACTCCCTGGGTCATCTGTCTCCTTCCCACTCCCCACTCAAGAGATCATAGTGCATAAGTCAAACTTTGGGTGTGACAAAGCCTGTTCAGAGGAAAGTCTTCTGCATCATCTGTCTCCATCTGAGGATGTGGCATTTGCTTGCAAGACACAGAAACCTAGGACCTGGACTGAATTCTCAGGAGAAGGATGATGGGATTTTCTGAGGGAGGAGCTATGAATATCTTATTGAGGGGTCTGGCAGAGGCAACCAAGGAATGATTATAAGCAGTTATGATCATCTTCATTTAAAGATAATACATCATGTAGACAGAGGATATACTCCAAAGACTTAGCTTACTTTTTTCTCATTAACACATGCTCCCCCACCTAACTTGTATTTCAAATAAGATGAGATTGTTAAATAGAAACATAAATTCTAGTGAACCTATAAATATATTGCCTTCATTGTGGCTATCATCTGAACTAATTCCATTTCTGAGATATGAAATATTTCAGATATTTAGAATGCTTCTGTGAATAACATGACAAAAACCAATGGATTTGTCACTGTTATTTTAAAATACATATTTAAATTATTACAGATAGAGCAGAAGCCGTTAACCAGTCCTGCCCTGCCTGCCATCCTATTCACTTCCCTATCTCCAGAGAGGTAGCACCTCTTACAGATAAGGCTTAGAGTCATGTACAAGATTTTATATTTTCTATAAAATTATACACATAAATGCATGTGTATATATATTATATGCACATAGATAATCATAAGCAATCTATATAATACTTCTTGTGCACTTTGGGAAAATACTTATTTACATAAATCCTATCATGCATATTCTATCTTAAGCAATCTGGTTTTCATTCAATATTATGAGATTAGAATGTATCTCTTTTTAAAATTAGTTTCAATGCAGTCATTGTAACTGATTAACAGTATTTCAATGTATGCATGTATTACATTTATTTTATTCATTCACCCACTATTAGAAGACTAAATTATTTCCAAATTGTTTGTTATTAGACTCAATGTAGCACTTAATCCTTTACATATCTCCTTGTGAGTATGTTTGACTTGGAATTGTTGAGACTTTGGTTTGAACAGCACTAACCAGTTTCTACTACTATGTCAAAATATTCCTACTGGCAAATGAACATTCAGCATTTCTTTTAGTTAAGGTCTAATAGAAATAAATTTTCTCCATTTTATTTTGTTTGTTCATTTTTGTTGTCTAATTCTTTTAAATACAATCTTAGGGTTAAAGGTTGTTTTTATGGACCACTGTATCTGTGTTGGTAAATTTTTTCTTCCTTTAAAAAATGACATTTCATTATTTTCTTGCTTCTAGTTTTAATGTTAATAGTCAACTTTTCAGCTTGATCTTGATCTTATAAAGGTATCTTTTATTTCTGATTGTTTTAAGTATTTTCTTGTTGTCTTGTATATTTAAAACTTATTATGGTTCACTTCTCTGTGTTTTCTTTGTGTTTACACTCAGTATGCTTCCTAAATCTGTGGCAAGATAGATTTAATAAATGCTGTAAAATTCCAGACTAGTAATTCTTCTCATACTGCAAGCTTATTAATCAATATGCTTTATATAATATGCTATCAATCCCATATTTTGATTTCTTAATTTTTGCATTTTAATATTTTTCCTCTCTTATCTCTCCCCTTTAGCCTACCCATCCCCTTTTTTCTTCCCCCTTCCTCTCCTTCCTCTCACAACTCCTTTTTTCCTCCTCCTTCTTCTTCATTTTCTGTTGCTTTTTATTTTCTTATTACTTTAAAAAAAAATATGAACTCTTAAAAAAAAAAGTCCACTAAGCAAATTATCACCTGCCCCCTTGTCTTATTCTCTGGTGACATCTAATCTACTTTTAGTCTCTGCAAATTTTCTATTTCTAGGTATTTCATATGTGACATCATATATTTGTCCTTGTGTGTCTTGCCTATTTCATTCAGCATTATAGTGAATAATGTTTTAAAATTATTTAATGAAAATTAATTTTAATTCTTATTTTTTTTCCATTCTAGAATATCCATTTGATTTCTTATAGCTCTTAGCACTTTCCTAGCATTATCAATTTTTAAAAAATATTTTGAACACATTTATCATAGAGGTCTAGTCTGGATTACCATTGAATAGTTTATGCTGCTATTGTTATGCTGTTACTGCTATTGTTATTGCCATTTTGCTGGTTTATTATTGGAGATATTTGGTCTTATTTTTATAATGCTGAGTATGACAGTTATTAATCTATTGCCTCACAACTCCAATTACAACCTTCCTTGTTCTGACTGTGACACTGGAAATTGTATACTTAGTTAGATGCCATAATTTAAAATTTCATAACAAGGTGGAACTAAAAGGATGTTAGAAAGGGAAGGAGAATTCTTCTTGGTTTCTCTGTATTCTCCTGTAGCAAGTGGTAGTCATCAGTGCATATCACCTTCCCCTGGGCAGTACCCCCTAACATTCCAAAGATAGCTTCCCTGACAGGAAATTTCCAGTGAGTTTCACGGATACCACTTCCCTGTAGGCAACTCTACTTGGCCCCCTAATGTTGGACAGTGAGTTCTGCATGAAACAACTTCCCATTGATAGTTTCATCTGGCATCCTAGAGAGTATATGCCCAGCTACTTCTGTAACATAGGACCATTCCATAGCTGATTTCCCTGGAGACTGAGAGGATGAATTCCTAAGGAAATCTACCAGTGCTATAAATCAAAGAAGTTTTCATCATCTCATGGGTCACAGTTCTCTACCATCTAGTGGGCCTCATGAAGTCTGGAGGTCATAGCTGGGGATGGGGCACACCCTTCCAGATTTGTTCATTAAATATGTTTCCTGGTTTGGTGCTAGAGCTTGTGACTTCTCTTGATATCTAGTATTCCTGTATTCTTTTGAGTTCTCTCTACCCCTTATTAACTAATTTCTCAGTACACCAACTCCCTGTTACTGTTAGTAATTTTTATTTTAAATTCACTCTAATCAAATTACTTCATGCTTTTTGGCTCCTGAATTGCTCCCAACTAATATGGAATTGGTAATTGGAGTAATCCTATAAGATCTACCTACAAACTTGAGATACTAGAATTGGTTAGGTCATGGCTTTGAGGTTGAATGTAATGCTAAAGACTCCATGTCACTGAGAAATATGTTACTAGTAATCTGTGAAGCAGATAGAATCTGGACGTCAACAGAACCTGTAAGAGAATGAAGAAGACACTACCGTGTGCATTGCCAGATGACAGAAAAACCAAGGACCGAGGATTGCTGGCAGCCTTCCCAGAGTGCCACAGTCTTCAGGGAGAAAGAATCACCATGGCCTTGATTTTGGACCTCTCCTAGTCTCAAAACTGGAAGCCAATCAATTCCCATTATTAAAGCCAATCTATTGTATATATGTTTTAGCAGATGGAAAACTAAGAAAGAACCTCAAGTCACTTTGATCCTCTTGTGCCAATGGAAGTTGCTTGTTCCTGAAGAAACTAGATTTCCTTTGTTTAAAAATATGTAATAACTTCACTTGGGACAGATATCTTGAAAAGGAATGTCATAACATTTACCTTTTTTTTGATATTAAACCCACAAATTGGGTACAGTTTCAGTAGTTTCAGCATGCATCAGGGAGGAAATGATAAACTATTGCTGAGGATGAAATTGCTTGCACCTTTAAATAGGGCAGGGCTTGATAATATATATCAGCATAAATATGGGGAACATGGGAGGTAGATTCTAAGGGAGATAGAAGAGAGATTTTAATCCTACATCAGGAAAAATTCATTGATATGAATGCACGTACTAAAGATTCCAAATTTAAAGTCATGGCTTATGCATTTAGGGGTGGCTTTAACAGCGCATTTCATTAGTTGACTAAACTTGGAATCCAAAGTAGCTTATATTTAATGGGGCTGAGACCCCAGAGCTTCTCTGGCTTGATGTGAATGAGAAAATTCAAAGGTTTAGGGAGAAAGAAATATGTGGTCTATGCATCCACCCTTATTTATATTTTGTAAGACGGACCAGCAGAACTCCCTTCACTAAGGAATTTAGAAATTCTTGAGTGAGCTGGATACCTGAATCCTTGAAAACCAGTCTGGTTGCTCTCCTTTTTGGGCCAATATGCCCATGAAGATGACACCATTTAAATTGGACTCATGACCTCAATAAGACTGGTTGGATCACAGGAAAGTCAAGTCCTAGTGGCAATATTTAATTCCTAAAGAAAAGGTGGGCAGTGTGCAGTCACCAAAAATAAGAATGATTTGCCTACAGGGTTCATTGTTGGTAGTTAACTGGTACTGGTGTTCTTAATTATAAACTAGGTAAACAGCTTATTACAATATTTTTATATTTGATCTATGTAACAGAAAACAATTGGTAGACACTTTTGTATTTTAGAAATAACATATACCACATTTGAAAATACTACTTTGATCTACCCAAGAAGTCAAACAAATGACTTCCAGTTTCAAGTGAGGACCAGAATAACAGAAGACTCTATAACAAGTTCAGCTATACTTTAAACCACTCTTTTAGTTAGGCCTTATGATTCAGCAGATTCAATGATATCCAAAGAATATTTCACAAATAGAGCTGTTATTTTGAGCTTTGCTGGTAAGCAGCAATAGAAGAATCACAGGCTAGTCTTCTATAATTAAGAGACAGATAGGGCAGGTCCAGGAGATACAAGGAGTTTTTTGCATTGCCTCCTCTCCTTCAAGCTATGCCCACAGCTTCGTAAGGTATGAAGTGTTTTCTAGGAACATTTGACTAAGAAAGAAAAGAATTTAAACTTGATGTAGAGATGGCTCTGCACAACATGCCAATAAGAGTCAAGAGTGGACAGATTAGCTATTATAGTCAAATTGAAACAAATTCTTAAATACAGTAAAGTAAAATTACCCTAACAGGCAGAACTGTAAACCAACATTTAGGCGTCCACTTTGTCTACAATGTGAGGTAACCAGAAGCTGAATCTGCACTAATACATGGAGAGTTGCTAAGTGGTTGGTTGGATTCAGGACTTGGAAAGAAAAGGATTGGAAAGCTGGTATGAGGAAGACATAGGAAGAAATGTGAATAGACCCCCTCAGGATGAGCATAGGTGTGAAAAAATTTGTTTCCTTTGTAAATGTTCAACAAGATGCATCCCCTACAGAATGTTCCTTTGTTGGACAAAATGGTATACTATATGGATGTCAAACATCCTCTTTTCCTCAACCATCCTAGTGCTTACATAGTGAACCAGGAGTAAAGTAGCCATATTGGCAGGGATAAAGTTTCAAGAACATGTACATCACTTTACCAAGAATGGCCTGGCTAATGATAATATTTAGGGCCTAATTTGTCTAATTCATTGAGACAAGTGCTGGACCCTCAATTTGTCACCATTTCCTGAATGCTAGCTAGTCAACTGGTGGCAAGTTGATTACACTAGACATATTTCCTCATGAGTGGGCAGTTGTTCATCTTTGCTAGAAAAAAACACATATTCTCGATATGGACTTTCTTCCCTGCTCTTTCTGTTTCTGGCAGCACCACTATGCAAGGACTCAGAGAATGTCCTATAAACTGTTGTGGCATTCCACATAGCATTGCTTCTTATAAAGGAATTTACTTCAGCAAAGCAAGGACAGAAATAGGTTCATGTTTTAAGAACAATGAAATGAACTGGTTTTAGTTTATTGTAAAACTACTCTCACATGAGAGTAGTTAGACAATAGAAATGTGAAATGGCTTACTGGGGTCTTGGTTGTAGCAGCACTGGAAGAAAACAGTTTAAAAATATTAAGTTCTTACATGACAGGAATATACCTTGAATCAGATATCATCCCCCATTGCCAAAAGACACAGATTTAATAATCAACAAGTGAATTGAGAGTGGCTCTTCTCACTATTATATCCAATAATCTAATTTAAGAATTCTTGTTATTATCACCATCTACCTTGAGTTTTACTGCTTTGGAGGTCTCAGTCCTAAAGGTGGGGAACGCTTATATCATGAGATACAACAATGGTTTTATTATTTTGGGAAATTAGACTGATACCCAGATATTTTGGATCTTTATGCCACTGAAATCACAGGCAGAATGGAGGCAGGGGAGATTCTCAGAGACCTGGAGAGATTGACCCCTTCTACAAAGGGGTATCACTGGCTGCTACACGATGGGGTTAATAAAAACTATATCTAAAATCCAGAGGATTCTCCAGGTGCCTCTTAGCAATTCTATGCCCAAGAGTAAAGTTTAAGGTAGAAGTAGAACCACCATACACATGGAAAAAAAAAAAAAAACACATGCAAATTGAAGACCAGAAACTTTATGGATTATATTTGAGTCATCTAACCAGGTTAAGAACCCCATCTTGCTGAGGTTTTGACTGAGGATAGGGGGAAATATAGAATGGATGGAGGAGGAAGGCAACTAGAGACATCAACTATGGTCTTGGGACCAATTACAGAAACGAAGTCTGTAACAGCTTTACATTTTTCTCTTGCCTATCATATGCATGTACTTATTTGTATATTCTAACTATTTTATTCTTTTGTATCCTTATTCCCATGATAATTTTATATACCTACTGTTGTCAATCAACTTGAAAATTTAATGTACAGGTAACAGAATATGTAGATGAATTATTATATTATTATAGCCAACTATGAATACATTGACTGCTGTGCCTTTGCATCTCATTTTGGAAAAAGTTTGAAAATTTTCTTCCAGAAAAAGATAGTTTTCTCTTGCTAGTACAAAAATAGAGTAGTTGAGTTGTTATACAGAAATTCAAACGTATGTAGTGAGGTACATAAAAAATAAGTAGCCAAAGGGATGGACAATACCAGTTAACAAATTTATTGCTTTTAGGCACAAACTCCATCATTAATTTTTCTGCTCATAGTATTGTCACATTTCTCCCTTGTCAGCTAGCAATATATTAAACTTTGCCAAAACAAACTACTGAAAGGACCCTGGAAGAGAAAGGGTCTCCTCCTGCTTCCTGTGTGTGCTCTCTCTTATCCGACATTGTGTGGAGTCAGCAGTGTGTCACCTCCTCGTGGCAGCTTCTCCCAGTATGCCAGATTGAAGCTTCTTAATGCACTACCCAGTGAGTGACGAGTTCTGTTTACAGCATTTCCCTGTTGATGGTTTTCCTTGGCAGCCTAGAGGGTGCCTTTCACAGTGCAGCATCTCCCTATTCATGCCATCCCCTTTCATCTCAGAAGCAGATTTCTGGAAAGTTCCACAAATATAGATCTTCAGTGATCACTGATCTTCACCTTATGATTGGCACCTGTCTTCCAGATTAGCTTTATCAATGAGAGTTCTTATTCAGCCCTAGGGTAGTGGCTGCTCCCTATATCTATTCTTTCTCTATTCTATATTGTTCTTTTTTTGACATGGTAGCCATCCCCACCATGCTAATTCTCTTCTACAGTTAATAATTCTATCATTATTAATTGTCCAATTTACTGCATAGTTTATGACTCCTGATTAATTTATCTTTTAATATCTTGTTGTCTACCATTCATTGTGTGTCAAAAATTGCAGAGATTTTGGATGATATTATCTTCTCCTAGAGATGTATTAATGTCCTGCTGGAAAGCTTATATTATAAAAGTGCAATATATAATAAGCATACATAAAATATGTAAGAAAATGTCAAGTAATGATAAGGGCTATGAAGAAAGACTAAATAGGGTAAGAAAATATTAAGAAACATAGTGCCTGACCTTTTTGATAAGATGTTCATGGAACGCTTCTTGGCAAAATGAACAGCAAATATAACATCCATAAGGAAGAAAATGAACACTTAATACAGAATACAATAACTGGGGGAGATAGACAAAAACAATAAGGTCATAAAAGTATGTGGGCCTCAGGTCATGCAGGGCATATTAAGCCATGTTAAAGGCAATTTTTAAACTATTCCAGGTCTCCTATCAGTCTCTCTGTAACTACCCTTCTGTTTTGCTTTGCCTTTGTGTAATGTAAAATTAATATGTAATCAGAATTAGCATTGTTAGGTAATTAATGCTAATCTTTCAAGTACCAAAAATATACAGAAAAACCTATTATAACACTAATCCTGTTATAACTTCATTAAGGTTCTCACCAAATCAGAGCCTGAAACAAATACTTGGGAGCAGGTAATTTATTTAAGCAGGTGATACCCAGCAGCAGGAGTGAGAGGATTAAAGAGTAAAACAAGGAGGAAGCAATAAAAAAAAATAAATTGTCTTTAAAGAACTAGTTACTTTTGTAGGTAACCGGTGCTTAATCTGACCAGGAAAACTCTGAAGGAGAAAAGGCTGAGACATTTATATACAAACCTTGCCCAGAATTGTTCCCCATTCACTCATTCCCCTCTGTGGTGGTCTGAAAGTGTGTGAGCCCCCAGAAAAATGTGTGCTTAAATTTAATCCATTCCTGTGGATGTAAGCCCATTGTAAGGAGGACATTTGGTGAGGTTACTTCAGTTAAATCTGCCCAACATCAACCAAGATAGATCTTAATCCTATTACCAGATTCCTTTATAAGAGAATGAAATTCACACACACATAGAAAAGCCATGGAAGCAAGTAGCTGAAATCAACGACACCCGGAAGAGAAGGGAGAGACAAGGAGATGCTGCTGTGTGCCTTGCCATGTGACAGAAGAGCCAAGGATGGCTGGCAGCCAGCTTTCAGGAAGAAAGCCCTGCCTTGGTGATGTCTTGATTTGATCATTTTCCTGACCTCAAAACTGTGCAATAAATTCCCATTGTTTAACCTAACCAATTTCATGGTATTTGTTTGAGCAGTCTGGGAAACCAAAACACCCACCACCCGCCAGCTCACCCTGTGTATTAAATCTCCTGCACTCCTAGATTGCCCTGCTTGGAGTTGAGCAAGATTCCATGGTTTTGGAAAAAAACTCTGAGGCATAAAAATTGGAGATGTTTAGTAGGCTTTAAGGAGGAATGCTTTTCCCTGGCACAGGAATTATACAACCATATGTGCAGGTAAAACCAGAGGTGGGTGGAGGGACCCGGGTATAACAAATAGAGTCCACAAATTGCAAAAACTTAAATGTTGGGTCAAATTATTACAAAGTTAATGAAAACTAGTGAAATGTGTGAAAGCTAGCTGATCAATGCTTCCAGAGGCTTGACTGAGCTATGTAAAATTGCTCAGTAGCTTGGTGCTACCTGGTAGTGGTTTTCCTGCTTCTTATATGTACTCACATTACCATCCTAATGCTTGTGTCTATTCACCAAGGATGCCCAGTGGCCACTCTGGGGGTGTTTGACTAGAACAAAATTGTTTATTTGAAAGATGCCTTAGGGAAAAAAGGGAACAAGGCTTCTCAAGGCTGACAGCATTTTTAAATCGGTATGCAGAGGTCTCCAAATGAAATTCTGAATAAAAATTACTTCACTGAAAGATTCTTTGGTCAAAGTTAATGAGCAATTTGATGGACTTAAGCAGCACCCAACTAAGCTAATTTCCCTAGTAAATCCTCCCCAATCTTGTCCTCCAGGTGCCTCCTTATACTCAGCTCTCCTTCTTACCCTATAATCTTCTGATCTTTTTTCATCCACACCTCTTCAGGCTCATTCTTCCCCTATCTTTTGTCCAGACCCTCTTCCTTTCCCCAAATGCCAAGCCCTAAAATACCAGTTACCTCTAAAGATCTGTCTCTCCCTTGAGCCAGGTATGTAGGCAAATGTAGGGTTTAAGCCTTGGATCTGAGCTATAATGAAAGATTTCCCTAAATTCAAACAAGGCCAGCAAAAATGCACAGAAGAATTTGGAATCCTTTGGAGAAATATAATCCAGAGTCACATGATATCTATCAACTTGTACACATGTTGGTTGGAACCTCAGATGCCAAGTTGCTGACTGGACTGACCCAAAAAGATACCTATTTAATTCCTTTTTCTATAAAAAAAACCCAAGGGTTAAAAAAGTCCCTAAAAATAGGGCAAAGTCTTCAAATTCCATACCTGAAACATTTCCAATAAAAGGTATTGAAACATAATTTAATCAGTGAACAGAGAAAAGACAGCACTATAGAAGGTTTTTGGGAGAAACTAGAAAATAACTTTCAACATCAATTGGAAGTTAAAGAAGGTGCTCATGTACAGTAACCCTTTCATCCCTTTTTGCCAGAAAAGGGAAACAAATTAGAAAATGGAAATTAGAATGAGAAATAAGCCCTTTATTTGAAACACAATACCTGACAGAACATTTTGAATGGTCTGTAGAACAAAAATAAGACAGTACCCAAAATAAACATGTGCCCCTGGATCAAACAGCTAGGTGTGCTCACTTCCCAACTACCTGACCACTGACAAGTACACTTGTAGATATTGCAAGCAGAAGAGATTCTGGGTAAAAGATGGTGTCATCTTACAAAAGAAAAACCAAGATAAAGAAAAATCCTTCAATTCAGATGAATGATGGTACTTCAAGGAAGGAGAAGGCACCCAATATCTTGCCTTACCTGTAAACTCTCAAGGTGAATTAATTATAAACGTACATGGTCATCCTCATCAAATCCTGGTAGATACAGTTGCCACTCTTTATGCATTCACCCTGCCACCTTTGCTCAACCTCTTCCTCAGAAGAGGTTTTAGGCATTTATAATGACTCTCAGATTTCTCCTATCACCAAACCTTTATCTGTGACCCTTGGGGTCTTCACTGAAAAATATCCCCTCCTGTTCTGTGATACCACCCCTGAAAAATTCAATAGGAAGCAACACACTTTGCAAATAGAATTATAATATTAAATGCTCACCAGAGAGATTATGTCTCGAAGTTCCAGAGAATTCCTTTATTCATAATCAAATTATGTCTGCACTGAATATGTCTTTGCCTTCTCCATTATATTTGATGCATACTGCAGATAAGGATCTTGACACTCTACCTGACAGTAATAGGGGATAAAAATTCTACTGACATAAAAAATTATTAGAGGATTTTGATTAGATCCCACTAAACCATTATCCAAACTTCCTCTAAATCACTTGAAGTCAGAAGCAAAGAAAGGATTCATACCTAAAGTTGAAAACTATATCTCCAAAGGTATTCTTATACCCTGTACCTGACCTTGTAACAACTCCTGTTATCCAACAGATGAGGGTGTTAATTTATTTGAGGCCTCAGGATTATCAACAAAATTGTTATCCTTCACTTTCTAGTAGTACCTAACTTGAATATTAGGCTGTCATCTATTCCTCCTGAAGTCACTTGATCACTGTAATGGAACTTTGAGCTGACTCTTCCAATGTGCCTTTAGACCAGGTGGGTCAGTACTTTTGTACTTTCATCTGGAAGGACAATATACTTGGACAGTCATGACCAAGGGATTCTATGAATTCCCTTCTATCTTTCCCAACTCACCAATCAAGACTTAAAAGACCTAAATTTCCCTTGTGATTCAGTACTGATACAATGTGTAGATGATCTCCTACTTGGTTCAGAGAACAAGGATGCCTTTAAAAAGGATTCCATTTACTTGCTTAATCCTAACAGAAAAGGGACATGACGTTTCAAGAGATAAATTACAATTTCACCATCACTGCAGTCCATTATTTAGGTCATGACCTATCTCTAGAAGTAAAAACTCTCTCTTCTGATAGACTGGAGATAGTTCAAACTTATTTTAGATCAAACAATTAAGAGGATTTCTGGGGTTAACTGGATATTGCACCAATGGGTACAATACCTCTTTAAGTATTAACTAATCTTCAGTCAAGTATCCTCTCCTTTGGGAGCCAAAACATGAATAGGTCCTCTGTAACCTGAAAATATGTTCTTCAACATCCTCCTTTCCTGGTCATCCCTTATTTTAAAAAGCTATTCATTGTATTTGTGTGTGAATGGACAAGTACTTGTAGTTTTAACTTAATTTCATGGGAACCATAAAAAACCCATCACTTACCATAGTCTTTCACCTTTGACCTAGTTGCAATGATTTATCCCCCTTGTTTTAGCACAATAGCTGCCACTGTAAAACTTAAGAAAATTTTTGCTGAACTAGCTCTAGCCTCCCTGATTGAACTCATAGTTTCTCATGCAATAAGACATTACTACTGACTGAGAACACATGACATTTTCATCCAATTGACTAACCTCTTTTTTTTTTTTTAATGCTACCATGCAACAAAACCTTTATTAACATTTTGAACAGGTTCAGCTATTACTGAAACTGGTAATTTCTAAACTTAAATTGGAGCAAATGGTTATAGAGCAGAGTAAGGCCTTCATTGGGCCTCTATGAATGCAAGACTGAAGACTTAACAGCCACCCCTCAGGCGCAGGACCAGGTGCAGGGTGGACTCTTTCTGGATGTTGTAATCAGAAAGAGTGCCGCCATCTTCCAGCTGCTTGCCGGCGAATATGAGCCTCTGCTGGTCAGGAGGGATGCCTTCTTTATCCTGGATCTTGGCCTTCACGTTCTCGATGATGTCACTGGGCTCCACCTCCAGGGTGATGGTCTTGCCGGTCAGGGTTTTTACGAAGATCTGCATTTTGACCTTTTATTGAAGACGGCTACACCACGAATCTCGCCAAGCCACCTCAGCGCCCCAACGCAGTCACTCCGCACCACCAGTCGCCTCTTGACTAACCTCTTGTGAGATTTCTGTTGCTCTCTCCCTCACATATTCACTACTGCAACTTCCTGAATCCTTTCTTCCCCTACCAGAGTAAGAAGAATCTCATGATTGTCTTATCTCAGGTAACTTTCTGTACCTCATTCAGATTTATTTGAAACCCTTATTTAGGGTCCTGGCCTAGTATTATTTGTTGATGGATCATACCTCAACACTGAGAGTAGAGGTCATCAAAGAGGATATGCTATCACTAACTTAAGTTCTCCTTTAAAATATAGTCCTCTACCTCAGGTAAAATTATTTCAGATGGCAGAATTCATTGGACTTACTACAGCTTATCAACTATTCAAAGACCTGAGAGTAAACATATAAACACCTGGCAGGTATTCTTTCAGAGTGGTACATGATTTGGGGATGTTTTGGAAATGAAGACGTTTTCTCATATCTGCTGGAACCACCATCAAAAATGGACAAATGAAGGAAAGTTTAGATGCTTCCTGCAGATGTGACTATTACAAAAATTGAGTCCGATGTAAAAAGAGATAACATGAAAGCTAAAGGAAAAGCTCTTACAGATCATTATGCCAAACAAGTAGCTTTAATGGAGGTTATGATTCTATCAAAGGATAAATCTCTAGGGGTATTCAAAAAAGAACATTATAAAATATCAATGTTTAGTCCCTGATTTTGGAAAAGAACAGTGGGAAAAAATCTGGTTATACCCTTCACCCTGATAGTCTATGGTGCTCTCAAGATGGTTGTTTGGTGGCAGCAGATGATTTCAAACAGGTAATTGCTAAATTTCTCCATGAAACTACTCATCATGGACAAATAGGCTACTATCTTAAATTAATATTGGTGGGGAAACTTTAAAATACAGCTGAGTTATTTTTGGGTTTTGTGTCATCACTTCACAACATAATCCCAGACAAGCTGTACAAGTGGGACATGCTCAGGAACTAAAGCCTCAAGAACAATTTGAACATCTTCTCATGCACTTTAATCAGCTTCTACCCTCAATGAAATCTGAATAAGTTTTAGTTATGGCATGTCTTTTTTCAGGATGGGCTGAAGCATTTCTTTAGGTAAAAGCTATAGTCCTTACAGTCACTAAAAAATGCTTGATTTTGTGTTTTCAAACTGGAGCATCCCAACTTGGATACCAAGTGATCAAAGCACACACACTACATGAGCCATTATAAAAGAACTCTGTTAGGCATTACCCCTTATTAAAAACTGACACTATCCTTACACCCATACTCTTCTACAAAGCTTGAAAGAACAAATGGCAGCCTTAAATTAAAATGAGCAGAACTTTAATAAGCCTTTGAGTCCCTTGCTCAAAGGTACCCCTATTATCTTTATGGCCATATCATCTACTCCCTCAGGGACACATTGGTTATCACTATATAAACTGGTAAGTGGAAGACCCACGTATTAGGGATTTTACTTCCAATACCAGACTCTGCCTTACTGTATGCAAACATGGTAAAATACTGCAAGGGACTCATGTTCTGTACCCAGTCCTATTATCAACAGTTTAAGGCTGCCACCCCATAATATTGTTCTAAATGGCTTCTTCATAATCTTGAACCAGGGATTCCATATATTGGAAGAATCATTAGAGGAAAATTGCTTTTGAATATTGTTAAAAGAGACTTTATCAGATACTATCAACAACAAACATAGCAGTGCAATTCCAGGGAGTCAATTCTTGGATTCCTGTTCCACAACTGAAGAAACAATTCAAAATTTCACAAACTGGAAGGCTACTCCAAAAGAGGATGTGAACCTGAGGATTCTCAGAGATCTCTAGAAGCATCCAATCTTTAGGAACAAACAACTGACCAAAGATCTTTTGAATAAGCAGATGATCACAGATGACCACAGAGAGTAGACAGCTTTTAACCAAGCCATCAGATCTGAGTCTGCCATACTCCTAATGCCTCTTTTATTTCTTATCTTCTTGTTTATAATTGTTCTTGTTTTTGATAGACCTCTGGTTGTTGTCTACCCATAATGACCTTTTCCTCTTTTCTTCCCTTCATATTATAATTGTTAGGTCAGAGCATACTCATTCTAAAGCCATTTTTGGATTATCCCAAGCAGTAATCACTTCCCTCAGTCTTAGTAACTGCTAATTATGCCACCTATTACCTAGAAACCCATGATAAAAATCTTTGGGCAATTCTGGCATTATCAAAAGAGACCACAGGAAACTATAGCTTATGGCATTTCTACTTACACCTGAATGGACAAATGACCTTAAATAAGCCAGTGATTTTACTAGTATTCACATATCCTAGAAAAATAACCAATTATTATAATAGCTTGATCAGGTACCAGGTAATTCTAATTTGGAATTTGGAGTTAACTCTGTATGATGATAAGTCAAACACTTTTCACCTGAAAGATACTGGTCAAGCTACAAATATGTAAGCCAGCTAATACTAAGGGTTTATACCAACCTTGTGGTATAAACAACTTTTCTCTTGAAGCTCCATGTGCCTGTGCTGGATAGTACTTCCTTTGTGGCCAAGATGCCTAGTCTTGTTTGCTTTAAATTTTTTCCATGACAGGCCTGAGAAATCAAGAATTAGAGAAATTAAGTGACTTGTCCATGATCACACTCTTATATAATGACTGGTGTAGTCAAGATTCAAACAGAAAAAAACACTATTTTGTTCTATTTATCTGTAGTACCACCTCTTCAAAGAAAGCACTAATTTAACTTAGTTCCCAATTTTTATGTGCCAAGGTTCAATTAACTGTATTTTTAACCAAATTATTATATTTGTCATATTCCTAAATTTTCTAAAAGCAACTGAATTGGTTCTGCCACTATTTTTGCTTTTCTAAACAACTTTTAAACAGTAGCAGCTTCTTTTTTATGATTCATAAAAATAAAGTACTGTGGAAGTGTGCAGCATAGCCCTTTTACAATAATGTGTTGAATATAGCAAAGGGTCTCACTTGCAGTTTTAATACTCCTCCGTTAGTTCTATCATTTATTTATATCTGAAATATAATACCCTATTTCTTAGTTCAATAAATTCTATTTTCAACAAGTGCTAAGACACTGTATAAACCAAATTCAGAAAATAAAGGTTTTAGGTTAGGTAGATATTTCCTAACAATGAAAGAGCAATGTCAATTCCTCACCACACGACTATAAATTTTAAAGAAATTAATTTTCTAATGCAAATATTTAACAAAATAAATCAAGGCTTTGAAGTAACATGACTTTAATCCTTTTCAAATGCATCTGCATATACTGAAAAGCCATAAAATAAAACTCAGCAACCACAGAATTTACTGGCTCCAGAAAACATATTCTGAAAATATTTAAGACAATGATTTTTAAAATTACATGGGGGAATTGGGTGTGACTCAAGTGGCTGAGCACCTACTTCCCACATGGGAGGTCCCAGGTTCGTTTCCTGGTGCCTCCTAAAAACAAAAAACAAACAACAAGCAAACAAACTAAAAAACAAACTCAGAGAAGCCAATATGGCCCTGTGGTTGAGCTCTGGCTTCCCACAAACGAGGCCCCAGTTTCAATTCTCGGCCCCAGTACCTCAAAAATTAAAAAGTCTGTTAAAGTCATTTGTCAATAAATATATATTTTTTAATTACATGAAAATTTAAAAACTTGTGAGAAGGTCCATAGTTTTCAAAACTTATTTTGATGATTATATGACCTAAAACATTAAATGTGACTGTATTAATTTTCCCTGCCCAGGAATAACAGATAGCATTAAAGATCTGTCCATATTTTCTGTTCTTTTTTAGCAAAATCTTTCTATATCCACAATAAGGAAACAAAATAAATAATATCTACAGATACCCCTTTATTAAAGAATCATTTGTTTTAAAAGAATGCATGTTTGATTTTTATGTTTCAATAAAATAAAAGAAGTTGTTATTGGAAATACCCATGGACTTAATAATTTCTGCCTTTAATAAATGAAGCAAAGTGGGTAGAATATTAGCCTAGGCCTCCATGTTGAATAGACCACAAGACACCAAGAATTTCTCTATAGATCCCTACTCTAGGCACAGGGCAGGAATTACTGGTAAAGTCCTTGCATTTGCTTTTACTAGTATATATTTGTACAGATAAAACATTTTACTTGTCAGATATTCCTCATGTTCTAAAGTTTTCTTCTATATTTTTTTGACTTATAAAATATTTGAAATACACAAAATATCCAAAGAATATTATAATAAATTCCCATGTGCCTACCACTTAGATTTTAAAAACATTAACATTCTACTGTATTTGTATTTTATTTTTACATAAATAAAATATTACATATGCAACTTATACTTACTTTGTCTTCCTCCCCAACCCAATCCCTCCCCTTTCTCTTCAGATACAATAGGTATATATTTATATATTTACACTTTTACCACCTATGTACATGTGCATACGCACATAAAATCTAGACTATTTTGAAGACTTTAGACTGTGCATACATTGTTTCATACTGTGCTCTTTTCCTGATTTTCTTTTCTTTTTTACCCTTTTAACAATATACATCAAGAATTAACCCTCTGGGAAACGGACTTGGCCCAGTGGTTAGGGCGTCCGTCTACCACATGGGAGGTCCACGGTTCAAACCCAGGGCCTCCTTGACCGGTGTGGAGCTGGCCCATGCGCAGTGCTGATGCACGCAAGGAGTGCCCTGCCATGCAGGGGTGTCCCCCGCGTAGGGAAGCCCCACGCGCAGGGAGTGCGCCCATAAGGAGAGCTGCCCAGTGCGAAAGAAAGTGCAGCCTGCCCAGGAATGGCACCACCCACACTTCCCGTGCTGCTGACGACAACAGAAGCAGACAAAAGAAACAAGATGCAGCAAATAGACACAGAGAACAGACAACCGGGGGAAGGGGGGGATTAAATTAAAAAATAAAAAAATAAAAAAGAATTATCCCTTTAAAATACGTGTAGCTCCTGTTTGGTCATTTTATCTCTCAAGTTCCATTAATAAGCCATAGTTTAGTTCCCATTTCTCTTTTTTATAGATATTTAAGTTCTGTATCCGCTTTCTTTGTTTTTTGCTTGTCTGTTGGTTTAGGTAGTACAAATTTTGTTGTAATAACCACCCATAAACATTTCTCCATGTGTTTGAATATGATTGTTTCTCTAGGGCTGGGGTCAGTAAACTTGCTTTTATAAAGGTGAGGATAGTATATAAATTAGGCTTTCCAACCATATGATCTTTGCCACGACTATGCAATTCTGCCTTTGTAGCCTGAAGGCAACCATAGATATATCTAAAGGAATTGCTGCACTGAGGTTCTAGGATAACTTTATTCACAAAACCAGGTCCCTGTTCAGACATGACTCATGGACCATAATTTGTCAATCTGTACTCTAAGGTATCTTCTCTGGCAGGAATTAAGTTTCTTGAAATGTGAGAGAAAATACAAATAAGAATTGCTTAAACATCCTGCCTAATAACTTCGGCTTGTATTTCACTTGCTAAACTCTTTCATAAGGCAACACCTATCTGCAAAGGAGACTGGAAAATCCAGATATTGAACAGTGCATATTACCCCCAAATAAGTTCTTATTCATGATTAAAAAGGAAGTTCAACCAATTCTTACAATTTAAGTTTGTTTTTCTTTTTTAAAAATCTTGTCCACACATCCTTGATATGAGGTATAAAAATGGAAGCCCAAAGTATGACAGTGGGCCCAAGTTTTTTAATGGCTTACATTTGATTAACTCAAGTTTATACAAAACCAGAGGCCAATTCATCATTTCTTATTCTAAAATAGACATATAAAATATTCCTTAAATGGATTCGTTTTTTGCTTTACTCAATACAGCATTTGATACAGAATCCTAGAGAAGTTGATGATTTAGAGGGAAAAAGAGCAACAACACTAGTTTCTTCAAATTACAGTGATCAAACATAAGTAAGCCTAAAACAAAAAAGAAATTTCAAATCCTGAGGATTTTGCATAAAAAGTTTTGAACTAAGAGGGTCAGCATTTATAAATGTATTTCAAATGTATTTGAACTGAGAGAATACACGAATGCTCCAATGAATCATAATTCAGGGCATGAAAGAGGCAACATATATCTGTTTTCCTCACTAAAACTGAGCCTGATTGGGATTTCATTGGTTTATTTTAAACCCATCTCCTTAACTCATTTATGCATTCCTGCATGGAAATAATTCATTCTTTGCATCTGAAAGTCCCCATTCTTAGCTATTTTAGCCATTTATATGCTGGTCAATGTCAGAGTAACAGAAATCTCCCTTGAGCACAGCTCTAGTCTTTTTAAGGCCAATCTTATCTTTACAAACATGTCTTGATCTGCTTTATCATCTCACCCTGGAGAAGCTGGATTTGATGTATTTTCTTAGGTTAACCATTTTGCTTGGTTTAAAACAGTCTACAAGGATAATGTTATATTGTTTTATAATCTGTTCTTTCTTTTTACAATTTTATATTCTTACATATTAGTTGTTGAAGAGATCTACTCAAGAACAGTTAAAAGAAAAAGCCAATATTTATTAGCATTTTTTTCTCCTTTTGGCAATAATATCTGTTATATTTTATGGCTATTTAGGCAGACTCATTTCTTTTGCTTCCCATTATTTAAAACAATTGCACATCTTATTGTCACCAACACACTATTCAAATTACTAGTTTTTAAAATAATATGGTATCCATGACATTAGTTTTTGCCTCTTCTCCCCTAAACCCACATATTTTATTGGTCTTAAAAATACCTTCCATTCCACCCCCATAACTCCTGTCTCCATTTTTAGCAGTCAAAACAAATACCATACAATGGACTGGCTTAAGCAATGAGAATTTATTGGCTCATGGTTTAGGAGCTAGGAGAAGTACAAAATCACGGTGTCATCAAGGCAATGCTTTCTCCCAGAAGCCTATGGCTGCCAGTGATCCTTGGTCCTTGGCTTTTCTGTCACATGACTATGTACACAGTTAACGTCAGCAACCTCTCCTGGCATCTCTCTTCTCTTTGAAGTTTCATTGAAGTTCAGCTTCCGGATGTTCCCTCTAGTTTTCTCTCTCTCTCTCTCTCTCTCTCTCTCTCTCTCTCTCTCTGACCTTCAATATAAGGCCCTCAGTACTAGAATTAATATACTGGATAAGAGAATGCATTTTAGAGTTAGAATTGCAAGGACTGAAAATTGCAGCTCCATCTGTATAATAAGTGACTGGTTAAGTGCCCCAGTTCTTTGTATGTGTAAGGGGAAAATATTTGAACTTATTTCATAATTTTTTGCATGAAAATTAAAGAGATAATGTATGTAAATTGTTTAACAGAGTGAACACTTTCATTAAACATAAATATATATACCTGTTATGCTCTAAGGTAGAGTTGAAACCTCAGTTTTGCAAGGTTCTTAGAGTCAAGAGGACCTAGATTTATACCTTACTTCCTACAACAGTGGGGCAAATTAATGAACCTTCAAGGCTATTTGTTTCTCAATTTTACAATTGGGATGATCCAAATCATATCACATGAGGTAAATAATAATGGTTTTATGAATGCTAGTTTCCTTTATTTTAAAATTTATTGTGTGCAAAAAGGAAGCAAAATGTTAAGACATTTCAGAAAAATGGGAGGTACAGAAGACAAAGTCAGGGAATAAAACAAGCATATTAAGTAAGGAGTAACTAAGATTAATAGCTTAAAAAACTATCTACTTGTATAGGGTAAGCACACTGTATAGTTCATACAAAATAGTGCCAGATGATGAGGAGTTTAAGTGCCATCTTTAACTGTTTTGTATTTATAAGTCAATGGCAGCAGGCAGTATCTTCTATCTATTCTCTAAATAGTGAAAAATGTTGATTGAAGTCTTTTGCCCAGTCTTCTGTTAGATTTATTTCTTTTTTATTGATTAATATGATAACTTTAATTCTATATATAAGAATGTTTAAAACAAACATACATATTGGAAATATTTTCTTCCACTTTGTAGGTTGCCTTTTTAATCCTTTAATGAGATCTTTGGATGAAATAAGTTCTTCATTTTTTACCTGTTTAAAATTTATTGTTTTCCTTCTTGAATGGGAATTTTTATATCATGTTTGAGAAATATTTTTTGTCCAAATTCACAAAGATCTTCTCTTAGGTTTTCTTTCTTCCTCCTCTCCCTTCTTTTCTTCCTTTCTCTTTTAATTGTGAGAACATATATGCGACATAAACTTTCTCACTTCTACAACTCTGAAGCATACCAATCTATGGGATTAATCACATACAAAATAGTGTGGTACCATCATCACCTTCCATAATTAAAACTTTCCCGTATCCTTAAACAGAAACCTTAAACCTATTAGGCATTAACTCCCCATCCCCTTTTCCTTGACCTCTGGTAACCTGTACTATAATCTCTATCTTTCTGAGCTTGCATATTCTCTGTTATTTTCTTTGTAGTCACCATGACAGTTTAATTTAACATACTAAATGTATAACAATCCTTTTTGCTTTGATACAAATTTAACTTCAAAAGTATATACCAACGAAGTTCCTATTACCCTCTGCCCCTGCCTTTATATAGTTTTGTCACAAACCTAATGTTTATATATTATGAATCCAAACCCACTGATTTACCATTACATTTTATGCATTGCCTTTTAGATCTTGTAGAAAATATAAACTGGAGTTTAAAACCCAAACACATTAAACTTTAACTTTACCAGAGATCTTTCTTTATGTAGTTTCAATCTATTGTCCTTCCCTTTCAACCTGCAGAACTCCTGTATCTTCTCTTATAGGGTTACTATACTGGTGAAGACCTCCATTAGCTTTTGTTTCCCTGGGAATGTTTTTATCTCACCCTCATTTTTGGAAAACAGTTTTACTAGATATAGAATTCTTGGCTGGCAAATTTTTGCTTTCAACTCCTTAAATATGTCATCCCATTGCCATCTTTCCTACATGGTTTCTGGTGAGAAATTGGCACTAAATCTTAGTGAGGCTCCCTTGTATATGATACTTCTCTCTTGCAGCTTTCAGGATTTTCTCATTATCTTTGGCATGCAACAGTATGCTTATAACATGGTGTGGTGTGGGTCTATTTGGGTTTACCCTGTTTGGAGTTCATTGAGTGTCTGAGATGTGTATAGTTGTGTCTTTTGTTAATTTTGGAAGTTTTCAGCCATTATTTCTTTGAATAGACTCTCTGCCCCTTTCTCTCTTTATTATCCTGAGAATTTTACATTGCATGTATTGGAATGCTTAATGGTGTCCTCAGGTACCTCAGAATCTGTTCACTTTCATACAATCTTCTTTCTGTTCCTCTGACTGAATAATTTCAGTTGTTTTAAAATCAAGTTCTCTGATTCTCCCTTTTGGCAGCTCTAATCTGCTATTGAACATCTGTACGGAATTTTTTTATTTCTGTTACTGTGGCCTTCTAATTTCCTTCTCTCTAGTGATAGGTCCAAGGTTCAAACCCAGGGCCTCCTGACCCATGTGGTGAGCTGACCCACGAGCAGTGCTGATGCACACAAGGAGTTCCATGCCACACAGGGCTGTCCCCCTCATAGGGGAGCCCTATGTGCATGGAGTGTGCCCTGGAAGGAGACCTGCCCTGCATGAAGAAAGCACAGCTTGCCCAGGTGTGGCAGGTCTGCACACATGGAGAGCTGACACAGCAAGATCACGCAACAAAATGAGACATGGATTCTGGGTGCCTCTGGTAAGAATACAGGTGGACACAAGAACACACAGTGAATGGACACAGAAAGCAGACTCCTGTGGGGGGGGGGGAAGGGGAGAGAAATAAAAAAATTTTTTTTAAAGTGATATGTTCATCATAGTCACAAATCATTTTCCTGATTTCCTCTAGTTCTTTTTTTTTTCATTTTTAATTATCTCTTTTTAAAGATACATAGATCACAGAAAATGTTACATTAATAAATCCAAGATGTTCCCACATATCCCCACTTCCCACTGCCACCCCCACTCCTCCCATATCGGCAACCTCTTTCATCAGTGTGGCACATTCATTGCATTTGATGGATACATTGTGGAGCACTGCTACACATCATGAATTATAGTTTACATTGTAGTTTATACTCTTTCCCAGTCCATTCAGTGGGTTATTGCAGGATATATAATGTCCTGTGTCTGTCCCTGCAATATCATTCAGGACAACTCCAAGTCCCAAAAAAGCCCCCATATCACACCTCTTCTTCTCTCTCTCTGCCCTCAGCAACTCGCTTGGTCACTTTCTCCACATGAATGATATAATTTCTTCCATTGGTAAAGTAACAATAATTTTATAGTGGAATACAGTAAGTTCACTCTAATCCATATTTTATTCCTCCATCCTGAGGACCCTGAGATGGTGATGCTCACTCCACCTCTAAATCAAGAGTGGTCTTAGATCCCACGTGGCTGATGGATGGGATTCTCCTGCTCGCAGTTCAAGACTCTCTCAGGTCCCTGAGTGGTGGTTGACCATCTTCACCTCTGTGTTAACTGACCTGGCTAAGTTCAAGGAACAGGAGAGTAGGTTTTGCAACTCTGCTGAGGCTCAGGGCCCAGCTAGCACATGGACAGCCCAGAGATTCAACTCTACTGAGCATACACCAACCCTAGAGCCAACAACAGGTTCAGTAAAAGTGACAGAAGAAGCATGTGTAGAGACGTCACATTGAGTCCAACTCCATCACACTCAGGAGCACAAGTTCCAAAGTAGGGCCCATTGGCAGGCACTGAACTCCAGAGCCATCTGTCATGACCATAAGACCTGTGTTTCTCTATAGCCCTCAGAACCACTACTTGGGGTAGTATCTACTTTGGCTGTCTCTGAGATCCTGCTGAGATGTGCATAAGCACAACCCCTCTGATGACCTTCCAACTCATTTTGAAGTCTCTTAGCTGTGTAAACTCATTTGTTTTTACCATTTCCCTCTTTTAGTCAAGGTCTTTTTCTAGTTGCATCACCAGCTGGTGCTTGGTAGTAATCCCTCAGCACCAGGGAGGCTCATCCCAGGAGTCATGCCCCACACTGGGGGGAAGATAATGCATTTACTTGATGAGTTTGGTTTAGAGAGAGACCACATTTGAGCAACATGGAGGCTCTTAGGAGGTAACTCTCAGGCACCTTTCAGCTCTAGACCAAGTTGAAATTTCAAGCACACAGGCTCATAAGCATAGTCATCAGTATCAAGGGCCCATCATTGGACCATCCTTCTTCACTGGGCTTTGGCCTTGCACTTGGGGGATTGTTGCTGCTCCATTGGAGAGTGCAATATAGTTCCCTGCAATGGGAGCTCAGCACTCTCTCAGTTGTTTTGTGAAACTCTACCCACTATGTCAGTACCAAAAAAACATCCGAACATATCTATATACCCTATATATGTGCCCTGGAGTACTACCTCCCACCCATACATCCCCTATCAATGACACCCCACATCAGTGCTCCTCCCTTGCCATAGTTGAACCCCTCTATGATCCAAAAACTTCTTTAAAAATTAAGTCTAATATATTGCCAAATTCAATTAATAGGAAAATGAAATAATAAGATATTTAAAGATTAGAAATAGATTACATAATAATTTAGAAGAACTAAAATAAAGTAAAAAATAAATTGAGGTATTAAAAAATGAAAAATATCATAATTTTTTTTAAATATTTTGCCTTTCCTCACTGTAATAGGTATTGCCCTGTATGTACTGTAGCAAGGCAATCTCTTCCATTTCTTCCTCAGTGTCTGTGTCCTTTTTTTTTTTTTTATTATGTCTTCAAAAATGTTTTAGGTCACAATAAAGTCACATATAGAATATAGGGGACTCCCATATACCCAACATCAAACCCTATTCCCCTTCCTCAGCAATGATCTTTTTACATATGGATGTTACATTTGCTGCAACTGATGTACAGATATTGAAACATAGCTACTAACCAAGGTTCCATTATGATTTACATTATGGTTTACATTTTAGACTGGATACTTTTATAAATTTTTGGTTACTTTATGGTTTACACTGTGGTTTACATTTTAGACAATATACTTTTATAAATTTTTAGTGAAATTTAACATGGCCTGTATCCATCATTGCAGGATCATGCAGAACACTTTCATTGCCCACCCTTGCCCCCTCTTCCTTCTATTCTATTCCTCTCTCCCCCTCCCCTCAGGACCCACAGTGACAACCAAACTTCACTACTTGAAGGACAAGATTCATAGATACTTGCAGCAATGCTAAGGGCTTGACACACTAGTCTGTCCTCCCCCTTTGGGAGCCACCCATGATCTTGAGAAACACCCTCCCCTTTGTTTGAGAACATCTGGTCTCCCCAGGATGGGGGTGTAACACTTTCCTGCTCATTGTATGTGTCACCATCCACTGATATAACAAACTATGACATGAGTTCACATACACTCTCTAAAAGCCTGTCTCAGGTGCACATTGTGCCAGAAGTCCCCCATCAAACACCTTAAACCAGTAACCCTTCCTTATTACATTTTCTAAAGAGTTTCTCAACATTGTAGTTTCAACCACATACCTGACAATCTCCCATGTTCACCTGCTACCCTTTGGACCATCTGAGCCATCCTCCCAATCCTAGCTCCCCTCAAGTCTGCTAGCAAAACCCAACCCATTAGTATCCCTAAGCTCCCATATTATCCCTTCACTGCACAACTACTTACCTGCACTTTATCATAGATTTTACCTGTGTGGGCATTGGCTCACAACCTTCCTCTCCCCCCCCACCCCTATTTTCTGTAAGCCTATCTTCCAGTCTCTAGCTCTCTAAGACATTTTCATTTTCTTAATTCATATCAAAGAGGTCATGTAGTATTTGTCCTTCAATGCCTGGCTTGCTTCACTCAAATAAGGTCCTCAAGATTCATCCATGTTACCACATGTGTTAGTACTGCATTCCTTCTTACAGCTGAGCAAAATTGAACTGAATGTATATATCATATTTTGCTTATCCACTCATCTGTTGATGGGCATTTGGGTTGATTTCAACTTTTGGCAATAGTGAATAATGTTGCTATGAACATTGCTGTGCATATATCAGTTCATGTCCTTGTTTTCAGTTCTTTGGGGTATATACCGAGCAGTGGAATTGCTGGGTCATATGGTGAATCTATAGCTAGTTTTTTGATGAACTGCCGAACTGTCCTCTACAGTGACTGGATCCTTCTACATTCCCACCAACAGTGGATGAGAGTTCCTATTCCTTCACATCCTCTCCAATACTTGTATTCCTCTGTTTTTTCAATAGCTGCCTAATGAGTGTAAGATGGTATCTCATTGTAGTTTTGATTTGCATTTCCCTAATAGCTAGTGCTATTGAACATCTTTTCATGTGCCTTTTAGCCATTTGTATTTCTTCTTTGGAGAAGCATCTGTTCAAATCTCTTGCCCATTTTTTAAATGGCTGTTTGCCTTTTTATTTTTGAGATATAGGATTTGTTTTTATATGCTGAATATTAGGCTCCGATCAGATATATGGCTACCAAATATTTTCTCCCATTGGGTAGGCTGTCTTTTCACTTTCTTGATAAACTCCTTTGAGGTGCAAAAGGCTTTAATTTTGATGAGGTCCCATTTATTTATTTTTTTCTTTCATTGCTTGTGCTTTGGGTGTAAAGTTCATGAAGCCATTTCTTATTACAAGGTCCTGTAGATGGTTCCCTACATTGTCTTCCAAGGTCTTTATGGTCTTGGCTCTTATATTTAGATCTTTGATGCATCTTGAGTTGATTTTTTATAAGGTTTGAAATGATATTCCTCTATCATTCATTTGCATATGGATATCCAATTCTCCAAGCACCATTTGATGTATGATGATCTCCAAGCACCATTCTCTCCCAGTTGAATGGGTTTGGTGGCCTTGTTGAATATCAGATGACTGTATATGGGAGGATCTATATCCAAAGTCTTAATTCATTTCCATTTGTCAGTATTTCTATCCTTGTACCAATACCATGCCATTTTTTTTTAAGATTTATTTTTATTTATTTAATTCCCCTCCCCTCCCCCAGTTGTCTGTCTTCTGTGTCTTTTTGCTGAGTCTTGTTTCTTTGTCCGCTTCTGTTGTCATCAGCGGCACGGGAAGTGTGGGCAGCGCCATTCCTCGGCAGGCTGCTCCCTCCTTCGTGCTGGGCAGCTCTACCATGCCATTTTGATCACTATAGCTTTGTAGGGTGTTTTAAAGTCAGGTAGTGTGATTCCTCCAATTTCATTTTTCTTTTCAATATGTCTTTGGCTATTTGGGGTCTCTTTCCCTTCCAAATAAATTTCATAGTTAGTTTTTCCCACTCTTTTAAAAATACTGTGTTGATTTTTACTGGGATTGACTTAAATCTGTAGATCAGTTTGAGTAGGATAGACATCTTAGTGATATTTAGTCTTCCTATCCATGAAGAGGAAATATTCTTCCATTTATTTAAGTCATCTTTGATTTCCTTTAGCAGTGTTGTGTAGTTTTCTGTGTATAAGTCTTCTACATTTTAGTTAAATTTATTCCTAGATATTTGATATTTTATTTACTATTTAAATGGTATTTTTTCTTGATTTCCTTCTCAGATTGCTATTTATTGGTATACAGAAATGCTACTGATTTTCGCACATTGGTCTTATAACCTTTGACTTTACTGAACTCATTTATAAGTTCTAGAAGCTTTCCTATAGATTTCTCAGGGCTTTTTATGTATAGGGCTATGTCAGCCTCCAATAGTAAAATTTTGACTCCTTCCTTTCCAATTTGGAAGACTTTTGTATCTGTTTCTTGTCTCAGTGCTCTAGTAATTCTAACAATGTTAAATAGGAGGGGTGATAGTGGGCATCTTTGTCTTGTTCCTGAACTTAGAAGGAAAGATTTTAGGATTTCAGCATTGTAAATAATGTTAGCTGTGAGTTTTTCATATATACTCTTTATTATATTCAGAAAATTTCTCTCTATTCCTATCTTTTGCAGTTTTTTTTTTAAATCAGGAAAGGATGCTATATTTTGTCAATTTTTTTTTCTGCATCTGTAGATATAATCACGTGATTTTTTTCAATCTGTTTATGTGGTGTCTTACACTGATTGATTTTCTTTTGTTGAAGTATTCTTGCATACCAGGGATGTAACCCAATTGGTCATCATGTATAATTTGCTTGATATGTTGTTGAATACAATTAGTAAGTATTTTCTTGAGGATTTTAGCATCTGATTCATTATAGAGATTGGTCTGTAATTTTCTTTTCTTGTGGTGTCTTTGTTTAGCTTTGGTATTAGGGTGATGTTGGTATTATAAAATGAGTTAGGCAATGTTCCTTTTATTTTGATTTTTTTTTTTGGAAGAGTTTAAGCAAGACTGGTGTTAGTTCTTTCAGAATGTTTGGTAGAATTCACCTGTGAAGCTGTCTGGGCCTGGGCTCTTCTTAGTTGGGAGATTTTTAATGACTGATTCTATCTCTTTACTTGTGATTGGTTTGTTGAGATCATCAGTTTCTTCTTTTGTCCATGTAGACTGCTTATGTGTTTCTAGGAATTTGTCCACTTCCTCTAAATTGTCCTTCTTTTGGCATATACTTTTTTCAAAGTATCCTCTTATAATATTATTTATTTTTCTCATTTCTTATTATGTTTATTTGCATATTCTCTCTTTTTTAATTTGTTAGTCTAGCTAAGGGTTTCTCAATTTTATTGATCTTCTCAAAGAACCAGGTCTTTATTTTGTTTATTTTTTTGAGTGCTTTCTTATTTTCTATTTCATTTAGTTCTGCTCTGATCTTTGTTATTTCTTTCCTTCTTCATCCTTTGAGGTTAGTTAGTTGTTTTTTTTTTTACTAATTCCTCCAAGTGTGCAGTTAGATCTTTGCTTTTAGCTCTTTCTTCTTTTCTGATACATTCATTTATGCTATGAATTTTCTTCTCAGTACAACTTTTGCTGCATCTCATAAATTTTGATATGTTGTGTTGTCATTTTCATTAGTTTCAAGGAAGTTACTGATTTCTTTTGAGATTTCCTCCTTGACCCACTGTTTGTCTAAGAAGGTGTTGCTTAACTTCCTTATCTTTGTGCCTATCCTGATTCTCTGGCCCTTGCAGATTTCCAACTTCATTCCAGAGTGGTCAGAGAAATTATTTTGTATGATTCCAATTTTTCTGAATTCATTGAGACTTTCTTTGTGGTCTAGCACATGGTCTATCTTGGAGAATGATCCATGTGTACTTGAGAAGAATGTATATCCTGCTGTACTTGGGTGTGGTGTCCTGTATATATCTATTAAATGTATATACATAGTGTTCTGTGTGACCATATATATATATGGTCCAGTTCCTTTCATGCATTATTTAAAGTTTTTGCTTCCTTACTGATTCTCTGTTGAGATGTTTGTCCAATGGTGATAATGGTGTTTTTAAGTCTCCCACTATAATTGTAGAGGCATCTATTCCTCCACTTACTTTTTCCAGTGTTTGCCTCATGTATTTTGAGGTGCCATAGTTAGGGACATAAATGTTTATGATTGATCTTTCTTCTTGAGAGATTACCTTTGTACTAATATGTAGTGTCCATCTTTGTCTCTAACAATTGTTTTGCATTTAAAGTCTATTTTGTCTGATACTATTATAGCTATTCTTGCCCTTTTTTGGTTATTGTTTGCTTGTAAGATTGTTTTCCAGTCATTCACTTTCAACCTCCTTGAATCCCTGAGTCTATGGTGGGTTTCTTGTAGACAGCATATAGATGGGTCATATTTCCTTACCCATTCTGCCAATCTTTGTCTCTTGACAAGAGAGTTTAATCCATTAAAACTCAGTGTCATTACTCTCAAGTAATTACTCACATAAGCCATATTTTCTTTGGATTTGTGTATGTCATATGTTGTTTTTATTGCTCTTTTAGTCTTTTTAGTTATTCTTATACCAACAATTCTGCCTCTCCTGTTGTTTTTTTTTTCTTTCATCCTGCAGTACTCCCTTTACTATTGCTTGAAGGGCAGGTTTCTTATTGGCATACTTCCTTAGTTTTTGTTTTATCTGTGAGTATTTTGAACTTTCCATCATTTTTGAATCCCAGTTTTTCTGGATAGAGTATTCTTGACTTGACTTTTTTTTCTTTTAGTACCTTGACTATGTCATACCACTGCCTTCTTGCCTCCATGGTTTCAGATGAGAAATCAGCACTTAATTTTACTGAGCTTCCATTGTATGTGATGGTTTTCCTTTCTCTTGTTGCCTTCAGTATTTAGTCTTTGTCTTGAGCATTGGATAATTTGACAAGTATATGTCTTGGAATAGGCTTGCTGGGATTTATATTGTTTGGGGTACACTGCACTTTCTGAACATGTACATCCATGTCCCTCAATTGGTTTGGGAAGTTTTCAGCCATTATTTCCTCCAACATTCCTTCTGCCCCCTTTGCCCTCTCTTCTCTTTCTGGGATTCCTATATTGCATATATTTGTGCATTTTGCGTTGTCATTCAAATCCCTAAGTCTCTTCTGAATTTTTTATCTTCTTATTTATCAAGTATACTATCTGTTTGATTTCAGATGTACTACCTTCCACATCACAAGTACTTTCCTTTGTTCAAATCTGCTGTTATTTGCTGAGAATGTATTTTTGATTTCTTGGATTGTGCCATTTATCAACATCATATCCATTATCTTTGTGTGTATGTTTACAATTTCTTTAGTATGCTCTCCAAGTGTTTTCTTAATATCCTTAATCTCTTCCTTCACTTCATTAAATGGGTCCATGATATTTGTCTGGAGAGCTTTGATTATTTGCTTGATATTCTGTTTTTTAGTTTGTTCATTGGACTGGGCCGTGTCTTCCTGATTATTGGTAAGTTTTGTAATTTTTTTGTTGCTGTCTGGTCATGGTCATCATTTTATCTTGATGGGTTTGTTCAGTTAGACACTAGATTAGCTTCTCCCTCTAGTCTTGGGTTTAATTTAGGTGTTGTTTTTGTGTGCATTTTACGTTTTCTCTTTGACACTTTGTTCTTATTATTCTATTTCCTTATTGTTTTCTAAATTCCCTTGAAGGAAAAAGATTAGGGTTGGGGAAAGTAAAAGAGGCAAGAAAAGAAAAAGTATAATAGTATTATAGTAAACGTTAGCAGAAGAACCATTTAAGACCTAAGAGAATGAATATTAAACTCATATAAACAGTGTAGAGTTATAGGAATAAAAAAGTGGAGTACCTGCAATGAAATGGTAAACTGAATATGGAGAAGAATATATTATGAATTAAAAGGCCAGGGTGATCAGAAGAGAGGGAAAGAGAAAAGAAATACTATAACATAAAGAGTTAATAAAAATAGAAAACAGAAGTGTTAGAATAAAAAGTCAGAAAAATTGGGGACTAAGCAAACAGAGGTGGAATGCAAGAGCAGCAACAGAGGTTGGAAGATAGAAAGATGTACAAAGGAAAAGAGAGTGTTGGTAACCAAAATCAGTACACACAGAAAAGAGGAAGTTGGGGAAGAGGCAGCACAGCAAACAAGAAACAAGTTGGCAGCACCTAATGGGAAAAAAGAAAAAGAAAGAAAAAAAGCATGGGGGGATAAAGAGGAAGGAAAGACAAGAAAACAAAACAAAACAAAACAAAAACCAAACAAGCTCTCAAGCAAGGAGTCAACCAAACATTAAGAAAAACTAAACTTCCCTCTTGAGCCCCTCTGGAGCTTACCAGACTCCTGGTTTTAGCAATCAATTACCCAGCAGCTTTCTCACTGTAGATTTTGAAGTGGGTTTTGGTGAGTAAACTAAGTTAAATTATATAACAAAAGTAATCTCTTTTTTTTTTTTTAGGACAAATAAGAGACCCAAGGGAGGTTAATGCAAGGATAATATCTATGTTTTCCCTGTCCCAAAGTATCAGCTAGATGTTTAATATCCCAGCGGGTCACTATTCTTAGAGTTGCTGAGAACTGAACCAGAAACTTTGCACATTCAAGGCTGAAACTCCTCCACTGAGCCAAACCCTCCTCCCTAGTCAACCTACTCATCAAAAAGAGTTCCCTCCCCAGGGCAGGCTTGACTCTTTGCAGTTGAATAAGCTGTTTAGGAATCTGTCCATCCCTCTTTCTCCCTTCCTCACTTCCCTCTCTCCCAGGGCAGCAGGAAGCCTGTGTGAGAGCTTTCCTTCCAAATTCAAATGGGACCCTTGTGAACCAACTCACCACAGAAAATAATGACTCTCAGTCTTTTTGAGAGAAAACACCCACACCTCGGGAGGAACCCTAACTATGCTTTTTTTTTTTAGTAGATTTTTTTTTTTAATTTCTCTCCCCTCCCCCCCAACCCCAGTTGTCTGTTCTCTGTGTATTTGCTGTGTCTTGTTTCTTTGTCCACTTCTGTTGTTGTCAGTGGCACAGGAATCTGTGTTTCTTTTTATTGTGTCATCTTGCTGTGTCAGCTCTCCGTGAGTGCAGCGCCATTCCTGGCAGGCTGCGCTTTCTTTCGCGCTGGGCGGCTCTCCTTATGGGGCGCACTCCTTGCGCGTGGGGCTCCCCTACACGGGGGGAACCCCTGTGTGGCACAGCACTCCTTGCACTCATCAGCACTGCGGGGGACACCCCTGTGTGGCAGGGCACTCCTTGCGCGCATCAGCACTGCACGAGGGCCAGCTCCACAGGGGTCAAGGAGGCCCGGGGTTTGAACTGCGGGCCTCCCATGTGGTAAACGGATGCCCTAACCACTGAGCCAAGTCTGTTTCCCCCCTAACTATGCTCTTGGAAGCTTATTAAGTACTTCCTACTGTACACCTCCCTTAGATGTGTTGTGTAGGTCTAATTAATTGCCTAGCTCCACCTTCTTCCATACCAATTTTTCCTATCCCAGGGAGGTTAGGTAAATCTGGCTGCGTCAGCAGATTTGCCTCTCCACTCTTCTGGTTTCTTCTCAAGCCAGCTGATATGCTCCTCAAAGCTCAAAAAGGGGGACCCAATCGAACCCACACTCATGCGACCCCTTTCCGCCCTTAACCAGAACCCTCTCTCTCTTGGAGTTTATCTCCTCTAGCTGTGTGACTGGCTAGGTTCAGTCCCCTGCCCTGAGAAAGGGACTTAGCTGTCCCACAGTTCCACCCTCAAGCACCAGAAACTCATGGTCTTAACCTGAGCAATCACTCTCCCTGTCGTGGTTTCCGCAGATCAATGTCCCAAAACAGCTCGCTCAGTCAGGATCTTGTCCCCACTCAGAAGTTCTTCCCTAGGAGAGATGATGTGGGTGCACTTACTCGGACACCATCTTGCCCCACCTCCCAGCTCTCTCCTCTAGTTCTTTGTCCTTGTTTTCTTTAGCATATTTCGTTTCCTTTCTGTGATCATATATAAGTACATTTTATAAACATCTTTGTCTGGTATGTGCCACATCTAGTCCTCTTCATTGATGGTTTCTAATGCTTTATGTACTTTTTTTATGTTATCACTTTTATTTCTTTGCCTATTTTGTGACTTTTGTCAAAACATGGACCTTATGATATTTTAATGTTTATTGCTGGAATTTAGTCTCTGAGGAGTCTGTTCCTTAAGATTGTACCCAGCTAGAGTTAGGAAGGAACACTCTTAGAATGCCAGGAATGAAGAAGGAGGAGGTGGAGGAGGAGAAGAAGAAAGGAAGAAGAAAAAGAGGAGGAGGAGGAGGACAGAAGGAGGAGGGATAAAAGTACCTATCCAGGTCTTTGCAGATTGACTTGTACATGTACTGTCTATGGTGGTTTGGAGCTGAGAAACATTTTAAACTTAATCCATTGATGTGAGGATGAACCCATTGTAAGCAGGACTTTTTGATGAGGTTATTTCAGTTAAGGTATGGCCCATCTCAATAAGGATAGGTCTTAATCCTATTAATGGGGTCTTTTATAAGTGGAATGAAATTCAGACATAGAGAAAAACACAGTTGTAGCAGTCATAAGCCAAAATCAGTGGAAACCTGAAGAGAAGGGAGAGACCAGGAAAGGCCACCATATGCATTGCTTGTGAAAGAGGATCCAAAGATCCAGGATCACCTGGCAACCAGCCCCAGAATGCCAATTTTCAGGAAGAAAGCATTGCTTGAATGATGCCTTGATTTGGACTTTCTATTAGCTTCAAAACTACAAGCTAACCAGTTCCCTTTTTAAAAACCAGTCCATTGCATGTTATTTGCTTCAGCTGGCAGGAAACTAAAATAGTGTCCTTCAAATCTTATCCATGTAATCAGTTTAAAGGATAGCTCTAGATCACATAGTGTATGGACCTCCCAGATCTTTTCTGCATATGTATCTTATCTTGGGAAAACATGAGGCCCTAAGAATTCCCCCATTTACATGACTCTGAATGTCCCCTCTGCCCAAGAAAATGGTTTCCTCACAGTCCCAGGCACTGCACTGTATATTCTACAAGCAGTGATCTTGTCCTAGGCAGCACAACCTGGCTGTTTTCACATAGTATTCTGTAGGAGAGTTCCATGACTTTCTTCTACATGCAGGGCAAATTCTGGGATGATGGGTTCCTCAGACCACTACCAAACAGATTGGTTCAGACATACATGTTCCCAATATATGCAAAAGGGTTACTCTGCTCCTTGTGGAACTGGGACCTTGGATCTTATGTGGATTAGGGTGAGGATTAGGAGAAGGGTCAGTCGGGGTTCCAGGAAGATCCTACCATTCTTAAAAATTAAGTAGCCTTTTTCTTAAATCAGTGCTTGCCCTGTTACTGCAGTCTTTTAACTGTTTTCTAGAGTGTTACAAAAGATATTTATGCCAGTTTTTTGCTTGTTGTTTAAAACTTCTGTGAGTTTGTATGAGGGGGTGGAACCCTAAATCATTTCACTTCACCATTTTGAACATAGCCTACCTATCTCTCGCAGTTTTCTTCTTAAAACTTTACATGTCCAACTTTCACATTTTTTTTTCTGAAATCCATTTGGAATTTATTCTTGCATATGGTATAAAATACCATTTTTCTCCTCTGGCTATCTGTTAGACCCAGCACCATTCATTGAAAAGTGATCTTTACTGTTACTTCTTTTTTAGTGTCATCTTCTTTATAAATCAAATTACTACATAGGAATGGGTCTGCAATCTACTCTTTTCCAAGGGTCAATTTGTCTTACGTGTTCTAGTAAACTAGTTCTAAATCTAGTGAACTATTCCTATGACTGTAATAAATCTTGGTATCAGTCCATGTATCTTATCTAGTTTTGTTCCTTAAAATTGACTTGACTATTCTTGTTCCTTCACATTTCCAAATACATTTTAGAAGTAACTTAATTCCCATGGAAAAAAATATGTAATGGATGTTAATTAGAATTGTTAATTTCCATAGATCAATTAGTGTGAGTTGACATCTTTACAATATTGCAACTTTTGATATATAAGTATAATATAAGCTGATTTATTTTGTTTTCTTCAATTTCTATCATTGTTTTGTAGTTTTCTTGGTAGAGAACTCTCACAAAGTCTCAATAGACTTAGGTAAAGGTGTTAGAATTTTTCTGGTATTATTAATGTCATTATTATTACTACTCATAAAAACACTTCTAAAAAGGCTACACATTGATTTTTAGAAAAACTAAATACAGATGATATTGAGATGTTTAAAAAAAACTAATCCACAGTTAATATACACGTTTTCGAATGTTTGAAGTTGCTGTTTGTCATGGATTCTCTTATTTGTACCCTTGGTATTTTCTTTCTATACGCTTTCACTGACTTTATACCCAAACACAAAGAGATAGTCTTGGATTTCATAGAGTAAAACGTCTGTTACAAACCAAAGCCTCTCAGGAAAAAAATCTCTGAACTTACTTATGATGGAGAAATTTGACCTATTCAAGAAATTTGAATAGGATTTCTGGTAAATAGTGATGCTAATGTTACCCACTTCTAGCACTAGTTCAAGAAATACATTCTAACATCTCTCTGTCTCTCTCTGCCTCTGTCTCTCTCTTTTTTCGCTTCCCTCTCTCTTGCCTCTTTCTATCTCTCTCTCAAAAAACCCATATAGTAAAGTTTATAAGGTATCCTATCTTATGGTTTACCTAAAGTTTACATACACAGACACACCTTCTGTAACCACCCCAAACAACATACAGAATATTTCCAGCACCTCATAAATTTTCACCTTATACCTTGCCAATTCATACATCCTTCAGATGTAATACAGGTGAAATAGATTCTTTCTGCATGTACCTGTAATTTGTTATTTTTTTAAATTGCTATATAGTGTGCCATTGAACAGATACCACTATTTCATGAAAATGAACCACTATTGAGAATCAGCAAGATGGCGGCAGAGTAAGGAGCTCCTAGAGTCAGCTTCTATTACAGGGTAGTTAGCAAACACCCAGAGCTCTCTGGAGCTAGCTGAAGCACCTTAAAAGAGTGGAAAGAGGAGACTGCCCATCTGCAGAGAAGACTCGTAAGTAGAGCACTCCACGCCTGAGAGGCCAGTGCCTATCTTCCACTGGAGGCACAAGCTGCCTTTGGAACTGTTCTGTGGCTGAAATTGAAAGCTTCACTTCCTCAAAATGGTAGCAGAAGAGACCATTGGGCACCAATTTCAACCACTGATGAGCAAATTCATAGACTACAGTATCATCCTGAGAACAGCTGAAGTTTGAGCCTGTCAAAGTAAGAAAGAGGCTGGGAACCACCATCTTTTTTTTTTTTTTTTTTTTTTTTTTATTAATTTTTTTATTTTTTATTGACTTTGTAATAATATTACATTAAAAATATATATGTGAGGTCCCATTCAACCCCACCCCCCCACCCCCCCCTCTCCCCCCCCCCAACAACACTCGTTCCCATCATCATGACACATCCATTGGATTTGGTAAGTACATCTTTGGGCACCTCTGCACCTCATATACATTGGTTCACATCATGGCCCATACTCTCCTCTATTCCATCTGTAGGCCCTGTGAGGATTTACAATGTCCGGTGATTACCTCTGAAGCACCATCCAGGGCAGCTCCATGTCCCGAAGACGCCTCCACCTCTCATCTCTTCCTGCCTTTCCCCATACCCTTTGTCCATTATGTCCACTTTTCCCAATCCAATGCCACCTCTTCTATGTGGACACTGGATTGGTTGTGTCCATTGCACCTTTATGTCAAGAGGAGGCTCAGATTCCACCTGGATGCTGGATGCAATCCTCCCATTTTCAGTTGTAATCACTCTAGGCTCCATGGTGTGGTGGTTGTCCTTCTTCACCTCCATCTTAGCTGAGTGTGGTAAGTCCAATAAATCAGATTGTAGGTGCTGGAGTCTGTTGAGGCTCAGGATCTGGCTATCACATTGTCAGTCCAGAGATTCAAATCCCCTAAATATATCTTAAACCCCAACATTAACTGCACCTCCAGCACATTAGCATGAAAGTCTTATGAAGGGAGATCCCATCTGAGTCCAGATTCATCACACATAAACACCATTTCCAAAGAGGGGCCATCTGCCCTGGTAGTTAACCCCATCGGCCATGACCATAACTCCCATGGGTCTCTTTAGCCCTCAAAGGAACCAATATCTGGGGGTTGTATCTGCTTTATCTGTCTCTCTGACTCTGCTCAGTTGTGCATGAGGGCAAACCTTCTGCCAGCCTCCAGACTCTTTTTTAGAAACTCGTAGCCATATAAACTCATTTCTCCTTTCCATTTCCCCCTTACTTTAGGTCAAACAGCATTTTAAAGTCATGGTATTTTATGTAGACATGGATATTCTGCTGATCCGCATTGAACCTTCCGTATAAGGTCATTTTCCAGTTGCATCATCAGTTGGTAGTTGATAGTGGTCCCTCGTTGCCAGGGAGGCTCATCCCCGGGTGTCATGTCCCACGCTGGGGGGAAGGCATTGCATTTACATGCTGAGTTTGGCTTTGAGACTGGCCACATTTGAGTAACATGAAGGCTGACAGAAGGAAATTCCCAGGCACAAAGTTGCTCTAGACCTTGTTATTATTTTGGGTTTATCAGCTCACAAGCATAGTCATTAGTATCAGGGGCTCACTGTTGAACCCTCACTCCCTCCTGGTCCCCACCACTGTACCTGGGAGACTGTCGCTGCTCCCCTAGGGACCACGACAGAGCACCACTGGCCAGGAACCCAGTACCCCCCCTACTGTGGTTTTTAATTGTTGCCACTATGAGTATATCCAAACATTACCATGCACCCTGGACATATGGTCTGTACAGCTCCCTGTCAGTCATATATCATCTGTCATTGGGGAACCACCATCTTAACTCCGCACCTGGCATGAGGGTAAGTGGGACAGACTGAAAATCCCAGTGCTGGTGGGGATGGGCTTCTTTCCATCCAGATCAGATGACAGCTCTAGCCTAGGCCCCAGTGCCACCTCCAGCAGGGAGGAAGCTGTGGGGACCTGCACCAGCCTCTCCAGGAAATTACCAACCAAGCCACGGATGTCAGTGATTGTCCTACTCTGGTGGCACAAGCCACCCCAGGAGCTGTTCTGTGATGGGAATCAGAAGCTCCATTTCCCAGAAACAGGGGAGGAGGAGATGGTTGGCTGCTGATTTCAGCTACTGGTTGGTGGACTTGGCTGGCTGACATATAACCCTGGGAACAACTGGGGTGTGAGTCAGCCCAAGTCAGAAAGAGGCTGGTGGCTGCCATTTTGACTCTGCCCCCAATGTGAGGGGAAGCTGGGCTGACTGAAACTCTCAGTGTTGTCAGGAACCAGTTTCTTTTATGCAGATCAGCCTGCAGCCCTAGCCTAGGTTTCAGCCCCACTTCTGGCAGGAAAGTGGCTGAGGAGCCCTGCACCATCCTATACAGGTAACTGCAGGCACCTTTGGCTGGCATAGACTGAAAACCAGAAGTCTGCCAGGGCAACTGCTGTCATCTTGGACACACACTGCCTAGATTGATGCCCACACCTGCAGCTCCATCCCTGACACAGGCAGGAGAGAAAGGGATGTGAAGCTTTATCAGTCTTTCTGGGCAACTACAGTCTAGGTCTGCACTTGGATTATTCCACATAGCTGTGACTCTGTCCCTACCCCTGGCAAAGGAGAAAGTTGGAAGAAACCTTAGTGGTCCCTGGCACAATGAGGGCAGCTTGAGCCTCCATAGCTTACAGCACCAACTACATGCTTGGCTCCTACTGCGCAACCAACAAGGGAGAAAGGATAGGAGCCCTAGACTAAAGAGAAAAACTGCATCCAGAAAAAATACTCTAGTAAGGCAGATGCAAAGACACCAACGAAAAATTACAATCCACACCAAGAAACAGGAAGCTATGTTAAAGGAACAAGATAAGCCTCCAGATGACATAAAGGAATTGAAACAAATAATCATAGATGTT